>NC_141538.1:118850000-119450000 GCF_021556685.1 Rattus norvegicus | reverse complement strand
TAAAATTAGTATTATTCTTCAGTGTGAAGCACCATTTTCCCTCCCTTAGAAAACTGAAGCAGAAAATGTTGAAATCCTAACCTCATCAGTGTGTGTATGTCCCTGTCCAGTCTCTTAGTCTTTGAGATCTTCACAGCAAATGACAGATAATGTAATCTCCCGCTCAGAGAGGCTTATAGACCAGGTTAAATAACACCTAGGTATCTAAGCTCTTGGTGAATTATTAGGAAGACTCAGAGGACTCGGTTCGTAACTTGTGATTCTGTGATTTGTTGCATTTGAAAGATACAAAGTAGTGTCAGCAAGGGAAGGAGTTTGTTGTATAAAGCGCACAGGGTCTCCCGCAGTGCAAACACAGGCTGTATTGAATTCCTCCAGCCATAAACTGTAACAGCTGTTGTGGAACTCTTTGGGGGAGGGTATACTAAAACACTGGACTCACAGGAGGAAGGCAGTTATCACTATAATATCTGGAACTGTAAGCCCCCCCCCAATCTGGATGCCAAGAGCCAGCATTGTAATACCCCCCTCATTCCTCTTGCTATCTTATATTTTGAAAGAGTCTCTGCCTAAGCAAACTAGATTGGCTGGCTAGTGAGCCCCAGGGACCTTCTTGTCTCCTGCCTCCTTTCCACCCACCCACCCATCCACCACTGAGATTAACGTGTTCATAAAACCCACCTGGTTCATTTTTCTTGTTTTGTTGTTTGTTTATATGTGTGCTAGGGGATTTGGGGTTAGGTTATCATGCTTGGGCAGCAAACACTTTACCAACCAAGCCACCTCATCCCTATCCCCAAATAAACCATCTCCCCCTCCCCCCCCCCGTATTTTTAAATCTGTTCTTTGCTGTTTCATATATTTATGTAGTATATTCAGAGTCACCTCACCCTCCACCCTCTCTCATCTCCTGCCCACTCGTTAACCCCATTCATCATTTGATAGGTGGTGTAGTTGTTTCCGCTCCTGGCTGAAGTGAATCATGGTGCAGTGACCAGGATGGGGTGGGAATGTAAATGTCTCTTTGACCTAACAGACCGACTTTGTTTCCTTTGTGTATATTCCTGGCTGTGCCATTTGGTAGTTCTACTTTGGTTTTGGTTTTTTAAGCTTTCTTTTATGTGTATGAGTATTTTGCCTGTGTGTGTACAGGTGTGTCATGTATGTCCCTGGTGCCGTCAGAGGCCAGACAAAAGGAGTTCCAGCACTGGAGTTAATATGGTTGTGAGCCACCACGTGTGTGCTGGGAGCCAAACCCAGGGCCTGCCCAGTGCTCGTGAGGAGCTACATGGTTTGCTGTCTGGAGCAGGGGCTGCCCTTTCCCGAATCTGACCATCATGTGCTACTCGGAGTCTCTGTAAGAGCCATTCTAACTAGGAAGAGGAGGTTTTTATTTGCATTTTTCTACTGTTGACTTTTTCGTATATTGTCCATTTGCATAACTTTTGAGATCAATATCTGTATCTTGTTGCATTGTTGGACTTTTATAATTTAGTTCCTTTTGTGCCCCAGATATTTAATAGTAGATAATCAGGTAACTTTCTACCTGCTGTTTGCAATATTTTACTGTGACTGCGATTGTAAACAGTTGTCTTTTCTAATATGATTTTTCCCTTTTCTGTTTCTTTTCGATTTCACACCAACAAGGCATGCACAGGACTACTGGGCTGTATGCTAGGCCCAAACAGACTTTGTTCAGAGGAGTGAATTCTTTTATATATATCTCAATCATATATAACAACATTTAATTGGGGCTGGCAGAGGAGTGAATTCTTGTAGTCAACAAGAATTAAGTGTTACCGCCAGGACAATTATAAAAAGGGGTCCAAAAGTGTTTAAATGCTTCATAATATGAACCTTACAGAGAAAGTTGCATAGCTGGTGTGCTACCACATCCCTGAAACAGGAGGATTGCTGTGAGTTTAAGGTCAGCCTGAGTTATGCAGTGAGATCCAGCCCAATTGGGCTTCAGAGTGAACCCTTGTTTCAAAGAATGAAAAAGCAAGTGGGGGAGTGGGAGGAAAGAAAAAAATAGTTAATATTCCATGTTTATTTTTCTATATTAGCTGTGTTTTTTCAACACACACATACCACCATAGTTCACAGTTTACATATAATCTTGAATTTTAAGACAACATTCTTTAAATTATTTTTTTACTTTATGAGTACACTGTGGCTGTCTCCAGACATACCAGAAGAAGATATAAGATCCCTATTACAGATGGTTGTGAACCACCATGTGGTTGCTGGGATTTGAACTCAGGACCTCTAGAAGGGCAGAGCCCTTATTTCAGTTAAAATTAGAACAATTATGTAAATGGTGATATTATTTAATCGGCTTGACTGCTTTGGTATTCTGAATTCTGTTTTTCTGTTTGATTTTAAATATGGTATAATTTATGCCACAGTGGGTCTTCTTTCTTTTGTTGAGTTAAAATTTCCATCATGAAATCACTGAGTCAAAATACATAAACATTTGTATTTTATATACTTTACACCCCAAAATGTCTCCACTATTACTAATGCCAAAAAATGCAGATGCTTCTGTGTCTGTGCCCTGCTTTGTTGTATAACACATAAATAGGGTGTCTTCTGTTCATCACTTTTGAGTGACAGTTCAGTTTGTTTTTAATTTCCAAAAATAATACTTTCTGTGTACTTACTTTTAGCCTGAGGTTTTGTCTTTTAAAACTTAAACACATTAAATATTGACTTAAAATAATAATTCCCATACTCTAATGCCCTGCTCCTGCTTTCCTCCCAGAAGCAAGCAGTGTCCTGAGTTTCTGTTTTTCTCGTTCGTTTTGTTTTTACAGTTTTATCAGGAATCACTGAATCTCTGAGTGATGTGTTTTTTACATTGTTCTAGAATGTACTGTTTCTGTCAGCTGCTGTGCCAGCGATTATGTTTATGTGTTGCTCTAGCTAATGTCCTTGTGCTCCATTGTATGAATATGCACTTCTTTTCTCTGCTGCTGCTTTCTGTTATATTTGGAGACTCCTGGTTGTGTTGCTACTGCAAGCACTCACTTATAAACATGTACGTGGAAGATGTCTGAACTGAATGCCACATGTGCAGCACATGTGCACCTTAGCATAGAGCTCCGGGTTCACGTGCTCATCTACACGTAGGCGATCGCACACTTCCCCAAAATATATAAGCTCAGAATATGACTTCTTTCAAATTGCTTTCCAGTACTAACACTTTTTTGGTTTTTAAGATTACTTTGTTTGTGTGTGTGTGTGTGTGTGTGTGTGTGTGTGTGTGCGCACATCTAAGTGGTCTGTGTCTGCGTGTGTAGGAGTCAGTTCTCTCTCTGCCACGTGGGTCTCTGGGATCAGATGGTCAAGCTTGGTGGCCGTTTCTAGTATAAGCATTTAAAGCTGTGCACTTCTCCAAGCACCATTTGAGCTGTGTGCACAAGCAGGGATGTTTAGCTATACATATGTACATGTGGCTTTGCTGTGTTGAGGCAGCCATGCAAGCCTTGAACTTGCTGTTCTGCTTCAGCCTCTCAGCTGGTAGGATTATGGGCATGTGCACCACCCCAAGCCTGTATAGGTGCAAACCTTTTAAAACGTCCTTACCTATTTATTAAACCAAACCTTTTATTTCAACATGGGGGAAAAACGATGATGCCATCATTACACAGATGAGTGACAAAAATCCTAAAGAGTCTCTGATCTAGAAACAGTAGGGTTGGGATGAGGGGTGGCTTCAGAGTCAGCACTGACAGTTCAGGAGCTACTCAGTGATACTGTCCTTGCCTGGATTTGATCTCCCAGCACTGTGAAAGACAAATAGTAACACACACTTCCCAGTACTTAGAAAGCAGAGGTAGAGGAATCACAAGTTCTAGGCCAGCCTGCGCTACACATTAATAAAATATGCTTTCAACTTAATGAGTAACAGGAAGTGTTTATGAGATTTTAAAAGACACTCAGATGCCTGTTGCATCACAGACAGGAAGCAGAGAGCAACTGGCCACAGACACAACTGTGTCAGAGGCATACCACTACTGACCTACTTCAATGTCTAGGCCACCCACTAATGACCCACTGGTGAAGTTAGCACCTCGTGATCCAGGCACCTCTCAGTCCCATGAGCTGGGCACAGAGCCTTCGACATATGAAGTCTGTGAGGACATATTACACCTAAACTGTAACAGCACAGTAGACCTAAAACAAGACAATCAAGACAATCATCTGCCATCAACTGAATGGTGTGTGTGTGTGTGTGTGTGTGTGTGTGTGTGTGGTGTGTGTGAGTGTGTGTGTGGTGTGTCTGTGTGAGTGTGTGTGTATGTGTGTGTGGTGTGTGTGAGTGTGTGTGTGAGTGTGTGTGTAGAGTGTATGAGTGTGTGTGTGAGTGTGTGGTATGTATGTTGGGGTGTTTATGGGTAGGGTGTGTTTAGGATTACAAATTTCTAAGGGAGGAGAAATGTCTAAACATGTATTTTCTCACCCCCTAGGTGTGAGGATGCCTTAAGAAAAAATAAGAGCTTAATTGGGCCAGATCAAAAGGAGTATCAAAGAGAACTGGAGAGAAATTACCATCGCCTTAAAGAGGCTCTGCAGCCACTGATAAACAGAAAAATTCCTCAGCTGTACAAGGCTGTGTTGCCTGTCACTTGCCACAGGTACACTAAGTGTTCCTTTCTTCCACAGAGCTTTTTAGAAAAACTGCTTTTGTTTCACAGCTTTTTGCTATAAAATTTCAGGTATTGCATCCCCTAACAAATCCAACTTGTCTATGCTTTTGCCACTTAACCCTATTCAGTGTGAAGGTCAGCCTTTTCTGTGCAGGGCAGGCTAATGGGAACAGTACTAAGTCTGGCTTCATAAAGCTCTCGTAAACTCTTCCATTCAAAGTCCTGTCCCAGCTTCTGGCACCCTGGTGAGAGCATTCACTAGAATGTTTGCCCCAGAGTCATCAGTAGTCTGTGTCACCTAGAGCTGCGCAGAGAACAGGTGCCCTGACTGACTATCCGGAGAGCTGCAGTCATTTTTTCTTTTTCACAAGTCGGAAAGGAGTTTTCTACAAGTGAACCCAAGCCACATGTAAGCAGTCGTGCCTCGGGTGTGGTACAGGTACGCCCAGGAGGCTGTGAAGCTGCCACTGCAGATGTAAAGAGCCCCTGGTGGAGCCTGGCACCCATTCTGAAGTACCTGAGCCCTGGAAGCCAAGCTCTATCTACCCGTTGGATTATTGTGGCTGGTGTTTTCTCACCCCTTTCTTTGAAATGATAAACTAATAAGTCAATTAAGTTGTATGATAAATTAACATTTGAGAAGCCGTTGTTTGAATATGGATTGAAAAAAGAAACTGTGCTGTCAACAGCAGAAACTTAGCCTTTGCTGCTTAATGGCCTACTAATTTTATACTTGTAGATGTCTGAGACAAATTCACACATTCATTCCAAAAACCTTCAACTGTACACCCTGTCTTCCCAGCATTAGAGGCCAAAGCAGGGTTGTGAGTTCAAGGAGTCTGGGCCACTTAGACAAATACTGCCTTAAAAAAAGGAGAAATGGGCCAAGAGCCTGCTCTATGTCACAGCCTCCAGGGAGATCTGTCTCCCCCACAAGCTACAGGAACTGGGGAAGTACAAAGAACATTATTCCTTGTGGTAAAATACATCCTTCTCTTACCCAACACCTATGAGGGAGTTCCTTTTAGAGTTCCTAGTAGGGAAGTAAACAACTTCCCATTTTCCCTTCAGTCTTTTCAAAATCTCTAGCTACATGCACCTGACTCCATCATCAGCCCCAGCAGGTGGAGGGGATGAAAATGCAAGAAACCAGTTCATGAAGAAAAATCTATAAAAATATTTCACGAATAAAATCCTTAAGTCTATAGAACTTAGGAGATAAAATTTTCTTAGGATTTTGATTGTCAAAATGTGATCTGGGACCTTGACTTTGCCCATCTTCCTGGCTTAATATGTGTAGAATGGACTTTTACAAAGATTGGATGCTTTTGTAAGTGATTGGCTGTAGAAGCAGATTGGAGAACTGAGGCCTTCTATTATTAAGCTAGACATTACAGATGAGTGCTACTCTTCTGGAATGTTTCTACATTTTGTTTTGGCCCTGGCTGGCCTCACTCACTCAGAGATCCACTTCTCTGTCTCCTGAGTGCTGAGTTTAAAGGTGGGTGAGTGGCACTGCAAGTTATATGTAATAAAATATAACAATTACTTTGTAAAATAACTTAAAAAATGTTCAGCTAATTTCAAATATGGTAAATTGCAATATGTAATCCCACATAAAATATTTTGCAGTTTGAGAACCACTTGTTTGAGTCCAAATTTATGATTAGACAAATACTTGTTTCTTACCATAGTAATCTTGAATACTCGAGATCTCTCCCATGGCAGTTAAAGAACAAATAATCATTGACCTGGTAAAGTGGCTGCTATCACATACCTCTAATCTATAGATAAATCTGAAGCCAGAATATGACAACGTATGTAAGAAGGCAGGGAACACAAAACAAACCCTAAAAGGTTTTCTGCAAAGCCCCAAGCTGTTCTTGACTATATTATCTTCTTTTCCTCAGGGATTTCCCCAAGCTGTTCTTGACTGGATTATCTTCTCTCCCTCAGGGATTCCTTCAGCCGAATGAGCCTTCGGAAAATGGAGCTCTAACATACACAGATGTGTTCTATTCATCTGCAAAGAGCCATGTATTCAACACCGAGTGCAAGATCTATTGAAAAGTAGGACTTGGATGTCATTCTGGAAGCAATAGCATTGATTTACTCCAAGAATGTGCTCCCAGATGCAGGCCATTACATGTGAGGCTTGTGGCTGTGGTTTCTAACCTTCTGGTAACATGGTGTCATCTTAGAAACAAAAAGTTTTAATGATTCAAAGGTACAGTACACATTTACAATTATTTATACCATAGCTAATGTTAAATTTATTTACTTTTAAGTTCTTATTTTTTAATTTATATTACCATTTATAGATTCATTCATTTTTGAACCATTTTAAATGTAGTAATGCTTATTTTAAAGGTACTATTAAATATGTGAATGTTTACACTAATTTTAACGAGTGGGATTTTAATTTCTTTATAAACAACAGGAAAAAAAAAAACAAATTGTTCAAAAACTGGTTCTAAACTGGCATCAAACAGCCCCAAATTAGGCAATGGTGCAGATAACCTACCACAACAAGACCTGTTACGAATTGCCAAAAACAGTATTTAATAAAACGTTCCTGTAAGTGGTTAGATAGCAGAAATCTAATACCAGCACATGCTAGTGACAACACTTTGATCTTTATGAGTTACTTTATTAGTATAACTTCATGAACCAACAGTTTGAACTGATTTCTGTGCCTCAAATTAATCTTATCAAGCGTTTACTGACTGAACCATTAACTAGAAATTTGCTTTAAGGCTTCTTGATATCACTAAAGATAACACCAAGCTGGGGTTCATTGATTTTAATCTAGTAATTAAATGAGAAGTCACATGGTTTTACAAATGACATAAATTAGTTGCTATCATCAAATAATTAACTTCAATATGAAAAAGGTACACAGAAAAAAAAAATGAATGTCTTCCACTCCTGGAACAATTTCCCCATATAAATATCCATGGTCTCTGAAATGTTTGCAACTTTTTTGTGATACTGTGGCTTACAGAACAGCAACAATGATACTGGTCACTTCTGACCTCTAATTGCTTGAATTGGCGTTCTTTCAACCCTCTGGGGGATATGGGGTGGCAAAGGAGGTAACCATTAGGGAGAAAACACCTGTCACTTCTCATGTGGTTACCTGAACTGTTTGACATCTCGGTGATAGTATGAAGGCCTTTTAAGAGTGATGTGTGATTTAGTCATGAAATACAGGTTATTTTCTCATGAGTCGCAATAGAGATTTCTCACTCCATTTTGTTATACTTCCTGACAATGTTTTCTTCAAACACAACCTTTCTTGCCTCAAGAATCTCTTTAGCTCTGATAGCACAGAATGATTATTTTTAAAAAGTTCTATCAATGATTCTAAAGGGAAGGCACAAAGACGCATCTAATTCCCACTGCACCATCCGTGAGGATAATGTTATAAGCAATCTTCCCACCGAAATGGAACGTTCCTCCAGTACCATGCATTCAGGTGAGTGTCCTTTATAAGTCCTAAAACAAATGGCCTAAAACTAAGTAAGGATGATTTTCATCTCTGCTCCATTGCTGAGTATTAAAGGTAATTTATGCTTGATTACTCTCTTGTACACACACATTAAGAACTGCACTTTGATAAAAATACACTTAAAAAAAAATCACACATTTGTATACATGGTTGTTAAACAGTTTAAATTTTTATTGACCTCACAGTTTTTTAAAAAAAGTTAAAGGTCACACCTCTAAGTTGATGTACTATGTACAGATCATGCAGAATGAGTATGAAGAGATACCAATTAGTCATGCCAAAAAGACTGACTAGAGTAGTCATCCTCATAAATACATATAAAATTCTTATGAAGGTAGAGGGGATGGCCAGGTTTTCTGAGACACTTTCCAAAGTTATTCAAGGCACAAAATATACACCATTGTGACTATACATATTCTAGACGTTGTGCCTCTGATACAGCCCAAAGATTTGGTTTCATGACGATTATAAAGCTAAATGTATGTACTGAATGAGATTGTTTCTTGGGTGAAAAGCCAGACCTATAAACATCAAGTAGATAGATAATTACTCCAAAATATGGAGAATACAAATACAAGCACTTTATTTTAAAAAGCAAACAAAAGATCATGTAAATCCAAAAGTGTGAACTGTTTCAAGCTTCCATTTTGGATCATTTAGTATCTACACAAGTTTGTTCCCAGCTTATCCATCACTAGTCTCTACTAAGGAATATGATTCTAAAAATTAACATGGTTTTCAGTATTTAAAATCTCACTATTTATATAAAAGCCTAGAGAGACCAATAATATCCAATAGCTTCAAAAGATAACTAAAGACTCTTAGATGTTATCAACTTTACCAACGTCTGTCCAGGGCTGTTTAATATTTACAAGGAAAATACACTCACTATAGTTTTTTATAAAATAGCAAGTAGGGAGTAGATGTAGGAGATGTAGAAGGGGAAAGAGAATTCAGAAAGTCTTTCTCTTCTGTAACTTTTACTTCAGAGTCATCAAAGAGCAACCACTTCCCCTCGTACTCCTTTAAGCTTTGCACTACATAGGAAATTTTGTTCTCCAGTCCACTCACGTTAATGCCTGTTTGGTCACTGGACTCCTTGCTCCTGTCAGATTCCTGGGTCCCGTTAGTATCATTAGTTTCAGAATTTCTACTGTCAGTGAATGGTGTCCCGACAACTTTCTCAGGATTAGATGCTTTGCTGCACAGCTCATAATCTGCTTTGCTCTTCTGTCCTCCAAGAAGTCCAATACCTTCTACATTTTTTTTGTTCAAAACTTTACTTGGCTGGGCATTACCACCAACTCTAATTGATACTTCGTCGTCATAATTTTCAGCCGTCCCCCTTGCTTCCTCCTCATTCAGTGGCTCTGGCTTACCTATCTCACACATCTGGTCAACCACAAAATTGCCCTTATCTAGTTCTAGACTGTTAAGGTCAGTGACTTTAACAGATGCAGTATAGTGCCCACTACTAATAGTAATGCCACTGTGCATCACAACAGCAAATAATCCATAGCTGTCATTAGTCGGCTTTGTGCTCCATTCTTCTAGTGACAGTTTAAGAGGTGTCAATAAAGGAGTGTTGATCTTGGAAAGTCCACCACCATAACAATCAAACCTTTGGAAGGAAAAAAAGGTTTCCTGTAATTCTGTTTGAAATATAAATGTCTACACACAGTGTGAAGCCAAGTACTAAGTCGTTAATGTTCAGTTATGAACAAAAGCAGAGTAAGACTTCAATTTTGAGAACAATGCATACCAAAAATATTAGAACTTAGGTATAACCGTGACCACATTTTATCCTGGCACTTGAGAGGCAGAGGTAGGTGATCTCTTGAGTTCAAGGCCATCTAGGGTTAGTGAGGCACTCTTTTTAAATTAAAAAAAAAAAAAAAAATTAACTGATGTTTGGGTGTTTCTGTGGAAAGTATATTTTCTTTATCCTTTTATTAGATTTGTACGCTAGGAAATTAGAATTTTTAAAAGACCAAACATTTGAAGCCAAAATCCTGTATACGCTACTTTATTTTTGGTCTAAATAATATATTAAAATGTCTAAAGAAAAGACCATACATCACTTTGATGACAATGTGTGAGAAATATGAGGAGGCTCTCCTGGTAATTTCAAACAAGTGAATAAACTATTAAGTATACACGTCAGAAAAGACAGATTATTCAAAACAGCCATTTTTATATCTATTTTTAAGAGCTTCTGGGTAAGTTCTCAACTCTTAAAATTTCCCCAGTTTTCAGAGATGAGTTGCTAACTTTCCTTAAAACTGAAAATCTTACTTTTCCACACCCCATTCCCCAACGTCAGGCATGGTGGCTCACATCTGTAATCCTAGCTTGAGTCTGAGACAGGAGGCCACCTATGTCTACAACAGTGAAACACTATCTAAGAGAAGGAAGGAAGGAAGGAATTCCAGCACTTAGGAGGCAGAGGCAAGTGAATCTTTGAGTTCAAGGTCAGCCTGGTCTACACAGAGAAACTTCTGTCTTGGAAATAAAAGAAAGAGAAGATTACTCCACTTGAGTGAGCACCTCTGAAGCAGAAGCCTACTAGAGCTACAGAATGTGGGGAGACATGGGGGAACTGTACTGTCTTCTTGGTGCTACAGTTCAAACCCACACCCTGATCTTCACTAGACAAGCACACTGAGCTCTATCACCAGACCCAAAAGAGCATTTTATGAATTTATGCCCAAAGAACCTGCTTACTAAGAGCAGAGTTGGTCCTCACAAATGACTTCACTTGGCACAGCACTGTAAACAAAGCCACTGTCTCCCTCGGTTTATTCACAATACTCACTCCAAGCCACTAGCAGCAAAGCACTTCAGATGAATAGTGATAACTTCAGGCATTTTATCAAACAAGAGACTTCGCTCTGCTTCCGTATAATGATGGCAATTTTCACAGAAATATTTATCCTCTCCTACAATTCTCTCCACTGAAGCAAACTGTGAAATTGCCCATCTCAGGGTCTTCATTTCTGTTTTTGGCTCTGGAGAAACTGTAAAACAGAATTGTTCACTCATAAATATCTTTCAGATACTAAACACTTAAACCAGGTTTGAATATTGTTCAGTTTCAAATAGTCATTTGATCCCCAACATCTAAATACTTAGTATTAGCCAAAGTACACACACACCACACACACATAGAGACAGAGACAGACAGACACCAAAAGTCAAATAGTCCAGTCGCAAGCCAGTTGCTAGTCTCATGGTTCCTCAGGACATTTCTATACTTTTTATGATTTACATTGAACACAACAGTAGTAGCTCAAGTAGTAATTTGAAATGACTTCAGTTAATGAAGTATTTCATTTTTCCATTACAATTTCATAAGTAGAATTAACAGTGGTACTGAGAGAACAGGAAGGCCATGCTAACTACCCAACAGACTGCACAGGTCCGCCCCATCTGCTTACTCTCAGAGCTCTCCTCGACTTTAGAAAGTTCATCTTCTTGTACCGGGACACTAATATCCTGAAAGTCTTCTCTTCTTTCTGTTAAGCTTTCACATTCCAAACAACGAGTCCTCAGTACTAGCTGACCTTGAAACAATTTCTCTACTAGTTCAAAACCAATCTGCTCTGCACCTAAAATGAAAATGGCAAAATGTTTATACAGATCTGCTTTTCAGTATAACCCAATTCATCAATTTCCCATTGAATATTTCCATATCTTAGTAAGCAGGGCTTTATACGTGAAATGTAAAGTTCCTACCAAAGATTTTTTCAAATATGAACTACTATCTTTAGAACAGTAAAATTAGCTGTGTCTTTAACTTGCTTCCAAAGACATGTCCTTATAAAACTGCCCCAGGGAAACAAAACTTTTAGAACAGCCATCAACCACATTAACTATAGATTAATACATGTGTGAACAACCAAGCAAAGCAGTTATACCTCAGGTCTAAGGTCCACTGAACTCAGTTTCCCTTGACTTCATGTCATGCTGCACAGATAAAAGGCAGAGAAAGCCCAGCTTTCCCATGAGAAATATTGCCCTGCATGATGAATGTCCATAAACTCAGTGCAATGCTGTACACACTACAGTGACAGCCAATGGAAAATCACCTTCTCAAAACAAAAATCTTAAATCCTGTCTATTTCTCTAACTAACACCCTCACCAGTCAACCTGGTAACAGCACTGACCTTTGTTTATGGACTTAGCTTCACTACTGTCCACAGGTGTGACGCTACTTCCTGGAGATGCGGGTCCACTACCATTAACTGTGTTGTCGCGTCCATCCTTCTCCAAATCCTCCTCAAGGTCACCCTCGTTTACTTTAGGTTGCCCTTTGGAGCGCTGGTTGGTTGTTATTTTCCCAAGACTACAGAACTTGGAAAGAATGCTGGGCTGCTTAGTGGCCGGCTTTAACCAATTTATTTTAACTTTGGATTTCTTCTGTGAGGGCTTTGCACTCTCATTTTCAGAAACACACTTGGGGATGATTTTAGGAGAAGCCTCTAGTGTGTCTCCAGTAGCTTTTCTTTTCGATCTGGTTTGTCTCTGGTTTTCTTCCAATGGCTGGGATTCCCTGGACAGTTTAACCTTTTTCTTCATGTTCCCCGATTCTCCGTCACTCTTTCTTTTCCAGTTCCCTTTTGGGAGTTGTTCTTTGAGGTCGTCCAGATTCCTCGTACTGTCAGTCTCTGTGCTGCTAATCCCACCTGTCTCCTCTTTCTGAAGAGATTTTTCTTCAACCTTGCTGGAAAATTCAGTCAAGTTTTTTATTTCTTCTTTTTTTAGGAGTTGGCATGTTTCTTGAATGTTTCCCAGAATACACTGTAGCACTTCCTGTGCATCGTGCTGGAGATAGCCTTCATACATAGGGTTGAGTTCCCTATGAATAAAAAGGCTCATTTTAGTTAATTCTAGTTTTGTTTAGTAACACCAAAGAAAAAAACTATTTTTAAATAACCAGAAGCATTCTACTAATTTGAAACCTTACCTAAATTTACAGTTGAAAGTAAAAACAAATTCCCCATTATTTATGGTGTTACACCCTCTTGTAACCCCTTCTACATACTGTAACTAATGCTGGCAGTGTTTCACTACACACCAGAACTTGCTGTGTTCTTCTCTAGCAGTTAGTGTTTATTTCCACAAACTATTCACAGATGTCACAAGGTTAAATTACTTGCTAACAGGGTCATAAAGCTAGTTAAGATGCAAAATGAGGGCTGAAAACCAGCTCTCGGTCACTTTTTTATAATGTCTCTTATAAAAGGTAAATAAATGTGTCTACATCTACTAAAAAACTGAATTAAAAGACTTTCTTTTAAGACTTCACAAAAATTCAATATTATTTATGTGGGTGTGCATGCACACATTCACAAGGGCTCCTGTGTGTGTGCGTGTGTGCATGTTTGTGTGTGTGTTTGTATTTTTAAGCACATACAAGTATTTGGAACCTGCAGTCTTTATGCATGGTACATTTTGTATACAGATCTACAAGCTGTGATCTGAAATTCCTTAGGACTATGTGTGTTTAGGGATTCCTGGTCTATGGGGTACTGAAGTGGTAACCATTTCAAACTTCCCCAAGTCCCCTTCAAGATCACACTCACTTCCTTTAGGTTGTCCTGTGGAGCCCTGGTTTGTTGTTATTTTCCCCAGCCTATATAACTTGAAAAGAATCTCAGTGGTAGGCTTTAACTAATTTAACTTTTGATTTCTTTTGTGTCTTACACTCATGTTTATTCAGAAAAACACTTGGAGCCCTAGCATTAACAAGTCTGGGAGTTCAAGCCTCAGTATCATAAAAATGAGTAAATACATTAATATGTATTTACCGCCAGAGACTGATTTGGTGCGAAGCCCATGTACCTGTATTTTCTTTTTTAAAGAGTGCCGTATAGAATATAAGTAAAACTACATATCATCTACATATAGGCCAGTATTCTAATCAAACATAAGTCTTTTGACAGAAAATTTAGGAAGACTATGAGTATAGAATATAAATAGGCTAATATAAATATGAATCTAATTAATTTAGATTTTAATTTTTAATTTTAATAACCAGTTCTGAAAGCCTGGGGTGTAAAAGGCTGTGGCTGAACTTCAGCTGTCTTTTCCTTTACTCCTGTCTGTTCATACATCCCTCCCTTCTGAAGACAGGAGCAAACAGATAACGGATCGCAAAGCTGTGTTAGAGCCTATACCTCAGGGTGTTAAGCAGTCGCCTTGGCTGTGTCGCAAGTTCATCTGTATATTTTTCTGGATTTAAGAGAAAACTAGCTTGAAGCTGTTCAACTGAGATTATTAAGGACTGTAAACTGCATATAAGCTCATAACTTGCCAAAGGATCTTCTTTGCAGCTTCCCTATCAAGAAAAAAAACCACAATTTAATTTATAAACATTAAATAAGTGCTTCTTTCCTTCTTGGTCTCACTGAACAATATAGCTTTTCTAAATTAAATTTCAGTACAGCAAAAATTCTATTAATCATGCAAGTCAACTTTTTCCCTTCAGTTTTTTTCTTAGTTGCTTTCTACATAGACAGTGATTTTCTAATCAGTTTTCTTTTAACTTATTTACTTGCAATTAAGGCTGGGGGTATGACTCAGTGGTAGTTTCACTTGCATATGTAAGACCATAAATTCAGTCTCCAAAAACCATTAATGTCAATTACCATAGAGTGGATAATAACCTGGTACTCAAGTGAGACACTTGTGATTATGAGGGGCAAGTGACAAGTCTAATTAGCAATGCATGAAACACTATACCAGGCTATGAATAATCTGGACAATATACAGTTCTGAAAAACTTAACAGAAATAATCTGTCACCATTGTCCTGAACAATCCTGAGTCTCTATCACTTTTTTATTTAACAGTTAAACATAATCCCTCCCATTAATTTGTTGTTGCATGTGTGTGGGGGTGTGGGAGTTGTCGAGACAGGGTTTCAATGTGTGGTCCTATCTAGCCAAGAAATCACTATGGAGACAAACCAGGCTTAGCTGCCTCCCAAGTGCTGGGATTAAATGTGTGCTTCACTGTGGCCTCTCTCTAGCTGATTTTGTTTCTTAAATCATCATCTTTTTACCTTATCCTTCTGAATAGAGTCATCCTTCAGAGCTTCTTTCTTCCTTGAAATAATATTAAATAAGTGCTTCACTCCAGCCTTGAAGCCAGGACAAAAGTACAACACCTACAGAAAGGATGTTGTTTTAGTACTGTGCAAACAACACACCTAAAATCACTAATGCCTTCTGTAGGGCACATTTAATGTTATTACCTAAAACTGACACTAAGACCCTCTTCAAACCCTCTACCTCACCAGTAGTAACCCATTGATCGCTCAGCAGCACTTAGCTCTGAACCTATACATTATTAGTCAGATTAAGATTAACAGGACAAAAACTAACAAAATAATGAAAGTTTTTAAGTTGACATAGTACCAGTAATCTTTGAGTATTATCATGGTCTATTCTGGTTGATTTACAGTTTATAACAAAGTATGGACAAAGTCATTTAATAATCTAGAACTTTCAAAAACATTAAACATTACATCATAATACCTGAAGAATACTATTCAGATAACAAGTGTTGCCAAGGTTATTCAGTCCCACAAACGGTAACAAGTTTTCTCTCTTCTCACAGCTTACTGGTGAGGACTGTGCAGCAGGAACAACTTGATCACTGTGAATATAGAGGGAAGAAAAAGTATGAAGATGTAGCACCTTAAAGTGGAAATACTGCTTCCCTAAACTTAACATTTCTACAATAGGCAGATGACCACTGAGCTATATACCCAACCCTGAACAATTATTGGTGAACACACATGGGACAACATCCACTTTTAGTTACCCAATAGACTGTCCATTTGCTGAACAAAGAGCTACCACAGACTCCAGCTAGGGCAATTTGGAATATTCACTTTTATTCTCTTTTAATGTAAAAACCATTTTGTTGTAATGAATTCACAAGTAAAAACATCATGCAGCTAGATTAAAGTAGCCACTCAAACAAGCCCTTGTCCAGTCCTATAGGACAGCCATTCTGAAGCCATGGAGTTCCGCTTAGAGCTTTATACATCTACTATCAATACATTTTTGTGCACTTAAACACCATAAAAAGGGGGTATGTGGGATTAGACTAGAAAAACAATTAGCTCTGTATCCTCTCCTGTGACCGGATGCACTTGTACTTCATGTGCATTCCTTCCCTCCTTCCCTTTCTTCTTAATGACTAAAGCATTTACATGCATTTAAAAAAAATCATCTTTAAAATCTAATTTCAAAATAAATTGGCAAATGTCCTATCTCTAGCAGATAGAAGTAGTTCTGGGGTGTAACAGGAAGTTTTACACACACTACACTGCAAAAATATCAAGCAGTGTTTACCCTGTTCCTACTATACACTTTGTTTTTGGTTTATTCTTTTTTTCCAAGATAAGATTTCTCTGTGTAGCTCTGGCTCTCCTGGAACTCAATCTGTAGACCAGGCTGGGGCCTGTCTCCCAGGTGCTGGGATGAAAGGCAGGAGCCACCACCACTGAGTTCCTATTATATACTTTAATTCTCATCTGGCTAAATGCAAATCATGTACACTTTCTTTAAACCTGTGAACTGTCAGGTGAGCACAGAATCATCAGCCCAAGTGCAATGCTCTTTCATGGATTCAGAATAAAGTACAGAAATAATTTAAAATAAAATACATACATCTCAGATCCTCTATATTCAGAAGCTTTTTCTTCATCTTCTTGAGAATCAGTGAAGTCTAAGGCTCTTTTAGTTTCCTTTTTCTGAAAAAACTTCAAAGACAGCCTGTTCTTCTTGGATGGACTGCCTCTTGAAAGCCCATTACTTTCACTAGGTATGACGCCAGGCATTTTCTTTCAAAATTGCAAGGAGTTGACGAGAATTAACTTATTGAAGGAAGCTGTAATCACCAATTAAATCTGTTAATCACATACAAAAAAGATTTCATTAGTCTTGGGGTATCAGATGTAAGTGACAAGATTGGCAATTGTGAAAAGGTTTATCAAAAGAATGGTACAAGTCAGGACATCATATTTCAAAACCTAATGCCTGATAATAGACCCTTAGGCTTTATTACTTAGATTAATGGCTTTCAACCTTCCTGATGCCGTGACCCTTTAATACAGTTCCTCATGTTGTAGTGATGCCCAGTCA
The DNA here is from genome assembly GCF_021556685.1 of Rattus norvegicus. Lineage (NCBI taxonomy): Eukaryota > Metazoa > Chordata > Mammalia > Rodentia > Muridae > Rattus > Rattus norvegicus. Next base: position 119,432,679 of record NC_141538.1, on the reverse strand, counting down.
TAAAATTATTGTTGCTACTTCATAACTATAATTTTGCTATTATGAATCATAATGTAAATATCTGATATGCTGGATATCTGATATGAAACCCCCTGTGAAAGGGTTGTTTGATATACCCCTGGGGGTCCTCAACCCACAGGTGGAGAACCACTGGCTTAAATTGAACATACATGTACACACACACAGCCTAATTTTCTTTAAAATTGCTACTAAATTCTTATTACCTTAGTCTGGGTGTATACATGTATGTGGTTGTGTGTATATTTGCATGCATTAAGGGATGTATCACAAAATACCCATTTAGTAAAACCATTCATAAAAATCACAGACTTAAGAAGCTAGAACTCTGGGCCAGTGAGATGGCCCAATGGGTTAGGGCACTTGCTGCTAAACCTAACAACTTGAGCCAGATCCCAAGAACTCACCTTCTCAAGGACGCCTCTGAACTTCCTGTGCACACCCATAAACACAAATAAGGTTTTAAAAATATAGGTTTAAAAAAGTTCTGTTTTTTAAATACAAAAATGGTGACTGGACAATGGTAAAAATGAGGAATGAATGAGGAACCAAAGTAGAAGCAGAGACTACAGAGTCTTTACAGGGCCACTTGGAGTCACTGTGAATACACCGCACACACGATGCTGGAACAGAGTCAGGGAAACTTGCTCCAGCTCATGTGTGCTAAAAATTACTATATACATATATATATATATATATATATATATTTTTTTTTTTTTTCCAATTGTGTTTTGTTTTGAGACAGGGTCTCCCTGTGTGACCCTGGCTGGCCTGGAACTCAGAGATTTACCTGCCAGCTTCCCCCGGTGCTGGTGTTAAAAGTCCTGCTGTCCACCACACCCAGCTCCAATTGTTTCTAAGCTTTGTAACTACAAGGTGCTGAAAAAGAATTGTCTACCCGTTTCAAGGTAAAACTTTAAAATGGAAGAGGGGGGAGGGATATAGCAATACATGTGATACTTTATAGAAATCTATTTTTACTTGGGACATCGAGAAGAAAAATATCCCAATATTCCAAAAATATGAACATGTTTCAAATGCAAGTACCCGAGTAGTAAGTTGAAGTACACACAAATTCACTCAAATTCTACCCTAAACATTTAGCTCTAGGAGCTCATGTACAGTGCACAGTGAAACCATTTTTGGGAACCAACTCGGGAAAAACTGGACAACTGGCAAATTTTTCCATCTTGTCTGAAACTTAAATTTTGTCTCCTGGCCCCTTAATGTTCTTGATGAAGTGTCCCATTAAGAATGACAAATCAGTCTTCGCAAAACTGTCAGACTTGGCCAAGCATTAATGACTCCGGAAGGGTCTCTTCCTGGGAGCCAATGAGAGAGAGAAAAAAGTCATCAGCCAGCTGAAATAGCGGGGCCGTCATCTCAGACAGCCATCCCCTCTGGGTTCCTCTAAACAGCCAGCCAGTACTGATGGTTACCAAGAGCGCGACACTTTCCCAGGTGTCCAATCTTATGCTCTCCGCGTCCCTTCTAAGTAAGAGCTTTCGGTCAAAAAAGCCTCTCCAGAACTATAAACCAAGCTTCGCACAATGAACTTGACCGTAAGCCTCTTAACCAAATGACACTGTGAATCCCCAGTCCCATTACTTTTCAACTCTGTGTACAATGATAGGATTCAACTACTTTTTTCAAGAAAAACGTGAAACAATAAAAACAAGCTCTTGGGCGCTGCGTTAAGACACGTGGCGCCGTACACACTTCTGGAGAAACTGTAAGTCAAGAAAATGCGCGGTAAAATTTCGCAAGCCCCGACCCAGGACACTGCGATCACAAACATCTCTTCTCCCCGCCAGCCTCTCCCGTAACCAAAGGCGTGGGCAGAGGGGCACTTGGGTCCCAGGTGAGCCACCCCGGGGGTCGCCGCGCACGCCGGCAGTCCCACGCAGCGAAGCCGGAGCCTGAGGGGCCCTCCCCACCGTCAGCACCTGCCCGGCAACCGCGGGCCCGGAACCCTCCTTACCCGGTCATGGCCCTGAGCGAGTCCGCGGCGCCGCCGCCGGGGAGACCAGCCGGGCAGAGTGCGGGCGCGACAGGTGAGCTCCGCCGCCGTCCCGGGAGAGGGATCGCTGGTGGGCGCCTCCCGCGGGGGAGTGACCATTCGTCCGCAGAGCGGGAGCCGGGCCGCCGCTCGGTCCTGCCCGCTGCGGCCCCACTACATCCCCGGCGCAGCCCGGCCGGGAAGGCTACGGGCGCACAGCGGTGGCGGCGCTCCGGAGCCGCAGGGTCCCCGCTCAGCTGCCGAGGGGAACTTGGCGCGTTTTCCTCAGTCTCAGGACCCCCGCGAGTGAACCCCCGCCCGCGCCAGCGTCGCGGCTGGAGGTGGCGTCCACGGAAAGTGCCGGTTCTCCTCTCCACGTTGCAGAGGCGCGAAAGGCGCGAGCCACCGCGCGACCGCCCCTCGCCCCCGGCACGCTCGGCTCCGGAACCAGCTGGAACGGTAGTTCCTCCCGGGCCTAACGGGTTCTGCAGTTTAAACAGCGCAGGCAGCGACAAGGGCAGCTCGCGCGGGTCCTCGCAGAGGCGCGCGCTGCGCAGGGGGCCGGGCTGGCGCGCAAGAGGCTCGCTCACGCCCTCTTTTTTTTTTTTTTTTTTTTTTTTTTTTTTAATTCTTTTTAAACATTAGTACTCGCGAGTTGAAGGGGAGGGAGCTTACGGGTCGGGAGATGGGACAGGGAGTGACTAGGACAGGCCCCTTCCTCAGGTGCTCAAATGCACCAATCCAGGATGAACAATTTCCAAAACCTCATTCCTCCGCTCCACCAGGAAGAACCAATCAAAAAGTATCTATACAAAAAGCCAATTAGCGGGCAAAGAAGACAGTCTGACCAATAAAAAAAGTAGAAGGGCGAAGCCCAGCCAATCTTGGGTGGGTATACGGCGTCCCGGAGCGGCTCTTTCCAAGCTCATTGGCGCTCCAGTGCGCGCTTTCTCTGCCCGGCAGTTAAGAGTTCCGCTTTACGTTTTGTTAGCATTGGGAGGTGGCGACTCTGCAGGGTGTGGCTTCTGGACTGAGGCCCCTGTGCAGGCCCGCCTCTTTCTTTCTTTTTTTTTTTTTTCCCCCTGGCGTGCGCTCTCCGGAAGGGTTGCCAAAGATGCTAGGAAAATGGCTGACGGGCTTGCTAGCTGCTCGGCGCCTGCTGGGCGTCCAGTTTGCTGATGAAGCCACGGTCCATCCAGTCCCAAGCTATCGGATAAGAATAAGCACTGCCTTAAATAGTGCACAGCCGAACGCCTCGGAGCCTCGGGTCCTTCTACCCTCTCCCGCAGGCTGCGCAAGGGTTTTGGTTCTCAGGCTGGTCTCGCGACTGGAGCTTCAACGGGTTCTGGCGCGAGCCGGTACCGAATGACCCACAGGCAGCCACACGGCTTCACCTGGCTCGGGGGGTTGGTTCTGTATGCTATATCTTTTGTGAGATGCTCTCACAGTGCGGTGCTGCAGTTGATGAGAACTCAGTACAAATCTGTTCAAGTGGGGTCTTGTTTTGTTTTTAATGTCCACTGTGTGTGTTGCCCTGTTTAGTGCCCTGTTGCATTGTATTCAGGATGGTAGGGATAACAGGTGAATGAAATGTACTCCCTGATTTACAATCCACAGGAGACCAAAATTAAATTGGTGATTTGAAATAGTCTAAATGGTAGACTAAAGAAAGGTTGCAGTTCGGTGGTTTTGATAAGATAATGTAGAAAGACTTGACATTTGAGCAAACAGCTCCAGGAAGTGCACTTCTAAAGGGAGGTAGGGAAGGTCCATTTGTGGGAGATGAAGAGATGCACATCATGTGTTTATAGCACGTTGGGAGAGCTTGAGGACTGGATGCTTGGAGAATAGGGAATCTAAGATGGTAGGAATGGGAGTGAAATGGTGTCTGTGGGGACAAGCAGGAGGCACATCTCCCAGGTCATCCAGCAGCCTGAGCTCCTATCAACAATTAAGGGACCTTCACTCAGTCCAAACTGGGATCCATGGCCTAGTTATGGAAACTCATGTTCAGACTTGCCAGTTTATGAAGTAGAATTGGGGTTTAAAGATACTTTAATGTAGGGATTAGGAAAGCGAAGACATGGAAACATGGTTAAGAATCCCAGAGAGACCTGTTCAAGTATGGGTACAAACTCAAGGGACAGTCACAGCTTTTTTTGTTTTTTAAACAATAGTCATTTATTTCAAAGTTTCTATTTTTAGAGGGTTTCTGAGAAACCTAAAATAAGATCGTTCAATGGTTTCTAGGAGGCTCCTGACAGGGTTAGAGCAGGTGAATAACCCAGAGATACTAAGAGGCAGGATAACAAAGCTAACAGATCATTTAAGATTATCAGTGATGTCTAAGGAATAAGGCTCTACTCAGCTCTGTCTCCAGCCTTCTGTCTGGTCACTGTCACTTTAGCATTAGATATCTTTGTACAAATATCACTGTGTAGGAAGCCTTACAGCAAATGGGTTAGAATTCTCAGCTATTAGAGGCCGACAAAGGGGCTCTCTTCCCTGCCTGTGTACCTTCCCACAATTACCCCTTCTGTCCTTTCAGAGCTCTGATTAAACTGGCTACGTGCCAGTTCCAAACCAGGAGGTAGCAGTGCTTATAACACACCTTGTGATGGAAAAGACTGGACCTCCCTCAGGGCACAAGCAAGAAGATCCACTAAGGAGATGGTTCACAGTCAAGGACTGAATGGTGACTTGAAATAAGGTGACAGTGGAAATGCTATGTTGGTAGGAGTCACACCAGGTACAGTGGTGCACACCCAGAATCCCTCACCAAGGAGGCCAGGGCAGGAGAACTACCAGAACTTCAACGGACTGGTGTGCCTTCACATACTGAGACATAGGTGTTGTGCCTGTCGTGCTAGCACTTGACTTAGTCGAGAGAATCATGAGTCACAGCCCGTCTTGATCTCAAAAAAGGAGGAAGAGAAGAACAGCCACGATGGTTCAGTAGGTAGAAGTGCTTTCTATGAAGCCAAACAACTGTGAAACCCACAGTAGAAGGATAAATCTGATTTCCAAAAGCTGTCCTCTGACCACACAAGTGCCATGGGATACGCCTGCATGTTCCTTCGTACAATAATTGTTAAAAAGACGAGTTGCCTATTTCATGACTTGCCTAAGGAGACAAAGAAAGACAGAGCCAGGAGACAAGCTAGAGTTTATAATATAAATCAGTCTTAGGTTGTCCTCTGCAACACACGACAGTGCCACATTTTGGTCCTAACAGAGTAAGAGATACCATCAAACTCCATCTGATTAACCAAATCTAATTTTCCATTTCTTTGAGATCTGACCATCTGCAGCAATTAGTCTTCTGTACAGTTTACAGTATCAATATTTAGATCATAATTTTATTCTGGGAGACTACATGCCCTTAGAAAAATAATAAAGAGGACAATTAGCATTCTTTGCCCTCCTTTTTCAGCCGTGTCTAAAAACAACTAGTGGTTTCCCAGGAGTGGGGAGGAAATGGAATAAGAATCTTGAATCTTTGAAAAGCGAATTTGGTTGGAGTTCACTTGCCCCTGTGGTGGCTATGGAGATGTGCTGTCCATGACCCCTTCCACTCCTGGAGGTCTGCTCTTGAGGCTGCACCTTCATCAGTGGCCTTTCCTGACTTCTATCCATGTCCTTCAAAATCAATGCAAGCTGAGAAACTCTTACACATTACCAAATTTGGCTGCCAGGCTTGGGCTCCTCCTCATCACAGGTTCTGTGTGTTGATCCTAAGGTAACATTTCCCAAGAGATTTTGCCTCAATGGGTGCCTGCCTCTCCTCAATCACAGCTAATTCTTCAGCCCTAGCTGACCACAACCACGGATTCTTCAAAATACTGAATGGTCCCACCAAGTTCTTTAAGAGACTCTAAAAAGTCCCCAAAACTTTACAAGCCAGGCCTCCATCACTTACACTCCTCCCACATTCTCTTTGAAATAATAACTGAGTTCTGAACTCAACAGCTTTCCTAGACCAAAGTTCCAAAGTCGGCCTACAGCCTCCCCAAAACATGACAGGGGCTGCCACAGCAATACCCCACTCCTATTACCAATTTATGTCTTAGAATTTTTGTTGCTGTGATAAAACAACTAAAGGCATCTTAGGGAGGATTCATCTCACACTTCCAGGTAATGGTCCATCACCGAAGAAGTCAGGAACCTGGAGGCAGGAACGGAATGAGAAGCCAGGGAGGAGTAATGTTCATTGGCTTGATCAGCATATTTTATTGTACAACTCAGGACCATCTGCCCAGCGTCGTCACCACCCACAGTGGTCCACATCAATCATTAGGAAGTATACCACAGAAGGCCACAATGCTGGAGTCTGTCATCCAGAAAATCATGGATTGCAAGTTTACAGTCTTGAGCCTGTTTGTACGCCTAGAATTCATTGATTGAAATGTCTCCAAGCCAGCCAGGGCTCTGTAGTGAGACCTTGTCCCAAACAAACAAAGCAAGCTGAATAAGCCATGAGGAGCAAGCCAGTAAATAGTGTTGCTCCATGGGTTCTGCCTCAAAGTTTCTGCCGCAAGGTTCCCACCACAAGGTTTCTGCCCTGACTTCCTTTCATAATGAACTGACTATAAACTGTAAGCTGAAATATTTTCCTCCCCAAGTTGCTTTTGGTCGAGGTGGTTTTTATTCCCAGAAATAGAAATCCCAACACCCTAGTCTAGTTCTTTCTTAAAGGTGTATGAACTGATGACATGAATGGTTTATGATATGGTTAGGATGAAGGTTTTTATTGTAGATAGAAAAGAGCATCCAGAGGAGTCTGGAAGAGTCCAGAACAGTGAAAGAGGAAGACTGACTATGGCCAGCTCTCTGAGAGAAGGGAGAGTAAGGATAGAGAATAGAGAAAGCATGGTGAGAGGAGAAGCGCAGAGACAGAAAGAGTGCTAGCATAGCAAGAAGAGCAAGGCAAATGAATAGCTGAGGAGAAGGAAGCCTGTGAGCAGGAGGGAGTCTAGGGCAGAGGAGGCGGTGATAAGGGCAGGATGCTGACATGGACTTTGAAGTGCGAAAACAGGTAGTAGTGATACCGAGGAGCCTGGAGGCTCCTTTGTACTTTGCTATGCGTATAGGTGCCACCCATAGCATGTGTACCTTGTACCAAAGATAAGGGAAATCACTTCTTTTGGTAGATGTAAACCAGTTGCACACGTTCTCTAGGAATGCTGGCTTTTACTTAGCCACCAGAAATCTTCCTTTAGCCCAGGTCGAGCTTACTATACCACCTTCTGAGTTTGCAGAACCTTACAAAAGGGATCTTTGGCCATTTACTTGGGTAACTTTACCCTAAGGAAATGGCTATGGTTGAATATTTCAAGGGGTGGAAGATATAAAGTCCAAACTAACATTGACATCCAGGGACCAGAAACATCAGATTTCCATTCGCATGAAAGCACAGAGAGGTCAGTAAGTAAATGGAGCCATTACCCATCAGCCAGCTAGGGTGGTTTGTTCTATACAGATAGAAACCATAGGGGGTAAGGATGATAAACTAGTGTTGACAGAGTGGGACCCCTGCATACCCAAAGCCTAGAGACAGAGCTACCTGTCCCTGGATCAAAATGCCAAATAGGGTTCTAATTACTCAGATTGGAGGCTTATCGCTATGGAGTCAGTGGGCCCAGTACTGTGAAGCCAAATAATCCTCAGCTTCCAATAATAGGCAGCCACAAAGCAGCACCCAGTAGTGTTAACGGACATTGAATTACCTGCAGGAATTAGGACCCTCAGCTCCCACGGTGGCCTGTGTTACAGCTCTTGGGTCTTAAGGGTTGGCAGGCAGCCCTCTGAGGTCTTCTGGAGACTGCGGCTTGCAGTTTCTCCTCTCCAGCTCTCTCTTCCAGCCTTCCTTGTCTCTATTGTCTCTGTTCCCTGCAGAAGTCACTGTCTGGATTTTTCAGCCACTTCCTCAATGTTGCAGCCACTCCTGCAGCTACCACTCACCACTGTTCCGGCTCCACTTCTCCCTCTCCTTTCTGTGTTAGAGGCACAGCCTACTCTACCAAAGACACAGATCTAAAGCAAGCAGGCACAGAACACAGAGAATTTTTTTTGCTGTGCAGCGGTAGTGTGTGCCTTCAATCCCAGCACTTGCGAGGAAAAGGGGAGCAGATCTCTCTGAGTTTCAGGCCAGCCTGGTCCACAGAGTAAGATTTTTTCAATAGGATTAATGTTGCACACCAGGAAGCTCCACATGCCTGTTTCAATCAGGTGACTCAAAACTGAGCTGACCAACAAGGCTATATACTCGGGGCTATAGTAGGATGCTTGTACCCACCACGGCACAGCCCTGGGACATAAAAACAAACAAACAAAAGCAGACTGTCATGGTGGGAGTTGCGAGTGGAAGTCTTTGAACTGCCTCCTGTCTTCAGCCAAACATGGGACAGTGTTGTAGCTCAGGCCACCATTACAAAGTACACAGAGTGCTTTAAATAATCGTTATTTCTAACGGCTCTAGAGGCAGGGGATCTAAGAGAATGCGTTGGTGAGTTCTTTCTGGCATATCTGTTGTTTATGAAACAAAATCCCAATGTTCCATTTTACCAGTGAAGACCCAGGAGCCAGATCCTGGGCTGAAAACCTGCTAGCTCAGAGAAACAGAAAAAGCACCCAGCCGACCTTCCTACTCCACCTATGTCCCAGAAGAAAAACGTTCCTCTCCTTCTCCACGATGTCTTAGAAACCCTTCTTCTCAAGGTCCCTCCTTTCTGTTTCCTTATGTTCACCTCCTATGGGATGGTTGCTTGACCTCTTGACCTAAGGATGACTTTATTTAGCTCTTGTTTACAGAAAGCTCTTGGGTTAAAAGTGGGTGTTAGGGCTGAGCTACACCACAACAAGGTTTCTCTAGTTCACAATCTTGGGGTTCCCAATGTGGTCAAATATCCTGCAACAGATGGTCACTGTGTCCTCACATGGCCCTTCCTAGCTATATGTACATGGAAAGAGAACTCTGGTTCATCTTCCTCTTTACAGAATGTAAGCGTGAAGGAGGAAGCGTGTTCACAAGTGCACAGCCTTAACCAAAGGCTGTGGATGCTCGATGGCTTCTCAGGGAAGGGAGAGTCGCTTTTCTTTAAAAGTGTGACCCCTAGTAATTCGACCTCATACCCGGGAGTATATGGGTAGTAGAGATTGAAATTTATGGGTTATTTTAAAAGCATTTTTAAAAGGAGAAGGCAGGAAGTTGGGGCTTAGGGAAGTGGGAGTGGAGCTAGGGAGTAGGGTGTGAGTGTGATCAAAATGTATGACGTTCTCAAGGAATTAATTTTTTTTTAAATTATAGTAATTTACTGTGCATGGTGGTGCATCCCTGTAACATTAGCATTCAGAAGACTGAGGCAGGAGGTTCATAAACTGGAGACATTCCAAACTACATAGTGAAACACTGTCACACACACACACACACACACACACACACACACACATACACACACACACACACACACCATGCATGAAAGGCCCACTCATAACCTCATCTAATACAGACTACATGTTCCTCCAAAATAGTTCATATGGTGACACCTAATTCCCAGTGTGACATTTGGAACTAGGGTCCTTGGGAGCTGTTTAGGAAAGGGAAACTGTCCTTAAAAAAGAGATTATAAAGGGTGTCTTTGTCCCTCTCCCATACAAGCATTCAACAAGGAAGCAGCCCCTCACCAAATATAGGAGCTCTTGGTGACCTGATCTTGGACTTCCCACCATCAAACACCGTCATAAATACATTTCTGTTGTTTAGAAACCACCTAGTCTGTAGTTTTGTTAGAGCAGCCCAAAAGGACCAAAACAGTAAACCACCTCTGAGAGACTCACAAATACTGTCACAGTCAGGTTTGAACATGCTGGAAAACAAGTACTTTTCTTATTCAGGAGGGAATGGCAGGAATTAGGGCCACCCGTGTGAATTGGAAGGAAGCAGACCTGCAGAGTATATTCCATTTAATTCACCATCTGGCCCTACAAACAGTATACAGACGACAAAGACTGACAGATTACTGTGAGTTCACCCTATTAGTAGGTCAGAATGCAGCTGCTGTGCCAGATGTTGGGTATTTTCTAGAGCAGATGCATACAGCTTCGGGTCTTTATATGCATCATTGATTTTAGTGAATGTGTTATTTTTTTTATTCCAAACATAAGAAAGGGTCAGAAACAGTTGGCCATTTCACGAAACATAAAAAAGGGCACATTTGCAGTAGAGTCCTAGGGCTTTCCTAATGGTGCTCCTGCTGCTTCTCATGAAATAGCCAGAAGAGACCCAGACCTTCTAGACATCTTGTAGCACATCACATGACCCATTACATCTGTGACATTTTTCTTACTTGGGTAGAATAAACAAATCTCAGCATAGCTGTATAAGAGACTTAAAGCACTGTCGTACTTTCACGCTGTAGGTTCAGAGGAACATGCAAAAGAAAGGTAGATGGGGTGGGAATGCTGGTATATATGCCTTTTATGCCAACACTTAGGAGGCAGAGGCAAGCAGATCTCTGTGAGTTCAAGGACAGCCTGGTCTACATAGTGAGTTCCAGAACAGCTAGGACTACATAGATTTCATCTCAATAAAAAGAACTTAGCCTTCATCTTCCACACTGGGAAGATAATGACAAGAACACCACCGCTAGAAATAAAATCACCATATTCAGATAAAATACCAAAGAATCAGCCAGAAGTTGACAGTGATTGCCCTGGACAATGGGGGATTCTTGTCCAAAACATCTTGGTCCTCTAATCATATACACATATTATGGTAAAAGAAAAGACAAAAAAAAAAAAAACCAAAAAAACAAAAACCAAAAAACCCCCAACAACTTTGGAAAAAGAAAGAAAAACCTCTGTGCATGGGTTATTTTTGTATTTCACATCCTAGGAACAGTCAGAGCAAAGAGACGCAATGGGAAGGCTATTTTGGGTTGAGGGGAATTCTTTCAACCCTACTAGCTATAAACTCAAGGACAACTCAGTAAGCTCTCGACCTTTATCAAGCATGTTTAATAAATTCAACTTCTAAACACCTGAGCAAGGGGCTGGAGTGATAGCTCAACGCTTAGGAACACTGGCCATCCTTGCAAAGAATCCAGGCTCAGCTCTCAGTGCCCACTAATTACTCCAGTGCCAGGGGTTCCATGCCCCTTCTGACCTCTACCGCCCCCTGCAGGCACATGGTGTGCATACGTACACTCAAGCACACACATATGCACTTTATAAAAACATACTTTAAAAATAGGTGATCAAATCACCCTCAAAGAACTAAATCTTAACAAAAGGGATCACTTTGAAATGTTCAAGTCCCCTTGAAAGGTAAAATCCCTTTGGCTTCAGAATGTTGAGTTTTGTTTTTTGTCTCCAGCCCCAGTGTCAAGTGGGAGGTCCTCCCTGGGCTGTGAAGGGAATGCCTTGTGTCTGGATGTTTGGTAGTGGATGAATGTCCGGTAGGTGGGTGAGGCTGAGGGCGTTGCAGGAAGTCTCAGCAGCCTATTTATATTTTATAGGAAAGGAATCTTGTCTTTCCGTTCCACTAGGATCCTCTTAGCCTTTGGATCCATATAAAGGAGTCCTACAGTTCAATTTTGGCAATAGGATTTTTTTTCTTTTCTGAGTAGAGTTTAATTAAGCACTAGGTATTTGAAGAGAAATTAAATTCTTATTTTCTTTTGACTCATGGGTTTCTATAATCTTGTTTTTATTAAATATAATCTTTATTTCACTTTTTGATGCATAAATATAGCTATAATTTAACTATGAGGAGCTCTGTTTAAAGTAAATTTTAGATTCTTTTAACATTTTTGAATATAGCATCCTTCCTTGCCTTTTGGAAAATTCCAGGTCCACCTTTATGGGTTAGACTTGTGTTGGTCATCATGACATATTTCCCTTTCAGGTCAAAGATCTTGACATTAGGTTTTGTGTAAGCCTTGGTGTGAAACCATTCCTGAGTGTGTGTCCTATTGTTACAGGAAATTCTTCTGCATTCTGTAGTTTGGCATGCTTCTTCTGGTCTCAATTGGGTTCTTTTGGACAATTAGAAGTGAAGTCAGTTGGAGAACTCAGTGGTCTCTCACAATTAGAAGTGAAGTCAGTTGGAGAACTCAGTGGTCTCTCCACTCTAGAAAGCTAGATCTAGCTTCATACCCTGATAATCCTGGCAGGATACAAGGACAAGTCCCAGTACACATAGAGCCTCTTCCTGTACATATCACTGTCCGTGCCCATGACCAAAGCAAATACTATAGTCAAACCAGGGGTCAGCATGGGTAAGGACTACACAAGGATTGGGGCTATCAGTCTTCCGGGTTGTTAATGTTACTGTGAATGCTGGTCTTTCCATGATTGTCGATGTAATGTAAGTTATAAATGTATCTTTTATTCACCTGAAGTAATTGTCCTCTCAAAGACTCACTGTTGAATCAAGATCACCCTTCCTAGCTCTTTCTGAACTCTGGCTGGCTGGTTCAACTCAGCTGTTCTGGCTCCAACTCCTCTTCCACGCTGACCGATTCAATCTTACTTCTCTCAATTTCTGACTGAATTGCTCTGCTTGGCCTCTAACAATCTGTTCTAATCTTCTGGTTCCTTCTCATTCTGTCTTTACCTGTGCCTAGCTTGTTCTCCTTGCAACCTCTCTGTCAAACTCTCCTGGTTAAAAACTGCCTCTGAACTCCATGAACCAAACTGCTGCCAACCAAACTGCCACCCCTCCACTGCACTCCCCTGCACTGCCTCTCAACTGACTCCTGAGTCTGGGATTAGAGGCAGCCAGATAACCACCACACCCAGGCCTAAGCTTTTCTGTACCTGGAACTTGCTTTGTACCAAGCTGGACTTGAACTCAGAAATCCTCTTGCCTATGTCTCCTGGGATTAAAGGTGTGTCTGTATTCTACTCAGAGAAGCCATGTTGCTGGATTAAAATTCCTCTTCTACAGTAAGTGACCTGAAAAGAAAGTGTCTTTTCCCCCTCAGCAATATGCGCTGCTACTTACATTGAATTTTAGATAAGGTTTGATGGAAATAGCCTTTTTAATTATAACTTTTATATCAATTATGCACTTTCTTGAGTGTGGTAGTTTGAAGAAGATTGGCTCCCATAGGCTGAGACATCTGAATGCTTGGCCATGAGGGAGTGGCAATACTGCGGAATAATTAGGAAGGGTGGCCTTGTTGGAGTAGGGGTGGCCTTGTCGGAGGAATTGTGCCTCCTGGCCCAGCCTGTCTTCCTGATGCCTGTGGATCTGGATGTAAGACCTCTTAGCTACATCTTCAGCACCATATTTGCCTGTGCCACCAAGCTTTCCCACCATGATGATAATAGGCTAAACGCTGGAACTACAATCAAGCCCCAGTTAAAGTCTTTCTTGTATAACGGTCATGGCATCTTTTCACAGCAACTGAACACTAAGACGCGGGGTCATGTTTATTTGTTGCCACAGACTGAACGCTCGGCTTCTGTCGTGCATTCTACCACACTTAGCCCATTTTTACTGTTCATCATAGGGAATTCAGTAGTCAGCTATTTTTCCCTTTGAAAATTCAGTGTGTGTGTGTGTGTGTGTGTGTGTGTGTGTGATCTATAGCCTTAAAGTCAAGAGAGTTATAAATCCACTGAATATTAAGATACAATAAAACTAATAAATGAAGCTTACCACAGGAAACTCATTTTCAGCACTACCTAGTAAGAGTAAGGAGAGAGCTTTTCCCCAGCAGTGATGCTGATGTCACTGTCATCTTGATTTAGTCACTTTGGAGACACATTTCTGGGAGCATCTTTGTAGGAGTCTCTACTGAGGAGTTAGGCCCATGCTGGCTATGAATGGCGCCCGCCGTCCCCTGCTCTGGAGTCCCAGGCTGAATGAAAAGGGAAAAGAAAGCAGCAGCTGAGCACAGTCACTCACCTCTCTGCCTCCTGTGAACTATGGCCAGCTGCATCAGCGGAGTGACCAGAGCCATGCTCAGCTGCCTTGACTTCCCTCCATGGTGGACTGCGCCCTCAGACTGCGTACTAGAATAAAATCTTCCTCCCTTTACTTGTTTTTATCTGGTATCTTATCAAAGAGAAAAGTAACTGTTCTAATTCCATCCTGTTGCTCTGATAAAAGCACTCTGAACAAAAGCAACTCGGGGGTTGGCAGGGGGAGGAAGGTCGATGGTTGAGGGAAGTCAGGGCAGGAACCATGCAGGGACTTAGCAGCAGCCATGGAGGAACGTGCTTGCTAGCTTGCCTTCTGTCTCACGTTAACCAGCTTTCTCATACAGCCCGGGACCGCCTCCTAGGAAAATAATGCCACTCAGAGTGGGCTGGGTCCTCCTACATCAATTAGTAATCGAGACAGTCCCCAACACACATGCCCACAGGCCCATCTGATCTGGGCAACCCCATGGTTGAGACTCCCTTTCATTGGACAGTGATAGCTAACTACGATGATAACGCCGCTGACCCACGGTCTGATTTACACTTTCATCTGTGGTCCAGAATGGATGCGTAAGATGCACATCCTGCCGTACTCCGGTTTACCTTAAATAGTTCAATACAGTCACAGAGCAGGGGCGCTGCGTCAGCTTTTCACCATGGCAAAATATTAAACAAACCGTGTTTGTGCATCCAATTTCACATTTTCTCTGAAGATTGAGCCATAGACTTAACATTTTTAATTGCATTTAATGACATTTAATCGTAACGTTACATTTAATTAATTACAATTTCAATTAAAGATCACATTAATTTTTAAAATTAATGGTTAGTGATGGCAAGATGATTCAGTTGATAAAGGCGCTTGCTAGCAAAAGTGAAGACCTGGAACCTGGAGCCCACATGATAGAAGGAGAGGACCAACTCCTACAGTGTGTCCTCTGACCTCCACACGCATGTACACATACAGTAACAAAATGTTTTAATTAACATATATTCTTTTTGTTTGTTTGGTTTGGGTTTTTTGAGACAGGGTCTTCTTGTACAGTAGCCTGGCTGTCCTGGAACTATCTCTGTAGACCAGGCTGGCCTCGAACTCAGAAATCTGCCTGCCGTTGCCTCCTGAGTGAGGGATTAAAAGCAATTCTGGACTATTCTCGAAAGCTTACTTTTACAGTAGATTTTCCTCTCATTTTTACCTTTTGATTTTATGTGTATGACTGTTTTGTATGCATATATGTCTGTGTACCAGTTTGGTGCCCACTAATGACAGTCGAGAGCATTGGATCCTTTAGAACTGGAGCTTGTGAACTGGTGGTTGTGGACCGACACAGTGGAACCATGGGAATCGAGCCTGAGCTCACTGGAAGAGCAGCCAGTGTGCTTAACCACTAAGCCATTTTCTTCAGTCTCAGATTTTCTTTCTAATGCCACTAAACCTAACTTCTTCATATAAAGTTCTGAGATTTGGATTTATAAAATGTAGACTAAAACTAATAGAAATATCAACCACCCCACCCCACCTGTCAAAAATTAAAAAAAAATATATTATTCTGATTTCAAAAGCACAGTCTTTGGGATCAAGGTAAGACCTTTGTGCTTACTTAGGAGGCATAAGAGAATTCTGAACACATTACCATGTGAATGTGTATACGGAAATATATATATATACATATATGTATATATGCATGCTGGAATAAAGTCATTTCATAATTACACCCTAACTTTTGTGTATATGTTATTTTTTAACATATTTTCTCTTTGTTAAGAGTATGCTGAAAACCACAATGATTTGTTAAAGCAATTTAATCCACAACAATCACTTCATATTTATTGATTTATCACAACAATATTTACTGAAATATAGAAAAAACTACAGCTTTAGATTTTCACACAATATTTTTATGTATTCATTGTTTTGAATGGGCATCATAAACTTTTATGCCTTTATCTATGGAAGATTTATGTTTTCAATTAAGGATTTTATTTGGCTGCTTCTACATGGTTATTTTTGAGATCTGGAGGCATTCAAATACATCTTTAAGCTCAATTCATTTCCAAAACACTTGCATAAATTGCATGGCTTTGAGGTCATACTGTTTCAATTATTTGTCTGTAAATGTAGTTTACTAACTGATGTTAAAATTCGCTTATAATTATGAGTTTTACATTTTCTCATCATTTTGCAACAAAATGTACGATAACTTCTGTTGCTGGAGAGATGGCTCAGCAATTAAGAGCGCTGGCTGTTCTTTCTGAGGTCCTGAGTTCAGCTCCCAGCACCCACATCTGTAATGGAATCTGATGGCATGAAGGTGCGCACTCAGATAAAGCACTTATATACATAAAATAAATGAATCTCTTAAAAGGGGGAAAAAAGAGAAGAGCCTACCTGGGCTACCAAATGAGTTCAAGGTCAACCTGGGCACTATAGTAAGATCCTCAAAATGAAAACAAGGTTAAAAGTAACTTCAGTCATCTCTTGACTGCTCTTGAACCTCTTTCAGTCAGTTGAAATAGAAAGGGCAAACATGGGAGGCAAAGTAGTCCAGTTTCCTGAAAGACATTGGGCTGGACTTTTTATTATTATTTAATGTGTGTGGATATGTTGCCTACATGTGTAAGTGCAACACGCATGTGCCTGCTATCCCTGGAGGACAGAAAAGGGAGTCTGATGCCCTAGACCTGGAGTTGCAGATGGTAGTGAGCCACCATGTGGTTCTGGGAACTGAACCCAGGTCCTCTGCAAGAACAGCAAGTGCTCTTAACCCCTGGGCCATCTCTCCAGTCTTCGGCTGAACTTTAAAATTCCAGATCTCTTTACAAATGTTTATTGTTCCTTATATGTTAAAAACTCCAAACCACTGGGACTTCTTGGTGTGTCCTCTTCCCTGAGTTGACTGTACACGCATGTCTAAGATTGCCCCAAATTAGTTGTGGTAAACTAATTTCTAATATTTATTAATTGGCAATTCTGTAAGCATTAATTTATGAGTTTTAACTCCTTTAAAAACAGTTATTTGTATATGTCTGAGTGTTTGCCTGCATGTATGTGTATGTATACTACGTATATGCCCACAAAGGCCAGAAGAGGGCTTCAGATGCCTTGGAGCTAGAGTTACAGATGGCTGGGAGTTGTCATGTGGTGCTGGGAATTAAACCTCCGGAAGAGCAGCCAGTGCTCTTTAGCTGCTGAGCCATCTCTCCAGGCACGCGACAGCCTTTGTTTACCCAGGGATAATGGTTAATCTCTAAAGAAACCTAGAAGGTTAGTAAAGGACACTTCTGGGCGATTCTATGAGGATATTTGCAGTAATGACTGAAACGTGGGGTAGCAGCTGAGGGGGCAAGAATCACCCCTTAATGTGGGCAGTACCATCCAATGGTCTGGGGTAAAACAAAAGCAGGAGGGAAGAAGTCTGCTGGAGTGGACTTGTTCTGAGTCTCTGCTTCCTGGCCACCACAAGACAAGCATGTAATGCCTCCACTAATGTGATATTCTTCTTCAGCTCAGGTTCAAAATAATAGAATCAGGCAGCCAGGGACTAACACCAGTGACACTATGAGTCCACCCGAACTGCACCCGAACCGCTCCTCTCCCACACTGTTTCTCTCAGGCACTTGGCCCTGTGGTGGAAAGACTGGCTAATGTACCAGAGTATTTTCTCAGCTCTCACAAACCAGCATACCTAGACTGAGTATGTCCTTAGCTTAAGGCCTTTTCAGTGGGAACAATAAACCTTCCAGATCCTCATCCTCACAATCCTCCTGGGATAGACAGGGATGGCAGGCAATGGGATTCTGGAAGAAGTAAAAGCAATTGCCTTACTGAAAGGGGCTTCGACCTGTTGCTGAAGATCTTTGCACAGTCCTGTGTGCTTACATTCCAATTTGTAAGGAAGTGTGGCAGATGGGAGAAACTCTCCCTCAGTTAAGTTCTAATAAACATCAGTTGAAATCATTGTTAAAATGGTGGGTTCTCACCTGTACGTGGGATATGTTCTTCTAGCTGGGCTGCCTTGTCTGGCCTCAGTAGGAGAGAAAATGCCTGGCCTCAGTTGGGAGAGAAAGCGCCTGGCCTCGCAGAGACTTGAAGTGCCGGGGTTGGGGGATACCCAGGGGTCCCCCCACCTGCTCAGGAGATGTGGGATAGGAGAAGGATAGTGGGAGGGGGTCACCAGGAGGGGGTCAGTGAGCAGGATGTAAAGTGAATAAATAAAAAAAATTAAGTTAAATTTAAAAAAGGATGGGTTTTTTTTAAAGGTTTATTTATTTATTTATTTATTTATTTATTTATTTATTTATTGTATATAATTACCCTGTAGCTGTCTGCAGACACACCAGAAAAGGGCATCAGATCTCATTACAGTTGGTTGTGAGCCACCATGTAGTTGCTAGGATTTGAACTCAGGACCTCTGGAAGAGCAGTCAGTGCTCTTAACCGCTGAGCCATCTCTCCAGCCCAGGTTCCTAGCTTCTTATTGTAAGCATTCCTTCTAATGCTTATTTTCCTGTGATGAGAAAAGACTCTGGGGTTAGGACAACTTGGCTTCCAAATTGGAAGCATCGGAGTCTCCCTTGACTGCCCTGGCTGCTTGGAGCAAAAGGATTACCAGTCAAGAGGCAGCACTGCCGGTTGTGAACACACCACAGAGGCCTTGAGAAAACCACACAGTGATGCAGCTGCTGAAGGTGCAGCCCCAATCACCAAGCTGGCAAGAACAGCGGCAGGCTGTGTCTTCTAGTGTTAAGGCTGTCGTGCAAGCGTCTAGTACCAGGACCTTTAGTTCCTCAAATGTTCCAGCTCTTAACTAGATCCAACACAGCCAGAGCCTCAGACCTATGTGCGTTATACCTCTCATGCAGACATCTTGTTTCAAAAGCCTTTGTGAACTCTAGATGACATTGCAATCATTGTCACACAGGACAAAGGAGACTAACAGATGATGAGTACTGAAGAGTCACGGCTACAGTTGGTGCAAAACCAAACCTCAGTTTGCCTGTGAGGTATGCTGTGATTGGTCCAAACAGCCCTCCTTGGACACCAGCAGGCTACCCAGGTTTACTCCGAGAGTCAGCTGGTGAACTCCCTCTGGAATTGCAATATTAGGTCCCGCCACAAAGACTTCTTTCAATTGGCTCTACCTCCAGCCCATGTTCGGTAATGATCTTGAAACAGAAAGGAAGCATCATAAGAGAAGAGATGTTAGGCCAAGGTCTAAACATGGCAGCATAGATGGCTGCCCAATAGTTGGAGCAGCAGCAGCTGAACAGTCTCAGACATCCAAGATGGGAGGAGAGCAGAGGAGATGACAAGAGAAGCCAGACAGCAGAGGCTAGAGAATAGATGATGCAGAGAAGAAAAATTGCTAGAAGAACTCTAGAGAGCTGTCAGATCTTCAGCGTCAATGGTCTAGAACAGTAATTCTCAACATCCTTAATGCTGTGATTCTTTAATATACTTCCTCATGTTACAGTGACCCCCCCAACCATAAAATTATTATGTTGCTACTTCATAACTTTTACTACATAATTTTACTACTGTTATGAATTTAATGTAAATATCTGATATGTGACTCCTATGAAAGGCTCATTTAACCCCCAAAGGGATCATGAACCATAGGTTGAAAATCACTGGTCTAGACACTCAGGCCAATATCTATAACAGTGGCCAGTGATTGGGGCTGAGGAACCCCCAAACCAGCTGGAGTCAAGAGCTGAGGACTCTCAGCCTCCTAGATCTACCCAAGAGCTGTAACGCACATAGGTCTGAGGCTCTGGCTGTCTTGGATCTAGATAAGAGCTAGAACATTTGAGGAACTAAATGTCCTGGTACTAGAAGGTTACATGACAGCCTTAACACTAGAAAGCACCACCTAACTGCCATCAAATGCTGAGAGATCTGTGGTGGGTTGAATAGAAATGGCCCCCATAGACACATGTGTTTGAATGCTAGGCCAATAGGGAGTGGCACTATTAGGACCTGTGACCTTGTTGGAGTAGGTGTGGCCTTGTTGGAGAAAGTGTATCACCATGGGAGTGGGCTTTAAGGTCTAGCCTATGCTCAAGCTACGTCCAGTGTGGCACACAGTCTCTTCTCCTGTGAGCGGATTCAGATGTAGAACTCTCAGCTACCTCCCAGCACCTTGTCTGCCTGCCCGCCACCCTGTTTTCTGCCATGGCAATAATGGACTAAACCTCTGAACTGTAAGCCAGACCCAATGAAATGTTTACCTTTAGGACTTACTGTGAAGAGGCCCCCACCACATGTGCAGCATGAAACCATGCTATGAAGAGAAGTGGAATGTGAGACATGAGGGTGGAGAGAAACCGCCTCATAATGTGAGTAGCCTGCACTGCCACTTGAGGCCATGGTAATGTTCCAGGCAGTGCTGTTGCCTCCAAGGGCCATGTCTGAGTCCGTGCCTTGCAGTAGCAGAGGTCTGTGTTGATGTCTGTGGTCCATGTTACCACTCAAGTCCATGCAGATTTCACTCGTCTGGGCTGCCTCCTGGGACCATGTTGATATAGAAGGGCTGTGAAGAGCTGGCCCACTCCTCACTGTAGCACTTGCTAGAGCTGTCCAGAGGGCATGAGCAAGGGAGAGCTGGCCCTGCCTCCTGCCTGAGCAGCACGGGAGAACTGACCCTGTTGGCATGGCTGTGGGAGGGCTGGCCCTCCTCCCCCAGTGATGTGGGTGTGCAATTGGGCATGGGACAGCCAACCTCAGGGCATGAGAACAGGGGGGTGGGGATGGCCCTGCCCCTTGTTGTGGCTTCAGCACTTGGGTGAGCTGGATCTGTCCCTCGCTGAGGAATTGCTGGAGACCTGGCTCTGGAGGTGTGAGCATGGGAGAGCTGGCCCTGGCAGCACAGCTGCAGGCTCAGGAAAGCTGGTAGGATGACCTACTTAGCTACAGTGTAGAGCCATATCCAGGGCTTTGAGCTGGCCCATCCCAACACCTACCCCACCTGTGAACCGCTAGAGTGCGTGAAGGTACCAGTCCTACAGAACCAAAGCTGCAGTATCGTCATGATACTGGATATCCAAGAGGAGTCTTCATGACGGTCCAGTATTGATAATGTAGCAGAAACCGGAGGCCTCAAAGCAGACCAGTGAGTGATTCATTGCAATGAACATTTGCAAGTAAATCTGTTTGGGCGAAAGAGTATAGTGTGTGACACACTGTGACACACCTCAGCTTCCACTGTGAGATTTTGTTGTTTTATTTCTCTTTATTTTTGTGTTCTTTGGGGAGGGAAGTTACAAGGGCAGAGAGATGAGTGGGATTGGGGTGCATCATGTGAAATTCATGAAGAATCAATAAAAAGTTTTGTTTTGTTTTTAAAAAGAAGTTCCTGTGGATATGGTGTCTCTTCACATCGATAGAAACCCTAAGACAGGACTTGACAGAGGCCAAACCCAGCACTTTAAGAGCCTTCTTTTCCTCCTTCCTTCCTTCCTTCCTCCCTCCCTTCCTTCCTTCCTTCCTCTCTTTTTATTTTGGCCTACTCACTATTTCTGCATGGGTAGAGCAGAAGGTCCCAGCCACCTTATTATAAATGGAGCTACTCTTACTGAATTCCCCCTAACCTTAAATGTCATTTCTTACACCTTTCTAACTTACAAATCAAGCTGCAGATCTTTGAGCAGAAGGCAGAGAAGGCCACTCTCCATGGACGGTGTTTCAAAGGACTCTGGGGTTTGGTCAGCTACACTGGGGCTCTTTCCAGCCTTGCATCTTTTAAACAAAGTAATTCCAAGTCAGGGGCCCATAAACTGCAGAAATAAGCCAGGCTTCGCACAGAGCGCAAAGATCTTCTGGACAGTGTTTTATGTCTCGTCAGCATTTCAACAATTGCAAGAGAAAGAACATAAAATGTTGAGAAATAATACGTCTGCATAATCAAAACGCTCTCACAGAGGCAAAGCAGACCCAGGCCATAATAAAAACCCATAGCCTTGATTTGGGGTTGGCACTTTAACAGTCTAGTCTTCTATGAGTTTGAGATCGTCGGACAGGAGCGCAGCACTGTCTCCTCCTTCCTAGAGAGTGATTATGATCTTTCACGGGTATTTTAAACAAACATTCCAAACGTTTAAGCAACACAAACTTAACTCCAGTCTGCTTGGAAAAGTAGGACACCACCAAGGGGAGAAAATATGATAGAGCAAAAGGAGTTTCAGACATTTTTGAAGCTTACTCACAATAAATGGCTGTCTACACACTGCGGTAACATGTACATTCCCGGTTGAGTAACCACACCCCTCGGATGGCTCCACACTGAAATGTCTGGGCAGCATGAAATGCATTCAGTAGGTTACTTTTTTAAAAAGGACACAGAGCATCTAGGAGGAGTTAGGGGGAGAAGTGGAGGTGTGTGATTAAAATACATTGCATATGAATTTTAAATTCTCAAAGACTCAATAAAACTATTATATTTAAAAAAAAAAAGCCTTCCCCTAAACCAAGGCCAAAGCAGACACCTTTCCTCATCTTGTACCTTTGCATGGATGACTTTGTTCAGACATTCTAGATATCTAGCAAGATAACTTCAGGATCGAGATTCTATATCACAAAGCAGGCATCACGAAAGTCTTTGGGACCTGTCTTCACAGCATTAGTCTAGTCTTCACTTGGCTCTTTCTATTTCAGGATTCCCACTCTGATCCTTCCTCTCCAGTGCTCACAGGAATCGTCTTTCTAAACGCACCCCTGTACCCTGTGCTAACTGCTCTGTATGGCAGCAGACCCAAGTCCTAGGTTTATTCCCATTTATTCAGTCCAGTGAACTACACTCCTCTTGTCTTCATTTCTTTGTCTATGGCTATTATAAAATACTGACTAAAGCAAAGTAAAGGAGAAAAGGTATATTTTAGCTCACATTCAAGTTCAGCATGACAGGGGAGTCAGGGAAGCAGGAGCTTGAAGCAGTTGGTCATGTTGCACCTGTATTTGGCAAACTGAGAGGGACAATTCAAGCTGGTCTTTAGTTTATTTTCTCTTTTTAAAATACAGCTCAGAGAATGGTTCTACCCACAGTGGATGGGTCTTCCAAGATAATTCCCCAACAGGCATGCCCAGAAATCATTCTCCCCGATGAGTCTAGATTCTCTCCGGTTGATGCCAGTAAAAATTATATCTCTCTTCCAAGACCAAACTATTTGCACTATGTTAATTTCTCAAATTAGGGTCTCTCTACATGCTCACAATTGTTTTTTGGCTTCTTTTTTATCTCCACTGTTTCCCTTGAAGACTCTGTCTCCATTTAAATAGCCAATTCAATCCTCTTGTGAGCCTTTCTTGTCTATCTTTCCTTTGACCACATTTCACTTGGGTGGGCCACTAGACTCACTGCTGGAAATCTGAAGGCTGTCAGATCAATAAGAAAAAGCTATAACCTGAAGAAAATAATATTCCAGCAAAGGAAGGCCTTACTGAGAATGCAGTTCATTACAGCATCTTCACATGGCGATTTCTCACTGTACTCAGCCCTAGCAGAGAGTTGTTGAGTTCTTTGTGTATAAATTCAAAGTCTCTTTTCTGTTGCTATTACTGTTTATTTGTTTCATAAATTTTCATTGCTTATATTCATTATAAATGGAACTATGTCACACGTGGAGAGTTTCATCCAAATATGTTTTGTATGTTGGGTTTATTCTCCTCCCCCCCAAATCCCTCCCTTCTTTTGTTCCATTTTGTTATTGTAAAATATAAAAAATAAAAAAGTAAGGCTGTCTTTTACCTCGCTAGGTTCACACCACAGTGCTCCAAGATGTCTGCTGGATGTCTTAATTCTCAGTCAGCAAAGCCTCTCACCCGCTCTGCTCCATCCCATATCACACTGCCGAAGGCCTCTCTCTGAGCCTGGCAGCAATCTCTCTACCTATCTAGTTCCCAAGGCAGGTTTCCATGTCAGAAACACACATCCCAACTCTGTGATAGCCCAGACAGCCGCCCCACACTCCATTACACTTAAATCTACACATGAAAGAACACACAAGACATTAACTTTGACCCAATTGATAAGATATAATTGCCCACTTGAACATACAAAGCCCAAACACATCCATCCCTTAAAAACATTTGTAACGCCATCCAATTAGACAAGATGGATGAAGCAAAGAAGTGCAGGCTGACAGGAACCGGATGTAGATCTCTCCTGAGAGACACAGCCAGAACACAGCAAATACAGAGGCGAATGCCAGCAGCAAACCACTGAACTGAGAATAGGACCCCCATTGAAGGAATCAGAGAAAGAACTGGAAGAGCTTAAAGGGGCTCGAGACCCCTTATGTACAACAATGCTAAGCAACCAGAGCTTTCAGGGACTAAGCCACTACCTAAAGACTATGCATGGACTGACCCTGGACTCTGACCTCATAGGTAGCAATGAATATCCTAGTAAGAGCACCAGTGGAAGGGGAAGCCCTGGGTCCTGCTAAGACTGAACCCACAGTGAACTAGATTGTTGGGGGGAGGGCGGCAATGGGGGGAGGGTGGGGAGGGGAACACCCATAAAGAAGGGGAGGGGGAGGGATTAGGGGGATGTTTGCCCGGAAACCGGGAAAGGGAATAACACTCGAAATGTAAATAAGAAATACTCAAGTTAATAAAAAAGAAAATGAAAAAAAAAAAAACATTTGTAACAACCTGTAAAGGTACAGCATGGAATCTTAACGTCACCCACCATATTCTCCTGCCACGGCTTCTCTCCCTGTCCCTCCTGTCTCTTCTTCCTTTCCGTTTCAGTCTCCTCCTCTTCCTTCAAACTTCTCTCCTGCCCATCCTTCCTTCTCATCCAATGACAGGCCTCCTTCTATCTTGTATCTGCCCTTCACCTGTATTTTACAAATTCAAGGGGGAGAAGGTTCTGGTCAAGTCACCTGAGTCCTGAGTACATGACTAGGTAGCTGTCCTTGGGGCAGCAGAATTCGCATCGAAATACAGATAACTCCAGGGCAAACCACAACATTTCCCCCTTTTTGTCCAGTTAAAAGGCCTTTTCACTTATATACAAATTGAGTACAATTATTACCATTCTACAATTTATAAAACATATGATACACTCAATACCCAGTCCATCAATTTTGTCCATTACCTAAAGCACCTTGTCACCTATCCTAAAAGACTATAATTCTATACCTGATTTATATCCTGGTTTGAGATCGTACACTATCTGAAAAACCACCCTTTCTGTAACACCAGGCAGAGTGAATGTAGACATATATTGTAGAAGTTATTAAGGTTAAATAAAAATCTGTGGCTCCGGGTAGAGAGCTTAACAGATGGATAGATTTTGGGCTAAAGTCTTGAGTTTTAAGTTGCTCATTGGTTTTAGAATTGATAGAAGGTGTTTAAGTTTGTTTTAAGGAGAGTACAGAGATTACCCGAATCATGTGGGGATTTTCATCCATGGTTCGGAATTTAGATAGGGAAAAATTAGTCACTGACTCCAAGTAGAGTATTGTGATATTTACAAGTTATTAAGGTTAAAGAAAAATCTGTGGCTCCAGGTAGAGAGCTTAACAGATAGGTATATTTTGGGCTAAAGTCCTGGTTTGATATATTGCTTATTGATATTGGAATTGATAGAAGGTATTTGGTTTGTTTTATGAATTACCCCGCTAAAGGCCATATGGTTCGTTGATGCCGGCTAGCAAGGGTTTGTGCTTGTTTTTGCTAGTTACCACAATAGGAAGCTTGGATTCTCTTAATATGGGCTCCATGGGAATTTTGGGTTAATTTCCTAATATCACAAAGTACAAAAGCCTATCAGGCTCATTGTTTAGCTTACTTCCCTTTTAAAATTGTTTAATCTTCATAATGGGTATGACTGTGAGTGTTATGGTTATATTATACTCTGGGAGAGAGTGCAAGATACAAGCTTTTCTGGTTACAGACTAAGGAACACAGTATTTTGGGAGAAAGATTTTGTCTTTGTGCTTTTAAAAAGTGTGACTAGACTCTGGAAACCTCACAGAGTCATACTGATCAGATTTGATAGAGGTAGACCGCCTGAAAAAATTGATTCAGGAGAATCAAACACAAAGATAATCTCAATTCTAAACTTTTATCTTGAGAGTTGTATTTTACAGTGTGTGCCTACTTGGATTCCTGGTCTCAAGGACTTTCAGCTGGGTCCAGTCAGGACACATCGGCTACAGCATTTGCTTCATTCTTCCTTTCCCCTGCCCCCAAGAATATCTTGGGGCACTGCTGCGCTGGACTTAGAGCTGGTAAAAGACAGCCATACTTTCTTTTATTTTTTTATATTTTTACAACAGCACCCTTCAGTAAACATTGATATGCAATTGTCTCTGTGATATGTTGGTCTGAAGTCCTTTGAGTAAACAAAGGAGTGGTATAGCTGTTTCATATGATAGATCTGATTTTAGCCTTTGAGGATCCTCCATACTGACTTCCACACTGCCTATACTAGTTTATATTCCCCCTATCATCATCTATGATTTCCCTTTTGTCCACATCCTTGCCAGCATTTGGTCTGATTTTACTAATATCTGCTGTTTATATTTCTCTGGTTGCTAGTGGGGTTGACTGTATTTTCGTGTGTGTATTGGCTGTTTCTGATTCATTGTTTGAGAACTTTCTATTTCATTAGTCCATCTACCTATCAGTTGGGTTGTTTGGTTTATTATTGTTTAGTTTTCTGAGTTCTTTATATACTCTAGGTGTTAATCCCCTCTCAGTAGAAAATGTTTCCTCCATTCTGTGGGCAGCGTCTTTACTTGGTTTTCTTCCCTATGCAGAGGCTCTTTGATTTCATGAGTTTTCCTTTGTCAGTTATACAGTTCTACATAGAAAGCCCTCCTTCAACTTGTCTGTTAAAATGTTTCCCTGACTCTTTCCTCTGGCAGCTTCAGAGTTTAAGGTTTATAGAGTTTGAAATCCAGTATGGTGACATTCCAGAATTATTCTCCTTGCCCAAGATTGCTTTGAATATCCATGGTATTTTATGATTCTATATGAATTTTA
Organism: Rattus norvegicus; assembly: GCF_021556685.1. NCBI lineage: Eukaryota > Metazoa > Chordata > Mammalia > Rodentia > Muridae > Rattus > Rattus norvegicus. Next base: position 119,405,737 of record NC_141538.1, on the reverse strand, counting down.
AGGTTTTTTCTATTTCTGTGAAGAATGCCGTTGGAATTTTCATAGGGTTTTGTATAGATTGCTTTGGGGAGTAATATCATTTTTACAATATTAATTCTTCCACTCCATGAACATAGGAGGTGTTCCAATCTTCTAGTGCTTTCTTCAGTTACGTTCTTTAGCATTTTGAAAATTTTGAAGCATAGGTCTTTCGGTTCTTGACTAAGAATAGTCCAAGATTTTGTTTCTTTGTGTGACGTGTGTAGAGGTTATGTCAGGTTCTACCTCCCAGTCTCGTGTTCCCAGAATTAAGACTCAGACTCAAAATATATTTACAAATACCTTGGCCATATAGCTAAGTTCTATCCTGGCAGATCATAATTAAATAACCCAATTATTCTAACCTTCGTTCTGCCACGTGACTAATTACCTGTGCTCAGGTGCCATGTGTCCATCTCCTCACACTTCCTGGCGACCTCCCACCTGGCTCTATCCCAGAATTCCTTCTGCCTCCCAGATATCCCACCTTCTATTAGCCGCAGGCCATCAGATGTATTATTGACAGGTGCCACATCCATACAGACGTAAGATATTCTCTCTCTCCAGATAGGTTGTTGTCATTGTTGCAGTTGGGAATGGGATTGTTCCATGGTTTCTTTTACAGCATGTTTGCTATTTGTACATAGGAAGGTTGTGACATCGGTGTTGACTGTCAGTCTGACGGGGTTTGGAATCTCCTAGGAGACAAGCCTCCTGGCACACTTGAGAGGGATGATTTAGATGGGCTTAACTTCCACACATGCCGGTGAGAAGTCTTCTCAATTGGGATAATTAGGTGGGAAGACCTGCTCAAAAAGTCTGAGTCAGGCGGTCGCTGCCGCCTCCGCTACCGCTAGTGGAAGAAGATGGCGGAAGGCGGAGCAGCGGACCCGGACACCCAGCCTTCTGACATCGCGACGCTGCTCAAAACCTCGCTCCGGAAAGGGAACACCTGGTATCTAGTAGATAGTCGGTGGTTCAAACAATGGAAAAAATATGTTGGCTTCGACAGTTGGGACAAATACCAGATGGGAGATCAAAATGTCTATCCTGGACCAATCGATAACTCTGGACTTCTCAAAGATGGCGATGCTCAGTCACTTAAGGAACACCTTGTGGACGAGTTGGATTACATACTGTTGCCGACTGGAATAAACTTGTCAGCTGGTATTCGCTGATGGAAGGCCAAGAGCCAATAGCAAGAAAGGTGGTAGAACAGGGCATGTTTGTAAAGCACTGCAAAGTGGAAGTCTACCTCACAGAACTGAAGCTCTGCGAGAATGGGAGCATGAATAATGTTGTAACTCGGAGATTTAGCAAAGCTGACACAATAGACACAATTGAAAAGGAAATAAGAAAGATCTTCAATATTCCAGATGAAAAGGAGGCCAGACTGTGGAACAAGTATATGAGTAACACATTTGAGCTACTGAATAAGCCAGACAGCACCATCCAGGATGCCGGCCTATACCAAGGACAGGTGTTAGTGATAGAACAAAAACATGAAGACGGAACGTGGCCCAGGGGTCCCTCTGCTCCTAAGTAAGTGCTCCTCCTCCTCTTCCTCCACCTCTTCCTCCTCCTCCTCCTCGTGGTCTATTGCATGATGCTGGGTCTCCTTCAGATGCCGAAGTCCACAGTGTAGCAAAGCTGACTGAATTGCAAGAACACATGCATTCTTCATCTTTCGTAGTTCACTCTTGGAGACATTTTCTAAGTTTATACTTACACTTTGATTGATGTGTTACAGATTTCAAGCCTTCAACGTCAAATCACTTTTAGAATAAATCAGTGTAAATAAATGTTGCATTGTCTAATATAGTAAGATCCTTAAGCATTTTATGTTTTCTTGAGTTTTTTGTGATGTGTATCTGGTTTTTAAATGCTTCTTTATGAAAGGCAGTCAGAGGGCAAGAGTAGTATTTTTATTATACAAATGTTTTAGAGTTTAAGTGAATAAGTAGAGATCGTATCTGGAATACTGAGTGCTTTGGATGGTAAATAGAGTTGAAAATGTTTTCAAAATGATAAGATTTACATTATGAAAAAAAATCCTATTTATATTTCAATACATAAACTTCAGATCTCTGAGAAGTAATCCATGTGTCTATAGTTGTACTATTTCTGTAGTGTAAAGAGAGCATCTACATTCACACTGAGGTTCCTTCTGCAACTACTGTGCTAAGGAAGATGAACGAGATCTATGGACAGCTTCATAGCCATTCAACCTTACCCTCCGCCAGATAACTAACTGGAGGGTCGTTTAATTGTCTACAACCCTGAATTTCAGATTCTCTGGTGAGGGATCGTAGATTTGAATTTTGAAAAACTTTAAGATAATGATTTGTAATTAAATGAGTAATTTATTACATGCTGACATAACAAATCTATAAAACAGAACAGCCTTGCTACTTGATTGCAAGTTTTCTTCTAAAGGAAATGCACCTTCAGGAAGAGGTTTTATTTTTTTTATATTAGGTAAAGTTTTGTTGTTATTGTTGTTATTGTTTAAATTTCTTGTGAGTTGGTTCTTAAATTCATTAATTACTTAGAGGTGTATATTGAACCCTGCTTAGTTGAACATAATACATGGATAAAATTTCGAATAAAAGTAGAAATTTCAATAGGAAAAATTAAAAGCCTGTGAGTTTGAATCATAGATATCTTAACAAGTAGTAATTTGGAAATTATAGACTTTTATAAATATTCATTTTAGTGCTTAATCAAAATCATAATTGTTTTTCTCACTTATGTTTATATTGTTATATTTTTACTGAATCTTGAAACAATTTTAAATAATAAAATTTGCTTATGCTGCAAAAAAAAAAAAGTCTGAATCACTGTGTGCAGTCCTAGTCTTGGACCCTGGAATGCATACAAAGGTGAAACTAAGGTCTGCACCAGTATTCATTTCTTCTCCTTTCCCTCCCTCTCTTCCTCTTTTCCTCCTTCCCCCTTCTTCCCCTTTCCCTTCCTTCCTTTCCTTTCTCTCTCTCTCTTTCTTTCTTTTCTTTTTCTTTTTTTCTGAGACTGAGTTTCTTTTTGTAGCCCTGGCTGTCCTGGAACTGACTCTGTAGAGTTTCTCCTGCCTCTGCCTGAGCGCTGGGATCAAAGGTGTGCGCGCCACATCTGGCCCTTCCTCCTTTCTTACTTTGGATGCAATTGGAGATGCTTTGAGCTGCTGCCGTCTTGATTTCCTAGCTGTGATGGACTGTAGTCTGGAACTCTGAGCCAAAATAAATCCTTCCTTCCTTAAGTTCCTTTTGTCATGGCACTGTATCACAGCAAGGAGAAAGTTTAGTACGTCATTTTTACATCCAGCCACTTTGTTAAAAGTGTTATAGGACCTAAGTGTTTTCTGGTGGAATATTTTTTATTATTACCCCTTTTGTTTCTTTCTCTTGCCTTATTGTGCCAGCTAAGACTTTAAGTACTGTATTGCATGAGAGTGGAGAACATGGACACCCTTGTTTTGTTCATGGTTCTAATGGAAATGCTGTAAGGCTTTCCCATCTAGAATACTGTTGGCTATAGGTTTTCTATATAAATCTTTGTCATGTTGAGATATATTCCTGGTCTTTACAGATTTTGGGTTTTCTCCCCTTTAAAACAGCATCTCAGTATCTAGTGGATCTGGAATTTGCTTTGCAGACCAGGTGAGACTTGAGCTCACAAGAGTCCTACTTGCTTCTGTCTCCTCAGTGCTGGGGTTAAAGGTGTGTGCCACCATACCTGAAACTTCATGGCTTACATATGAAGGGATGTTACATGTTGTCCTGAGTCCACTTATATTACGTACCACATCAGTTGACTTGATTATGTCAAATTGTCAGCGCCTGCACCGACACTGTACTGAGAATCGGGTGAAAGCCTGTGGAATTAAAGAAACACACACACACACACACACACACACACACACACACACACACACACACAGGTTATCGTGTCAAGCCAAGAGAGGAAGAGAGAGAGAGAGAGAGAGAGAGAGAAAGAGAGAGGAGGAGAAGAGAGGAGGAGAGGAGGAGAGGAGGAGAGGAGGAGTCTCCTGTAGCTTTATTCACCACTTATATACCCAAGTTCTCCAGGTAGAAAATAACTGGGAAGCACAGTGGGAAACCCTGGCTCATGACTACCTGGCTCGTGACTTCGGTAACCGACTACGAGACCTGAATTAATTAGGGAGAAATCCCAGAAGACCAGCCTAAATCTCAAGGACAAAGGCTGAGAAAGCAAAAGGCAGGAGCGAATTGACCACCACCCAGGTGTGGCCCAGGTGTGTCGGTTCTACATGCATCACCCGGGGTCAGCAGGGGTCATGCAGTGGAGACACCGGGTGTTTACTCAGGAGATACTTGGTATTTACTTCCTGTGCCGTAAATTCATGGGAGAGGCTTTTGTCCAACAATCTCAAGAATTTATGGCAGTAATCTTAACTGTGGCCATACAGTCACAAAGTGGCCAGGCCCAAATCCGATACAGCTCCCTACCTCAAATGATCTTCTCATTTCTAGAATGAACCTAGTTTAATAGTGAATGATGTTTTTCACTGTTCTTGAATTTAGTTTACAAATATCTTATTGAGAATTTTTACATTTATGTTCAGCATAGAGTTTGGCCTATAGAATTGTTTGCATGTGTGTCCATGTGCATTCATGCCTCTCTCTCTCTCTCTCTCTCTCTCTCTCTTTCTCTGTGTGTGTGTGTGTGTGTGTGTGTGTGTGTGTGTGTTTATTTGGTTTAGGTACCAGGGTAAAACTGGTTTCAAAAAGAATTTGGTAGAATTTTTTTCAAAAAGAATTTGGTAGAATTTTTTTCAAAAAGAATTTGGTAGAATTTTTTTCAAAAAGAATTTGGTAGAATTTTTTTCAAAAAGAATTTGGTAGAATTTTTTCCTTCTCTGTTTTTATGAAACAATTTGAGGAGCATTGGTCTTATTACTGTTTGAAAGATCTCATGGTATTTCACATTGAATCTGACTGGAGTTGGCCTGTTTAAATTAGGGGATTTTAAAAAATGTAATGCTTCAATTTTATCGATTTTTATCACTTTGCTTAAACTTTTAAATCTCATTTTTGCCTTCTTTTGAAAGGACATATGCATCTAAAATTTCATCAGCTTCTTTTAGATTTTCTCTTTTAAAGGACTGTAAGTGTGTAAGTTATGTCCTGATGATTTTCCGACACTCATCGGTCTCCGCTGTGCTGTCTCCCTCTGTATCCCCAGTTGTATCCGTGTAGGTCTTCTCCTTTCTTTTGCTGAGTTTCCCTAAGGTTTGTTGATCTTGTTTATCCTTTCAAAGACCCAACTACTGGCTTCATTGATCGATTATTTTTTTTCCATTTTCATTTTGTTAATTTTGCTCTGACTTTTTAATGTAAGCACTTATATCTACAAAACCTGCTATAGCCTATTGGTTTTGATATGTTTGAGTATATATTTGACCTCCAAGACTTTTCTTTTCACTTCTTACCTTCATTGACGATGACACATTTATTAGTAGTGCTGTTTAACAGCCACGAGCAAGTGTACGTCCTGTCTGCTTAACAGTGGTGAGCGAGTATAAATCCTGTCAACTTCTCTTGCTGCTGGTTTCCAACTTTATTCCATTGTGATTGGATAAAATATAAGGAGTTATTTCAGTTTTCTTCTATTTGTTGAGACATTGTATTTTAACATATGACCTATTTTTGAGAAAGTTCCATGGGATACAGAGAAAATTGTATAATACTCAACGTTTAAGCTGAGTGTCTATGGATGTTTGTAAAGTGCATTCTACCTATGAAACCATTTAACTTAGATATCTATCTGCCTTTTTAAAAAAAGAAATTGGAATCCTCCATCTATTGGGGGAAATGTGGTATTGAAATCACTCACTAAATAATCTGTTAATGCCATCTTGATGGATCATTCCCTTAACTGGTATGAAGTGTTTTTCTTGATTGTGTGTTATCAGAACATGGTCTATGAATGAAGCTGTGTGAGATTTCTGAGAACTTGTGAGAAAACTAAGTAAACAAGACAAGAGTCTTATGACCCCTGTTCCTCTATAACATAGACTTGTTCTTGGAGTGAGCTTCCGTACTCCTCCCAGCTGTAATAAGGAAGAATGGGTTTTGCTATAGATTACCCATTATTGTTCAGAATGATGTTTCCTTGAGACTGCATGCAGCATAAACTCCTGTGAGCTTGCCATGGTGGCTGTAAACAGCTTGAACTCAAGTGAACTTTGTCGGTATGACTTTCATATTGCTCAGAACCCTGAATAAAGAAGGTTATTGCATGAGCGTTTAGTCTGCCTCGTGTTTAGTCTCCACTCTCCCAGATTCATGCCACTGAATAGTAGCAACTGGTCCCCAAACAGGGACTTGAAGTTGACTAGAAGATAAGAGGGTGGGGACCCTCCCAGACGGAGGTGAGAGAGCATGATGACACAGACACCAGTGAAAGATCTGCCTGATGTCAAGCTTGAAAGGAGAAACACAAGTATCAAAGTCACACTAGATTGCTTGCAAGTTGCTTGTGATTATACGCCCTGGTTTCCAGAAGAAGGAACTTTAGATAAAGAAGTTTGGGATAAAATCTGAAAGAATATTTAAAAGGCACATAAAAGGGGGAAAGAAATCCCTGCTCAATTTTGGGTCACTTGGAAATACTTAAGGACCATAAAGATATTTTCCCCGTGCAGGCATAAGAATTTAAAGCGGGCCTGTGAAAATGCTGTTTCTAGTTTAATAAAAAGTATACAATGTTTCTTTGAGCCTTATGTCGATCTCATGGGGGGGACTCAGAGATGCTAGTGAAGAACAAGTACAAGGGGAACAAACCTAAGAATTAGTATTAAAACAATTGGATTTTGATAATGCCAAGGAAGAAAATGCCAAGGATTAATCAAGACTCAGAAAGAGATAGAGAATGCTAGAGACTTCCTAAAGTTGTGTATAAATGTGGAGTCCTACACGCATAGAGCAGAATTAGCTGCTTCAGAAGCCTACGCAGTTTAAAGACAGGTGTCAGCAAAGTGTTTTAATTTTGGTCAATCTGGCCATGTTAAAAAAAAAATTCTGCTGGACACATCTTGGCAAGGCAGGCAGAATGGGCTCCACAGCCAGCTCCTATTTCTTGGTTGCCGAGACAGAAACCCGCAGGTGAATATTTTAAGTGACTCTGCTGTTTTGTATATTCAGATGGCAGGCAATTTATTGGTGGATGAATCGAGAATCGGAGTCTTCCAGTCATAACCTATAACTTTGGAACCCCAGTTTGCACATCCTTGCCCAAAAATGGGTATAGTTAAAGAAGACTGAGGCTTAACTGACTGCAGATATAAACTAGCACACAAAGGATAGAGATTCACCAAGAATGGAAACCGACCTAACTTGGAGAAGAGGAATGTTGCAGACAGGTTGTGAAGGTCGCAAGGGTATCACGGAAATAAACGTTTAGAGGAAAGCCCTTGAGTCTAGTAAACAGAAAGTTGGAATGGATGGGACACGAGTAGCTTGGAGACAGAAATAAAAGAGAGAAATGAAAGAGAGAAAAGGAAGGGAAAAAAAAGGCTTAGTGTGCTCCTGCAACTGAATTTCCATGCCTTAAAAGTAAAAGGAAGAGGTTGGGGATTTAGCTCAGTGGTATAGCGCTTGCCTAGGAAGCGCAAGGCCCTGGGTTCAGTCCCCAGCTCCGAAAAAAAGAACCAAAAAAAAAAAAAAAAAAAAAAAAGTAAAAGGAAGATGAAAATGTACTCGAGTCCAATTAAAACATGACAGTGATGCTGAATTGCTGGCACCTTTGCCTCTAGATCACATAGGAAAAACCTGCGGAGGAGGAAAACCAGGGCCAGCTATGACTACTGCTGATAAAAAGGCTGCTCCAAAGGTCGGTGCAGCCAGCTGTCTGTTGCTGAGGCTGTAGGAGATTAAACAAGCAATGTAAGCTGCCCCTACAACAAGTGAACCCACAGAATTAGACCGTTTCCATCTCCAGACAGTAACATTGTGTCAGCTTCAGATGGTACTCGATCATCCCCAGACAGTAACATTGTGTCAGCTTCAGATGGTACTTGATCTGCTGCAAAAGGAAGATCTACATCTGATTGAATCCAGGCCCAAAGGCATTTGTGTATCCTGTGGATCCTCCACTGCCTTTAACCTCAATTCTTTTCCACACTACACTGTCTCCTTCAAGTATTCTAGCACAAGAGGGTAAACCTTTGGGATGACCTATTACACCATAAGGGCATAAGATACCAAGTGTTTATTCTCCTTGCTCAATTGGTGAATCAGGAGAGGGCCTGATGTCAACAGTTACTCTGGGTTTGATCTTTGTTGTATTATTTTACCACTAACTACTAATTATTTTTAAGAGCATTGCAGAATCCTATGGGTTTTCAAGTTTCATTTGCAGATTACTGTGGAAGGATAGAAAGTCAGTCCAGCTGGAAAACTGTGCGATTTTCTCACATGAACTGAATTTATGATCACAAAATTTTTCAACCATCTCTCATTGGACAGGCAGATGTTAATTTTATTAATGGCTCGTCTAATGGTAAAGGGAGGGCTTCATGATCCAGAGAGCCATTAATCTACTAGTTCTTCCTTTTCCTCAGCCCAACTAGTAGAATTGGCCACTTCGATTGATTTATTATAGTTAGTTCATAAGCCCTTATGTATTGTTTTAAATGATAATTTTAAAAGATTTATTTATTTTATGTATATGAGTACACTAGCTGTCTTCAGACACACCAGAAGAAGGCATTGGATCCCATTACAGATGGTTGTGAGCCACCATGTGGCTGCTGGGAATTGAACTCAGGACCTCTGGAAGAGCAGTCAGTGCTCTTACCACTGAGCCATTTCTCCAGCCCATGCATTATTTTAGATTCTGCTTATGTTGTGGGACATAAACAAATTGCTATAGTCACGAGGCTGGAACCAACCCCAGAGCTGTGGGTAGCACTCACTTTGCTTCGGTGTGCTTTTGCATGAAGTTTTGCTGTTATGGGAGTACTACTTCTGTAAAAACTAACAGTGGACCAGGCCATAATGGTAAAACTTTTAAAGTTTTTTTTTTATTTTTATGCATATAAGAACACTGTAGCTATCTTCAGACACTCCAGAAAATGGCATCAGAGCGCATGGTTGTGAGCCATTAAGTAGTTGCTGGGAATTGAACTCAGGCCCTCTAGAAGAGCAGCTCTTAACCTCTGAGCCATCTCTCCAGCAGGGTAATTTTTTTTAATTTTGTAAAGAATGAAATATTAATCACATTAAAGCATTTCTACTAATCCTCAAGTCAGCACATAAACGAAAAAGCACATAGGACATTAAAACAATTACTTTTAAAAATTAAAAAATGAGGCGTACCAAAGTATATTCTTGCGTTTTCCATATTTACTCTTTTTTTTTTTTTTTTGGTTCTTTTTTTTTTGGAGCTGGGGACCGAACCCAGGGCCTTGCGCTTCCTAGGCAAGCACTCTACCACTGAGCTAAATCCCCAACCCTTTACTCTTAATTTTACAAATTTGCCTCAAGATGATATATCTTCAAGAGCTCAAGAACATTTCTCCACAGAACTTTCTGCACTGCCTTTAGACAGGCCTGTATGGTTTAAACCATTTGAGTCTCGGAAACTCGGCTGACTGAGGGGAATTGGGAAGAATACGTATCAATCATTACAGAGGTCCACTGAGGCATTATGGATTCCTCTACGGCTGTTTGGCCCTGGGCCCTTAAGGACAACAGCAGAAGGCAAGGAGACAGTGGAAGTCACCAGAAAGACAACAAATCTCCAGCTGAAGGGAAGAAGAAGATAACCATATCATCAGAAGTCAAGTCTGTTCACCAGGGACAGACGATGCACCAAGGGAGAAGATGGTCTACAAAACACACACGGCCCTGTGTCACCTGAAAGTCTTTGCCTATGCTAGCTGTTCTGACCTGAGCATCTACGGTGTCTCTGAACAGGTCTATCCAGCTCTGGTTACCATGGCTAATGACTCTGTGTTGGGGCTGCAATAGACTCATCCATCCATCTCAAAAAAGAGCTGATTTTAATTTTTCCTTGGGGTTTGAGTCACTTTCTGTTAGCGTAGGACATCTAACATTTGTATTCCTATTAGAAGGCAAGTGTGTTAAACTACTCACCATGTGGGTCTCTTTCAATCTGTTCTCTGGACTTTTCTGATCAATATAATCCTGTTTATATTACCATTTTTTGCAGAAATTATACATATATCACTGCTCTTTGGTCCACATGCCAAAGTGCAAAAGGAAAAACCATTCAACATGGTGATCATTTGGATCTTATGAAAGATTTGTTCCTCAGATAATAGTGTAGAACTGTTCCTTAGATAATAGCCAATGCTGTAGTTAGAATAAGTTGGTTCTATGGCTTGTTCACCATTACACTATTTCCCACTCTTAGCCCCCAGGGTTAATAGCTTGGCATAATGGAGGCATATTGGTTTAATAAGCTGGTACCTGAACAATGACACAGTTGGAAATTTCTGAGAGCATTAAATTCTATACAGACATGCTCTGGTATTTTTCACATACCTATTCTAATAATTACACATTTTACTTTAACAATGTCTTTCATATTACTCCTTGTATAAAATTACCCAACGGCTTTGCTATAGGTAACCTTAACATTGATCTTACTTTGCTTTTTTAAATTTTTATTATTATTTATTTATTTATTCATTCATTCATTAATTCATTCATTTTTACTTACTCGTTTTACATCCTGATCACTGTCCCCCTCCTGGCCATTCCCTCCCATAATCATTGCCCCCATCCCCCTTCTCCTCTGAGTGGGTGGGGGTCCCCCTGGGTATCTCCCCACCATGGCACATCATGTCCATGTGGGGCTAGAACATCCCCTCCCACTGAGGCCAGGCAAGACAGTCTAGCTGGAAGAATATATACTACATACAAGCAACAGCTTTAGGGACAACCCCTGCTCCAGGTGTTCGGAACCCACATGAAGACCAAGCTGCACATCTGCTACATGTGTGCAGGGAGACCTACGTCTGGCCCCTGTATGTTCTTTGGTTGGTGGTTCAGTCTCTGAGAGCCCTAAAGATCCAGGTTAGTTGACTCTGTTGGTCTTCCTGTGGAGTTCCTATCTCCTTTGGGGCCCACAATCCTTTCTCCCACTCTTCATAAGAGTCCTCAAGCTCCATCCACTGTTTGGCTGTGGGTGTCTGCATCTGTCTGAGTCAGCTGCTGGGTGGAGCCTCTCAGAGGACAACTGTGCTAGACTCCTGTCTGCAAGCATCACAGAGCATCATTGACAGTGTCAGGGATTGGTGCTTGCCCATGTCTCTAAAGTTGGACTGGCTATTGGTTGGCCATTCCCTCAGTCTCTGCTCCAGTGTCTGCATTTCTTGAAAACAGGATAAATTTTGGGTTTAAAGTGTTGTGGGTGGGTTTGTGTCCCTATCACTCCATTGGGGTTCCTGCCTGGCTACAGGAAGTGACCTCTTCAGGTTCCACATCCAGAATGCTGTGAATCACAGCTAAGGACATCTCTATTGATTCTTGGGTGCCTCCCTTATCCCAGGTCTCTGTCTCATCCTGGAGATGCTCCCCACCCCTGTCAGTTACAGATTTCCATTCATTCTCATGGCCATCTGGCTGTCTCTCCTGTCTCCCCTCTCACCTGATCCTGAACCTCCCCCCATTTCCCTCCCCATCTCCTCTCCCTTCCAGTTCTCTCCCTCCATTTGCTTCCTGTGACTTATTTCCCTTTCTAAGTGAGACTCAAGCATCCTTGCTTGTGCCTTCCTTCTTGTTTAGCTTCTTTCCGTCTGTGAAATGTAACACGGCACCTGTATTTTATAGCTAATATCCATTTATACATGAGTACATACTAGGTATGTCCTTTTGGGACTGGGCTGCCTCACTCAGGATGATATTATCAAGATCCATCCATTTGCCTGCAAAATTTAGGATCTCTTTGTTTTTAACAGTTAAATAGTATTCCATTGTGTAGACAGACGTAACATATTTTCTTTATCCATTCTTCAGTTGAGGGGCATCTAAGTTGTTTCCAGTTTCTGGCTATTATGAATAAAGCTGCTATGAACATAGTTGATCAAGTGTCTTTGTGATATGGTGTAGCATCTTTTGGGCATATGTCCAGGATTGGTATTCCTGGGACTTGAGGTAGAACTATTCCTAATCTCCTGAGAAACTGCCAAGTAGATTTCAAAGTGGTTGTACAAGTTTGCACTCCCACCAGAGATGGAGGAGTGCTCCCCTTACTCCACATCCTTGCCAGCATGTGCTCTCTCTTGAGTTTTTGATCTTAGCCATTCCAATGGATGTAAGATAGAACCTCAGAGTTGTTTTGATTTGTGTTTCCCTGATGACTAAGGACTTTGAACATTTCTTTATGTACTTTTCAGCCATTCCTCTGTTGAGAATTCTCTGTGTAGCTCTGTACCTCATTTTTATTGGGTTATTTGATTTATTGGTATCCAACTCTTGAGTTCTTTATAAATTCTGTATATTAGCTCTCTGTCAGATGTAGGATTGAGGAGATCCTTTCCCAATCTGTAGGCTGCCGTTTCACCCTATTGACAGTGTCCTTTGCTGTACAGAAGCGTTGTAGTTTCATGAGGTCCCATTTATCAATGGTTGATCTTACAGCCTGAGCCATTGGTGTTCTGTTCAGGAAATTGTCTCTTGTATCAACGTGTTCAAGGTTATTTCCCACTTTCTTTTTTATGAGATTTGGCATATCTAGTTTTATGTTGAGGTCTTTGATCCACTTGGATTTGAGCTTTGAGAAGGGTAGTAAATATGGATTTATTTTCACTCTTCTACATGTAGACATCCAGTTAGATCAGCACCATTTGTTGAAGATGCTTTCTTTTTTCCATTATATGCTTTTGACTTCTTTATAAAAAAATCAAGTATCCATGGGTGTGTGGGCTTTTATTCGATTCCATTGATCAACATGTCTGTACCAATACAGTTTTTAATCCCTATTGCTCTGTAGCACAGCTTGAGGTCAGGGATGGTGATTCCTCCTGAGGTTTTTTTATTGTTCAGGATTGTTTTAGCTATCCAGGGTTTTTTAGTTTCCCATATGAAGTTGAGAATTGCTCTTTCAAGGTCTGTAAAGAATTGTGTTGGAATTATGATGGGGATTGCACTGAATTTTTAGATTTTTCTTGGTAAGATGGCCATTTTTCACTACCATGAACATGGGAGGTCTCTCCCTCTTCTGCTATCTACTTCAATTTCTTTCATCGGGTACTTGAAGTTCTTGTCATACAGATCTTTCACTTGCTTGCTTATTCTTATACCAAGGTATTTTATATTATTCACACCTATTGTAAAGGGTGTTATTTCGTCATTTTCTTTCTCTGCCTATCTATCATTTGTATAACGGATGGCTACTGATTTCTTTGTGTTTGTTTTGTATCCAGCCACTTTGCTCAAGGTGTTCATTAATTGTAGGAGTTCTCTGGTAGAATTTTTTCTGGTAGATGTATATCATATCATCTGCAAATAGTGATACTTTGACTTCTTGATTTCCAATTTATATCTCCTTTATTTGTCTTCGTGTTCTGGCTAGAACTTCAAGTACTATAGTGAATAGATACAGAGAGGGTGGGCAGCCTTGTCTTGTCCCTGATTTTAGTGGAATTGTTTTAAGTTTCTCTCCATTTAGCTTGATGTTGGCAATTGGTTTGCTGTATATTGCTTTGATTGTGTTTAGGTATGTGCTTTGTATCCATGATCTCTCTAATACTATCAAAATCAGGCTGAAATCAATCAGTTTGAAACAAAGAAAACAATATAAAGAATCAACAAAACCAAGAACTGGTTCTTGAGAAAGTCAACAAGATAGACCCTTAACAAACCAAAAGACAGAGAGACAGTATCCAAATAAACAAAATCAGAAATGAAACGGGAGATATAACAACAGACACTGAGGAAATTCAAAGAATCATTGGGCCTTATTTGAAAAGCCTGTACTCCACAAAATTGGAAAATTTTAACAAAATGGACAATTTTCTAGACCGATACCACTTAGCGAGGTTCAGTCGAGATCAGGTAAACTATATAAACAACCCCATAACTCCTAAAGAGATAGAAGCAGTCATTAAAAGTCTCCCAACCAATAAAAGCCAGGGCCAGATGGTTTTAGAGCAGAATTCTACCAGACTTTCAAAGAAGAGTTAATACCATCATCCCTCAAACTATTCCACAAAATAGAAGCAGAAGCAACATGCCAAACTCATTCTATGAGGTTACAGTCACCCTGATACCTAAACCACACAAAGACTCAACAAAGAAAGAGAACTCCAGACTGATTCTCTTATGAACATGATGCAAAAATACCCAATAAATTCCTGGAAACTGAATCCAGGGATGCATTAAAAAATCCATAATAATCAAGTAGGCTTTATCCTCAGGAAGCAGGGATGGGGATGGTTCAATGTATGAAAATCCATCAATGTAATCCACCATATAAACAAACTGTAAGAAAAAATTACACGATAATCTCATTAGATACTGAGAAGCCTTTAATCTTACTTTGAAAAGTGTGATTGTTTTAATAGTAAATTATATGCATGCATCAACAATGTTCCCTTCAAGAAGTTCTTAAAGTCCATTATTTGATTAATGTCTAGGATGGGAAGAAGGGCCTGTGGCTGGTTATGATACATGTTCTTGATACATTACTGAAAAGGACAAAGTATTTTATTGAATGGCTTATTGTTGCCATCATAGGAATTCACTATTGCAACAACTGGTCCTGTGGTTGGTGTAGCACTACGTACATCGATACAAATTCAGGATTTTGTACCAAAACGACAAGACTGTCATATCAACAATTCCCTCAGTGTCATATTATGAATATGACAGACAAATATTGACGAGCAGATAGAATCAGATAGAGTTAACAACAGTCAACTGGTTGGGGGATCAGATCAGATTTATGCAAAAACAAATGTCTGGTGATACGTGATGGAAATTCTACTTCCTGTCTTACCCCATAGAATTTAAGCAATAGAACTAAACCCAGGAACAGATTAAATATCACTCACGAGATTTGTGAGGCGATTTTAGTTCTGATGATAAACAGTTAAAGCAGGAAGTTCTTGGTCCATTTTCGCATTGCTTACCAGACAGTTCTTTCAAGGTATGGCTGAAGGAATAGCTAAGCCATAGAAGGAGTGGACCCCATTCCAGGTGGCAGAGTATAACGTATAATGCTTTCACGAATCTAATATAATTCGATGCCTTCATAACTTGCCAACTTACAGGATTCGTGTGCATCACTCAACAATCAGATTTATCAACATCTCCAATCAAAACCACTCTGAACGTACTGCGTTAAAAAAGAAGGGTTGGGGGAGATGTCGGGAGTCATCCCATTGTTAGGCTCCACTTCCCCAGGTTCACACCACCAAATAAAGCAGTAACGACGTATGATTAAGTTTGGTTTGAAGTCTATTTTGTCAGAATAAGAACCACGACTCCTATTTGATTCCAAGTCCCATTTGTTTGGAACATCTCTTTCCAACCAATCGTTCTAATGTTAAATCTGTCCTTCAGATGCGTGCTTTGGAAGCAACAAATAGATGGATCCTGTTTTATTTTTAACTTAATTTAAAAAGTGTGTGTGTGTGTGTGTGTGTGTGTGTGTGCGTATGCACGCATGTGCATGTGCACCACATGTGAGAGAATGCCTCTGGACACCAGAAGAAGGTGTTGGAAACCCTGAACCTAGAGTTACATGTAGTTGTGAGTCACCCATGTGGAATGCTGGGAACTGAACTCAGGCCCTCTGGAAGAGCAATTCTAAGCCAACTCTTTAACTCCTTGTCTTAGTTAGGGTTTTGTTGCTGTGAAGAGACACCATGACCAAGACAACTCTTATAAAGGACAACATTTAATTGGGGCTGGCTTACAGGTTCACAGGTTGAGTTCATTATCCTCGTGACAGGAAACATGGCAG
Organism: Rattus norvegicus; assembly: GCF_021556685.1. Taxonomy (NCBI): domain Eukaryota; kingdom Metazoa; phylum Chordata; class Mammalia; order Rodentia; family Muridae; genus Rattus; species Rattus norvegicus. The sequence continues at coordinate 119,389,741 of NC_141538.1, read as the reverse complement.
ACACAGTGCTAGGGAGGAGCCGAGGTTTCCACATCTTGATCAGAAGGCAGGCAGAAGGAGAGTCTCTTCTGTGAGTAGCTTGGAGGAGGCTCGCTTCTGCACTGGCTGGAACTTGGGCTCTAGGAGACCTCAAAGCCCACCTACACAGTGACAGACTTCCTCCAGTAAGGCCACACCTATTCCAACAAGGCCACATGTCCTAATAGTGCCACTTTGAATGGACCAAGCATATTCAAACCACCATACCTCTTTCTTTTTAAAAAGATTTATTTTTTTTTCATTTTATGTGTATGAGTGCATGTGTGCTTTTGTACCACCTGTGTGCCTGGTGTTTGCAGAGGTCAGAGAGGGAATTGGATCCCCTAGAGCTGGAGTTATAGGCTGTGGTGAGCCAGCATGTAGGTGCTGGGAACCAGACTTGGGTTTTCTGCAAGAGGGGAGGGGGTGGGACATAATAAGACAGAGTTGGCCTGTCAAATTGACATTGGGTACTAAAGACAAACAAGGAGTAACCATAACAGGGAGAAGTAGATGAACTGAGGAGTGAGTGTAGTGCAGACCACTTACTTCATCCGGTCTGGACTTGATATTCCTTCCCATACCTCAGATGTCTGCCGCACTCTTGGACAGTTCTTTGTAATCTTGGGTCACCAGTGCAGTTCATGCAATGGGCTCTGTAAGCTGCCAAGTTAGTAGAGATCTTTCAAAAACAGCTCCCAGGACTTCCTAGTGACCAGAAGTGGGGCTTTCCAGTGTCTTTCCTCTCTTTCCCAATGCTGCTGTCCCCTTTGGTCTGCCTGGCCTTCTCTTTTCTGTTTTTTCTAAAGGAGACAGGGTTTCTCTGTGTAGCCCTGGCTATCCTGGAACTCACTCTATACACCAGGCTGGCCTCAAACTCAGAGATCCTCTTGAGTGCTGGGATTAAAGGCATGTACCACCAGTGCCCAGCTTTCTTTTTTTTCTTTAAAACATCAATTCTAAGAATACCATACAGATGTGCCGAGCCTCTCTGTCATCACCTACGGGTCTCACCTTCTGTGGTTCACATTTCCTCTCACTGGAACGAAGAGTTCCCCACACCAGGCCGATGCCCTGGGTCTGACCTGGGTCTTATTCCCTGCACTGTTAAGTTCCTTCTATGTCACACTGTCATTTACCGGAGGGCTGTGCGGGTCTCTTCCCTTCCCCTGGTGTCCTCCAGCGTCTCTCAGTTGATCTCCAGACTTTACTCTTACATCTTTGACTTTTGGGGTCCTTGGATGTTTGTAGCTTCAGTGCAAATTGATAATTTCCCCCTGCATTTAGATAAAAAGAGATGGGAATAAAATTTTTTCCTGTGTGTCCACTCCCTGTACTAGGCTGTAGGCTTGTTTAGGAAAAGAACCCGTGTGACTTGTCTCTGTGTAAACGGCGGTAGTGTGCACACACGAAATGATTAGGCTCTTCTCTTCTCTGAGTCTGGAGCTCAGGTCACCCTTCAGGATCTCACAGGGACTTTCCTCTCCCAATTTTCCTTCATGCAGGACACTTATATTTTCATTTTATTGCTTATTGTTTGCTTTATACTGAGATTTTTTTTTTTAAAAATTGTTTCCCTGATATTTGGTGCCTAGCACAAAAAGTAATCAATAAGGTTTGAGTCCATTTCTTTTTTAAATATTCTAGATCATAGGCTTTTTAAATATGTAAAACCTTCTACATTAATAATTTAAATTGTTAGACTTGAGTAACTGAAAAAAATCAGGGCTTCTGAGTTAAAGGAGAGAGTATGCAGAAGTAGTTGATGAATTAATTGGGTATTTAACGGACACCTGGAAATCGAAGAAAATCTTAAGGTAAAAAACAAGTGTAATTCGGGGAAAGGAAGTCTTCAACAAAGAACACTGAAACAATTCAAGAGGACTGCCACGGGGCTCTGAAATGTATTTGTGCCTATGAACAGTAGGTGGCACTCATATCATAGCACCGATTGGTCCGCAGCCGCGGAAAGAGTGACCTGAAAATGTCAAAGGGTAAAAATTCCGGAGGACACAGATGCTAGAATCTTCTGAGAGGGAACTGAAGACAGGGGACTTCAGCTAACCTACGAGGTGGATATGGCAAGAAACACTAGCTTCAGCAACAAAGTAAAATAAAACTCTAAAGAATAAATAGTCCAAAGGCCATAACAGAGCCCTATCTGGGGAGCGCTCGCTCTTCTCCCAGTGAGATGGAGCCTGTCCCTGGCTTAAAGAGAGAGAGTGGGGGTAGCTCAGTTGATAAGTGTTTGCCTAGCATCCACAAATCCTGGGGTCAATCCTAACTCTTGATTAACAGGGCGCGGGGGTGCATCTCACCACTTAGAAGTTAGGAGGGGGATCAGAAGTTCGAGGTCACCCTTGACTACATAGCCAATTCCAGGCCAGCTTGGACTATATGAGACCCTATTAACAGAAGAGGGTGGAGAACAAAAGCCATATGGGTGACTGTATCCACAGACAGAGGGGACAGAGCCTAGGGAAAAACCTTCTCTTTCTGACCAAGGCCAAGAGGCCATTTTTAAAAGATATCCGTGGAGTCAGTTGCTTGGCAACCCGAAAAAAGCAAAAGGCCTTTCCTAAACCCCACATTTTGGGACTCAGAAAAGTGTTTGCATGCGATGGTACAATGAAACCTGGTCTGCAGAAAACCTGTAGATAATTGGGGGAACTGACCCAGACCCTCAGCGTTGAGTGCTACGAAAATCTGGACTGAGCCATGGTCTGGAGTGAGCCACAGGGCACCAGCTTTGCACACGAGCTTAAACCCTGCACTGGGTCACCCAGGGGTGTGACTGACAGCCAGAGCATGTCTCTTCGAAAGGCCTCCCAGGTGGGCTGCACCATCCCCCGGGTGAGAGACCATGACCTCTTCCCTCACTTGTATTCCTCACGGTATGTGACGTCAGAATAGTGGACCAGCTTTGTCCAATATGTTCTCTTTCTACCTGATTTTTTTTCTTCTGTTTGATGGGGTTTTCCAAAGGACCTAGGATGGGGAGTTTGGGGTCTCCCTGTCTCAGCCTCTCTTTCTTAGTCAGAAAGAGAGCAGGGATCTTTAGTTACCTGGTTGCAATCCTTCACCTTTTTCTTTTCATCCACCTTTAGACGCAGCGGCTTCATCTCCTCCCTCCGTTTACCGTTCCTGTGTCTATTTTTCCCGTCTCTGTTTCCTCTGACTTACTGATACTAATTATTGCTGTTTATTCCTTTACATTTGTATCTTTAGTATCTAATATCTTAACACACAGTACTCCCTGTGCTTCTTTATTCCAGAGTAATGGGGTCAAATTGACTATTACCATATTTTCAAATGGGCATCTCCAGGTGTGATTGGTTCTTTAGATAGTAGTCTACTTGCAGAGTGGTACCAGATATCTGCTCTGGTGTCTGATCATGTGGGCTGTGACAGAGTGACCCCACAGGGGAGAAATGACAGCTCAACCTACCATAGCCTGCCTGCTTCAACACTGCAAATACTTCTACTGAAAAGAAAAGGAGCGCTTAAAACAAAGTCCAACCAACAACGCAAGATCTAATGCACCAACAAGAAACACACACACGTGTGTGTGAGTGTGTGTGTTTGTGTGTGAGTGTGTGTGTTTGTGTGTGTGTGTATGTCTGTATGTGACTCTGTGTGTTTGTGTGTGTGTCTGTATGTGGCTCTGTGTGTGTGTGTGTTTGTCTGTGTCTGTATGTGGCTGTGGCTGTGGCTGTGTGTGTGTGTGTGTGGCTGTATGTGGCTGTGTGAATGTGAGTGTGTGTGTATGTGTGTGTGTGTGTCTCTGTGTGTGTGTCTGTGTGTGTGTGTCTGTATGTGGCTGTGTGAATGTGAGTGTGTGTGTATGTGTGTCTGTGTGTCTGTGTCTGTGTGTGTGTGTCTGTATGTGGCTGTGTGAATGCGAGTGTGAATTCAGGTGCCTGTAGAGCTCAGAGTCACTGGGTTCCTCTGGAGCTGCAGTTACAGAGGTTACAAGTTGCCTCATGTGGGTGCTGGAAACTGAACTCAAGTTCTTTGGAAAGGCAGAAAGTGGTTTGCTCTGCTAAGCCATTCCTTCAGCCTCCAAGAAAATAAAATTTAAATGTCAGGAAGAGAAAAGATCAATAAATAAAGACTCATTAATAGAACAGATGGCATGGAAGACAGGACGTCAGAGCCCGAGTAACTTACAGATAACAACATATTACAGGGAGTATGAGCAGAGTGTATGAGGTCTATGGGAGCCATTAAAAGAGCGAATTTTGGCACCATGAGTATAAAACTGGGGGAATTTCAAGCTAAGGGCACAGAAAACATATTCAATAAAACCACAGTGCAAAAAAAGGGGGGGGGGGCGGCTGGAGAGATGGCTCATCGGTTAAGAGCACTGACTGATCTTCCAGAGGTCCTGAGTTCAATTCCCAGCAACCACATGGTGGCTCACAACCATCTGTAATAGGATCTGATGCCCTCTTCTGAAGGTGTGTCTGAAAAACAGCTATAGTGTACTCATATTCATAAAATAAATGAATAAATCTTTTTAAAAAAAAAAAGACCTAGATCTAGAGAAAGAAATGCCCATTCAAATATAGGAGGCATTTAGAGCACCAATCCAACAAAATCAGAAAAAACTCTCCACCATGTCATTTTACAATTGAAACACTAAATATATAGACAAAAACGTATACCAAAGACTGACAAAGAAAGACACAAAGTCACATAGGAGGGCAAACTTGTGAGAATAACAAACTTCTCAGTGGAAATTCAACAAAACAATGTTTTTAAAACTTGAAACAACAACCTCCAACCCAGAAGACAGTACCAGTTTTTCATAATCGAAGAAAGGAAAACCAAAAGAATTCTCATGATCACTAGCCAGCACTACAAAAACTACTCAAAGGAAGGAAAAACAAACACATTCATGAGGCCACAGGGAAGAATAAACCACACTGGAACAGTAGATGAGGAGGGAAGGAAGGAGGAGAAAAGAAGCAAACACGACAGAAACAACAAACTGACAGAAATTAACGTGTAACCTTCAATGATGAAGCTGAAAGATTTTCTTTGCTTCTTTTTAGTGCAGAGAATGGTTTGGCATGGCTTCATACATGCGACATAAGTCCCTACAGTCTTAGCCTGAAACAGAATATTACTGGTCTCAATTGTCCAATCAAAAGACACAGATCAGCAGACTAGATTTAAAAATGGGATCTGCCAGGCTGGAGAGATGGCTCAGGGGTTAAGAGCACTGGCTGCTCTTCCAGAGGTCCTGAGTTCAATTCCCAGCAACCACATGGTGGCTCACGACCATCTGTAATGGGATCTGATGCCCTCTTCTGGTGTGTCTGAAGACAGCAACATTGTACTCACATACATAAAATAAATAAATAAATATTTAAAAAAGGGATCTGCCTATTGTTGTCTGTATGAAATACAGCCCAGGGTTAAGATGGCTTAGCAATTAAGAGTACTCACTGGCTGTTCTTGCAGAGGACTGAGGTTTAATTCCCAGCACCCACATGACAGCTCACAACTATCTATGACTACACACACACACATACACACACACACACACACACACACACACACGTACACACACTCACAGATCATTAAGAAAGAAAGAAAGAAAGAAAGAAAGAAAGAAAGAAAGAAAGAAAGAAAGAAAGAGCCCTGCAGAGGCACAGGCCTTTAAGCCCAGCCCTCAGGAGGCAGAGGCAGGCAGATCTCTGAGTCTGAGGCTAGCCTGGTCTGCAGAGGGAGTTCCGAGACAGCCAGGGCTACACAGAGTAACTTTGTCTTAGTGGGGGTCAGGGAGCCAGAGGAAGAAGAAAATACAACTCACTGACAAAAAACAAACATAAGCTTTGGGGTGAACATATGGAAAAGTGTATAATGCTACTAAAAAAGCAAGCAAGGGTAGCTAGCAATTCTGATATACGACAAAATAAACTTTAAACCAAACAAAATTAAAGTTGAAAAGGTCAGTATGTAGGCACAACTCACCAAAAGGACATTACAGTTTGAATCACTTATGCATGGAGCATGAATATACAAATAAGACAAAGAAAGTCATAATCAATAGATGGATATTAATAAAGATCATGACAGAAGTAATGAAATGGAAGCAAAAAGAAAAATACAAATAATGAAGAGTTAGTTTTTCAAAACCATAAAAAGATCGACTCAGCCAAACCAAACAAATGCAAGAAAAAAATGATCCAAGTTAATAAAATTAATATTCAAAAGGACAGACACGATGGAATTCAGGTGATTGTCACTCTTAATAAGAAGATACTTTGAAGCTGAAGAATCTAGAAGAACTAGTAAATGTCCAGGAACATGTTATTTATTAAAATTAAACAAGCTGTAAGTGAATTAAATTTATCCCATACATAACAAGCAATGAGACTGGAGTAATAATATGCCTCCCAACTAACTAATAAAAATCCCAGGACCAACACCCATTCAGAGCCTGCCCCACATGTGGCCCATGCATATACAGCCACCCAATTAGACAAGATGGATGAAGCAAAGAAGTGCAGACCGACAGGAGTCGGATGTAGATCGCTCCTGAGAGACACAGCCAGAATACAGCAAATACAGAGGCGAATGCCAGCAGCAAACCACTGAACTGAGAATAGGTCCCCCGTTGAAGGAATCAGAGAAAGAACTGGAAGAGCTTGAAGGGGCTCGAGACCCCATATGTACAACAATGTCAAGCAACCAGAGCTTCCAGGGACTAAGCCACTACCTAAAGACTATACATGGACTGACCCTGGACTCTGACCTCATAGGTAGCAATGAATATCCTAGTAAGAGCACCAGTGGAAGGGGAAGCCCTGGGTCCTGCTAAGACTGAACCCCCCAGTGAATGTGATTGTTGGGGGGAGGGTGGTAATGGGGGGAGGATGGGGAGGGAAACACCCATATAGAAGGGGAGGGGGAGGAGTTAGGGGGATGTTGGCCAGGAAACCGGGAAAGGGAATAACAATCAAAATGTAAATAAGAAATACTCAAGTTAATAAAGATAAAAAAAAAAAAAGGAAAAAGGCCCAGAACATTCACAGCTGAATTTTACTAGATGTTTAAAAAGACTACTAATCCTTCCCAAACTGTTCCATAAAGCAGAGAAGACATTGCCAAACTCATTGTACAAAGTCTGAATTACATGGATTCCAAAACTAGATTAAGAAAAAACACACCAAAAGAGAAGGAAAAGGAGGAGGGTGGGGGAGAAGAGGGAAGGAAAGAAAATAAAATAAAATTGCACGCTGATCCCCCTGACTAATGCTGCTGTCAGAAATGACTGAAGAAGCTCCTGTTCGCAGTGGGCAACAGTCAATGCAAAGGCTCAGAACCTGTCAAACCACTGAGGCTGAGTGACTGTTGGGTGCTCAGTGGTAGCCATGAAACGTACGAATCCCCCACATACCCGGCTCAGGGAACATAGAAGAAAGGGTGGGAATCAACAAAGGAGGTGGGAACAAATACCGTGAAATATTATAGTCTGTACATGACACAGGTTTTACAACCATGGACTCAAAGCAGTTGTGGCTAACTGCATAGGACTTGCAAAAGATGGGGCCTATCACCATTCCGTCACGAGGGGAGAGCCTCACTGGGACCCATCCCCCTGGGAAGAGCTGTATAGTGCAATTAGGGGTAAAGGGACTCAGGTCCTCAGGGGTGTAGCCACTGGAAGGTCAGTTGCTCTTGCTCAAGTAAATATCTCTGCGTATTCGGGGAGGGAAGGAAAGGGAAGAAAAGTAATACAGGGGTGGGGAAGGGCCTGGGACAAAGAAGGGGCCTGGTGGAAGGGCTAGAGGGATAAGAGAGAAGAGTGCAGGGGAGAAATATGGTCAAGATGCATAGGTTTGAAGTTATGAAAGAAAAAAACCCTCAAAGAACGAAACACCAAAACCAACCAAACAAAACCCGAATCAATCAACCAACCCAAGCAATAAACGGGTATGAAATGAACAGACACTTCCTAAAGATGAAGTACAGACGACCAATAGTCATATAAAAAAATGCTCAGTGTCCTTAGTCATCTGGGAAATGCAAATTAAAACCACATTGAGACTTCACCTCGCTGCACCCAGAACGGCTCTCCTTAGAAAAGCAATGAATGTGTTGAGGACGTGGGGAAATGGACACTCTTAGTCCATACTGGTGGGAATGCAAGCTGGTTCAGGCACTATAAAAGTCAGCATGGAAATTTCTCAAAAATCTAAATGAGGACTATTATATGACAGCTGTATTCCTCTGGTCTACGTCTCAGTACATTCCAGAGATCATCATGTAGCCAAGTTATAAATCACCAACAAATGAACCAGTAAAGAAAATGTGGTACACATTTATGACCAAGTCTTATTCAGTCATAAAGAAAAATTAAATTATATTGTTGTATATAAAAATTATGTATATATATATTTCTGCAATGGGAGATCATATTAAGTGAAATAAGTCAAGCATAGAAAGGTGAATAATGTATCTTTTTAATGTATAAATATTATATAATTTATAATATAAATTTAATATATAAATACTATAGCTATAACATATGTATGGGATATATGTAATACATATATGTATATTACAGTAGAGCAGAAAGGAAATTGGTGAAAGACTAGTGGAAGAGGGTGGATGGGAGAAGCAGGAAAGGAGGAAGGGAGAACTTAGGAGAGGAATGGAAGGGGTGACTATGTTCAACATACACAAAACACTTAGAAGAAACTGTCCTTATTGAAAACCCAACACTGTATGCAACGGTTATTTGCTGATAAAACTGCAAACAAAGCAAAAAAGGGGCCTTGAAGCAACATGAAAATTTGTTAACCTCTTACCTTTTCTACTAAAATGCACAGAACTACAATGCTTCATTCATGGTTCGAATCTCGGGCTTTTGGAGAGCATTTGACTGCACTTGAATTGTGTGCCTCCTTTATCCCATTTTGTCACTGCCTAAGTAACACATGCACGCCTGGGATGTTCAAAATACTTGAGGTGAAAATGAAGTTTCAAGATAAAAATAGAGATGACGAAGGATGGGTCTCATGTGTTAGAATACTTAATTATACACATGGTGGGCTTTGGAATTTGATGAACTCGTTATAAAACAAAATCATACGTGGGAATGATGGTAACCCCCAGCTGTCCTGTATACCCTAAATTTATTTTCTCTCTGTGCCTTGGCACGAAGTTTTTAAGTCTCTAGGATTTGAACGTATCTTCTAAGGATTGATTAATGGACTCAGGCTATAAAGTGTTTTACTTTAGAGAGTCCGAGTTGGGTTTCTCAGTCAGTGACGATCAATTGATTCTTAGGTTATACCCATGAACACAGGGACTCATGCATTAGTCTTAGCATTATATTTGAGCCAACTAAAGAGAATACAAGCAGCCTTGTGGTAAAGAGAGCCCTGGCAACAAGTACAATTTAGTCCCCACCTTAAGGCTTTGTGGATCTCATAAGCAAAGGCTCCCTCTGTATCCAGGTGTAATTTACTGTGGTATCAGGCATGAAACCTATGGTCTCACATATACTGCAAGGGCTTGACCGCTGAACTGCATACAGCACTTGTGTATTTTGAGACAGTCTCAATTCTGTCTCAGGCAGAACTTTCCCCACCATCTGAGAAGCTGTCATGACAGGACTGTGCCACCAGGCCTGGTCTACTCTCTAGCTCTTGAAACACAAGCAGTTGTGAGTAACACACTATCGTTAAATGTGATGTCACCAGGGCTGTTCATTTTCTCCCTCACTTTTCCGGGCTGTGGAACACTTCTATCTGGTTTCATAAGAATTATCATCCTAGTCATGAACACAACAGAAAACAATCACCTTCCCATTTGACTTCAATTTAATTATTAAGCTAAAAACATTATCAAGAGATCAGCAATCAGACTATTATTTCTCAAATTATAAATATTATATATTTTATAATATATATATATTCCCCCCACTTTTCAGACAAATTTCCCCAAATAGATGTTTTCCTTATAAAAATGTAATATTGTAGACATGTATATATCTACATATATTTGCCCTCTGGAGGACACACAAATCATTCTAGCTATTGGGGTTGGAGTAGTATTGAAAATATAGTATAGAACAATTTAAAGTTTTGTTTTTTCTTACAAAATTTTAACCTTTCAAATTTACCAATGAAGACTCAGGAGCCAGATGCTACGGTGAAAGCCTGCTAGCCCAGAGAGGTAGAGAAAGCAGCCAGCCGCCATCCCTCCATAGCCAACATCCCAAAAGGAAGTTCGCAAGGTCTCAAAACCCCTCAGATTGGATGTCCCTCCCTCCTACTTCCTGTGCATCTTGCTATCCCTCCCTCCTACTTCCTGTGCATCTTGCTATCCCTCCCTCCTACTTCCTGTGCATCTTGCTATCCCTCCCTCCTACTTCCTGTGCATCTTTTTTTTTATTTAGAGAATACTTTATTAGTTTTTGTAATCAAACCCACGTATATAAGACCTTACATATTTAATACAGTGTGTTACCCCTGTACAAATGGAAAAAACTTAAGTTCAACATTTCTAGACCAATATGGCTGTTAATTTCTGTACAGTGCCAACTCAACACAGTAAACGGGGATACTTTTTTCCAAAGTTGACAGCACAGGTAAAGTTTCAAAAAATTCAAATTATATATCTGTATATATATATTTATATTTATATAAAAAGACCAATAATAGCAGTGTGTTATGCATCAACAGCAGCAACAGCTTTTCCAGGTTCTGCAGTCATCTGAACAAAACTGTAGAGACATCCAGCACACTCCATTAAAAAAAAAAAAAAGTAAAAAAACAAAACCCGAGAAAACAGCACAGTTCTGTTACTCTTGTGGTACCTGGCACCATTTTTTTTTAAATTAGCTTCTCAATCATCATCTGGAAAGAAAACATTCTGAGCAACATCATTAAAAACAGCTCTGATAAAGCACGGTCACTACTACGTATCATAAAGCAGGTACAAGCTATTTTACATCCACAGAGGTATGATACAGTACTGTCCTACATCTATAATACTAGAGGATACAATTTAAAAGGCATTATTTGAGACTTGATTCTACTTTTCCAGCAGAGGGCCCAAAGGATGGTGTGACACAGCTTTGTAAAGAAACATACTCTAGACAGGATTTCCTTTCACTAGTGGCACACTTCTAAGGATTCATTCTCTCCATGAATGTCAGCTAAAACCGTTATTAAAAAAATGAAATATCCCTAGAACAAATCCGTATAACCACCGGATTCACATGAAGATGACCTAGTGGAGACAAGCTGGACCTCACCTTACCAACGAGCTATCAAATCTGTTATGTTTAAACAGTGAGACCTCCAAGGAAGGAGATGCCAAGTAGTGCTTCAAAGCTTCGGACCACAATCAAACACAGCATCCTTTTCAACAGAAGCAGAAGCTCATCTGAATATGCTCATGGATGCTGACATCAACATTTAATCATCTCCTCACTCATCCAGGAAGAGGGGGAGATCAGTTACTACTGTACTTTAATGTGTTCAACCAAATCACCATATTACAAAAATAGCAAGCTGCCATAATAAAAAATAAGGCTCCTCTATCCAGCACCAGATAGCATCATTTTACTTTCAAGCCTAGAAATTGCACACTTGTATATAAACCAACCGAAGATGAGGATTGAGAGTTCATCTTGGTGGATTTTTCCTTTGATGAATATGAAGTGTCCTTCCTTATCTTTTTTGATGACTTTTAATTGAAAATTGATTTTATTTGATATTAGAATGGCTACTCCAGCTTGCTTCTTCTGACCATTTGCTTGGAAAGTTGTTTTCCAGCCTTTCACTCTGAGGTAGTGTCTGTCTTTGTCTCTGAGGTGTGTTTCCTGTAGGCAGCAGAATGCAGGGTCCTCATTGCGTATCCAGTTTGTTAATCTATGTCTTTTTATTGGGGAGTTGAGGCCATTGATATTGAGAGATATTAAGGAATAGTGATTATTGCTTCCTGTTATATTCATATTTGGATGTGAGGTTATGTTTGTGTGCTTTCATTCTCCTTGTTTTGTTGCCAAGACGATTAGTTTCTTGCTTCTTCTAGGGTATAGCTTGCCTCCTTATGTTGGGCTTTACCCTTTATTATCCTTTGTAGTGCTGGATTTGTAGAAAGATATTGTGTAAATTTGGTTTTGTCATGGAATATCTTGGTTTCTCCATCTATGTTAATTGAGAGTTTTGCAGGATACAGTAACCTGGGCTGGCATTTGTGTTCTCTTAGGGTCTGTATGACATCTGTCCAGGATCTTCTGGCCTTCATAGTTTCTGGCGAAAAGTCTGGTGTGATTCTGATAGGTCTGCCTTTATATGTTACTTGACCTTTTTCCCTTACTGCTTTTAATATTCTTTCTTTATTTTGTGCGTTTGGTGTTTTGACAATTATGTGACGGGAGGTGTTTCTTTTCTGGTCCAATCTATTTGGAGTTCTGTAGGCTTCTTGTATGCCTATGGGTATCTCTTTTTTTAGGTTAGGGAAGTTTTCTTCTATGATTTTGTTGAAGATATTTACTGGTCCTTTGAGCTGGGAGTCTTCACTCTCTTCTATACCTATTATCCTTAGGTTTGATCTTCTCATTGAGTCCTGGATTTCCTGTATGTTTTGGACCAGTAGCTTTTTCCGCTTTACATTATCTTTGACAGTTGAGTCAATGATTTCTATGGAATCTTCTGCTCCCGAGATTCTCTCTTCCATCTCTTGTATTCTGTTGGTGAAGCTTGTATCTACAGCTCCTTGTCTTTTCTTTTGATTTTCTATGTCCAGGGTTGTTTCCATGTGTTCTTTCTTGATTGCTTCTATTTCCATTTTTAATTCCTTCAACTGTTTGATTGTGTTTTCCTGGAATTCTTTCAGGGATTTTTGCAATTCCTCTCTGTAGGCTTCTACTTGTTCTCTAAGGGAGTTCTTTATGTCTTTCTTGAAGTCCTCCAGCATCATGATCAAATATGATTTTGAAACTAGATCTTGCTTTTCTGGTGTGTTTGGATATTCAGTGTTTGCTTTGGTGGGAGAATTGGGCTCCGATGATGCCATGTAGTCTTGGTTTCTGTTGCTTGGGTTCCTGCGCTTGCCTCTCGCCATCAGATTATCTCTAGTGTTACTTTGTTCTGCTATTTCTGACCGTGGCTAGACTGTCCTATAAGCCTGTGTGTCAGGAGTGCTGTAGACCTGTTTTCCTGTTTTCTTTCAGCCAGTTATGGGGACAGAGTGTTCTGCTTTCGGGCGTGTAGTTTTTCCTCTCTACAGGTCTTCAGCTGTTCCTGTGGGCCTGTGTCTTGAGTTCACCAGGCAGGTTTCTTGCAGGGGAAAAGTTGGTCCTATCTGTGGTTCCAAGGCTCAAGTTTGCTCGTGGGGTACTGCCTAAGTCCTCTCCGCGGAGGCAGCAACCGGGAAGATCTGCGCCGCTCTTTCCGGGAGCCTCCGTGCACCAGGGTTCCAGATGGCGTTTGGTGTTTTCCTCTGGCGTCTGGATGTGCACAGAGTGCAGTCTCTTCTGGTTTCCCAGGCGTGTCCGCCTCTCTGAAGGTTTAGCTCTCCCTCCCACGGGATTTGGGTGCAGAGAACTGTTTATCCGGTCTGTTTCCTTCAGGTTCTGGCGGTGTCTCAGGCACAGGGATCCTGCCGCTCCTGGGCCCTCCCCTACGGGAACCCAGAGGCCTTATACAGTTGCCTCTTGGGCCAGGGATGTGGGCAGGGGTGGGCAGTGTTGGTGGTCTCCTCCGCTCTGCAGCCTCAGGAGTGCCCACCTGATCAGGCGGTGAGGTCTCTCTCCCACGGGGTTTGGGAGCAGAGAGCTGCTGCGGGCCGGGATCCCTGTGCATCTTGCTATCCATCCTCCTGACTACCTCTTAGTCTCTACGACTATTTCCTATGTTCAGTCCCTATCAACTGGTTACTCGCTCTGCCCGCTGACCTATGGTTGGTTTTAGGAAATCCTGTTTATGATCAGCAGGAAGTTCTTAGATTAAAGGTGAGCGCTAGGACTGAGTCACACCACAACTAGAAATCGGTTTTTCCAGTAAATAACCCAATCTTGGGTCTCACAGTGTGATCAGGCATCCTGCAACAGAAAGAGTGAGAAAAGTGTGGTATTACTTTAAATCCAGAGCCCCCATTTATTTATCTGCTTAAGATACAGTTGCTGGGACTTTCTGGGCAAAAGCACCTGCCCTTCTTGTCCCCCTTGGGGTGAGTGAGCAGAGGTTACTGTAGGCTTGTGAAGTAAGGGCTATGGCTATTACCAGGGCACCAATAAAAGCATCTTCTAAGGGGCTGGAGAGATGTCTCAGGGGCTCAAAACGTTTGCTGCTATGGCAGAAGACCTGAGTTCTGTTCCCAGCTTGAAATTACATGGTGGCTCATAACAGTCAGTAGCTCCAATTCCAGAGACTCTGATGGCTTCTTCTGACCTCTGAGGACCACGCATGCACTTGGTTCACATGATACATCTGGACAAAACATTTGTACAGATGAAAATAAATCAATCTTTAAAAAAAAAAAAAGCGACTTCTCACGCCTATGAGCACTTCCCTCCTGTTTATTTGAAATCCCACTAGCCATAACTGACTACCAGTTAAGAAAGTCTGAGTATCCATCAGAGCTGGTAAATACACCGGGGGACAGTTCCCCGTGTGAACCGAGGCTGTGAAGTCTCTCTAGGGAAACAATTTGAAGATCTGAGCTGACACACCCTCTAATGAAAATTGTTTTAGGAAAATTCTCAGACGTGTATTACTGTGATCTAAAAGTAAAGCTAAATCCAGCACTAGGGTCATTGCCCAGTCAGCCTAGTAGAAAACAAAGCCAAAGAGAAGCAGATGGGGTGGGGAGGGACCAAGGAAAGAGCATCTACATTGATTCATACATTTGATTTTTTATGCTCAGTGACTGAATGAAGTCGGAAACACACACACACACACACACTGCAGCTACTCTACTGCTGGACTACAGCTCAGCAGTAGCATTGGAACGTTTTACTAGATTTACAAATCTAAGAGCTTGGGAATTAACTAATGACAGTTACCTAGCAGCAGGAGCCACCATAATAAATATACGATTTACGTGTTGGTCAGAGGGAAGAGAGAGAGAGAGAAGTGAAAGCTTGAGCACTATGAAGAGAGATAGAACTGGAGACTTGAGGGTAGAAGGGAGTAGCCTGTTGTAAGTGGCCAGCACTGTCACCTGGGTCATGGTTGGGGTCCCAGCCCAAGCAGCTGCGGGCCATGTCAGCAGGGGTTGGTATCTGTGGCTCATACTACCACTAGAGAACTGGGGACGTCCCTGGTTGGGGCAGCCACTGAGAACCATACGAATGTCCAGGGGCCTTACAGAATGGGCCTGCTCCTCACTGACTGTGGTTGGTACTCTGGAGAACTAGCTCTACCTCTCACTCACCTGTGCCTTGCACCTCACCCAAACAGCACAGTAGATCTGGCCCTGGGAGGAGGGGGTGATCTGGCCCTGAGGGTGTGAGCATGGGTGGGCTGTCCCTACCACTCATCTGCCATGGGGTGGCACAGGTACAGCAGTCATGTCCCCTTGCCCCTCTCTACTTCCAGTAGTCGGGAAAGCTGCCACGGGGCCATGAGCACAGGAGAGCTGACCCTGCCCCTCAGCAGCTATAGAACATGGAAGAGCAGGTCTTGAATAGCAAAGTACATCAGGCCCTGATTTGATGGGGTGGGGGTGGGGAGCACAGATAACCCAACCCAAAAGATGTGAGTGAGGGAGAGCTGTGTGAGGTGGCCTGGGAGGGTTGCCCTCTGCCCCTGGCCACTGAAGCAGTTGGGAGAGTTGACTCTGAGGTCAAGGGGGTGGAAGACTGAGCTTGCTGCCCACATCTCTTGGCTCTTGGCCTCCTTTCAGGCTCAGAGCCAACAGTCACATCACTCGGACTCTGTTTCCATTGATACATCTCTGGGATCAATTTGACAGTAATGTGGCTAGATGAAGAAATGCCTAGGGTGTTAGTGAGGCACAGCTTTGGCTGTATCTGTGAGAGTTTTCAGAGAGATGCAACTGAGTAGGAAAGACTGGATGGATGGTACCATTCCACGAGCTGGGATCCCAGACCGAGTAAGAAGAAAAACAGGAAAGGGTGAGCTGGACCCACTCAGTTTCCTGACTTTGGGCTTAGTGTGCCCAGATACAACACAATCCCATCTCCATGCCTTTCCTGCTAGGTGGACTGTAGCCCCTAAAACTGTGAGCTGAGATAAACCAGCCCTCGTTGAAGCTGTTTTTATCACAACAGTGAGAGAAAAGTAACTAACACAATTTTCTCTGACCCTGCTGCTTCCTTATAAAGCTCCTGACAGTCTGCCGCCATGGTGACATATGCCTATAATCCAGCACTTGAAGGGCTGAGGCAGGAGGATCAGGAACTCAAGGCCATTCTCAGTAACATAGTAAGTTTGAGGATGGCGGGGCTACAGGTCTCAAAAAGCTCAGCTCACCCACCCACCCCAACACACACACACACACACACACACACACACACACACACACACACACACACACAGAGCCTTGTGATTATGTGGAGCTTACCTAGAGCACCTAGAGCATCTAGAATAAATCTTCCCAACTCACAATTCTCAATTTAATCCCATTTGCGTGACTTCTTTACCACGTGGGTAACATTCATACGTTAACTTGATTTAAAAGTCTTAGACTTTTGGGTTGGGGGCGAGAGACAGGATTTTACTTTGTAGATTAGGCTGGTCTCAGACTCACAGAGATCTCCTTGCCTCTGCCTCTTGGGTGGATTAAAGGTATGCACCACCATGGTCTGTCTAAGTCTTAGAAATTTCGAGGAGCCCTTATCCTGCCCACTACCCCTGGGACTGACAGGGAGTAGGTTGAAAACACGGGAATCAAATGGAGGAGCTCTGACCTTCTTCCTCTCAAGTTAAATTAGATGATATACCCAGAGCCCTTAGCCAAGGGTTTCCTTTACAGGTTGGCCTTCCATGGCTTCTAGCCACAAACTACCTGAGCTCTCACTTGCCACAGGAGAGAGTTGCTTAGACCTGCCATTTCTCCAAGTCTGCAGTTAGTAATATAAGATAAGATTCATCGTTGCCTCTTTATCGTGCGGCAGAGAGTGATACAGGGTGGTCTGAGGGACAAAGACACTTAGTTTGGCAACTGGTCTATGGCCTCCTTTCTGACTCTACACAATCAAGCTTGTGTTTACTCTGGATTATCAAGGATGGAATCCAACATGGATAGTCGAGAAGCCTGGCATCCCGTGTCTTCTACAGTTGGCATCCCTTCACCCTGGGATTTTCCCAGGGTTTCCAGTTCATCAGCCCCACCCCCAGAAAGTCTAGAGCCCAGGCAGAGAGCCCTGGAACCTTCCTTGTTCACTCACATTCCAGGCAGAACCTCACCTTCCTTGCCAGATCTCTTTCCTTTTCTGTGTCTTTGCTTTGGCACCAGAGTCATTTCTCATGGCCATGCTCATGGGAGACCAATGTAGAGGGTCCCTGACAGCAAAAAATGTTCACATTTTAGATATCAGGATGCTGGGAGGTAAACTGGGGTTCTTACAGCCTCACTTTAGGAGTGAATCCTATTCCTAGTAGATAATTTACAGACCAGAGAACTTCTGAAGTGAGAAGCTTGGACTTCCATGAAATCTGATCATTTTGTCCCCAGATTAGACTGTACTCTATTGTTTTAAATGTGATCAAAGCTGGGTTCAGTGGTGCATGCCTATGTATAATCTGAGATACTCAGAAGGGTAAGGCAGAAGGATTGTTTGTTCAAGGCCAGCTTGGGCTATATAGAGAGACTCTGTCTTTTCTTCCTTTCTTTTTTTCTTTCTTTCTTTTTTTTTTGTAACCAGAAGAACTTGATTTTCAATAAAACATGGGAGACTTTCTTCCATTGTTTGCATTTAAAGAGAAGAAAGAAAGAACTATACAAGCCTGTTTAGTTACCTTTCTATTGCTATGATAAAGACACCATGATCAAGGCAACTTAAAGAAGAGATTGGGACTTACAGTTTCGGAGGGTTTGAGTCATGGGAACCATGGTGGGAAGCATGGCAGTAGGGAGGCAGGCACGGCACTGGAGCAGTATGTGGTAGCTTATATCTTGATCCACAAACACAAGACAGAGAAAGAGAGGAGGGGGGGGGGAGAGAGAGAGAGAGAGAGAGAGAGAGAGAGAGAGAGAGAGAGAGAGAGCACATTAACTGGGAAAGGCATGAGCTTTTCAGCACCGTAGCTGTTCATCCACAGTAGACCTCCTCCGAGTCCACATCTCTGCATCCTTCTCAAACAGTTCTGCTCCCTGGGGGGTGGGGGCAAGCATTCAACTATGTGAGCCCACGGAAGCCATTCTCATTCAAACCACCACAAGGCCCCGGTTTAGTTTATCTTATTCAACATGTCAAACATTAATTTCCTTTAGGAGACCTATCTTAAAGTTCAAATGATTACAATAAATAGTTCACCTACCAGCGTGTTTTCATAATATATCATTTCTTTTACCATCTGTGATAGTTTCACCTTTTCAACTTGAAACAACCTTGAATCACCTGATGGAAGAATTGTCTATAATTAAGTTGATCTGTGAACATACCAGTGGGGGATTATCTTAGTTAAATTAATTGATATGGGAAGGCCTAGTCCACTGTTGGCAGTACCATTCCCTAGGCACAGTGTCCTGAACTGTGTAAGAGTGAGGAAACTAAGTCGAGCACAAGCGGGCAGGTGCACATGTATGCATGCACGTTCAGTCTTCTCTGTTCTTGTCAGTCAATGTGATATGACTAGTTGTTTGAGGTTCTTACTGGGACAATGATTAGCTACAATCTGGAATTGTAAAAACAAGAGAATCATTTCTTCCCTACTTGTCTTTTGTCAGTGTATTTTATTACAGCAACAGAAATTAAACTAGGACACCACCCCTCACAAGTTTCCCTTAGTTATGCAAGAACTGAAAATCTAATTCAAATGACCTCTCTTTCCAAACCTCCCTTCCGCCCCAGGGCCACTGGGATTCAATAATGGGAACTGAGGAGTGTCTGGAACTGAAAGGATTTCCTCCTTGGGAAACAAGGGGTCAGTGTGGGGGACGGAACAGCTGGGCACCACACAGAGGCAGCTTTCTTCCAGTGGAATTCCAAACCCATGGACACCCTGTCCTCAGCTCTTCCAGTCTCTGTTAGGACTCTCTGTTCTGGACCCTAGAATGGGACCTACCGGTTTGCCCTAGACTAGAGTCTCCATCCCCATGACAGTCTTTTCTCTTCATCATGCTAGGTTTGGCATGATTTCCCTGTCTACCTGAGTCTGGGAAAAAGAACAGAAAGACTGCCAAATATGTGCATAGTTGAAGACATGTTCAGTCATTGTCTGCGGCAGTCCTCAGGTAGTCTGTCATTTTGGTAGCTGTGCCCAGCGCTTTGAGTCTTTTTGCTTCTCACTGAATATTTTCAACCAACCAGAGTGTTATAACCCCCATTTTGTAAGGGGACTAAAATCCTGTATCCATCAGGGATCCAGCAGGAAACAGATGGTGTCTACATAGAACTCAAGTGAGGTGAGTGACTGTTGATGGAAGTGTGACCAGAGTTAAGAACGCCAGCAAGAGTTGATGAGTCCCCTCTGGGCTTAGAGACAGATGGAAGCCATTCGCTTCTCTGACACTAGAAGGGACAAGGGGTAAGAGCCACCCAAACCTGACAAGAGCTAAAGTCAGGAAGAGGAGTGCACTGTCAGAAACAAAGACAGACATTTGTATCTTCCCACGATGTCATAATTTATTAAATAACAATAAAGTCACAAGCTACCCAGGTTTTGTTGGTTACAATTTGCCAAGTAGTCCTTATTTTTCTTGATAGCTGCCCAAAGCAAACACAAATTCTTTTATTCCAATCTTAACTGCTAACATTAACTCTATCACACAATATACATATGTGTGTGTATATAGACACACATATATAGGAAGAATTATAGATAATCTGTAATACACGTATTCTCCAATATATAATATGTAAAGTATACAGTGTATACTGTATTATTATAACTATATAATTTATCATTTAATAACATATAAAATGTATTGTATATAAATATGAAATGTATAAATTATGAAACATTTATATAGAAGTAATATAATAAATAAAATAAATTTGTCTATAATATAGACAAATATAATATATAATAAAATTACATATAAAGCCAATATAATATAAAATAAACTATATACATAAAATTATATTTATATGATATCTTATATTTATATTAAGTAATATATTAATTATATATACATATACATATATATATGGAATAAAGGCATACACTAAATAAATAACAATAAAGATGGTTAGGGCTCACAGCAGAGCTGGAGGAATTTCCAAGCACGTCTTACTAGGCAAGGGTAAATACAGAAGCAGAGAGGTCATGAAGGTGGTTAGACATTACCGAGCAGGTAGGTCTGGTCGCTGAGTCCCAGTGGAGCTGCCCAGGCAAGGTGGAGATGGACAACATAGAGGCAATGTGCAGAACCAGGTCTGGATGAACAAATGAGCTGACGGACAGACACTGATTCACATAGACCATGTCACCATCAGGGAACAAACTGAATCGACACCCCTGGGTCAGTCAGAAATTCTCTTATAGACTCTTTGATATACACACATACACCAGATGATCAGGTGACAGGTCAGTGGCTGGGACCCAGGTAAGGTGGTTTCATCCTTTTCTCAGCCTAGTGTGCTTGATAAATTCTCAAGTCTGGACTTCCTGATATGATTTAAATATGCCCACATACTCATATAATCTGATGCACTTTGATAGCTTTTTAAACCATTTATTCATATGTATGTGTGTGAGGCTACGTTTATGTGGACCAAATCATACAGGTGCCAACAGAGTCAGAGGCAATGGATCTCCTGAAACTGGAGTTACATGGTTATGGGTTGCTTGATGTGGGATGCTGGGACTTGAATCATGATCCTCTGCAAGAGCAGTAAGCACTTAACCACTAAGCCATCTCTTCAGCCCTACTTTGATAAATTCATGGGATTTTCTTGTCCTTCTGCTGCTGTACTAAAACATCAACCAAAAACAACCCGGGAGAGGACAGAATTTACCTGGCTTGCATTTCCGAATCACAGGCCATCGCTGAGGACAGTCGGGAGGGAATTCCAGCAGCAAACTAGAGATAGAAGCCAAAGCTTCCTGATTCTGCTCAGATAGCTGCCTTATGCAACCCAGGACCTCCTGCAGGGTGGTACCAGCCTCAGTGGGTCAGGCCCTCCTCCATCGACGAGCCATTTAAAAGATGCCCCATGGACAAGTCCAGAGGACAATCTGATGGAGGGAATATCTCAACTGGAGTTTCTTCTTCCTAAGATGTCAAGTTGACAACCAAAAGTAGCCAGCACACAGTATGACAACATTTTCACTTTTAGGAAGGTTTCAATCGGTACCTCATGGATGTGATGCTGGACAGGGGATGCTGTTCACGTGCCCAACAAGACCAGTCATCCATACTTCCTGTGTGCACTCAAAATGGAGTCAAGTGGTGTTTGTAAAACGAAGTCTCACAGCCTCAAAAATCTACCGTGTTATATAATATGAAGTAACTTAGAGCAGTACACAGCCTGGTTGCAACATGGAGAGATGACTTAAAGTTGAACAATGTCCTCTCTCATTTCCATTTCTGTTTCCCATTGGTCAAACCCAACTGGAACTGGAGGACAACGGAGCCTGGGATACTCAGCCCAGAGGTCATATCCCTGAGGGGCAAGAAACTATCCACACAACTCCTGAGAAGTTAGTAGTCAGACCAAAGTTCTGTGCTGGATTTAAACCGTGCGGGAGTCTACCCTAGTGTCTTCTTCACCACTTGCACACTACACACAGCTACTGTGGTCGGAAGAAGGGAAGGACAAGGGAGCCAGCCCTCAGCTCATAGATCAGTCATATCCAACATATATTTAAAGGTACACTAGAAAGAGTTTTGCCAAATATTTTGATCATGACTTTACCTCATATATGCCATTCGAAGCTTCAAAATGTATTTTAGCATATGGGAGATTCTAAAATGTAACTAAGCATAACTTATACTTTCTTTCCCCAAGTGCATTAATCATACAAATGGCTCATTCACTGAAACACTCTCGGTGAAGTACTGCCTTGAGGAATGCAGTTGACACAGACGATGAAGATGTATTTTGTTGCAGTGTAAAGGCTGGACTGGAAGAGACACACCAAACATGGCTCCTCCAGCAAGCCTGGTATGGGACTGGGATGCAGGAGGCAAGGAAGCAGAGGAGGGAGGGCTGAGCGGAGCAAGTCTCACCCTCCTTGATGACTGGGGTGAATGACCGGGTTATCCGAGATGGAGAAGAACAAGAGAAGACTGTGTGACTATTTGGGTCATTTTCTGACACACTGGCATAACCATGATGCTCTGAGACAGACAGATCCATCTTTAAACTGAGTATACGGGGCTGGGACTGGGAGAATGCCTGCTGTTCATTGGAAGAGTGGCCAGCATGCCTGATGAGAAAACACAGCGAGGAGGAACCCTCCCGACATTGTTCACTGCATGCTCATGTACATGGGCTTTTTTCTTTCCTAGAAGAGGATATCCCACAGCGCTGACATATTTTTAAGGTATCTTTATTAAGAAAAACAAAGTTTTAAAAGCACTGGTAATGAATGACACGAGGGAGAATGAGAATAGAGAATTGTCAGATGGTACGATCTCCTTTCAGGCAGAGCATGTGATCCACACAGGGGCTGTGGGACCCACAGCAGGAGGAAAGACTAGCAGTTTCCAATGAGCAGAGAGAGGTACCACAGAGAGAGGCACCACGAGTTAGGGGACTCCTCTGGATTAGGTAATTAGAAGGTCACTGCCTTATCAAGGGCAGTATTAGTAGGATTCTTATAGGTAGAATTAGAGTATGGATGGATGGCTTTGAAATAGTTGGTGTGAAAAGACACAGATTATTTCAGGATGCTTAGGCTCGAGTCAGGGCTAGGATTAAGTGTTCATAATGACTGTAAGCAGCAAAAGTTTGGTTTCAGGAACCCAGGAAGACACTGTTTTAAAAGAAAAACTAGAACCCTCAACCCAAAAATCAAAGCTTCACTCACTGTTCTGGTCCTTTGGTTATCAAATTACCATAGCCTGGGTGTTTATAAACAACAGATAGCTCTCACCCATGGTTCTGGAGGCTAGAAAGTCTCAGGTGAGGGTGCTGGCAGGTTGGGTGTCTGGTTCATAGATGGCCATCTCCTCACTGTATCTTCTAGTGGTAGGAGGGTCATCAGCTCTCTGGGGCTTCTTTTTTTTGGGGAGTGCTGTCCCATTTCTGATGGCCCCACTTGCATAACCTAGTCATCTCCCAACCATCACCTTGGGGATCAGTGACCAGGCGAATAAAAAGGTAAAGATAACTCTTGACCAGCCCAATTCCTGATGCTGACAGCTTACACCACTAGACCTGGGTTCCTCGCAACCTAAGCCAGAGAAGCTTCTT
The DNA here is from genome assembly GCF_021556685.1 of Rattus norvegicus. Lineage (NCBI taxonomy): Eukaryota > Metazoa > Chordata > Mammalia > Rodentia > Muridae > Rattus > Rattus norvegicus. Next base: position 119,366,196 of record NC_141538.1, on the reverse strand, counting down.
TGTACAGTAGACAGCAGCCAATGGAGAGCCGCATCGCTGCACTAGGAGACGGGGAGCTCAGACCTAAATGGTACGTACTCATTGGCACCACCCCCACCAAGGCTCAGGAAACATCATGGAAAGAACCTGAGAGCCAGAAAAATGCAGATGTGCTATGGGATGCTGTCTTCTGAGCACGGCTTGGCTATTACACTCATGAACTCACCGCATGAGGCTGCAAGATCAAACCAGCCGAAATCCCGGCAGAGACGGAGGAGGTGGTCTCTAGGCTGCACCGCTTACAGAAGCTTTTGCCAATGGGTGGTTGGTGAGGGAGAATCATTCTTCCTTTGAGCAATGTCCATGGGTAAGTTTCCCGTGGGGCATTCCCACACTGAGGCGCATATGGGTGTCATGAACTGGACTTAGTGGAGAGGAAAAGAGGGGAGGGAAAGAGGGAAGGATGGAGGGTCTGAGGGAGGTAAGAAAGGAATTTGGGAGGGCTGTTTCATTGGAATATACAGGCGTTGGAGGGGGGAATGAGGAGTAGATATTGATCATATTTCACTGTATAGATGGATAAAATTCTCAAAAAAAAAACCCTTAAAGACAACAAACTTGTGGTTCATACAAAGACACCAACAGATGGATGTGGGGAAAGGAGGTCACAGCAAAGACGAACGCTCAGCGCCACAGCTGACATCAGAGCGATGAGTCGCCCCTGAGAGAAGGGGTTGGGCATGACTTGTAGGCTTTAGAGTTGTGCCAGTTGGGCGAATGGTAGTGTCTTTTACAGGTGGAGGAGAGATGATGAGAACTTTGTGGAGGAAACGTCATGGCTGCCAGTCATGGGAAGAAAGGACACAGAGGGAGAGCAGGTGAGACGAAGAGAGCCAAAGTTCCCTCCCCGGTTCCTCCAGTCCTGTAAGTCTCAGGCACCACGGGTGTGGAGTCTGGAGCTAGAGGAGAGAATGGAGCTCATGGCAGACCTGGACAGCGTTTGTTCCTTGAGCCTCTGCTATGCCACCCTGGTGATGAATGTAGGTAGAGAAGATGCCCAGACACCCAGATCTTGGCCACATCTGCATTTAGAGGCTCAGAAGGAAGAGGCCACCGGCCAGTGTTCTTCCCATGGGAGGAGTACTGAGGAAAGCGGCCTTTTTGATCAAGTACTCACAGATGTGCTTCCATAGCCACTCTAATAGCCACTGACGTAGCAGTTATGGTAATGGGGTTGCACCCTGTTGTTTCTTGGTCACCCCCAAAACCACCCACCCAGAATCAAATTGAAAAGAGCTTATTGAAACATCAAAGCCTGTGCTCATCCAAGGCTCCCGGCCATGGTGCTGGCGTCCAACCCTCTGTTCTATAAACTACAACCGTGTCCCTGGTAGTTGTATGGTGCCTTGCGCGCACAGCTACATGCAGCAGCTCGCTCCTTTTCATGCCATCTCTGGCAGCCATGCCAAACGTTTCTCATAACTTTAAAGTAGACAAATTCTTCCAAGGCCTCCTAGCTAAAATAAGTAAGCAAGCAAGCAAACAAATAAGGTCTGTCATGGGGATTGCAGGCACAAGTGTGAGGTCAATGATCTCTGTCAGTGATGGTTGATACTTCCTAAGATTCAGGTTCTCCCTCTGCTGGAAAAGGAAGAAAACTGGTGGCTGCTTCCGAGGGCTTTAATACAAGTTTCCAGCAAGAAGAGTCACAGGTGGTTGGGTGCACATGCAAACAGAAACTTTGACCCCAGCGCTTAGGAGGCAGAGGCAGGCGGAGCTCACCGAGTTTGAGCCCAACCTGGTTTACATAGTGAGTTCCAGGCCAGCCAGGACTAAATAGTGAGACACTACCTTAAAAAAGGTTTACATACTTCACATAACACCTAACTTATTTTCATTACCGCGACTTCCTCACCCCGAGTCTTGGCTCTTGGGTAAAAATCCGGTTTGGTTCAAATGCATGTTAACAAAAAGAGCGTGCAGCTCAGGAAGCTGTGCGGAACCGATACACAGCGGCTCAGCAAACAACACCATCTGGGGCTCTGTTTGGGTCTGTTATTCTTCCTGTTCAGAAAATGCTTGTTTTATTGCAAGTCTTTTTTTTTCCCCCTTCTCTAAATTACTTACCATGAAGGATCGCCCCCACCCCCTTTCACACCCCCGTTCCACCCACATTTAGCACATGTCAGGAATTTCAGGGCTTTGCAAAGAGGTTAACTTTGCAGGGCCTAGGCTGTGGCCCTGGAACTCCACTGTGGGGCAGGGCACTAGAAGAAGGGCAGGAAAGCACAGGAGACTGAACTCGGTTACAACTCAGTATTCCCTATTCTCTCAGCCGCGGGCTGTGAATATAGCCAAACATCCCCCGTGTTTCTGAAAACAAAATGAGGGTCTGGCTCTGGTATCCGTGGGAAATTGACATAGTCCGTGTGTATTTTATTTCTGCCAAAGGTACATAATGTGTTGCAGGTTTTTTTCTGCTCTTCTGGAGTCTATAAAGTCAGTCCTGAAAAGAGGAAGATGCTGGCCCAGAGCCCAGAATCTTCCTTCTGGGTTCAGACTGAAATTTAAAGACAGCCTGGTTTGTAAATGAGGAGAAGGAGGGAAAATTTTGTGTTCCGAGTTTGACAGTGTGGTCTTCTGTGGCCCCTCATCCTATCAAACAGATGGCTACCTAGTGTTTATTTGGTCCACTGATTTTAAAAAGTGCAAAATATTGAACGAAAAAAATTTAAAGGAAAGGAAAGGACGCGAGCGCTCTTAGGTGTGGTGGAGGAGACTTTGTTGTAGATAAATGGGAGAGTGTGTGTAGAGGCAGGGACATCTGGGAGAGTCCAGGGTGGATATGACTAGATCTAGTTGGGCCACTTGGGAGCTGGGGGAAAGGAAGGAAGAGGGAAGAGAGGGGACCCAGGTGCAGCATCGACAAGGCAAAGGGTACACAAAGGGGTGGGGACCCCAAAATGTCTGGATTATATGAGTCTGGGGTGGGGGATGCAATCCAGCCTCTGGGCTGGAGTGTTTAGGGTAGAGGGTGGGTGACTGGTTTCAGACCCTGGGACAAAGGACTGAGGTGCATATTTACCTGTCAAAGCAAACCTGGCCTCAGCATTCCTCAGTCTCTACCTGGCAAACCCACCCACTTTCCAGCCTAGGGGCTGGGCTGCCCTTCCTGCAGAGTCTTCTCCCTGTATAATATAGACATTTTATCTCTCTCTCTCTCTCTCTCTCTCTCTCTCTCTCTCTCTCTCTCTCTCTCTCGTTTGCTTTCTTCTTCTTCTTCTTCTTCTTCTTCTTCTTCTTCTTCTTCTTCTTCTTCTTCTTCTTCTTCTTCTTCTCCTCCTCCTCCTCCTCCTCCTCCTCCTCCTCCTCCTTCTCCTCCTCCTCCTCTTTGTACACATGTGCACATGCCCTCCCCACCCCTCATGGGTGACTTTCCTTGAGGCCAGTGAACTCTGCCGCCTTTACTATATTCTAATCTTGTTTGAATTGGCTATTTCACAAGCGAAGAATTAACTAACAGCCAGTACGACAGCCTTACCCTGTAACAGGTAGGGACTGAGGAATGCTGGGAGAATCCCGAGGCCAGATCCATTCTGATGTTAAGTAGACACCTCAGCCATCTCTTGTGGGTTTGAAACAACACATGTCAGTGAAGGAGCAACATCACCTCTGATGCTGCCAGCTCCAAGCTGACCTGAACCCACAGAGGCAGAAATGAAGTGAGGTGTCCTTGGCCCCTTCTCAAGAATGCACAAGGTAAAGCCTTCCAAAAAAAGGGAACAGTCGAGCTCTCTCTCCTTCCTCCCTTCCTTTGGAAGCACAGTCAGTGCTCTTAACCACTGAGCCATCTCTCCACAGAAATGCATTTCAATCCATAGTAAATAAAGAACTTGGCTTCTCTTCTTTTTAAAGATTTATTTTCATTTGCATGCATGTGTGTGAGGCTGCATGAGTTTATATGCATCACATGAGTGCAAGTGCCCAGGATGGCCGGAAGAGGGAGTCAGACGCTTCAGTTCTGAAGTAAGTGGTTGTGAGCTGCCCCGCGTATGTGCTGGGAGCTGAATCACGGGATAGAATGCATACTCTTCTTGTAGAATATTCCAGTCTGGTTCTCAGCACACATACATGGGGCTGCTCCCAGTTACTCCAGCTTCTGGCCTCTTCAGATAGAGACACTCACATGGCACATACCCATATATGTACACATGCTCATAATTTAAAATAAATCTCTAAAATCACATCATATACAGGTACAAAATAGAATGAAATCCGACTATTTTATAATTAATATATTCTTTAAAAGTGCGTCAAAAATTTATTCTGATGCTTCTACTTTAAATTATGACTGGAAAGGCTTTACTTAACCTCACAAGCTTATACCCACATTTACTTTCTCCAGAGTGAACTCTTACACTAATCAGGATTATTTGGAAGATGATTAGAGGAGACAGAGATGCTTTACTGCTTGTGTTTCTTGCAGAGGAGTCAGATTTGGTTTTCAACTCCTGCTAGGTGTCTTTCAGCCAGCTGTAACTCGTTCCGGAGGGTCTAACACCCTCTTCCAACCTTTTATGGGGACCAGGCATTCCTGAAGCACACAAATATACGTGCAGGGAAAATACTCAATACATATAAAATTAAAAAAAATCAAAGAAAAAATAAAACATGCTCCTAGAAACTGAGCATTGCAGTCCTAACCTATAATTCTAAGAGTTCAGAGGCTGGGGTAGGAGGATTACAAGTTTGAAGCCTACCTAGATTACAGAGGAAGACTGTAACCTGGGCAACTTAGTGAGCCTCTGTTGAAATAAAAATCTTTTTTTTAATTGGTGAGGACCTGGGGCATAGACTCTCAAGAGTGCACACACAAGGCACTGGGTTCAACCTCCAAGGCTGCAAAAGAAAAGTAGAAAGGAGAGAGATTGCAGGGTCTCCTGAAAACACCGCTTTGCTGCTCTCTCCCTGTTCGGAATCTGATTTGGGCTGGAGTACATGCAGCCAAAGACATCCAAGAGAGCTAAGGCCGAGCTGGCCACTCTCGAGCATCCTTAGTGAAACTCCCAGCGAGCCTTGGCCTTTGTCTTCTGATTCTCCCTACACTGTTTGGGGCATCCTTTTCATTCTTTCAAGCCATTTCCTGAAATGATCAGTCTATCTCAGAGGACTCGCTGGCTTCCAAAGAAGCAGGAAGAAGTGGCCAGAGTTTTGACCTCAGGTCATCACCCTTTCCATATCAGGAGGATTTGTGAGTTTCTGAAACCACTTATTGATGTTTAAAGTGGTAGCTCTAGGGAGATATATGACAGCGGGGCTCTGTGAGGGACAATTCTTCAGGACACATCAGAAGACCTAAAAAGGAAGGTTGTTCATAGTTCTAATCAGCAGAAAACACATCTGCTTCTCACAGGCCTTATTGGGTTGCTGTCCCGTATGAGAGTCTTAGTCACAGACCAACTCTGGTGGTTTGCATATGCTTGGCCTATGGGAAGTAGCACCATTAGGAGGTGTGGCCTTGTTAGACGAAGTGTGTCCCTGTGTGGGTGGGCTTTGAGGTCCTACGCTCAAGCTCTGACAGTGTGGAAGCTACTCTCCTCCTGGCTGCCTGTGGAAGACAGTCTGTTCCTGGTTGCCTTTGGAACAAGATGTAGAACTCTCCATTCCTCTAGTAGCACGTCGGCCTACTCGCTGCCATGCTACCCACCATGGTGATAATAGCTTGAACCTCTGAAACTGTAAGCCAGCTGCAGTTAAATGTTGACCCTCATAAGAGTTGCCTTGGCTGGGGTGTCTCTTCACAGCAATGGGAACCCTAACTAAGACACCAGCTCATGCAGATGCACCACCACATGGGGATTACCATCACTATAACTTCCTCAAGCTCCTTCCTTGGCTACCCAGTGCCTTCCACCCATAGAATCAGTTACAAAACAGCAGAACCGAGAAACAGCTTAGTCATCTACCAACTTTCTTGAAGATAATGACATAAAATGAAAAAGTAAAATAAAAATAAAAATGAACAAGTGTCATATAAAGACACTCAAATAAGAGCCCGGTTACTTGGGTCATTTGATCAGAATGCCCCACAGAGGGGTCAGTGACCTCAGCATGTGTCCTTATATCCATTCAGGGGATTCTTACCTTTGGGCAGATTTACAATCGAACGCCCTGCCCTTCAGATACTGAATTAAGATGCCTGCAAGGAAATGGGGAAGAGATAATATCCCTGAAAGGCCTTCCAGGCTCTACCCATTAGCAGTCTGACTGCTATGTGCCTTTCCTAGGATGTTGGCTCTGTAGTTGACCAGTGTGGCCTTACAAACAGTTCTGTATAACTAAGTGGTTTTGTGTATCTCATGGCAATTTGATGATTTAAAAAAAGGATTAATGTTATCATTTCGTGTGTGTGTGTGTGTGTGTGTGTGTGTGTGTGTGTGTGTGTGTGTACATGCATGAGTACACGCTCGTAGTCATGTGGAAGTCAAAACAGTTTTTGGAGTCAGTCCATGTGATGGTTTGCATATGCTTGGCCCAGGCAGTGGCACTATTAGAAGGGGTGGCCTTGTTGGAGAAAGTGTGTCACGGTGGGAGTGGACTTGGAGACCCTCCTCCTAGCTGCCTGAGGATGCTCAGTCTGTTCCTGGTTTCCTTTAGGTGAAGATGTAGAACTCAGCTCCTCCTGCACCATGCCTGCTTGGATGCTTCGATGCTGCCATGCTCCCTCCTTGATGATAATAACTGACTGAACCTCTGAATCTGTAAGCCAGCCCCAATTAAATGTCTTCCTTTATAAAACTCATGTTGGTCATGGTGTCTGTTGACAGCAATAAGACCCTAACTAAGACAGTCCATTTCCTCTATCTTGGATACTGGGGATCAACTCCAAGCTGTGCAGGGCTTTCAGCCACAGAGCATTCCAGCAAACCCACAGAACAATTTTTAAACCTCTGTACTTCACAGAGCGTTCTAATCTCAGAAATGTCTTTATCACGGCAAAATATGCTTTCAGAATACACTCTTCATGATACTTGCAAGACTTCAAAATATAAACATATTTTCTTTGCACAAAGAACCCCTCTGAAGTGGAGGGCCCTGTTTAAAGGAAAACCAACATATTAACTAGAAAGCAAAGTGAAATTGCAGCAAAAGGATCATGTTCCTCCTAATACGGACATTAGACAGTGTGTTTACCTACACACGGTCCTTGTATTCCATCAGCGTTGGGAAGAACACTCTCCTAGAGATGCTAACAGATGTGCCTCAGATAAAGACTTCCCCTGAGCAACGAGTGGAGCTCTGCATTAAGTTGCTCTGTCATGGAAAGTCCCTGGTCCATTGAGGAAAATAGACTCTGGTGAGTGACATCTGATGCCCTCATCCAGTCGATCTCCTCTTCAATCTCAGTGACCAGCTTTGATCTCTGAACTTCAGTCCCAACTCCATGGAAACCAGGGGACCACCGTGTCCTTCTTGACTGTCACCTTATGGTGTGAAGACATGTTGGCATGTTCTGCTACTGAAGTATCTTTGTATTTTTCACCTTCTTCAGGAACAGATACTGGGACAATGGGTAGGGCTTTAAAACCCACTGCAAAATTTCTCCTGAAGTCTTTGAACCTGACAGTTCTTGGCCATATTACAGAACAAAGCAATATGGTCATACATGTAATAATGCTACTGCTTGTGTGCCATTGCACAGAGCACAGTAGTTCATGGCTGTGCAAGAGACCAGTGATACTTATAATCCACCCATTCTCGCAGACTGAATGTTCTATGCCTTGCCTGGGCTGGGGTCTGATGCCAGAAGTGGTCATGTGGACTGTGACGTGTCTGAACTCATGGAGACATTGTTTCTATAGGAAACCACACCCACAATTTAGCTTAGAGCTCGGTGTCAGAAACAAATGTCTTTCTTTTTTCCAAGTGAGAGAGAGAAAGACACACACACACACACACACACACACACACACACACACACACACACACAGATATTAGATTCTTTGGAAGGGCTGAGAAGTGCCTGCTTTGGCTGATGAATGAATTAGTAGGTGTATGCCCATTTCTAGGGGAGGGAAGGGCAGTAAAACTTTTAAAAAAATCAAACACACATAGGCGAATGCCAGCAGCAAACCACTGAACTGAGATCGGGACCCCCGTTGAAGGAATCAGAGAAAGGACTGAAAGAGCTTGAAGGGGCTCGAGACCCCATATGTACAACAATGCCAACCAACCAGAGCTTCCAGGGACTAAGCCACTACCCAAAGACTGTACATGGACTGACCCTGGACTCTGACCTCATAGGTAGCAATGAATAGCCTAGTAAGAGCACCAGTGGAAGGGGAAGCCGTTGGTCCTGCCAAGACTGAACCCCCAGTGAACGTGATTGTTGGGGGAAGGGTGGTAATGGGGGGAGGGTGGGGAGGGGAACACCCATAGAGAAGGGGAAGGGGAGGGGTTAGGCAGATGTTGGCCCGGAAACCAGGAAAGGGAATAACAATTGAAATGTAAATAAGAAATACACAAGTTAATAAAGATGAAAAAAAAATCAAACACTACACAAGGTGTATTTCTCATTTAGTGTTAGCTGTCGGGAGGCTTAGCATTGCTAGTATCCTGCATTACTTTAGAGCTAAGCCTCCCAATCTCAGCTGTTAGCCCCATCCCAGCGGTTTTGTTTATTCTTAGCATTCTAAAGTGCACATATTTTCATCAGCGAAAGCTGCAGGGGTAGAATGGAGTCCTGTCTGAGCTCTAGAGTCGGACTGTGGAATTTGATTTGGCAGAACCTCAAGCAAGTGCTTCTCCTCCGTGCACATTGTCACCTGCAGCATGCTGCAGTGCTTAGAGGACGCCTGTGCAGAGGGTTGGGAGCGTCCACATCTGATCAGGGTTAGCAGCGCATAACAACGAGAATGAGGCAACACACCACACATGTAGACACTTTAATCGATACTTTGTGTGATATTGACTCTGGATGATAGATATGCCAGAAACACACTTGCCAGCTGAATTACAACCCCAACATCCTCAGAACTGTTTCTTTTATCATTCTGAACCAACATTATGTACTTATTAAAGAACCTCCATATTGCTTTACCTTGGCCCTGGTAATGTTATCTTATTGTGTCTCTGTGAAACTGACTAGAAAGCTCATCTAAATCGGGTGGTTGCTTTACGTCTGCCTTTCCGCACAGTTCATCCATGTTGGTAGCATATGTCTGACTTGCCTTCTTTTCAAATGTGCTTCATTTTAAACCTACTATCATTTGAAATATTCCAGCAAAGAGATGTTCCTTCCCATCAGAAAGTGCTATTAAAAAAAAAATGAAGCAAGTCTCAAACCCCTGGGTGACATAGAATGAAACATCAAACCATATACGAGGAAAAATACACTTGAGCTTTGTGCTTTAATTTCCCTCATGACCATAATGTCACTTACTATGGAATTCTTTTACCATGGCGTTTATGGTTGGAGAAGAAAAAAGGCAAAGACCTTGTGTGAGACGATGTCTTAGTCAATGTTCTATTGCTGTGAAGAGACACCATGTCATGGTTTGAATATGCTTGGCTCAGGGAGTGGCACTATGTGGAGGTGTGGCCTTGTTGGAATAGTTGTGTCACTGTGGGTGTGGGCTTTTAAGACCCTCACCCTAGCTGCCTGGAAGTCAGTCTTCCACTAGCAGCCTTCAGATGAAGATGTAGAACTTTCAGGTCCCTCTGCACCTTGCCTGCCTAGAAGCTGCCATGCTCTTGCCTTGATAATGGACTGAACCTCCAAACCTGTAAGCCAGCCCCAATTAAAAGTTGTCTTTTATAAGAGTTGTCTTGGTCATGGTGTCTTTTCACAGCTTACAGTGTCAGAGGTTTAGTCCGTTATCATTATGATGGGGGAGGGGGCATGATGGTATGCAGGCAGACATATGCTGGAGCAGTAGCTTAGAGTTCTACATCCAGATCCTCAGGCAGCAGGAAAGGAGACAGAGACACTGGGCCTGACTTGAGCTTTTGAAACTCCAAAGGCCATCCCCAGTGATAGACTTCCTTCAACAAGGACACACCTCCTAATCCCTCTCAAGTAGTACCTACCAATCTCTGATGACCAAACATTCAAATACATGAACCTATGAGGACATTCTTACTGAAACCACTATAGAAGGTGTGATGGTTTGTATATGCTCTACCCAAGGAGTGGCACTATTAGGAGGTGTGGCCTCATTGGAGTAAGTGTGTCCTTGTGGGTGTGGGCTTTAAGACCCTCATCCTAGCTGCCTGAAAGTCAGTGTTCTGCTATTAGTCTTCCGATAAAGATGTAGAACTCTCAGCTCCTCCTGCACCATGCCTGCCTGGATACTGCCATGTTCCTGCTTTGACGATAATGGACTGACCCTCTGAACCTGTAAGCCAGCCCCAATTAAATGTTATCATTTATAAGACTTGCCTTGGTCATGGTGTCTGTTCACAGCAGTAAAACCCTAACTAAGACAGAAGGGAACAAATTACTGAATGAAATCCCCAAAGCTTTGTCCCACACTTACCTTGGCTTGTCACTGGCCTTGGTCATTAGTCTCCTGCTGCTGCACTTCCCAAAAGCAGGAGTTGAGAGTCTGTAGGGAAAGGAGGTGACATTGGAACTGGAAGGAAGGCAGAGCATACCCAGTGAAGGGAGAGGAAGAAGGTTGATGTAATGTGGAAGAATAATTTAAATGTGTGACTTAATAGCAAAAGCATTTGCTCTTCAAAACTGGAAGAAAATGAACTAATCTCGGGTAGTAGAAATATATAATTAAAGTAGAACTGGACTGTAGATAACTTTTAGGTCTTAATTTTTTATATGGAGATTTTCAAATATATACAAAAGTCTAATATACTAGACTACCAATCAACCCATCACTGTTTCAAAACTCATTAACATAAGGATGATTTTTTTCATCTTCATTCCTGGCCATCTCTTCCCTTACTGAATTATTTTGGAACAAATCCCAGGCAACATATTTCCTCTATAAATATTTTAGTATGTATGCCTAAAACACAAAGAGTGAAAATCCCAACAATAGCATTAACCTATGTGAAAAAAAAACCTTAATTTTTACCAAATATCCATTCAATAATTGCTGTGGGTTTGTCTTTTAGTCCTAAAATGCTTTTGAGTGCTTGTTGAGAGTCCGAACCCATTCATTAAATTGATTATTTCTCTTAAGTTGCCTTCAATTCCTGAGTTCTCCTTCTTAGCCCCTCCCCCTTCTAAAATCCTCTGCAATTAACTTGTTAAGGAAACCAAGTTGCTCTTCCTGTGGCTTGCTCTCAGCCCGGAGTGTGCCCACGGAATTCTCACTCCTCGATGATTTACCATCTTGTCTTTCTCTGTTGCAGTCTCTGTAACTGATAAAGATGCTTGAGGAAAATGGGATTTGGCTTGGATTTATTTAGATGATTTTTTATTTTAGTTTTGCTAAGTCTAGTCGTAGGCGGTGGTGTTTATTCCACCAGGAGTCTGGTAAATTCGTCTCGTTTTCATCTCCGTATGCGTTGATGACTACATAGAGTATTTCTCATGTAGAAATGAGAAGTGGTATCTATCCAATGCTTACCACTGCCTATGTAAATGAACATTTTTCTACGAAATACTTCCCTTGTCCACTTTTCGTTTTTCCTTTTGATCTTTCTTTATGCTGGTGCTGGAGATCAAATCCAGGGTTTCACCCAGCTTAGGCAAATGGTTTCTCACTGAGACAGATTCCAGCCCTTGTTTTGTCTTCTGCAAGGAGGTCTCACTGTGCTGCTGAGGTTAGACTTGAATTTCCCTCCGTCCCTCAAGGGCTGTGACTACAGATCCAGACTCCTGCAAAGTTTAGAGTGAAATTCTCCATGACTGTTCTATTACTTCAGAGCTGGCATGTGTGTGTGTGTGTGTGTGTGTGTGTGTGTGTGTGTGTGTGTGTAGGGGGATGTTGGCAGGTTATAAAACCCCTTAAAACACTGACTGGTTTGCCACCAAACTTGAGATAATTGTAGCGACTCCCTCACTGGGTTAAGGAAAATAGACTTTACTCAGGAGCTGGCATGAAGTAAGGACTCCAAACAAATGAGCTATTTATTTCTAACCCTGGAACTTAGAAAAAAAATCTGGAAGCAAGTGTCCATTTTATAAAAGATCCACCTTAGGGTCTTTCTGAATACTGTCATTTCTCAAGACATTTAAATGCCTCACTTATACCAAACCTTACTTTTTCAGAGATGGACCTCTTGAGAAATGGCTGATTCCAGCTCCTTCAGGTAAGGGGAAATGAAGCAGCTGCCTGGCTTCCTTGAGTGGACAAAAATTTCTAGAACTACACACACACATAGCAGATCAGGACTGCTTTTCTTGGTGATGAAAGTGAGACTTCCAGAGGGACCAGAGTCCCGCCAAGGCTCATTTTTTTTTTTCCATCAGCTAGGACTTCTAACATGTTTTTCCTCCTGTCACTTTCTGTCATGCGTTTAAGGAGTCCAGTATGTGCTGGAAGCTTGGGACATTTGTTGCACCAGAGGATCTCACATAGCAAACTACCCAGGAGAGCCACAGGGAAACGTCCTACTAAACTCAGATGAACGGCTTTAGCACCAACTCATGCACCCTTACTTGAGTCTTAAGATTACTCTGAGGGGCAGGAGAGCACATCTAAGCTGCTGGCTGGGTTTCAGAGGTGCTAAGTCCAGATCCCAGCACTCACATCAGTGCTAACAGATACCTGCAATTCCAGCTCCAAGGGATTCAACAGCCCCCTAAAGCATGTGTGCAGGCACACACACACACACACACACACACACACACACACACACACAATCAATCAATCAATCAATCGATCAAAATAAAACTTTTTAGAAATTGCTCTCAGGGTCCCCAAAACCATGGGCACCAAGGAAAGTGGTCTGGAGAGACCCCCTTCCACAAGAGAGACAACAGCCATAACCATGCTTTTGCATAAAAGAAAGAAAGCAAATGAATGAGAACGTGGATAGCCAGGTCAGTACACTGTTAGGTGCCACCGGCTTAAGGGGCCTCTGCAGTTGGAGAAGGACTTTGTGGCTGGAGCACTACCGGCTTCGTGTTAAATCTGCTCCTGCTTATCAGGAAAGCTCCGTTTACAGGAGGACTTTCTGGGAAACCCTTTTACAGACTAGACACTAATTTATTAGCCCGTGTGTTGAGGCATTTCCTTATTTTCTAAAAATGTACAGACACCTTACTGAACAGCAGAAAACTGTGCACAGTTGGAGCTGGGGGTGAAGGCACCAGCGGTACCAAGAATAGTTTTGAAGTTGCAAGGGCCTTGGCAGGTCCAAGCAGAACGGTAGTACCCTAAGGAGTGCAGTTGTCCCTGCCACAGAGGGAGGGGCCCCGATGATGTGGTCACTAGCTGATAAGGTAGGTCAAGGAAGGCAAAAGGGCAAGCTGCTGAGCATTCCCTACACCAGCCCCACAACACAACTTATCTTCCCCACCCCCGTCCCCCACCCCCTCATGGTGGAGCTTCGATTACGATTACGTTGACAGGCTTGGCCAGAGAATTTGGATTTGTTCCTACCGCGGCCTTACTGATATCCCCTGCGCTATGAGGTCTTGGGCCTCAGCCAGGAGAAGCACCTGGACGATTCCATGCATCACTAGATGCTTAATACCCCTTGGGAGGACTGGGCTCTTCATTCCACAAATAGACTGTTCTTGCGAAAGACGCATCTCAACCCGGGCCCAGGCTTCTGGTTTTTTGCATTTTCATAAATGGCCAAGAAAAGTTTAGCTTAGAGAATCAGTCACAGCGTTCTCCGTTTCACCCACCGTGAAGGGTTGCCACTTTGAAAGCAAATTATTTCAGAAAAATCAGGAAATGACTAAAGAATTAATTGGAAATTATTATTAAAATTAATGGAGCTTCCAGATGAGCCCTTGTGAGCTCTGAAACAAGTTCCTTTTTGTTCGAAATTCAAAAGCGCTGCCCTAGAACTCGGCCCAAAGTTCCTTAGATGCATATCTCCATAATGAGCAAGGGGTTTGCAAACAGCTTCTGCAGCAGACTTTATTGCTTTTCAAGATGAAAAATGTTCTAGTGATTTGAAAAAAAAAAAACCCGCTCATCATTTCCTACTTCAACTCCCATCTGCCCAGTTAAAGAGTGATCCTGACGCGTGGACTCCATGTTGCTTCCGGTGGCTGTGGGGTGATATAGGGACAGAAGGCACATTAAGAAAGAAGGAGTGAGGCCTTCTGGAAGGACTGTGGCACTGTCTGCCCATAGGTGATGCTTTGGAAAGCATACACGTTACACATATATAATTATCTCCTCAATCAAGAGTAAACTTTACATGGGAAAGGTTCAGATTTTGCTATTTTGTTTTCAGGTCCCTTGATTCTCCACATAATAGAAATGACAGTTATATGTTGAGTAAAAATTATCAAAGAGTAACAAGACAGGGAGAGAGAGAAAGAGAGAGAGAGAGAGAGAGAGAGAGAGAGAGAGAGAGAGAGAGAGAGAGAGAGATGACTACGGCTGTGGACATGTCTCAGTGGCTAAGTTGCTTTCTGGTAAGCCTGACAGCCTATGTTCAATCCCCGGAATTCACCCAATAGAAGGAGAGCTCTAACCCTTACAAGTTATCCTCTGACTTCTATATACATGCCACAGCATGATATGTACACACATGTGGACACACAAATCATTAATTTGAAATTTTTAAAATATAAAGTGCCCATTTTAAAACTCATTCTCTTGGTAGGAAAGCAAATGCACCACTTTTGATGACGTTTGACTTTAAAATAATTCCACACTTAGCGAACAGTTTTAAGAACTGTTTCAGTGGCCAGCAGTGGTGGGACATGCCTTTAATTACAGCACTTGGAAGGCAGAGGTAGGTGAATCTCTTGGAGTTCGAGGCCAGCCTCATTTACAGAGCAGGTTCTGGGACAGTCAGTGCTACACCCTGCCTTGACCCCTTCTCCCGAAAAAAGAATTGTGCCAGCCAGGCTGGAGAGACGGCTCGTGGTTAAGAGCACTAGCTGCTGTTCTTACAGAAGAGTCAGGTTCAAGCCCCAGAACCACGTGGTAGCTCACAACTATCTGTAACTCTAACTCCAGGGGGTTTGACACTCTCTTCTAACACAGGTCCTAGGCATGTATGTAATGTACAGTTATACATGCAGACAAAACACTTATGGACATAAAGTAATTATAATAATATAGAAATAAAATAAAAAGAATTATAACATCATTGGCCAGAGAGATGGTAGGGGCTTTGGTCACCAAATCTAATGACCAAATTCCAGTAAAGTTGTCCTTTGACCTCTACACACACGCACACAGACACACAAACACACACATAAACATACACATATACACACACACAATTTTTTAAAGGACTATATCAGGAATTTATGGAAATTCTTCATTCAAATTCTCTAAGCACCAAGGCCTGCCATGCTTGTTTTTGTGTGTATGTGAGTAAATTAGAGACAAGATGCCCATTTCCTTTCCAGCCTGATAGTGTTGGAGTCCTAAGAAAGCCAGTCTCTTCCATAACTACCACGAAACTGTCAAATTCAGGAGGTGAATAGTGAAGCTGTCACCTCATCTAGAGACAGACATCACCCACCACTTGTCACTTATCTTAATCACATCCTGTGGCGGAATGATGTTTGAGGGTCTAAGCTAAGATCACATGATGCATTTATCGATTCTCTTTAATCTCCCTCAACCTGAGACACTTCCCCAGCCCCTGAGGCCTCGATGTTTTATGCACCACAAAACAATTACTTTGGAAGGAGTCCTCCAGCTCATGTCTATCTGATGTCTCGTGATTAAATTCAAGTTTTGTATCTTTGGCAGAATTGCCCAAGTGAGGCTGTGCACTTGTTGGGTCCACCGATCTCTTTCCCTGGGTAAACTATTATGCTTAAGGCTTCTCCAGAGTTCCTGTTTCTCCATTTGTGATTGGTGCGCTGTGTGGAGATACCTTGAGACTGCGGACATATCCTGGTTTTTTACATTTATTTATTTATAGGACAGTACATCACAGCATTCGTGCAGAGATCAGAGGACAACCTGTAGGAGTCACCTCCTTCCTTCCACCTTGTGAGTTACATAAATAACAGTGTGGGCTCTGGGGACAAACTCAGTGGGCCAGGCACGGAGGCAAGAGCTTTCCCCGACTGAAGCATCTTGGCCACATCTTAGCATCCATGGACGATTCTTTTGTTGTTAGAATGGTTTGTTTATCCTTTGTTTTCTGAGACAGGATCTCATGATGTAACTCAAGCTGGCCTAGAATGCTCTATGTAACCCAGATCCAAAGTCACACCCCCAAACTTTCTACTAAATCCTCCCAAGACCCAGGATAATAGATATACACTACCATTCCTGGCTTGGTTGACAACTCTCACTTGGATAAGTTATTGATACTTGTCAAACAGTTACTGGACCATGCCCTCCACTCTTGTTGGCTGGTATGCTGTGAGAAAAATGTGATTTATTTATATCAGCATGGATTTGAGTTACAATTTCATTCACTGGGGTTATATAATCTGTCACTATTAGTATTTTTATGTGTATTTTCTCTCCAATTAAGCTAGCCACCGTGTTCTTTTCACATACATTGTTTCGGAGTATTACTTCTTTACCTAAGATGAGGTATTCTGTGCTCAAAATGAATCTACTCCTGAAGTCAGTCTGAATACATTTAAAAAGCCTCAATATGTTTCATAACGGTTCTGTAGATACAGTAAAGCTTAACGCACACTCTTTTTTTTTTTTTCCTTTTTTCTTTTTTTCAGAGCTGGGGACCGAACCCAGGGCCTTGTGCTTGCTAGGCAAGCGCTCTACCACTGAGGTAAATCCCCAACCCTTAACGCACACTCTTGACCTTTGCCCCTGTCAACTAACCGATGTATAAATTTTCACTCATTAAGGTAGCGTGGTGTGGGTTTAAATGCACACAGATACAAACGTGAATCAGCATAGATCTACAAAAACATCTTAGGGATAGCATACAGTAAGTCTATTCCAGCTTACTTACGGTATTTTGTTTGGTGTTCTGTTAACTTACTTTTTACTTCTCTAAGTCTCCTGAATTCATCATTTGTGCCTCTTCCTTGCTCAGTTCGTCTGGTCTTCCTACTTTTCTGATACAGGGTTTTCGATTGGGCTGCACAGAGAGCTCAGCAGCTGAGACTGGTTGCTGCTTTTCCAGAGCACAGCACCTACCCTGGATGGGTCACAGTTACCTTTAACTCCAGCTCCAGAGGGTCTGACACCCTCTGGCCTCTGAGGGCACCCAGATGCATGTGCATAATGAAAGATTTGAATTTAATAATAGTTCTTTATGCTGGGCAGTGGTGGCACATGCCTTCAATCCTAGCACTCAGAGGCAGAGGCAGGCAGATCTCTGCATTCCAGGCCAGCCTGGTCTGCAGAGTGAGTTCCAGGACTGCCAGGGCTACGCAGAGAAACCTTGTCTTGAAAAACCACCAACAGTAACAACGATAATTCATTTGCTTAAATCTTGTTGCTATGTAGGGTCTTTAATTTTATTTCTGCTTTTCTTATTGTAGGTCTTTTCTATTTTCTCAAATAGCTAAAGGTTTATAAACTATATTGACCCTAGCAAAGACTCTGTTTTCATTTTCATTAGTTTTCCTTATTATCTCCTGCTTTTTGTTGAACTCATTTCTCCCCAGTCCTCAGTTTTTATTCCTTTTATAGACTGTGGGTGGGACTTACTTTGAGTGACACTCTTCCTATACAGTCAACATCAGTGTGAACACTTCCTCCCAGGTTCCAGGCTCCAGACCCCAGGCTCCAGGCACAGACCAGACATATTGGCTCCTTATGGCCTTCTCTCCCATTGGTTCAAAGCACCGTGCTTCTCTCACCAACTCTTTGACCAGAACTAGTTGGAAGCATCCGAGGTATTTCTTAGTGTCTAGGGACGTGCCAGATTTCTAATGTGGATTTCTAACGTATTTTACGTATTAACGTCAGGAGGCTTCTTCGGATGATTAGATTCTTTTGAAATCTCCAAAGTGTAATTTTATTCATTTTCAAAAGTACATTTATTTTTATTTTATGTGTATGAGTGTTTTGTCTGCGTGTACTTATATGTATTATATGCATACTTGTCCTCAGAGGCCACAAAAGGTTGAGATCTCTCAGAGCTGGAGTTACAGACAGTTGAGATCTGTCATGAGTGAACCTAAGTCTTTGGAAGAATAGCAAGTGTTCTTAACTACTAAGCCAACTCTCTAGCCTCCCAAAGGTACAATTTTTAAAGCAGAGGGCTTTTATTGGTTGCGAATTTAGTGGTACGAGTAGATGACTATATGCATACTTATTATGTCTTTCCAATATTCCCTCTATCCATTTCTTAGAAAGTGCTACTATTTGTTTGTAACTATAATGTCTTCTCTAAAGCTTATTTTTTTTCTGCACAACACAGTTATTTGTTTAGCGCACATTTCCATTCCTCTGGTACCTGAGATTGAATCTGAGGCCTTATGTGCGTACTCTACAGCCAACCCATTCTCCAGCCCCATTTTCCCATCTTGTCTTGTTTGCTCGACTGTATCACTGAGTCCAAGGTCAGAAAGCAGTGAATGATACATTTATGAGGCAAACAAACAAACAAACAAAACCTGTCAATAAAGAATTTCATTTCCAGCAAAACTATCCTTAAAATTTTTTATATCCAACAAAACTATCAACCAAGAATGAAGGAGAGAGGAGTTAGGGAGGTGAATCTGAGTCTCAGGTGGCACCAGTCTGGAAGTACTGAGTTTCAGGCCAAACCTGAGGCTTTGAACTGAATATGTACCATTCACAGGCTGAGACTCTCAAATAGTATGTTGGTTCCCTATAGTTAAGGAAGCAATTTTACTACTGTATAAAGTTAATAATGATAAAATACAGAGATGATAACTAAATTAAACCCATGGATTAATGTTTCTCTGTGATATTTAGGACCAAATGTTTAATTAATCATGGAAGAATATATACACTTTTGTATTTGGCCTGGAGAATTGGCTCATTGGTTGAGAGCATTTGTCAGTGACACTGAGTTCAAATCTGATCACCCGTGTCAGGCAGCTGAGTTGAGTATGGTACCAGGGGACCTAATGATGTCATCTTCTGTTCTCTGTGAGCACCAGACATACATGTGTTACACAGACACATGTGCAGGCACTCACACACACGTACACAGATAATAAAAAACAAACAATTAAAATGCCCAAAAGGGTTTAAAAAATCAGACATTAATCATATACACTTTTGTTTAGAAATTTTTATTAAACTTTAATAAACATTTAATATAAATTTAATAAATATTTTATAAACAGTTAATAAACATTTAATTAAAAACTTGCACAAATTCTTTTTTCTTTTTTTTTTACGTTGCTGGGGATGGAACTAGGGGCCTCAGGTACTACTCAAACATATCACTGGAAACAATGGGTAGGCTGATTATAGTAAGTTGGAAAATCTTTGCTCTAGGTTTTATTTAGATGCTGTTTGATGACTACCTTAGCTTTTTGATCACTAAAAGTTAGTAGTCTGTTAAGTTAATTCACTCTGAAAGGATTTACCTGGAAGTCAAAGGATACTGTGTCATATACAGAAACAGGCAATGAATGTCTATTACCCGCTAATGATAGCTCAAGCTAACTGGTACTGAATCTGCAACATTGTAACTCTCACAAATACAAAGTTCCAAACAGTCAGTCAACCATACAGAGTCTTTACCACAAATGTGGCTCTTTTTCTGAAAGCCTCAGTTCATGGTTTTTAGGGGTTTTGTTTGTTTGTTGTTTGTTTGCTTCTGTAAATCTGTAGCATGTACATTCTAGACCCAATTTATAAAAATATGAACCAGGTACCCAGCTTGGGGTCTGGGTGGGAAGCTGTGACAGTGCGTCTTGCTGGTTTTGGGGTGAAGCCCTGGCTGGTGATGTGGATTGCCATGGGTGGTTTCTGCAGAGCCAACCCTTAGTGTTTGCTTCATTGGAAAGAGGACAAAGGGATATTTCTTGGTTGTGTTAAACCGAGCTGTCAGGGTTACTGATACACTCGAGGCCTGCTTGATGAACCTGGACCAGTGTCTGTCATCGGGAGCAAAGGAGAAATGTTGGCTCTGGGGCATGTGGTCAGCTCAGGGGCACTTCAGTTACCTAGAACAAACCCTACATGCTGCTGGCGATAATGCTGACAGCCAGGTTTTGGGCTGGCTGTCACATAACTCCTCCAGCAGAGCAGCAGGCAGAGGCTGCAGGAAGCAGCAGGTAGAGGCTACCTGAAGCAGCAGCTCCCTCCCTGTGGCCAGGGCACAGACTACCCTGAGAGCGTTGGCAGTGACATCATGGGTAACTGTTCTCCAGACTGCTTCCTGAGCAGTCCTCAGCCACTGGAAGCCAGAGCAAGCACATGGGCTTCCTGTGTAGCATCTGGTGGGCCTACTGCACAGATTCTGTAGGACTGCTTGAGAGTGCTCAGTGGGAGAGCAAACGTTTTCAAGGCTTTTGTGAAAATACCCTTGGTTTAAATCAACCATAAACAAAATGCCAGATGCGGTGGCGGGGTCTGTCATCTTCACACATTTTTCTTAGCATTGCTTTAAAACTAAGCGCTTGAAAACCCTGTCTTTCATGCATTAATTCTCAATAAATCTCAATAGCCAAAAGGATTTTTGTGAAGAAGATAAGGACAAATAAGAGGGTGAAAACTCAAGGCATTGTGATTTTGATGGTGAGAAATACTGCAACTGCATTTTACACTGTGCCAGCCTGTGGGAGCCCAACAGTTACTTGGCCTTCTTACCGCCTGGGTGAGGTAGGACCTGATTCAGGGACACATGGCAGAAAATTCTCATTATCAGCTGCTTAGGAATCAGAGGTAGCTATTAGAGTATTAATTTATATTATTTTAAAATTTTATTTGTGTGTCATGAATTTATGGCGTGTGTGTGTGTGTGTGTGTGTGTGTGTGTGTGTGTGTGTGTGTCCATACAGGCAAGAAGAGGGTGTCAGATATCCTGGAACTAGAGTTCAGTTCCTGGCATGGGTGAGCTCCGGTCTTCTGAAAGAATAGCCAGTGCTCTTAACTGCTCAGCCATCTCTTCAACACTGGTGTCTTAGAGTTGCTGTTGTTCTGATGAAACACCAGGACGGAAAGCAACTTGGGGAGGAAAGGGTTTAATCTGCCTTGCACATCCTAAATCACAGTCCACCGCACAAGACAAGAATTTGGAGCAGGAACTTGGAGACAGGACCTGGAGCAGAGGCGGCAGAGGAATGCTGCTTATTGACTTCCTTATAATAATACCAAGGACCCCCTAACCCAGGGGTCACGCTACCCACAGTGGCCTGGGTCCTCCCCCCTCAACCTCTAACTAAGAAATTGCTCTACAGCAGCGGTCCTCAACTTGTAGGTCATGGCCCTTTCATGGGATTTACATTGCAATTCATAACAGTAGCAAAATTACAGTGATAAAGTAGCAACAAAACAAATTTCCAGCTGGGGGGTCAGCACAACATGAGGAACTGTATTAAAGGGCCGCAGACTTAGGAAGGGTGAGAACCACTGCCCTAAAGGATTGCGTACAGCCAGATCTAACAGAGACAATTTCTCAATTGAGGTCCCTTCCTCTCAGATAACTTCAGATTTAAAAGGTTTTCTGTTTGTTTCTTCTGTCTTTGAGGTTTCATATATCGGGGGTGGGAGAGAGAGAGAGAGAGAGAGAGAGAGAGAGAGAGAGAGAGAGAGAGAGAGAGAGAGAGAGAGAGAGAGAGAAACATTGACCCTGTAGATTGCTCTGGTGGTGTGGACAGTCTAACAGTGCCGACCCAGGAACTCATGTCTCTCCATTCGCTTGCGATGCATTCTTTTCGATTCAGCTTTTCACAACAGAAACTTTACCCTGCTCATCATACCTAGGTATTTTGTAGTTACTGTTGATGGCATTACTTTCTTGACTTTTGTTTGGGTTGATACACTCTCCGCATGTGATCGCCGCTCTGATGTTTGTGTTCCACAGCTTGGCCGACTTTGTTCTAATACTATTGCTTTGATAGAGTCTCTGAGGTTCTTCTGCATACACAGTCATGTATGCCTGGGCACGAGGTCCATGTTCTCACAGATAAACACTCGAGCCATGGCTCTCAGCCTTCCTAATGCTTTGACCCTTTAGTACAGTTTCTCACGTTGTGCTGACTGCCAACCATAAAATTATTTTATTGTTACTTCATAACTTTAATTTTGCTTCTCTTACGAATCATAGAATAAATGTCTGAAATGCTCAGTATCTGATATGTGCTCCCTTCTGGGGTGGGAACCTACAGGTTGAAAAACACTGCACAAGGGAAACCAGGAATGTTAAACACGCAAAGTTATCCCCTCAGAGGAAGGGATGCATTCCGGCTTTCTACCTGGAAAGCTGGGAGTGGATGTGGTTAACATCCTGGTGATCTGTGCTATCTGTAGGGCCAGGTCACACCTGAATCCCTCAGACTATTAGGTTTGTCCCCCTAGGACTTTATCTTTAGCATTGTTTCTCTGTCAATAGAACCCCCGTTGAAGGAATCAGAGAAAGGACTGAAAGAGCTGAAGGGGCTTGAGACCCCGTATGAACAACAATGCCAACCAACCAGAGCTTCCAGGGACTAAGCCACTACCCAAAGACTATACATGGACTGACCCTGGACTCTGACCTCATAGGTAGCAATGAATATCCTAGTAAGAGCACCAGTGGAAGGGGAAGCCCTTGGTCCTGCTAAGACTGAACCTCCAGTGAACGTGATTGTTGGGGGGAGGGCGGTAATGGGGGGAGGATGGGGAGGGGAACACCCACAGTGAAGGGGAGGGGGAGAGGTTAGGGGGATGTTGGCCCGGAAACCGGGAAAGGGAATAACAATTGAAATGTAAATAAGAAATACTCAAGTTAATAAAGATAAAAAAAAAACAAACAAAAGAACCCATCTCTAGGGAACAGGTCATGTGTACTTTGTAGCTTGATGACCTCTATGGTGGCCTAGACCACACCAGATCGTCTCCTAGGCTCTTAAGTTATAGAAACTTAAGTTATGGAAGAGGTCATGTTTACTTTCCAAAAGATTTTTGACACAGTCACACCTTAAGCTTTATTCTGATAATTGTCACCAGGGTAAGCTTTTTTCCCCAAAGTTGAACTGTATGTCTGAAATGAATTGCCTGATATCAGACTCTAGAAGTTTGAACCAAGACCGCCTAAGTCATGTTGAACGGGATTTCCTTCTTCTTTCATTCAGGTCTTTATTTTGCTGGTCATTGGGGTTTGCAGGGATCCCCACATCACATGACCTGCAGAATGGCAATTTTCTGCTTTCCTGTTGCAATGTCCTTTTTTTTTTTTCTTTTGCCCAATTGCTCAGGCTGGGAGTTCTTGAACAGTGCTGAATAAAAGTGGTGGAGGTTGGAATTTTTATTCTTTCCAGGTCTTGAGGGGTTCCAGCCTTTCCCGGTATGTTGGCTGTTGGCTTGTCACATATGGCTTCTGTTATGTCGGAGTTATCCTTTCTTTCCTTTTAAAATTTGTTTGGTTTTTAGACAGGGTGTCACTAGTTAGGCTGGGCTGGCCTGAAACTCACTATATTGACCAATCTGGCATCAAACTCGCCATCCTCCTGCCTCTGTGTCATTGGTGCTGAGATTATCAACATAAGTCACTGCAGTGTTGAAGAATTTTCTTCCTGTATCTAATTTGTTAACATTTTAGTGATGAAAGGATGTTGGATTTTATCTAATAATATTCATGTACCCATCTAGATAGTCCTGTGACTTCTCCATTTATTCTGCTGGTGTGTGGTATCCTAGAAATAAGGCTCTTAGACAGGAGTCCCAGACAGCAAGAAAGCCATGGGTTCCAAAGTCACAAAACCTGTCTATCATGCATCCCATTTGTTGAAAGTTTTTTTTTTATTACTTGTAATTCTATGGAAGGAGCAGTGTGTGCACATGAACATAGGTACCCCTGGAGGCCCCAAGGAAGTGGGGTCCCTGCAGCTGAAGTCCCGGGTGTTTGTGAGCTGTCCAATGTGCACATTTGGATCCTCAAAAGCAATGCATATTCTGACCACTGAGCCTTCTCTCCAACCACCCCCACCCACCCCCACCCACCCCACCCACCCCACCCACCCCACCCACCCCACCCACCCCACTCACCCCCCACCCACCCCCACCCACCCCACCCAACCCCACTCACCCCCCACCCACCCCCACCCACCTCACCCACCCCCACCCACCTCACCCACCCCCCACCCACCTCCACCCACCCCACCCCCACCCACCCCCACTGACCCCAAGTCATTCAGTTTTATGCAGTTGTCCACTAAGTGCTTAACCCTTTGTAGGTGAGGATAAAAATGTGTACATCTGTGAGAACTAACTGCTTAACGGACAGTTTTGATTCAGGTTGTGAAACGTTTAGGAAATGGGTGTCTGTGTCAATGAATACCTTGAGGGTATAACGGTGCCACTGAAGTGGACACTTACAAGTGGTTTAGAGAACTTCCCATGACACAGGTTTGTCATATTTCTGTGTGTGCTTCACCTAACCTTACGGAAGAACTAAGCAATAAAACCCACAAGAAGGATAAAAATGAAACCACCCCAGCCCAGCCCCCATAAAAGGGTGGCCTGGGGAGGATGACTGTGGTCGGAAGACCATCATTCCATTGCTCAGGAACGCCTTGGGTCCTATAACCAGAACCTTTTGTGGTCTCTTGGCAATAGACAGACCTCACAGAGAAAAGCCTGACGTGCAGAATTAGCAATGCGGAGGCTCTCAGGACGTTAGGCAGATGAATACTGCTTATGTTTGCAACTCTCAAAACGCTTGTAAATGGAGCTGGTTTAGACCCAGTTCACTCCATCTGGTCAGCACTGGGTATCACACCCAGCTGGCACTTAGTAGCATCTGTGCACAGTCATTAGGGGACTTAAGGAATTTTGTATTTGCACCCTTCAGATGAAGGTCAAGTTTCACTTCCTGGTGCCATAGCTTGGCAAAGAAAAAGACTAATGCACTGTACCATGTCAGCTGGTGGAACTCCTTCTCACTGTCCCCTTCCTGTCCCACCTCACCTCACCCTGTCACCGCAAGGGTTAGACTTTGCCACCTGAGCCGGACATGTAGCATGGGTGAGGAGGAATGGACTTTGTGGTTCCATTTCGATGTTGGCTTCAATGGTAGCAGCAGTTCCTAGCCCTGCCTAGCCCAGCCTATCCTGTCTGGTCACAGACGTGTGGTCTGGGCTAAGAACTCCAACCTGGAAGTTAAACTCGGAACGAGAAAGCAGTTTCATTGCTGGCTAATGACTTTCTTACTGCATGATGTGGACAAATAAAAGGGCTTCTCCTGGGCCTTCTTAGAAGATGCAGGAAGAGTGAGACTTGGATCATGGGAGGTTATGATGACTAAACTGATTCTGATGCCAACTCTAGTCAGATGATGTGGTGGTTTGAAAGAAAATGGACCCCATAGGCCCATAGGGAGGGGTAGTATTAGGACGTATGGCTTTGTTGGAGTAGGTGTGGTCTTGGAGGAAGTGGTCACTGGCGATGGGCTTTGAGGTCTCATAGGTTCACACTCGGTATGGAAGTTCTTCTATAGCTGCCTATTGAAGCAAGATGGGGAACTCTTAGCTCCTTCTCCAGCACCATGTCTGCCCCTATGTTTCTCACCATGTCGATCATGAACTAAACCTCTGAACCTGTAAGCCAGCCCCAGTGAATGTTTTCCTTCGTAAAAGTTGCCTTGGTCAGGGGGTCTCTTCACGGCAATAGAAACTCTAAGTAAGACAGGTGCCAGTGGGTGACAGTAGTGATCTCATTAAATTCTCCTGACACTTCCAGGTATTCAGTGTGGCTTTGTGAGTTGAGGTTTTGGAGTCCTTACTCCAGACAGCCTCCCTGAGCCACAGGAGCAGGAAGAAGGTTTACTGAGAGGGAGGTTTACCCAGGATGCAACTCCCCAGTCCGATGAAGCCACACTCAATGCTGCTGGAAACTGCATTGCTCCTGTGTCCAGGCCACGTGACTCTTCTTCCTTCCCCACTGTCTGGATGGTTCTTTCCCTTCAACATCTCCAAACATGGGATTCCAAGAAGCAGTGACCAAGCCCTAATCCCTCTGCTGGAGGCGAGGCCTTGCTCTTGGACCATAAAGGCTTGAGATTCCTTGACTCACTGCTAGGCCATATCTATTGGTCTGCCAAAACCAAATAATTTACTTAGACCATTGGGGACAGTGAATGGTCGGTGTAGAGGGTAGAAACATCTAGATGGGAAAAGGGCAGATGCTGTATCATATCACAAGCTTGCCACCTTGGGCTCCTTCCAGAGCAGTCGTAACCGGTTTCAAATGAGTGGGGTTCTTTCTCTGTCCTCAAGCACCTTGGGGAGACTGTCCTCTGGCTGAGTGTCCTGGCTGTGATGTTATAGAACACATTGCTGTCTCCCAGCAGTGCCCCCTCCTTCCTCTGTTCCCACCTCTGTCCCTCTCTCCTCTTAAGCCCTTTCTCCCTGAGGAATGCCTGTGTGGTTGATCTGTTACTTAGCACTTTCAGCTGTCCCTCCCCTTTTCTTCCTGCCCTTGCCTATTTCAGCCACATTCCTGGCTGTTCTAAGTTATTTCTGGTTACTTGGTGTGAGCCACCCTCTCATCTGAAGGCTGGTGGTCCGCCTCCATGCCTTCCTCAGTCGCCTACATCCTGAAGATTCCTAGTCCACTCTTCTGGGCTTGGGCCTCTTCCTACCATCCTATGAGAATGCTCAGAGCTTAATCCCCCCACCCCCAAAGCCCTTAACTTGCCTTGCTGATGCTCTCAGAAGGTGATGTCAACAGCTATCAGCATCCAGACTTGAAACCTCAGATGAGCATCAAAGACCTCCTTCTATTCCCCACCCACCGCCCTACGCAGGAGGAAGGGTGATGTGCCACTGAGCCCTGGCAATACCAAATAAGAGGGCTTCTAAGATTCCCACCTGCTCTCCATCCCCACACTCTCTGCTCCTGGTCCGGCTCCCATTACCTGCCTGGGCCATAGATGCTGTGTTTCCTCTCCCACCTTTTCTCTTTATCCCCTCTTCCCTGGTGACATAATCTTTCTTGAGGATAGTCCTGCCTCTTTAATTTTCCTTCTCAGAAGCTTACAGGGTCCCCACTTGCTTTCCAGCCCCTCCAGATTCCCCCCATTCCACTATCACTGCTTCCCATCCCCGAAGCCCCATTGGTCACCTTCTCTAGGAAGCCTTGCTAGCAGCTCTTTAAAGATTTCCTTCCTCCTTCCCCACTCAGAGCTCCCATAGTTGCCCAATACTAGCACCGGTGTCCTCCTATCACAAGGACTACCCACTCCAGGCCTGAGCAGCCCAAGTCATGAGTGGAATTAACCACTTTTCCCTCTGTGGTCAGCACATTATGTTCCTGTGGTGTGAGGTACACCACATCCCATCGTTGAACCTACTAAGATTGACAGCTGTCATGAATTCATTTCAGCGCAAGATGTGCAAAGGATCTAGCTGCTAAGATACATAATCCATGCCCATGAGACACATTGATTGACTAATTGGAAGTTTTATATTGTTCTGTCTATAAACAAGAGAGGGGTCATTACATGATTCTTAAAGGTGCTGTCTTAGTAATTTTGACGGTTCTTTCCCCCTTCCTTGTTCTTTCTTTCTCTAAATAGTGATGAGGGTTCTCTGCATGCCACGTTCTGGACTGCTGGCCCTGAGGGAAATGAAGAAACTGCTTTGCTTTCAAAATGCTCATAAAAGTGGCTCCTTGGTGGATGCAGGGACAAGAACCCAGACATCCAGACATTAGTGCTTACTGCCTCTCTTTGAGGGCAGATTTTTCAACTGACAAGTCTGGTCCCTTGTCTCCTATGGGTCTGTATTCCATAGATCCTGTGTACTGTTCTGTTCCCTGAGGGCCACCCATTTTGTTCCTATCCTCTTTTGTAAGATGCCCTTGATGGCTGCATTGTGGTGAGACCCAAGAAGCTGGTGATCGAGGGAGGAAGCCTGCCACCTCAGTCTCCTCTCTACGTTCTGTGGGAGTGGCCTCATTGTAATGTGACTGTGACTTGAAGTTTGCCACGCTGACCAGAAGCAGCTTAGGACTTGGGCTTGGATGAAGGCCTTACACTTAACACGAAGCAGGTTCAGATTGAGCATCCCTGCTCCCACCCTCGCTCCTTTCATTCTGAATTTGCTTCTTTTCCTCCAACCACTATTGTAAGACAACTGTATTCCCACCTTGAACTTGCTTGGCCTCACATCCTTCCTCAAGTAAAGCCTTAACTTGGTCCCTTGCTTTGGGGTTGAACCCCAAAGCGCTAGCCTGTAGCCAGTGTTGATACTCTGTGGGGTTTTTTTCTCTCATCCTTCTCCACTACTTTCCTTCCACCTTTCAGCTCCCTAACACTAAATAAGAGAGAAAAAAGGATAGACGGGAAAGGAAAGAGATCTCTAAATAAAGTTAGGTACCCAGAAAAGGGTGATATTATCATTAGACTACTTCCTACTGATTGGGGGTGGCGAGTTCCTTAGGGTAAGTTTGACCTTAGCAGTCAGGATACCTCATTTTTTCTCGTTGTTTCTTCTTTGTGCATGACTGCTTAGCAAACTGCAACCCCAGTGACCACCAGTGACCACCAGCGACCACCAGTGACCACCAGCGACCACCAGTGCTCAACAGTGACCAACAGTGACCAACAGTGACCACCAACCAACCACTTACCCACCCTGCCACTCCAGACCCTAGCATTTATAAACCCTCGGAAATGTCCCCAGAATCCCATTTCCACACAATCACAGAAACTATCTGCAGCTGGCAAAATCGTGTCCCTGCTAGAACTCGAGGCAAATCACAGTCAGCTGCTGTACCGAAGCAGCCCCACCTCCCACACCTGGGATAAAACGGAAACATAGTCTTATGTTAACTCTTAACATTTGAGTTTTTATAAGGAATCAGAACTCCAGAATTGTCACTACGCCAGCCAACAGCTATTATCACATAGAAACCTGGGTTACAGGTTCTATGGCCAGGAGTAAGGGACCTCTAGGGTGACTGCTCTTTTGTGTATAGCTCCAGCATGACTGTCAATCATCTGCCATCTAACATGGGGGTGGTCTAAATTAACACAAGCAGGCATCCCAGTAGTGGGCAGTGTTTTAGAGGCAATGCAGGGGGTGGGAATTGAATGGAAGAAGGGAAATATTCCACAATTGCCAGAAAGTCTTGCCCACCTTTGGGCACTGGGGACTATTTTGAGGTCAGAGCATTTCTTTTTCTGCCCTAGGGCTAACCAGTTTCATGAAAGACCCTAGTGCCTTGAAGGGCAGCTCTGGGAAGAACAGGTTGGCATGATCACTTTTGAAGTTTCTGTGCCGGTGCTACAAACTTGGTGCTTACTAATGATTCTTCTGTCTCCAAAAATACCACACCAGGTGCACAGCCACTTACAACAAAAGCCTCTGCTCCTCTCTCTGCTCCAATATCCAATTTCTAAGCAAACCTTGTTTGCTTTGTTCTTCATAAGTCATGCCACACGAGGCCACTTGGATCTGCACCATCGGTGCTCTATGCTTTTCTCTGCCCCACTGAGCACATCCTATGATACTCTAAAGCCTTACTCAGCCCACATTGTTCACGGGCTTTATGACTCTGAATTAGCCTACTTTCTAAAGTGTATTTACAGCACAGAAACAAATAAATGCAGCACTCTGATTGAGATCGATTGTACACACCCCGTGGCAAAAAGTGGGAGTCAGTGGATCTGGACCTTCCCAGCAGAGGTCAAGTGGGGCTCTGCCTCTTGATTTACCACCCATCATGAGAAGTGTGCCCTTTTGTGATGTGTTTAGAGCCCTGGTTTTTGCCTTTTTGTGTTGTCATTGATTTCACTATTGAAACGGCCCCAAGGGTTGGGCTGAAGCACTGTTCTGAAATGCAAGGAGATCATGAGCACCTTCTAGAAAATAAGTGAGGGAAGGCCAGCTTTGTTCAGACCGTAGCTCTCTTTCAGTTCACGGCTAACAAGACAAGGTACGTTCAATGAGGTGTCTTTTATCTGAAACACACAAGGCAGTGTTGCATGTTTGTCAGTTGATAAAAACATTGTGACAGGAACACTGATCCTGGTTCCCCCCAGGAGAGACCTGCAGCATTTGTGAGTCAGTGCTTGTGATGACTTTATTGAAAGTGACTATTGCCAATGGTGAGAATTAATTTGTCATCAGACTCAAAGCAAGGGTGAAAATTCAATGAAGGCCAAAGCTGCCTTTCTTGCCTTTGCAATGCCAGGAAGATAGTACGTTCTCAATAAATACATGAATGAATGAATGAATGAATGAATGAAAAGACACGTTGGACATCTTTATGTTCTTTTTTTTTTTTTTTTGGTTCTTTTTTTCGGAGCTGGGGACCGAACCCAGGGCCTTGCGCTTCCTAGGTAAGCGCTCTACAACTGAGCTAAATCCCCAGCCCCCATCTTTATGTTCTTATACTTTCGATTGTGAGCCTAGCCTTTAATGGCTGAACCATCTCTTCAGCCCAGACATCTCCGATGAAATTAATCAGTCATCACCATCATCTTTGACAGTATATGAGAAATCACAGCATTTTCAACCCATGTTACATTGCAGAGAACTTGAAATATAGTTAACATTTATAAAGTCTTCAAATTTTATAGTAGATATTTTGCCCATGCCAAGATAGTATCACATAAACAATTTTGAGTCACAGATCTTTTTAAAATGCTTTTTCAAATTTAGGTTTCTGTGATTGTATCTTTTAAAATTTGTCTTATTTTATGGCCCCTGGTGTTCGCCTGCACATGTCTGTGCGTAATGTGTGCGCACGTCTAAGAGGCCAGAAGAGGGCATCAGATACCCTGAGCTACACATTTTGATCGTTGTTCGACTAGAATTGATTTGTCTCAGTCAGGTTTTCTGTTGCTATGATGAAACAAGTTGGGGAGGAAAGAGCTTATTCAGCTTACACCTCCACATTGCTGTTCTTCACTGAAGGAAGTCAGGACAGGAACTCAGATAGGACCGGATCCCAGAGGCAGAAGCTGACGCAGAAGCTATAGAGGAGTGTTGCTTACTGGCTTGCTTCCTTCCCCTGGCTTGCTCAGCCTGCTTTCTTATAGAACCCAGGACCACTAGCCCAGGAATGGCACTAACCCACCAGTGGCTGGGCCCTCCCCTATTGATCACTAATTGAGAAAATGCCTTACAGCTGGATCTCATAGAGACATTTCCTCAACTAAGGTTCCTTCCTCTCTGATGACTCTAACTTGTATCAGGTTGACGCACAAAACTAGCCAGTACACAAGTTCTTTTGAAATCACCTGGTTTCTGTTTCCTGCATTTAAAATAGTAAACATTAAAACTCTCTAAGAAAGGTCCATAGGTCTGCCCAGGCTATCAAAGTACCTGGCACAAAAGTAGGTAAGAACCTTTTTTTTTTTCTTTTCTTTTTTTCGGAGCTGGGGACCGAACCCAGGGCCTTGTGCTTGCTAGGCAAGTGCTCTACCACTGAGCTAAATCCCCAACCCCAGTAGG
The DNA here is from genome assembly GCF_021556685.1 of Rattus norvegicus. NCBI lineage: Eukaryota > Metazoa > Chordata > Mammalia > Rodentia > Muridae > Rattus > Rattus norvegicus. The sequence continues at coordinate 119,334,584 of NC_141538.1, read as the reverse complement.
TAAGAACCTTAAACTGAGTTGAAAACTCATCCTGTAATCTTAGAACTCGAGAGGCAGAGGTTCTTTGACTTCCAAACCAGCCAAGGCTACAGAGTTAGACCCTGTGTTAAAAATAATTAAGCCAACTGTGGTGGTGTGTGCTTTTAAGCTCCACACTTGGAAAGCAGAGGCAGATGGATTTCTGTGAGTTCAAGGCCAGCTTGGTCTACAGCGTGAGTTCCAAGACAGCCAGGGCTGGTACACAGAGAAATTCCTTCTCAAAAAACCAAACTAATCATAATAATAAACTAATTAATTAAAGAAGTTTAGCCTGGCTGCAGGTATCAACTCAGAATTGAGGTCACATGCCCAAGGTCATGAAGCCACTTGAGCAGAATTTGGGTCTACAGAAAAATCTGCCTGCTGACACCAGGGCTAGTTCATTCTAAGGGCTCCTTTGTGCCTTCCCTCAGGCAGCTGAGTGTTTGGATTCCAGGGACCTTGATGAAGTGTGTCCAGTATGAAGCACGTGCAGAATCTTCTCAGAGGCTAGATGATGGAGCCTTTCCAAGTTTAGTCTAGAGACTCCCATGATCTGCAAATCGCTCTTGGGTGAAGAGGTGTGAAGAACAGAAATTGAAGCTTGGATCTAATAATAGCACAGGCTTGCAGCTTGCACATCTGCTCTGTTTGGATGTGGCTTCTCCTCCACAGGTTCGAGTATTGGACTCCTAAGAAGTAGAAGTGATTCGAGGCTCGTAGGTCATACTGAAGAAGGTCCTTAGAAGGGGGAATGTAGTTGGTGTTCATGGGAGCCCCAGCTAACTGTCATGGTCACTGTAATAAAAGCACTAGTGTGGCTACTCCTTAGAGCCATTGCTTCTTGTCCTGCTGTTTGACCTTTCCTTTGTGTGCATGTGCCTGTCACGGTTACATCAGCAGCACAAGGACCTTACTGAGCCAAGCTGATGCCAAGGACTTTGCCCTGGCCCTTCAGACCCCTGAGATGCATAAACTTCTTTCCTTTATTTAATTAACCCTCTTCAGGTATTTTATTAGAGGAGACAGACTAATACATGTAAATTTATTTTTTAAATTTTATTTTACTTTACAAAATCAGTGTTCTGTGATGGATTGGAAATGTATAAAACAAATACTAAGCAACCACACGCAACAGACCAGTGGGTTTTTTTTTTCTTTTTTCCCTCTTGCTGGGAGTCACCACTAGGGGGAGGATGATAAAGGATGTATGAGATGAAGAGGTAAGATTGGGCAATGCTCTGGTTGATGGATGAATAAGATTCTGGAGAACAATGAAACCATTATCAGTCTACTAGAACTAGAGAAGGCCCAGGAAGCAGGATGAGATGAACTGTTTAGGCCAACATCCACGGGCAGAGGAGTCCCTTGGGAACTCCAAGAAGGACAACCCTGCACAGTACGGCAGCAGAAGTTGGGCAAGGAGCAGAGAGTACAAGGTTGGACAGAAAAGGCAGTCCTGGAACCCTGTAGTGCAGCGGCCCCTGTGTGTGTCCAAAAGGAGTTGGGTCAATGTAGAGAGGGAAAGGAGCTGAGAAACACTTGTGAGAGCTACTTATGGATGCTGAGGGAAGGTGCTGCTGATACCGCACTTTTCCGATGAGTGGTAAAAAGCCCCTTTATTTATCCTGAATGGGATGAAATATTCCTGAGTTTCAAATGGTAATGTTCATCATGCCAAATTAATTTAAAATTTTCTTCATACTGTCTCTTCTTTGAGAGAAGAAAATTGTCTTCTTCCCTCTGAGGACAAATGTTCAGATCAATTTCCACACTTGGGTGAACATGTGCAAGGACAGGCACGAATGTGGAATGTTCTGGAAGAAGTCTGTTTCTTTTGGCACCCTCCCTTACTCTCCCCCGCTTACCTGGAACTGATCAGACCCACAGTGCCCGCATTCAAGGAAGTCCAGGGATCTGTGACTGTCACCTTAACATGACTTTGCAGATGTGATTAAACAGGAATCTGGACTTGGCCATGACCCTGGACTACCTGTTTAGATTTCTGATCCATGCAAGGAGCCAGTCCACCGACACCAACTTCTTGGTTGTAATGAGGTAGAATAGATTTTAGGACTTTGAACATGTAGAATTATAAGGTGATCTATCATATTTTTTTTTAAAAAATGATAGGTTTTTTTAAAAATTGTAATACAATTACATCATTTCCCTTCCCTCTTCTCCCTTGAAACCCTCACACATACCCCAACCCTTGTTCTCTTTCAAATTAACAGCATAATATATATATATATATATATATATATATATATATATATATATATATATATATATGTATGTTGCTGTCTTCAGACACTCCAGAAGAGGGCAGCAGATCCTGACACAGAAGGTTGTAAGCCACCAAGTGATTGCTGGGAATTGAATTCAGGACCTCTGGAAGTGTAATCAGTGCTCTTAACCAATGAGTCATCTCTCCAGCCCCCACAGCCTTTTTCTTAATTGTTGTTGTTACATATGTGTGCATACACACACACACACACACACACACATATACATATAGATGTATATATGCTCATAAGTACAGCCTGTTCATTCTGTATATGTCACTTGTATGTTTCTTTTCAGGGCTGACAATTTTGTATTGGCGAACTGGCTGGTGTGCTTTTCCCTCTTTGCCGTGGCTAGTGAAATCATGGATCTTAGAGAACCTGTAATATACCAAACCAGCATAACCCCTAACTACATTCTAAATATTTGTCCTTATACCCACAGATAAGTGTAGTTCTCACCCTTTATCAACCCTGGCGATCAATGGGGTGACAGATGTCGCAGCCAGATCGCCCTCATATCCGTTCTCACCCTTTATCAAGGAAGCTTCTCTTGCAACAGACAAAGGCCATTACAGAAAACACAACCAATAAAAATGCAGGGTTGTGGTTATTGGATTTTATAAGAAGCTGTTGAGAGACAAAGGCGGGGGAGGAGGCTTGCTCTGACCTTAGGTGGGACCTTGTGTATTCACAGCAAGGAGCACTCTTGTCACCAGCATTAGCAGATGGCCAAACATATCTACAGAAGAAGATGCCGCGTGGCCCTTATAGGGGCGGAAATGACTCCTGTAGTCTGAAAGGAAAATTGGGAAGTGTAGTCTTTCAATAGAAGACTATCAGCGGAGCCCAGTCCCACCCGATACATCTACAACACAGCTCCTGCGCCTGAGACGCAGGGATCCTTTCTGAAGAGGGAGCAGAAAAACCGTAAGAAGCAGAGGTCCAGGAAGGTTGGTGTGAGACTCTGTCTCTTAATAAATGGCAGAAATTGCACTGTGGAGTCTTATCAACAGGGCTGTCTAAACATGACCTGCACGGCGATGACAGCAATAGACATGCTGGTGTGGGTGAGAGAAGTCTGTCCTATCTTTAACCACTGAGATGCTCTGACCTGAAAACCAGACGGAAGACAGGGGCGGGACGGGGGCGGGGACCACAAGCCACGCCCCTCCCCTCCCACATTCATTCTCTCTCTCTCAGCACTCGCTAATGGTGCTTCCTGTAGGAGGCAGTAAGAGTAAGTCCTCTATCTGCAGTGGACATTAGTCATGTGTGACCACAGAGCTCTTGAAGTACAGTTGCTGCAACCAAGGGGCTGGTTTTCAATTTTATACCATTTTAGTTCAATGTTTTTTAAATAGCCACCTGTGTCTGTTGGCTACCCCATTGGACAGTGGTATGAATTTTACTACAATAAAAAGAGAGAAAGGTCTGGGATAGAGACCAGTGATAGAGTACTTGCCTAACATGTGGAAGACCCTGGGTTTGATCCTCAGTGCCAGAGTGGGTGGAAACCCACAATCAAAAAGAAGCAGAGAACTGAAATTTACATGTCACAAAGTTTGCAGACAGCTGTCACAACATATTTTATTTATGAGCATCTGAATGAAGGGACTATGAGCACAAGTCTTTCTTTTAACCAAACTATAAGGCTGAGAGTGTACAGCTCAGGGGGAAAGTGCATAGTTAGAATGTGTGAGACCCTGGGTTCAACACCACACACACACACACACACACACACACACACACACACACACACACACACACAGGCTCAGTATCTTTAACCTGCCTGTGTTCATTGGATCCCTTTGTAAGAGATCTGTAGTCCAGGATTCTCACCTTAAACATGTAATCATGGGGACAAGGACAAAAGCCACTGACCACTGAGCATCAGCCACATTTGTGAAGAAGGCTGTCTTAGCTCCCTGTCACAAGAGAGGAAGGTGAGCAACTTGTCCAAGCACCCAGGTGGCATTTGGAGCAGTTCTGAGGCCAGATCTCTGGTTCCAAACCTCTGAGCTTCCTCACTGTCCTGCACACATTGTCTTCCTCTCCTGGGACACAGGGTCCACGGTCCTCACTGTCCTCTAGGCCGAGGACTAATGAGGGGATGACTATGAAACAGGAGGGGGCTGTCAGAGCCCGCAGCAAGCATTGCGGGTGCCCTAGCATGAGTCTGCACTCTCCGTGGTATTGAAAAGACTTCAAACTTTCCATTTAAGCACTGCAGGCAATCATGGAAAAAACAATATCGGTTTGGAAAGGTTACTGCTGCTTTTCCAATTCCAGTCAACATTAAAAATGCAGATACTTACTATTTAAATACAGCCTCTGGCCACCAGCTCCGAGTGTCCATGTCAAGGTAAACCACACTGGGCAGCCGTCTCCCACTGAGGCTCAGAAGGAAGGAGGCAGAGAGGATACCCAGGACTGCCGGTGTCACACCAGGATGCAGGTGACAGCTTGAGACTGAGTCCTCAGAGGTCATGCAGTTCCAGTCAATGAAGCAGACGTCCATTCACTAGGTCCAGGACCTGCTGGCTTACCTACTCTTGTGCCCTTGTGCTTAGCACCTGCTTTGGTGTCTGCATATTGTTGAATAAGTGGGTGACTTCCTTTGCCATCTTTTTTTGGGATATCTTCTCATGTCCCAGGCACAGAGGTAGAGTGCTCCAACTGATGCCAGGACGAAACGTTTGAGGAAATCAATCCTGAATAATTTACACCTGAGGATGATGGGGAATTCAAACAAACAATAACAACACCAAGCGATACTGAGTTAACATTCCCATAATGCCTGCTTTTAGAGATCTGTCAACAGTGCTTGGAAACGTGCCTGCTGGAGAATGCCTGTGATGTCAGCAAGAGAAGTGGCTTAGAAGAGGTGCCAGGAGCTATTCCCAGGGTGGCCCCCGTGTCCAGCCTCCTCCATCCACACTGTGAACTACAAGAGGCCAGGATTGGACCTTATTCAGTAGAGTAACAAATGACTTCCACGGGGCCTGACCCGTGATAGGAAATAATGCATGTGAGTAAGTGGGTGGTGGGTAAACAATGGCTAGGAACTCATAAGGAATCATTGCATACAGACGACTGAGAGTTCAGCACGGGCTGGAGCCAGAGTTCCAGAGAGCGCAGTGGTAGAGAGCTTGCCTAGCAAGCTCGTGGGCCTGGGTTCCATGCTTGGCACCTCACAAATACTCAGGTTCGGTTGTAGACAGGACTCGCCTGGCACAGGGATATGTCCTTCCTGTGTCCTCGCCCAGCAAGATGACCGTCTAAGGTTTTGTTTTAAGGATAGTATCCCATTCTGCCTTCAGGAACAAATCACTTCTCGAAGATTCCACCTCATAATGCTAGGGCATTGACATATCTTTAGTTGGTGAGTCTTACTGTGTAGTTCTGTTTAGCCTGGAATTAGATATGTAGCCTAGGTTGGCCTTAAACTCATAGAAAACTCTCTTGCCTCTACCTCCCAAGTGCAGGGGTTGAAGGGGTTACGCCACCACACCCCAAGAGTATTAGGATTTTAACAAACAGGTCTTAGGAGGATGCACTCAGAACAAAGCAAGAACAGAGGTAGCAGCTTCCGGGAGTGGCAGTTCTCCAGGGACTGGACAAGACCACAGGGAGTGATCTGTTGAAATTTCTAAAGTCAGAAGTTTGGAAGATGGCCCCTGGTAAGCTTACCTGGGAATGTGGAGCAGGGCCGCTGCTCAGCTGCAGTGCTGGGGTTGAATGTGCTAAAGCCAATTCGTTTAGCATTGGAAAGGCTGCCCACTGTCTGCACCGCTGCCACTGCAAAGGCCTGCATTGCTAGCATTGCAAAGCTTGGCTGGGATGATAGTAACAGAAAGAAAACACACAAAATGGCACACTGCAAATAAACCAGAGGGAGGGAGAATGGTCCTGGGGCTCTCTGATCATCCCCATAGCAGAAGGTCTGAGGGAATCAACTGGCTGAGCAGCACAGTGGTTTGCCCAGATGCAGCTGCAGGGTGGCCAGGACAGCATTTCAGGGTGCATCTTCCCATCAGTGCTGTAGGGTAGTGGTCCCTGGAATCTCATTATATGAGTGGGAAACGGAGCGTCTACAAAGCCAAGCTAACACGCTTGTATGTTGAAGTGGAAGAGACTTAGTTTGAAGTCAGGTCTAAATGGTCAAAGTTATTCCAGATTTCCATCCATTTAAAATTACCAGAGTGTCAGGTAGCTGGACAGGTTGACTTCTGGGACAGGACAGGGGAGGCGGCTTCACCTAGAAGAGCCAGGGAACAGCTATGGGAACATTCACTAAGTGCCCATCAGGAGTGACCAAACTCTTATGGGTTGACAGCTCTACCACTGATTGTACCATCTCCCCAGACAACGATGTTCTTAGCAACGTGTTGTTAGCAACAGAAGATTAACTGTCCAACAAACTCACGACTACCACTCTAAAAGTAACTGGTCTCCTCCCTGAGGCGCCTTCTGGATCTCTCAGAGCCAGTCACACTGCTACGGGTGTTTGGACAGGACATAACTCAGAGTTCTTCATGGGCTTCCTTACTGCAATACTACATGGGGCTGTGGGCTCCTGAAGCTCCTGTTGCCCAGGGATGATGAGTGGCGAAGGTTCCTTTTTACCAGGAACCTGCTCCTGCATGCGCACTGAGACCGTAAGGCTCATAACCTCTGACTTCCAGATGTCCTTTTGTAAATGATTGTTTTACTCTTTTGTGTGTGTGCCGCTTTGCCTGCATTCGTCTGGCTAACAGTCTTGAGTGAGGTAGGGGATAGGGCCTCATTCCTCTGATCAGTTGGTTTTGCTCCACTCCACTTCTGGCTACTCATCCAGACAGGAGAAGAGGCAGCCACGGTCAGGTTAAGTTAGCTTCTGACCCATGATCTGTGGTTCAGCACAAAAAGGAGCTAGTCAATTAGATTCTAACGGGGGGGGGGGGGATTTGAACTAAGAAGTGCTGAGCCTTGTAGGCAGACAGCAGTGAACACAGAGAGTGGTGCCTATTATGAAAAGGACTGGTTAGCAGAGACTATAAAGGAAGAAGCCAGACTTTGGAAAAGATGGAGAGAAAGCTATTGTCAGAGACAGAGATCCCCCAAGACCACATAGTTCAGGGGGAACAGAGCACTCAGGAATTCCTGACCACTTCACAGCCCTAGCTTGACCCTATTCTCTTTCTCTTGAGGTAATGGGGCCTGATGGAGTAGGGAGGTCTGTGTAATGACCTCTACCACAGAATGGGTCGAGTTTGAAGGTTACAGTTAAAACAAAGACACTTTATCATTGTATTGTATTACACTGCATTGTGCATTTTGACACAGCGAAGCCCAGGCTGGTCTCCCCCAACCCCTACACCCCATCTGTTGCTATTACAGGTGAGTGTCACCATGCATGGCCTCAGCAAGGCCACTGAGGAGACTGTAAAGACAGCAGAGTGAGTTAGAGGGACAGACTTTGAAGGCTCTGGATGATTGATGCCTCAAACCTGGAATGCTTTCCTAGGTAAACTTGGGAGTTTAACTGTGTCATATCCAAGCGTTATCTTTCTGAGAATTCAAGGAGAGATGTTCTTTCCTAAGCCACTGTTCCATATCCCTAAAATGAAGATGATATCGGGTCTCTTGGCTCAGCTATCCTGAGTGGAAGCAACCTGGAAGCCGGCTGCTTGGCCCAGGGAAGCCTGCTGCTCTGGCCACTGACTTGTGTGGCAAAGGATGTGAGAAGAGATTGGGAGATGGAAACGTGGGATGTCCTACTGGGGCAACAGGTGTAGGCTTGTCCATGGACAGGATCACACTCCTCGGTTGTCCCGGGGCTCAGCAAAGCAGAGGCTCTAGGGTGACTCTGTCACAGGCGCCCTTACTTACCAAGCTTGTGAATAGGAGCCTATGTTTCTGTCTTAAAATAGCTGAAGAAAGTTCTTTAAAAAGAGCTTCCAGTTGGGTGGTCAAATGGCTTTTTATTGTCTTCCTCTCATGAGAGTTCAAGAATTCTCTCATATTTTCCCTTTTCATTTATAGCACAAGTCATAACAGGAAGAACCATTGATCTCTGGAACTTCCTGATGTAAGATGCCCAGGCTGGCTAAGGGGTCTTGGAGTCAGGCATCACCCCCAGCAAAGGAATCCTCTCTCCAACGGTGCCCTTGCCAGAAAAGTAGCCTTGGATCACACTGTCAACTATGGGCACCTCCAGACTCTAGTGTAGGAACTAAGGGGGAGATTGCTGAATTGGAGTACGGTGAAAAGAACTGAGCTCGGGGGAGTGAGACTTTGACTCTCCTGGGCCTCCTAACACAAGCTGTGGCCTCTGAATGCTCTATGGTAGACCCTGACTAAAACAGGGGCTCCAGAAGAAAAAAGGTCCCTGCCGCATTAACCCTTGCCTTCCTCCCTTGACCCTTACTTTTACTCCTTACATTTCTTGCTCATTGATGGTCCAACTCCTACATAGCCATTAAACCCTCTACTTGCTGTTTGTTCTGGGGCCCCTGCCTGTCCTAACTCTTGCTTTCTTCCCATGAGGATTCATCTCATTACTCTTCTCTCTCTCCACCCCCTATTCCCAGAGAAGACTCTCATATTTGTCCTAACAGAAGTTTTCATTTTGCTCAGCGGTGATGGCACGTGCCTTTAATCCCAGCACTCAGAAGACAGAGGCAGGCAGATGTTTGAGTTGTGAGTTCAAGGCTGCCTGGTCTACAGAGTGAATTCCAGGACAGCTAAGACTGTAGTCTTACCAAATAAAATAGAATAAAATAAAAAGATTTTTATTGGGTTGGGGATTTAGCTCAGTGGTAGAGCGCTTGCCTAGCAAGCGCAAGGCCCTGGGTTCGGTCCCCAGCTCCGAAAAAAAAAAAGATTTTTATTTCTTCAAGGGAAAAATGTTTACTAGAGCCATGAAACTTGGAGACAGAAACGGTGGCTGGATTGCCCTGGCCCCCTCTTCCTCACTACTGTTTGTCTACTCACAACGTTTTTGTGAGTCTCAGGCTACCCACCTCTCCCAACTGGCCAACACTCTTCACAGCCACTCAAGGCCTGCTGGTTCTCCTTTCCTCCATCCCAAATCCCACGGCATCCCTGGAAATTTTACATCCTGGGTTAACAGTTGATCAGCCTAGACATCTCTGGGAGTTTCTTTCCTCCTGGGATTTCATGTCAGCCACCAGCCCCAGGGCTTGGCAAGGGCTTGGCCATGAGCTGGAACCTCGATCTCTGGTTCATTTTTCCTTCTGCTCAGCTATTTCATGCCTCGTCTTCATGACCCCTGTACCTTGGCTTGCAAGGGACCTCAGTTCCTTGGACCTTGCCCTCCTTCAGTCCATAGTCCTCCTGGCCACAGCTCCGCTATATTACTCAGCTGTTGTCTTCAACAAATTCCATTCATTTCTTCTGGTCCCAGCAGAAATCCCTCAAGCCAAACCCTTCGTTCCCGCTCTGCTCAACTCCCCATGTGTTACCCTCTTAGTGTCATCCCTGGCTCTGCTGATATTTTCTTTTCTACTACTCCACCCAACAACAATCCCCTAAGCCCTCTCTCGTCATCTTTCACCCTGGCTTTCCTCACTCCCCTCCGTCTGGTCAATCCTCCTCTCCCTGGGATAGCTGTCTGTCATCTGTCCTGACCACACCATGCACACTGCCTTCTCTGAAGTTGCAGTCTTAGGTATTGGCATAAGACATCTTACCGTGCTCATGGGTTTAGAAAGTCAGAGAGCTGGGTTGTTTCTACTCTGAACTCAGAGCCTTGTCTGGGAGGACTTTGAAATCTAAGAATGACTTTACATCTGTGGGCTAGAATCATTTAAAGGCTTTCACATCTACCTCCTGAGTAAGGGTGATGATGCAAAGACCAGGTGCTCTGACCAGAGACCTACTCACAGGCGCTCTAGGCAGCTTAGCCTTCTCACCATAGAGTGGTCTCAGGATAGTCTGGCTTCTTACATGAGATTCTCTAGTTTGCCAATGAATAGGGTGGGAATGGCATCACCAATTGTACCTCAGAAGTCCCATAGCATCACTTCTACTATACTTCATTAATCAAGGGAATGTAGCCTGTAGCTTTTCTACCTTGCCTAAGCTCTGAGAATAAGACTGGGCTGTGCTACCAGCCCCCACCCAGTTTCCCTTGAATCCAAGGATAAAAGACACAGACCTGCATATTGTTCATTTTCAACTTGCCTTCTTGGCACAATTGCTGGGCATTACTGAACTCCCATGGCTAGAGTGCCCTTATCAATACCCTTAGCTCTGCACTTCCCACCTGCCCTAAAGTTTAGTCACTCAGTTACATCTAATCCCGACTAAACATCCCCAAGCACCTGCCTGTAGGCGTGGTCACAGGCCGCCACTCCTTCTGAGATCTTACATGGCTCCTTTTTCTATCTCCAAAGCATGGTGAACTCTGAACTCTGCCTCTCCTCTCCTTGCATAGAGAACTCTATCTCTCCTCTCCTCTCCTCTCCTCTCCTCTCCTCTCCTCTCCTCTCCTCTCCTCTCCTCTCCTCTCCTCACCTTTCCTCAGGTCTGTCTCTTGTCTCCAGGGACTAGGAAGTCCCAACTATTCCTTCCACCCAGCAATTGACCCATGGCTTCTTTACTGACAGACCGAGAACCCATTGAGGAACAGGACCTTAGCCTCAGAACCACCCCTACAAGGAAATCCCCAGACACCTGGAGTTAAGAGAAAATGGCTAAACCCTATCTCGCATTGGGATGATGATGAGATTACATTGTGGATCAGACATGAAGACATATGCCTTCAATGCCAGCACCAGAGAGGCAGAGGTAGGCAGATCCCTATGTATTCAAGGCCAACTAGTCTACATAGTGAGTTTCAGGCCAGCCAGGGCTACAAAGTGAGACCCTAATTAAAGGAACGATTTTGTTTTTCTTAGGGGTACCTAGTTACCCCTAAGTTGGACCCTTCTTTCCTCTAACCTCTCACATCTCATGTCCCATGTTATGCTCGTTCACCTCATAAACTTTCCCATAACTTTATTTGCTTTCATTTTCAAATTAGAGGATTAAAAATCAGAGACTGTTATTTCCCAAGGTTAAACAGCTACCTGTTCTTTTGTGTGTTAATCAAACAGAAACTGAATGCAACGTTAGTTCTAAGAACTGAGATTTTAAATGTTCAAGACATGGTACCTGAACCCTTTCGTGGGACAGATGGGCATGTAAGCAGTCGATCCCTACATGGTGTGAGACAAATACAATCAAACCACGATGGTAGGGAGCCTTGGATGATGGCAAGGAAAGGCCTAGCGAGTTGGAGCACAGGTGGTCTGTATTCTTGCTATGTTGTAGGATGATGTCATTATGCAGCAAGGCGGGTCCAGGATAAGGGAGCGTATGGCTCCCTCGGATCGGCGCAGAGTGGGAACACACCGGTACTGGGAGCCGTCCATCCATTTTTGATTTTTTACCGCAACACTATGTAACAAATTACTAGCCGTTTACACGATAAACGTTTACCTTAGCTCACACTTTCTTTGGGCCAGTAGTCTAGGTATAGCTTAGGTGGGTGCCTGACTCTGGGCTGCTTTTATCTTGAGAGAGGTCTCACCCAGAGCACACTGGCTTGACTTAGCCAAAGACAGGGCTATTCCAAGGCAGCTGACTTCCCCAGGGCAAGGATGCTGAAACACAGAGAGTGATCAGAGAAGAGATGGAGCCCAGAAGAGGAGCCAGGCTTTTGTAACCCAACCTCGTCTGTATCCTAGCGGTTAGACTAGAATGGTCCATCTTGTAGAGAGCCTTTAGAGCATCTCATGTAAGAAGTCAGACTACCCTGAGACCAATCGATAGGTCCAGCCTGAGTTTACACAAAGGTATAAATACCAGAGGGAGGGGAGTCGCTGGGAGCCCTCTCAGAGACCATCTCATGGTCCACAGGGGTTTTCTTACCAGTGACGCTTGGACTCTGTTTAGGAAGGAGCTATTAATAAAGAGCTATGAAGGACCATCCCATGCAGAGACTGCATGGTATGCATATGAATAGTACAGCTGTATTCATGCATGATTATGCTCTGTGGTAGTCATATATCCTCATTTCTCTAAGGCCTCTTCCAGCTTGCTTTTTTCTTTTCAGTTATACCTCCTCCTCCTCCTCTTCCTCCTCCTCCCCCCCTCCTCCTCCTCTTCCTCCTCCCCCCTCCTCCTCCCCTCCTCCTCCTCCTCTTCCTCCTCCTCTTTTTCTTCTTCTTCTTCTTCTTCTTCTTCTTCTTCTTCTTCTTCTTCTTCTTCTTCTTCTTCTTCTTCTTCTTCTTCTTCTTCTTCTTCTCCTTCTTCCAGTTTCATGTATCTCAGACTGGAGATATATATATATATATCTCCGGGATGACCTTGAACTTCTGATCCTCCCACTTCCACATCTGACTGCTGGAGTGATAGGCATGTGCCACCATGCTGAAGATTGGTGATTCTAGGACTCGTGTATGCTCATGTATCTGCCCCCTTTTAGAACATAGCACTGAAGTGACAAAAGTACAGACCTTATTCATAGCTTTTAAACATTTTTACTCTGCATTATATGTTTTTATATAAGTGCAGCAAAATTATTCTGTATGTAATACAATGTGATGTGTGCATTCTTTTCTAAATTTTTATTCTTTTTAAAATTTATCATTATTTTTAAATATATTCACTTTACATCCTGCTCATGCCCCCTCCCAGTCACTCCCTCCCACAGTCCTTTCCCCATCTGCTCCCCTTTGCTCTGAGTGGGTGGGCCCCCCGTATCTCCCCCACCCTGGCAATGATGTGCTTATTCTTATTAAATTTGCTACAGCTAATGTTTTGAATTTAGAACTCAGAGTGCAGTAAAAAGCATCGCTGTAATAGTATTGCTAAACTATAAGCAAAAAAAAAAAAAACAAGAAAAAGAAAGAAAGGAAAAGAAAAAAAGGAGGGGTCCTCAGTTATTTCACCCACCCGAGGTCTCCATTCCTCATCATTTCTCCAGGCCTTGGAGGCTTGACCATCTACTCACTCGCAAACATGGAGAGCCAGGTTTTACAAACATATGTCGAAACAGATGCTACAACGCACCAGAGGACTCAGACACCCTCACCTCGTGTAATTGCGCTCTTCACGGAGAGCTGGACAATATGCATAGTTTCAGTTGTGCTCAGTGCTTGGAAGGAAAAGCAGAGGTGTGATAGGAGTGGAGACCTCAACTTCTACCCTAGTGCCAGGTTAGGGGTACCTCAGAAAGGCTCCCTGCGGAACTGATGCTAAAGCTAATACCCATGGGACGGTTGTTGGCTAGCTAGATGATGGATTGGGTGGGGAAACTTCTAGGCAGAAACAAAAGTCACAGCAAGGAGGAGCTGAAGAGTGTTTAGAAGAACCAAGAGTCTTGTTCTGGGAATGGAGAAACACAAGACTGAAGAGGGAGGACAGGGCTAGCTGGACTCAGGACCCTCTTAATGGAACCTGGACTTTATCTGGGAGTCGGATGCATTTGAACAGCAGGAAAGTCATTTAACTTGAAGATTTCAAAGGCCATACTGGCCTCAAAGCTGATGTAGCTTCAAATACCACAGCAACTCCAAAGGAGAAGTCCCATTGGCTGATAGTAGAGGATGCACTTGACATGGGCAAACATGGTTTGTGTGTGTGTGTGTGTGTGTGTGTGTGTGTGTGTGTGTGTGTTGTAGCATGTGTGTATTTGTGTGTGTTTGTGTATATGGTGTGTGTGTATGTGATGTGTGTGGTATGTGTGTGGTATATGTGTGTGTGGTGTGTGTATGTGTGTTTGTGTGTGTGTATGTGTGTGTGTGTGGTGTGTAGCATGTATTTGTGTGTGTATGTGTTTGTGTATATGGTGTGTGTATGTGTTTATATGTGGTATGTGTGTGTTTAGTGTGATGTGGTGTGTGTGTGTGTGTATGGTATGTGTGTGGTATGTGTGTGTGTAATGTGTGTGTATGTATGTGTGTTTGTGTGGTGTGTATTTGTATGTGTGGATTTGTGTGTGTGTGGTGTGTGTGGTGTTTGTGTGTGTGATGTGTGTTTGTGTGTTTGTGTGTTTGTGTGTGTGGTGTGTATGTATTTGTGTGTGTGGTGTTTGTGTGTGTGTTATATGTGTGGTATGGGGATGTTGTGGTTTAGGGGTGTGTGTGGCACGGGGGTACGTGTGGTGTGGGGGTGTGTGTGTTATGGGGGTGTGTGTGGTGTCAGGGTGTTTGTGTGTGTGCTGTGTATGTGTTGTTTGTGTATGTGTGGTATGTGTGTGATTTGGGGTGTATGTATGAGTGTGTGATGGGTATGGGGTGTGGTATGGTGTGCATATGTGTGGTAGAGGTGGTGGTAGTGTTGGTGGTGGTGGTGGTGGTGGTGGTGGTGGTGTGTGTGTGTGTGTGTGTGTGTGTGTGTGTGTCTTCATGTGTTGGGAGGCAGAGAAGGTAAAGCCTGGGTGGAATGCACAGCCTGCATTCATTCAAATACAAAAAATGGTGAGACCTGTTTGAGGAGTGCCTGGGGGATCGTGGCACATAAATCAGGAAGAGGTAGGCTTGGGGTAGAACAGGCCCAGAGGGCAACAGTGAAGAATTCATTAATAAGTGGCTTAGCTGCGTGTTTTAGCTGGGTGCCCTAGAAAACTGAGCCCCCACAAAACCCTTTGGCAAACTCTTCTGGGAAAAGCAATCCCAGGGGAACCAGGCTGAAGAAAGGTTTAGAAGGAGGGAAAAAGTGAGTTGCTTGGCAACAAGGTAACCGTGCAGACTCACAGGAAGTTGCCAACTCAGCCTGACAGGGTAAGAGGTTGTCTAGTCAGGGAGGAAAGCACATCTCTGCAGCTTTCGCTTCGCTTTCTTAGGTCATTAATATTCCAGCATGTGTGAAACTGTGCTGATTAGGAATGGCTCAGGGGAGCAGCATCAGCCGTTACAGTGGTCACAAGAACCTAGGCCACACACACACCAGTCCGTGAATACATAAGTCTAAGCAGGAGGACCTGACTGCCGGGAGTGTGCTGTGTGCCCTGTGACAGCAGAGAGCCAGGTGCTGAGAGCCTGAGGGATTCTAGACCAAAACTGTGGCTCTCTAGGAAACATCTGCTGAGAGTCGGAGCTGACAGACAAGGAGCAGGAGAGAGAGGATTTCTGAAGCTGCAGTCTCTACCTGCCCTTGGGGAGGCTCTCAGAGAGGACGGCCAGCACCCATGAATTCTCAGCCCTTGCTTAGGACTTGCCCTGAGGAGAAGAGCCTCAGTCACAGACAGAGCGGGGCGGTGCCCTGTTGAATTCAGCCTCCTCTGGCTCAATAACTGATTATTAACTTTTCAGGAAATTTATGAGTCAAAGTTACACATACCCATTATTAAAAAATGAAAATGTACAAACTTACAATTCAATAAGCTATATTAAAGGCAAATATAGGGCTGGGGGTGTGGGTCAGTCAGCTGCTTGCACAATGCTCTGGGTTCTGTCCCCAGCACTGCACAGACTGGGTTTGTGGGTCCCTGACCATCAAGCCCAGCACTCAAGAGGTGAAAGTAGGAGAACCAGAAATGTCAGGGCTATCCTTGGCTACAGAGTAATCTGAGGCCAGCAGTCTGGGATACATAAGACAAGGGTTCAAAACAAAAGAATAGAGTTGATGACAAAGAGCACTTGGTTAGAGAGGCTCAAGGTCGTCAGCCACGGGGAATCAAGGCCCAGGGCTCGGAGGACCAGGGAAGGCAGGTCCCTGTGCTCTGGGGTGGTGATGGAAGATGGCGCAGCTGCTCTGGGAAGGAGTTTGAAAGTTTCTTCTAAAGTTAAGCATGACCGAGTCAAACGATGCAACTCTTCCTCCTGCATGTTTATCGTAAGGAAATACATTTATGTTGACATAAAACCTGGACAGCATTCCAGGCTTAAGGATGTAAAGGAGGCAGTTTGATTAGGCAGATGACACGTGGGAAATTCGTCGTGGTTGGGGCTGTTACATTACAGCTAGCACCAACACGTGGGATGCGCTTTCGGGATTTGAAGATGGTGTCCTGATTCACGGAGGAGTTGTCGATGCCACCAAAGACCAAGCCAAGTTCTCAGCACGTATCCTTGTGGTTTTAGCTTCGTAATATCCCTAACATAAGCAAAAATGGCAGGCAGAATCATGCTAGACTCATATGTGTCAGTTGTGTGTTGGGGACAAACGCTCAGATACAAGAACTAGACAAATAGCAGCAGAAGTTCTCTGGGGGACTTCACTGACCGTGCGGACTGCACTTCCTGTTTGATTAGTGCTTGTAAATGGTAAAGCACACATGCGCACATGAAACATGTAGTGTGTACTGTTTACTACAGACCTTCTATCATGCCTACTTGTTAAATTTTGTTTGTGTAACCTTCATTTCTGACCTAGAGTGCTTCCACAGTCACAGTCACTCGTTAGCGAGGAGGGGTGGAATTTTGAGCTCTGGACATGCATGCTTCCAGCTGAATTAAACAGATCAGCACTCACCCTCAACCCCGAGACACGCACCCCATGCTGGCTCTCATCCGCTAAATCTGCTCCTGGTTTATCTAGAGCCTAAGTTTTCAAACCCTTGGGTTTTGTTGTTGTTTTGCTATTTAAAATAGCCCCCAAACTTAGTGTTCAAGTGCTGTCCACTGCTCCTGAGGCCAAGAAGTCTGTCACATGCATCATGAAGAAGGCATCATGTTTTAGATAAGCTGTCCTGGGATGTGAGTTCTAGTGCTTTATGGTGGCAGGTTCAATGCCAATGCATCAACAGCGGACATTGAAAACGGGATCCTTAGACAGGAAGCTGTGTAAAACTAGTGTACAGTATTCCTCCTTGGCCTTGCTTTCTGAAGTTTCAGTTACCCTTTATCAGCTGTAACCCAAAAACTATCAAGCAGGAAGTTCCAGAAATAATAATGTATTATCTTAAACTAAGTCATGTTGTGAACTTCACAGGGACTTGGTGTGGTGACCATCCCACTCTGTATGAGAAGAACCCCAGTGTCTAGCAATTCCACACTCTCTCCACTACCCAGTCCTTGGTAACCCTGTGGTCCTCAAATCATCCCTCCCTGTATCTCAGTGTTTATGTGGGAGGATGTGCTTTACAACACCTATATCACACACCTCTCGCTTCTCACGTTATTCACTGTAGGGAGAGTTCGGTGTCCAAAAATGTTCTAAGAGAGGGAGAGACTGAATTCACATAACATTCGTGACGTTGTTCTATTTTATGCCTAGTCTATTTTTTTGGGGGGGGTTCTTTTTTCCGGAGCTGGGGACAGAACCCAGGGCCTTGCGCTTCCTAGGCAAGCGCTCTACCACTGAGCTAAATCCCCAACCCCATGCCTAGTCTATTTTATTATGAGTGTTCATTCTGTGCCTGGTGTATAGATTGCACTTGAGTGGAGGTATGCAGAACAGAAAGAGAGATAATATCCATAGGATTCTGCACTGTCCGGGGCATCCACAAGAGAGTCTTGGGATGCCTCTCCTGTGGAGAAGGGAAGATTGCTGCATATCTTGGTGAGTTGATGAAAATGTGGCCAGAGGCTCACAGGAGCCTACGTCTCCATCCCCTCTAAGATCAATGGTTTATTACTTGTTATTTCAGTGTTCGAATCTATGTGCAGTGTTTACAGGACCAGAGAGGAGAAAGAGAACCGAGGGTCTGTATAAGCAAAATTCCCCCTCAGAGAGCTGCTTCTTATTTGTTGCCAGCACTCTGGTGACTGTAGTTAGCCTACGAGGGTGCTAAACCATGCTGCTTGAAGATACATGGTCCTCTCTTGGAGCAAGACATGAATGTCGTGGAAAAGTCAGTATTCTGGTCACCAAGACCCGAGTTTGAACCCACCTTCCTGCTTTTGCCTCACAGCCTTCAACAAGAGAATGACAGCCATTTTGTAGACATGGCAGGGAGTCTACAGCAAGACGGATAATGAAAATGAAATGCCCATCATGGTGGCCGGCACAGGGCAGACAATGGATACACACCAATCGCCCTGAACTCCATGCTCCAGCAAGGAGTGAGGCAGAGAAAGGAGCCCCTCATTCTGTCTACACTGGGTCCCGATGACAGAGAGGCTCAGGCTGCAGCAGGACTGTGCCCAGCCATCCTACATGAGCTTTTAGACGAATGCTCACTGCCTGAGGAGCTCAGCTGGTTTGCAGTAGAGGTGTCCACACCTGGAATTCTAAAACTGCCCGGGAGGGATCTCTTCCTCTCAGGACTCTGCAGTGGTCCATTTGCTGGTCTAATCAGCCATCTTTCTGTCACAACAGGAAACAGCTAATGTTCTAGCTGGGGCTTCTTTTCTGTGCCTATGGCTTCTATATGACATTGTGTGGGGGGGGGTGGAGTGCTGTCGGGCCTTGGAGGGTCCAGGGTGGGTGTGTTTGCTTGGGGTATTCTCCCACTCAATTATTGATGGCCTGAGCCCCAGAAGCCCTGGCTGTCCCAGTTCAGACTGTGGCTCCTCTGACTCAGCGATACCCTGGAGACGGTTCCACCTCTGAGTCATCAGGCTGAGTTGCTTTCGAGGATAGCAGTCTGGCACTGCCCTCCATCTTCTCGGGAAAGGTGCTGTGCCTCCACACCCCAGTGCCAGCCCCATGCCTAATTAGGTTCACAATGCCCAGAAATCAAGGAACAAATTCTTCGAGGTATCCGAGAATGCAGAAGGGTTCCAAGACTGAGACTTAGAATGCTTGGGGTTCTGTTCCAGCTCAGCTAAGTAGCTTGTGTGACCTTGGGCTAGTCACAGAACACACCGGAAGCAGCCATGTGTTCCCTCAGAAGGAATAAGAGATCTATGTAACAGGCTCTATTGCACAAGGATGTTGAGAGGACAACAAACAAACAAACAAACAAACAATGAAGCATAAGTCCAGGAGCTTAAACTAGTTTTAAGAACAGGGTTTAGCATTTTAAAATAAGATTTATTTTTATTTTATATGTTTGAATATTTTGCCCTCATTGTATGTATGTATGTGCTCTAGGTACATACATGCCTAGTGTACCAGGAGGCCAGAAGAGGACTAGGGGACCCTGAAACCAAAGTGACCAGTTGTGAGCCATCCTTCCCACGCTGGGAATCCAACCTGGGAATCAACCTGGGTCTTCTGCAAGAGCAGCACTTTTAAATGAGGTGTCAAAATAATGAGACCTCACCTTGGTGTCTGGGTTTCTGGCTTCTCTGGAAAATGAGCCACTCTTGTCATATGAGTTCCTTTCACATGATGATGATGACCAACCGGGCCTTAGTAGGAAGAGTCCGAGGCTGTTCTCCCCTGGGCCACAACTCCGCCCCCAACTCCTCTTTGGGTCCCAGCACAGAGGCCAAGGCTTTGCTATCCGGAATGCTTCATGGAAATGAAGTCATCCTAATAACTATGTTTCTGTCGAAACGGAAATTAAATGTCCCTTGATTCAAATTATCTATCCCATCTGGGTCACAATGTCAAAAATAAAACTCCTTGGGCTGCTTCCCAGGCGTGGGTTCTAGGAAGGTGGGGGGTTGGGGGCTGTCACAGCTGAGCTCTGGATATTTGCCGGCTGCCATCCCTTCCCCCCTCTTCTGTTGGTCCTCTCTGTGAGGAGTAGGAGAAGCCACTCCACATCTCCTTCCCAGTGGGTGGATGAAGTGGTCCTTAGCTACCTGTTCATTCAAGGTTAGTAACTTTTAACTGGTACAAAGCTGCGGTGGAGATGGGTGTACGAAGAGAAAGACTGATTTTTAGTGGAGCTGCAACATGGGTTTGGAAGGAAAATCAAAGGGAAATAGCTTAGGAGACATCTAAGTCCTGTTGTGAATGACTCTCACACTTCTACACTCCTGCTAGGACCCCACTGCTCACAGGATCTCAGTTGTCAGGCCTTGGTTCGAGTTCTGACTTGGGCAGTGATTACCGTGTCTGATACTGTTTCTCCAGCATTGTGGGGACAGAAACGTCTAGACTCTAGACTCCCGAGTCTAGACGAACTTAGAAAAACGCACGGGGGAGCCCTGGGGAAATCTGGAAAGCGCCTAATTCAGGCTGGGACTTTTCTGGTTTCTTTTCAAAAAGTTTTTCTTCTTAACACTGTCCAAGGCTAAGACCCTCCCCTCGGTGTCGCAATTCTGCCCCTTCCTACACACCAAAGCCCGCGCCGCGTCAGGAAGGCGGGGACTCGGGTAGCGGCGGCGAGGATCCGGCTCCTGCGCTCCCAGTCCCGCAGCCGGCGCGGTAGGTGTGCCCGCAGCCAGTGCGCCCCGGCTCCAGGCCCAGCCGGCCGACCTGAGGGCGCCCGGAGGGTGTGCGCGCCCCGGACAGCAGGGTGCGGCGGCGCGCGGTGCGTGCCAGGACGCGGACGGTGCAGAGGAAGGAGAACTGTGCCACGGAAGACCGTGCAGCTGCAGCTGCGTGCACCCCAAAGCCGGGTGGGAGCTCGCGCTGCTCCTCGCTTCCAGCCAGAACCCCGCGGCTCCCCAAGGTAAGTGGCCTGGCGTGGACACCCGCCCCGCGCTACCCAGGCTGCGCCCGCAGCGCTCCGCGACCCCTGTTAATGCTGCGTCCCTGCAGAGGCTGCGGCAGCCTGAGCCGGGCGTTCGGAGGGTCGGGGAGAAAAGAGGTTTCCAGTTCTGGGGACTGAGGAGACAGTAGAAGGGGGGAACTCGTTGTCCTTGAGATTCAGCTGGTGCAGACCCTCGCGGCTGGACGCTGCGGTCCTGGGTGCAGCTTGCGGGGACTTGGGGGGCGCCTCCCGGCTAGCTTACAGGACTACCTACAAATCCCTGAGTCTCTTTCATTTTGAAAAACGTCGCGCCTGGTTCCTAGCCCGCACCTTCCTCCTCCTGACTGAAGTTTCTAGAGCTACGGTGGGATGCGACCTTGGGCAGAGGGAGGAGGGCTGCCCTGGATCCGTGTGCTAGACGCCAGTGTGCTAGGCGCTGGCTGAGGATACTTTGCTAAGCCCGCTTGCCTTTTGGTTAGTTCCCCTTCCCTTCCCATCGTCTTTAAGGTCAAATCTTTGACCCCAGAACTTTGTCGCTGCAGACTGGCCGATTACAGACAGGAGCTGAAAAGTCCATGCGTTCTACCCCTAACTGGAACCTACTCTCCTCATGGTACCCTGGGCTGCAGAAATCCAGACTACTACTTCCCAAACACCCTGGGATACAGACTTGTAGGATGGGGATGGGCATTTTCCAGGAGGTAGAGGCTATTCCATTTCAAGGATGACCCCTGAGGCTTGTGCAAATCGGGCCAGGGACGAAATCACCTGCAACCAGTGATGAGGTTACAGGCAAGAGGGGAAGGCATCTCTAGTTTAAAGTGCAATCCCGGAGGACCTACCCGAGTAAACCAAATTGGGCTCCTTAGTTTCTCAAGACAGGGCACAGAAAAGCATGTTGCTTCCCACGGAAGCGGAAGTGGGGTCCACACTGGCATCGGCTTTAAAGTCCAGTCTTCTATCTCAAGGAGGTATAATGTGTCCAGGGACAGTGAGTTGTGGGAATGTTGTAGGAGCCAGAGGAAAAGCACAGAAGTTCAGAACCAGACATCAGGCAAGGCTTTCAGATATAAAGGTAAACATAACTATACACTGTCCTCAGGAACCTTGCAGTCAAGGGATTGGACCGGGATGGAGGTGAATCACACCACCCCGGTGTAGAGTTCTGCTGAGTTCTTTGATTCTAAACTTGGGCTCCCTGAGAACTGGGGATGGGCTGAGTGTCAGCTTGAAGACTGAAAGCTAATTGGTTAGATGGTGGATAGACTTCAGATAGAAACAGCCTGTGAGAGGACCCTGCCCAGCAGCCAAGTTCCTGTGCAGGAACTGAAAGCCTTTGTTTGCTGAGGACCAAAAAGCCCAATAGGCACGTCCCTGAGCTCTGCATTCCACTGACTGGGCCAATCAGTGGCTTCCTTTCTCAGCCATGGTGTTGGACTATTACAGGCCCCTGTCTAGGTCAAATGCATAGAGAAAGACAGCAGTTTCACAAGAACTTTCTACCTACGCCTTTGTTAAACTGCGTGAGGTTCAGAGCAATGGTTCTTTCCCATGTGGTTTCCCTCTGTCACAGCCAGCTCGCAGCTTGCAAAAAACCTTTACTCAGCATTCACTGGAAGTGGTGGCTCATCCAGTCCTGTGCAATCGAACCCATGTTTCGGGAAAGAAGATGTGGAGTGGGAAGGGGGTGCCCACATGGCGTTATTGGACCTGGCTCCTACCAAGCTCTCTAGCCTCACCTCTGCCTTCCTACCACTCCCTTGGCCCTCTGCAACTGCTATGCTGCACTCCACATGACAACTGAGGCCGTTCCTGGAGCATATGCTGCCTGTGCGCCTGGCATTCTCTCTAAACTACTGTTCACTTCCTCACGCAGGGAATGTGTGTGCTGCCACCAACTTCAACATTAAGCCTAAGCTTCTCCACAGAAGGCCTTTCTTGACCACATGAGTTAAATGCTGCCCCTTCTTTATTTCCAGTGGCCTTGGGACATATGCCCGTAGTGATTCGCATCAGTGGCACTGAGGACCCTTAAGCAGGACTTTCTGGTTATATTTGAGTCGCCAAGTGCCTGGTACAAGGACACATAGAAAGTACTCAACAGATTACTTTTTTGAATGGAAATCATCTAGTATTTGTTAATTTTTGAGGAAGAAGGGGGAACGTGCGTGTATCTTTGAGAATCTGATGAAGACTACTGGTCCTCTTCTCCAGTGTGTGTAACTTCTCAATGTCATGCAGACAGTTCCCACTTGACCCACCCCATTTCCCAAACCCTGGGGCTGTAATTTTCCAGAAAACAGGGGTCAGAGAGGGGCAATAACCGCTGTGTTCCCACAGCTAGTTAAGACCAAAGATTCCAGACTCCTGACTCGCAGGCTCAGGCTCCCCCTGGTATTCCCAGCCTCTCTGAGCCACACGGCAGCCTCTCTCTATCCCTGGCATTTGTGAAGGCCACTATTCATGACTACAAGATAGATATGTTGGACTGTCTCCGTTCAGCATGAGCCTAAGGTAGAACGGGGGGGGGGGGGGCAGGGGATCTTATTATGGGCAGAGTTGACAATTAAGAAGACAGATGAGCCATCTCTCCCTGCCCTGTTTGCCTCCCCTGGCCTGCAACATTCATTACTACATCTGTTTCAGCTGGAGGAGGAGGACACAGACTTCAGTTATCATCTGAGCCCCGGATTGGGTCTGATGGGCCAGGCCATGAGAAGGGAGGCTCAGCGATTGGCTCCCCACAGAGCATGCTAAAAAGAGGCTAGAGAGAGCGCTTGCTGCCACCCCATACTTTTTGCAACAAGATGTTTGCTCCAGGCTCTCCCATTCCTGTGTGCGTCTTCATTTGTCCAACTCAACCATCAAAATTGTGCATCATGCCTTTGTTATGTGCCAGGCACTGTGCTGGTTCCTTTAAGAGTGAATGCAAGGCTTATGGCTCTGCTGTGTAGCAGAAGGAAGAGGCATCTTCACTTGTTCATGCCTAGGAAGGTAGGGGATGGATAGTACTTCTGAATCCAAAGTATGCTAGCCGTAAAGCTCAGACCTCAGGGCTGGCACTGTAGACTAGTGGGTTGTTCCCAGCACTGCAAGGAAGCAGAAGAATAAGACGCAGAAAAGCTGACCTTGGTGTGCGTTACATCATCTGAAAGGGGGTCTGATTCTTCGTGGTGAATGGATTCGATAACAGCACTTTCTCATTTATATTTGGGGGTTACACAGATAGAGCCGTTACAGATGCACTCACTTCTGGGTGTGAGATAGGAGCAACTAGGATGTAAGAATAGTGCAAACGTATGTCCAACTGGCATGCGTGTCTGTACAGCCGTGTTTGGGTTGGTTTCTCAAAACCTCCAGTGCACAGATGGGAAAATGAAAGGTAGAAAGGTGTGCTGTGCTTGGGGTCTTGGAAGTAATACTGAGATTTGGCAAATAGCTCTGGACCTCAGGCAGAGAGAACCACTCTGTGCTCTTCTTGTGGTAGAGCAAGTGGGAGGAGACTTGAAGACCAAGGATTCTGGAATGGGAGCCCAGACACACCGCTGCTCAGCTATGTGCTTTACAGCTGAAGTCTAGCTTCTTGGTGCCTCGGAATGCTAATCTCCTGGGTGAAGGGTGGACTGAAAGGCTTTGTTAGGCCTGACTGGGAATGGCTTCTGCTCTCCACATATGAAAGAAGAGGGTTCCTCCTCTAGAAATACACCCGTCACGCTTCCCAATAAAGTAATGTGGTCCCAGATTTCAAGTAGGTGGTTCATGTGATGCTCAGACAGCTGTAGTTTACTTGTCCTGAAGCATTCCTGCTTCAAGAAAAAGTGCCCACTGGATTTTCCCCTAGAAGAACCCAACTGTCTTGCCTGCTTCTAGCCCACAAAGGCCTTTCTGGGCGCATAGGCAAGGTCAGAGAAAACAGTCCCAGGCCCCCTTCTCAATGTTTCCCTAGAGTAAAACTTACTAGCTATTAATTATATGAGTGTGTATAAGTGTATTGTGAGTGCGCATATGTGTGTGTGAATGTGAGTCTGCATGTATGTGTGTTTATGTGCATGCATGCATGTACGTGTGTGCATGTGTGTGTATGTATGTGTGTGTATATTTGCATCTGCCCAGTTTCCTTTAGTATGTGTTTCTGGGCTGGGCCTCTGACATCAAGTGACAAGGGGCAGAGAGTTGTGGCATGGGGACATTTTTTCATAAAGATGGAGAGTAGCCCCCGAAGCCCCCACCCTTCCATAGAGGTATGGCAGCATGAGCATTCCTCACAGGACACGGGCCAGAGCTCTCAAGAGCTTCCAAATGCTTCACTCATTGTGTGTTCCTTGCCTCAACAACTTTTCACCTCCCAGGATGTAGCCAACCTAATCCTTGGGGAAAGTTTAAAAGATACAGTTTCAAGTTGGGTGAATACAGAGCTTAACCAGGTCTAGGATTACCAGTTATGATGTTGGATATGTGTGGAGGAAGGGCATTTTATCATTTTTGATAACGTTTTATCATTATTGTTTGACCTTTTATTGCATTTCAATTGATTTATTTAGTGTGTGTGTGTGTGTGTGTGTGTGTGTGTGTGTGTGTGTATGTTCACCAGTACCATCGGATACTCTCTTCTCCTACCATGGAGACTAAACTCAGGTCATCAAGCTTGATGACAGGTGCCTTTACCTTACTAGTGTTTGAATTTCTTTTTCTCTTTTCTTTTTTCCTTAATTAATTAATTAATTAATTAACCTTACATCCCAACGGAGGTTTCCCTCCCTCCTCCCCCTCAGCCCTCACACCCCTCCCCTCCCCCATGTACTCCTAGTGTTTGAATTTTTAACATTATTTTCATATGTCAGTCATGTGATCTTTCAAAAAAAAGAAATATCAAAGGTCGCGGGCCACCTGCAGGGCTTGGAGGGGGAGAGGGCAAATGGTGTTACCAGTGCTTGTGAGCCAGGCAGAGGACAAGGGTTACTTATCTTCAGCCTCCTCCACCAGAGAGCTGATTACACTGAGGTAGGGCTCTTCTGACTTGGAAGGCAGAGATGCCTGCAAGCCCTGAGGGAGGAAGAGAGGAGCTAGGCTAAGCAGTGTTGACATCTAAGCCCAGGCTTGAGACAGGCCATGCTGTGGTGAGGGACCCACCATGGGCTCAGCGGCACTGTCCACCCCACACTGGCCTCTCCTTCCTTGTTCCAGCCATTGATCCTGCTTCCTGGGAACTTCTCTTCACCAGGACCTGGCAGGGGTCAGGCAGCCTGGGCACGGGCAGCTGAGAAGGGTTGTATCGTAGAATTGGGCCTTTGGGGCAGAAAGAGTGTGATGAGGACCCTTCAAAGGTAAGAGTAAGCTGGAGCACGGATGTTTGTCCTGGGGTCAGCTACCCCAAATTCGCATTTACAGAATTTAAGTCTGTGAACTTGGACTGGGGGTGGGGTTGGAGGAGGGGAGGGAGAGGGTGACCTCTCTGCTTGACATTTTGTTTCTAATTGTCAGCGTTGGCCACAAACCACAGTTTGTGCTCAGTCCCCGTGACACTGCCACCAATAGCAAGAATAGATCGTTTCGTATTATACTTTAGTTGTTATAGATATTGTGAAATACTATTCATGTTGATTGCATCTGAGATGCCAGTGGTTGCTACATCAGCTTCTAAAATGTGTAATTTAATGAGTTAATAAAGTACACACATACGGCTGCATCACGCCCTTGTTTTCAAAGTGTAATAATTATATTTTACGTATATTGGTTTTCTTTATAGTCAAGTTATATATTTTCTTTTACGGACCCTGAGAAAGGTTTCATAGGCTTCACCAAAGAGGCACAGGAGTAGTCAAGAGTCCTGAGAGGAAGTCTCCCACCCTGACCTTTCATGGACTTATCTCTCTCCCTTTGGATAGAGAGAGGCATTCCTGAGTGGTAGTAAGTTTCATTTAAGAGTTGGCGGATTCTCAAAGGCTCGGTTAGTGCTTTGGGTGGAAGGCTTTGATGCACGTCCCAAAGTCAATTTTCAAAACGCAGGCACACATGGGGAAACTTGTTCGGCCATTCCCAGCAGCCCACAAACCCACCAGGCCCAGCTGTGATGGCTTTGCAAACTAGGCCCATTGAATAATCACCCTGGTTGGTGTCCTGAGCAAGCTTTAGAGATTCTGTGCAAAGGAACTAATGATACACTTAATCAAAGGTGCTCTCCAGCCCTGGGAAGAAGCATCCTGGAAGTGGTTCTGGAGTGAAGGGGCTGAAGGGAGCCATCGTGGAACGGCAGGAGACTGGCCAGATGTCTATTGTGAGGGGCCAGGAGAGGAGAGGACCGCACAGTAGCAGTATAAGAATGCTTGGGTTTCCGTTGGTTTTTATTTGTTAGAGGGTCTTACTGTGGAGCACGACGGGCCTCAGACCCTCACTTGTCCTTGTCCATTTCAGTCTCCTGAGTGCTAGACTACAGGCTTGTGCCACCACACCCACTTTCTGCTCCCTTCCAGAGAACGTTCAATGTGTTTCAGATACACCAAGACCTTTACCAGCCACCCAACGAGGTGGGGCTGTCACTGTTCTCGTCCAGTTGCTGAGTCAAATGAGGTCCCAAGAGGTTTTTTTTTCCCTGCAGATCCAGGCTTGTGTCCCTTTTACCCTGGCCCAAGGTGAACCATTTCTGGCCTAACCTTCTCCCTTATCTTTACCCCTGTCTCTCAGCATTTTCAACCACCAAGTGGAGCCCCATGTTAGCTAAGCCCATGAATGATGCCCAGTGGTGTGAAAAGTCTCTTGCCTACGGCCAGAGCTGAGGCCTCTGAACTACAGTGGCTTCTTCAGAGAACTACTGTTCGGATGCAGTCTGCTAGCCCAACACACTGTGGTTCTGGAAGATCAGAAGGCCAGAGCACGTCCCTGTCAGTGAGGATTCTACCTGTAATATGGGATGGAAGGATTTTGACAGGGTACACAAGGTCCCTCCCATGTTTCAAGTCACCAACATTGTTAGTGAGCTCCTTATTGTACTGGATTATATAGTAGTCATCTGAGGTAGGGAAAGTCTCACTATGTAGCTCTGGTTAGTCCGGAACTTGCTCTGTAAACCAGGCTGGCTTCAAAGTCACAGAGGCAGATTCTGTCCCCCGAATGCTGGGATTAACGGCATGTACCACAGCTGGCTCTTCAGGGTTTTCCAAAGAATTTTGCCTGTTTAAGAGACGTGATCTCTTCATTTGCTCTTTGTTTCCCTGTCCTGATTATAAAATGATTTTGAATTCCACTTTCTTGTCTGTAAGGTTGGTTTAAAATCCCAGCCCACTGTTTCCATTGAGGACTTGCTGAGCTGAACCTCTTGTGGACGTTTAGTCTCCTCTCGACTCTGGAACCATATGGATGTTAGTGCTCCTTGGTGCATTTTGAAATTCCCCCCTGCCCAGGGTAATGGCGTTAGGATCCAGGCTTTTGGAAGGTAGCCAGAGCATGCATGATGGTAGAGCCCTTGTGAAGGGGACTGCTCCTTATCAAAGGAAACCCAGAGAGCTTTCTTATTTCGTATCCTTTGTGAAGATATAGCAAGAAGTTGGCAGCCTGTATACTGGGAGCAGGTCGCCCGAACTAGTCTGGGCTGGCACCCTGGACGCAGTCTTCCAGCATCTAACTGTGGGAAGGAAGGAAGGAAGGAAGGAAGGAAGGAAGGAAGGAAGGAAGGAAGTATCTATTATGTGAGCCACCCTGCTTCTGTCACAGTGGCGCTCTTAGAGTTATCCTCTAGGTGGTCCTCCTGTTGGGTCATGAAGAAAGAGGAAAGGAAGGAGACCCCGAGTGACAGGCTCCTAGCAAATGCTATTTCCTAGGCCCAGAAGCCAAGACCTTCCTGCAATGCTGGGGTGGAGAAGACTTGCTGGGGTAGGGACAGTGACTGGGACCTTTAGCCTGTAGCACAATACAGCTGTTGTCACCTCCACCTAGTAGCTGGCTCTCTTAAAAAGAATGGTAGGTGATAGTGTTTTTGCCTGAATATATGTAAGTGTACTGTGTGTGTGCTTAGTGCCCAAGGAGGACCGAAAACGCCCTTGAAGTAGAGTCATAGGCTGTTGTGAGTCACCGTGGGCTACTGGGAACCAAACCTGGTCTTCTCTTGACTGCTGAGCCCCAGGTCTGCCATTTCTTGGGGGGTTTGTGACCCTGTTCTTTCTTCCCTGCTTTCTCTTGTCTTTTCTTTCCTCCCTCACGTCCCCCTCAAATGTTGCCTGGTGGAGGGCACAGGGCTAGGCCCTCCACTGGGCGATGAGTACTTGGAGATGGGGTTACCCGGCTGTCTCATGAGGACTGACAGACTGAGCAAACGCTGCTGGGCACAGGCACAGGGAGGGGACGCAGCGCTGTCTGGTGTGTAAATCAACAGGTAAAGCTGTCCATGGGGCGGGATAGGAGTCACAGACTGAGAAAGGAGGGGAATTCCAATTGAGGGAAGTCTCCCAAAAGGAGAGTCTACATGACATGCACAGCTACGGGGTGCACAGAAGGCTGAAGATGGTCACAGTGTCCCAGACTCACCCCAAGTCATAGCTGGCTGCAGCATCAAGATCCTCCTTTTTCTCTCTTCCAATGTGCGTGATCTAACAGAAAGATTTCAAGTTGGAGAAACCAAAGCAGTCCCAGAGTGTGCAAGAGGTGAGAGAGGACAATAGAGATGCAAACTGAAGCCTGGGAGCTGTGCTAGTGAAGCTGATCCCTGCAGGATGCCCTGGTGGGGTGGGGAAGATGCTGGCAGAGGCACAGGTTGCCCAGGTTCAGGCGAGGCATGCACCGGCTATGTTTATGACAGAAGCTGGAGGTCCGGCTAGAACTGTGGCCTGAGACTACATCCCCTAGCCCACCTCTGACACTGTGGGCCTCCCCTGGCAGCATCTGTTTGCCTGCACAGTATCTTAAAAACTGCTTGTTAATTCTTTGAGAAGGTCATGCAGTGTATTTTGATCTGTATAGCATTTAAAAAATTTTTGGTCAACATTTAAAAACCAGATTTTACATAAGTCCACATTTTTGCCTTTTTCTGAGGAAAGAAAACACCCTTGGGTGGAAATGCCAGCCTTGAATTAATCCCCAGAGCTGTATATACCCTGAAGTGGGTCTTCACGTAATAACTGTGGTCCCACAGCCTTTCAGCTTGCTGAAATCTTTGCACAATATCACTCTAGAATTGATGTCACGTGCCCAAAAAGTACCAAAGAATTCATTACAGGGGAGGAGAAAGGAAATTCCAAAGGCTTGGCATTGTGATCCCTTTATCAGATTGGGCACTGAATGCCACCACTCTTTGGAGAAAGTTTAATTGTCAATAAAGAGAAAGTGAGCATTTGAGGTGGGTGGGCGGGTGCCTTAGGGCCTGGGTGGACAGGAAGTGACAGGGCAGTGCCATACTGAGAAGGATACAAATGGTGGGGTCCCAGGGGGAGCACATTCGATCCTATCAGTTCACCGCAAATATTTCAAATAATGGAGAAAATTCCAAACTGTGAAGAGTTGGTGGGCAGAGCTATGGGAAAGTAGTGGGCTGTTTTAGACTTAGCTCTGTCCGTACAGGAAATACACACACACACACACACACACACACACACACACACACACACACACATATATGGTTTTCAGTTAGATAGATGGACAGATGGACAGACAGATATAGATGGATGGATGGAAAAATAGTTGTTGATCTACAGATGGACATTTTATAAATCAAAATGGGTCTTTATTGTGCCACTATGCTTCTGATGCTCCATTTTGAGCTGTCATGTCCAGGCTTGGATTAAAAAAAATGTCTTCCACAGGAAACACTTCTGGCTAGAAAGAGTGGGCTTTGGACTGTGTCCTTCCGAGCCTCAGTTTTCCTCCTCTGTAAAATGGGGCTGAGAGTCCCTTTCTTCCAAGGGCCAGAGCAAAGTTTTAAAAGGAAGTGTGACTGGCCTCAGGGCAGTTCTGGGGTCCGGTGATCCCAACCCACTGCACCAGAGGCAAGTGCAAGCCCCGCCTACATCTTCCATTCTTGGGATTCCACATTCTCCACTGTTCCTCATGCTGTCATGCTGGGGGAGGGCCTGGAGGGAGAGCAGTCTGGGAGGAATTATAACTTTTCACCATATGAAATCTTTTTGATGTTGGATAGACTTAGAATCTCAAGTAGTTCGTTAGCATCAGGTTTTGCCTAGGAAGTTTTTCCTGAAACACCTTTTTGGTTTTTTTTTTTTTTTCTTTTCTTTTTAAATTCAGCTGAAGGAAAAGTCTCAAAGTTGGGTATCTGTTCTCTGATCGAAAGGCCACATCCTGCCTTTGCTGGTGCCTGGAAGTGGGGCATGGGGTGCTTTTCTACTAGACAGAAAGTCAGCCCCTTAACGGAACAGAGACAGAGTGCCCTGGAGTGCCCTGTCTCTCTCTGCCACACCTTGTCCTGCCCTCTGACTTCTTCCTTCAGCACCTCCTCCCTTCCCCAGCTAGACTCCAGCAGTACCATCCTTCCTTTTAAACTTTATCCTTGCTATGGTTAATTTGTTTTCATGCATGTGCACGCGAGTGCGAGTGCCCCGGGCAGCCGAGGTTGCCTGGAGCTGGAGTTACAGGTGCTTGTGAGCTGCCTGTGTGGGAACCACATGCAGGCCCTCTGGAAAGTGACTCACGCTCTGAGCCTTCTCTCTAGCCCAGTCCCTTTCTTTTATGTGACCCACCATTAATAAAGCAACTTGGCTTCCCTTACTTCGTTAATACTACTCCTAAGACTTAGCTTGAAATCAGTATTATGGAGCCAAAGAGAGAAGAAGCTAAGGTCTGAGAACTTTTGATATGCCCTAAACTCCAACACAGGACAACGGAAACCAACAGGCAAATCTGAGTTTAACATCTAGACTTCCTGGCTCGCAGGCCACAGGAGTCAGGCTGTATCATGTTGCTGCTTTCCTAATTACTACCAGACATCTCCTGGGGGTGGGGGGTGGGGGTCAGCTGAGCTCTAGGCCGTCAGGGATTGGGGACGGTTTTTAATTGTGTATGTATGATGCATGTTTGTACGCAAGTATGCCACAACGAACATGCAGAGGTCAAAGGGCAATTTGAGGAAATAGAATCTCTCCTTCCGGGAGGGGGAGGGGTTGGGGGATGTTGGCCCGGAAACCGGGAAGGGAAATAACAATCGAAATGTAAATAAGAAATACTCAAGTTAATAAAGATAAAAAAAAAAAAAAAAGAAAGAAAAAGAAAGAACCAAAAAAAAAAATCTCTCCTTCCAACAAGTGGG
This sequence comes from Rattus norvegicus, assembly GCF_021556685.1. Classification (NCBI taxonomy): domain Eukaryota; kingdom Metazoa; phylum Chordata; class Mammalia; order Rodentia; family Muridae; genus Rattus; species Rattus norvegicus. The sequence goes on along the minus strand of NC_141538.1, from coordinate 119,302,567 downwards.
TTCTGGGACCCAAATTCGGGTCTTTAGGCTTAGTGGCAAGTGCCTTTGCCATTTCCTGAGCCCCGGGAAACTCTTTGGGAGGCAGGGTGTGTTTGGCATTGGTGCTCTGGAAGAGACCGGTAGAAACAAGTGGCTGGGGTTAGCACTAAGGTCTGTGGAGGAAACAGAGCACACGCGCACACACACACACCCAGAGTGGGGGATGGGGGTTGGGAGGATGGGAAGTATGAAGTTCAGCCTGGTACAAAGCCAGGACACCAAAGTGAAGTTTGAATCAGAAGTGGCCCGAGTGTCAGTTCTTATGGCCGGTCACTGGAGTCTCTGTGGATCTCTTCTAGACACTTGGCTTCATGGTAGACATTTGGTGCCTTTCTAGTCCCATTCAGTGCACATCATGTAATCTTCACATACCCCAGAGGATCCTGTTCCTCATTCAGGCCATGTCTTCCTGGCCCTTCCTTCCCATTTCCTGCCAAACCTTACCTATATCCCCTTTCTCTCAGAAGAGCTGAGAGTTCTGTTCACATAACCTCCTGCTTAAGCCCCTGTACAGGCCTCCGACACTTAGCCTGAGTTTAATATCACTATTGCCTGAGAGACCAGTCTTTGCCAACAGCAGTATAGTTTGGGTCTCATTCGAAGCATTTAACATAACCCAAAATAACGACAGGTAGGATTAATTGTAGCTATATTTAGCCCGGTATATCCAAGGTGAGTTAATGTGGACTCAGTATTAGGAGAGCGAAAGAGAGGCTTGTATTAATGTCTCATGCTAAGCCTCTGAAGCCCACCTGGGGAGCATTTTATTGAGGCAAGTTGCGTTGTAGTGCTTTAGGCACAGGAAGCCAGTGGAGAGTTATGGGCTTTCACTATTAAACCAAGAAAACTCATGAGCGTTGGTAAGCTTTGGGACCCCTTTTTAATGAGTGCCTTGGGTAAGGTGACCGTCAACAGATCTCAGATGTCACATGCCACAACTGCATGCTTGTCCATGCCTACTGTGCTTGTTCACATAGATGACAGAATATAAGCTCCCTCCTTTGCTGTGTGTGTGTATCCTCTTCTGTGCTCTATAGTCTCCCCCTGACTCCTCTGAGGTTAAACTTCACTATCCCACTTCCATAACTCAGGACAAGATCTGTGTGAAATCCATGCCCTTTGGCCTCTTCTGCTACACAACACCACTCAAATTTGTCCCAAGGACCTCTCGCCCCATTCTTCTCACTGCCTGGTACAAACCTCAGCTGCTTTTCCCAAGTTCCCAGAACCCTCACTCTCTGCCTTTGCCTCTGCCTGTCTTCCTAAGAGAAGGTGGATACCATGTGGCTTAGACACCCTCATCTTCACCTCAGTGTCTCTCCATCCTGCTTTTCCGTGCATGCCAGAGATAAACTTTCAGAATCTTCCTTCCCCACCTCCAGAAACTCTCCTGATCTGTGGTCTGTGGGTAAAGGCCATGAACCCTGCCACCAGCACCTCTGGCTTCAAGTCTTAGCTCCTCCATGATATCACTTAACTTCTGGCTGGGTCCACTTGGGCTGCTGTTACAAACTGCCATACACTGGGTGGCTCAAAAACACAAGAAGTTTGCTTTTTGCAGATGTAAAGGGTGGATGTCCTAGATCAAAGATTTGACAGGTTTGGTGACTGGTGAGGGCCACTTCCTGGCTCATAGAAATCATCTTTTTAGCGTGTGTGTTGACACGGTGGGAGGACAAGACAGTTCTCTAGAAAACTCTTGCAGGAGGCTTCATCACAGTCAAGAAGGCTCCATTGCACCCACCAGAACCCCACTCCTGATACCATCTCGTCCAAAGGCGGATTTAACATGAACTAGGGCACAGTCCTCCCTCTACAACACTTTTCCTGAGTGAAGTTTGCTTTTTGTAAAGTGAGAGAAAAAGTAATTAAAACACCCAGCTGCTGCCGTGGAGTCTTCATCTCAACAGAAGACTTTAAGGATGAACTCAGGGGAAAGCTCAGAGACAGTTTTCTAAGTGTTTAAAAGTACAACCTCAGGGTAGGCAAGATAGATATCTCAGCTGCCTCAGGGAGGAGGGAGATGGAGAGAGAAAGTGCACCAATCTGTAAGCAGCCACATGGTGGGGAAGAGACTCAGTTCACAGTACCAGAGAAAGCACACTTAAGCCCTGGCCAGCATCCAAAGGAAGAAGAGGAGAAGAAAAAGAAAGAGCTCAGAAAGACGGACAGATCTAACAGAACCTTCCAGCGGCTCTGCAGAGGCTGATCTAGGTGCAGAGTTTCTAGGAAGGAAAAGTATATTATCTCATCAAAGGAATAGATATCCCTCCCCATCCCTTTAGCATAGTATTTGGTGGAGTGGTCCCTTGGCTAGGTGATTGGTCTTAAGATGATTGAGAGGAGACAATGACATGTGTCCACCCAGAAGTAGACTACATTCTCTTGACTAGAAGGAAGAGACTTCCTTAGTGGCTGTCCAGGGCTACATTTGGACAGGCAGCAAGTGTCCCTTCCTCTGTGTTTCAGTGAAATGAAGGAGTTGGGCCAGTGAACTGCACAAGTTGGTCCACACTTCTTGTGCTTTAAGAATCTGCTTCTATCTGTTTTAACTCAGAGCCCACTTACTGTGTTCTCTGTCCATGATAAATGTTTGCATGGCAGAGAGAGCCCAGGAGGCATTTCCCTAGCTGTGACAAAGCTGAAAACAGTGCAGGATGGCAAAGCCAACACTCGGGAACCTGGCAGCTGTAAGGCGTTATACGCCTATGCCTGCATTTCAGATCATGGCTGCCCTTGGGTTGGTGAGACGCTCAGTGGGTAAAAGTGCCCCATGGGCAAGCCAGAAAACCTGGTTTCGTCGCCAGAACCCAGACGGTGGAAGGAGAGAACTGACTCCCAAAAGTTGTCCTCTGACCTCCACACATGTGCTATGGCACACTCATATCTGCAGTCACACATCCACACACACAATAACAGTAAATGGCTTTTAAATGCATCGCTGCTGTTCCCTTGAAGAACAATGACAAAAGGAGCATTTGGTGAAGAGTCAGTCTGCTCAATGTCTCACCAGACTCACAACTCCCTTCTCCTCCCTCCCAAAACCAGCCTTGGAGACTGTGCCTATCTGTTATACACTCTCTAGAGGCCAGTGTCTGGGCACAGGATTCCCTCATCCCAGTCGCTTCTTCCTTCCTGTTCCTCCTCTGCTAAGGGATTTAAGACTAAGTGGGGCAGACTTCTAGCCCCGCCTCCTTGTTAGCCAGGAATGTGAGCACCTGAAGCCACCACATGCTTTCCTCTCCGCCCCATTTGTTTGGCGAACTCATATTTATCATTCACAGGCCAGCTCAAGTTTGCCCTCCTGATTCTCTCTGAAGCTTTGCCTGCTCCATTCTCAGACCACCAGTCCTTATTTAGGGTTTCTATTCTCCATTTGGGACAGTCAGCTGCTTAAAGGAAAGAACCCCATCTTACTCTCCCGTGAACCCACAGAACCTGCCCCAGTGTCTGGGCCATTGTTTCAGGTGAGTGTGCACTTCCTTGAGATCGGCCTTCGATGCTTAGCATTTGACTCCAGGCTCATGGCTGTGGTGACAATGTTATCATCGGCATGTTAACATCGGCACCATCTCTAACAGTAGTGAGGAGATGTCCCCTGGGGCCTCCCTGGCTCTGGAGAGGGAAGCCACATGCTCCAAGGAGCTCTGGTGAAGACAGCCTTTATGTTTGGCTTTGTAGGCGGAGGTCGAGGTGCTCCAGAACACAAGTGGGTAAGTATGCTGGGCAGGCCCCAGGCTTCACACACATGCCAAACGCCTGCTGATGGCAAAGAAAAGGAGGCCTTGTGTGTGCTGGCAGTGCTCCAAGAGAAATAGGCCAGTTATTCTTCTGTGTTGAACATAGCTCCCTCCTTTAAAGAAGAACAGCCCCAAAGGATAAAAAAAAAATCTCTCATAGGTTCTAATAGATCCCACGAAAAATTCAAACCACTTGCTGCCCTCAAAAATATATCACATGGATAATTAGTTGAGCCAACTGCCTGTATCCTTCTGGGGCGTGGCTGTGGGTCAGCCCTGTGGTAGGAGGAGAGGTGCAGTCTTCATTGCTTAAGTGTCATTCCTTATTGCCAGGGGTCTGAAGACCTCGGAAACAGGACCTTGATTCTTCTCCTGGGCTTGACTTCTGCTCCTGTTTTGAAGGCCAGTTCCCCACCTTTGAATCTGAGGTTAGTCTCCTGCCACTTACCCATTCTAAGCAACCAAGTTCCCTCAACTCAGGCCTTTTGGACAGTTGTGAACCGTGCATGACTCAGTCTGCCCAGTAAAAGTCCATCAGAAGACCTCACTGCAACGTAAGTTCTCCCTGTGTGGTCTTTATGACTCCTACTGACTTCCTATACATTGGATTCCAAATCTCCACATAGGAAGAGATTAATAGTACTGGTGGAGGGGAGGGTCAGGCAAGAGTAAGAGATAACCGTGTACTGCTTGGCCATAAACGACAAAGCAGCCAATAATTGCTGGGCACCTATTGTTTTCCTCCTGCCCCTCCCACCCCAGAACGACAGTGTTTTCGACATGCCAAATACGGTGTTAAGAATGGGTATGCAGTTGGACATGGTAGCTCATACCAGAAACCGGGAGCACTTGAGAGGCTGAGGCAAGAGAGTTGACTTGAGTTTGAGGTCAGTGTTGGTTCCAAGTAAGTTCCAAGAAGGTCTGGGCTACATAGTGACCTATCTAAATACACACATAGAGAGGTACATGCACGCACACACACACACACACACACACACACACACACACGGAGGGGGAGGGAAGAAAAGACAGAGAAAGACAGGGGGGGGAGCACCTCTAATAGGCAAACAATACAAACAGGTTGGGGAGATGACTCAGTAGGAGGGTGCTTGCTGTGGAAGCGTGAGGACCTGAGTTCGGATCCCCAGAACTTTGTAAAAGCTGGGTGTGGTGATGTGATGCCTGTTGTTCTAGCACTGGGGAGACGGAGACAAGAGGACTCCCTAGGGTGCGCTGGTCAGCTAATCTTGCCAAATTGGTGTGCTCCAGGTTCAGTCAGAGAGCTTGTCTCAAGAGCAGAAGGTGAAGTGTGACAGAAACACTGACCCGACTCTCTCTCCTCCATGAGCACGAGTACATGCACAGGTGCACAGAGACACCACAAACAACAGGAGCAGCCAGGTAGCCATCCAGACAGCCTTAGGGAGTAATCTTCAGAGCTCCCTTATAGCTGGGAGAGCTGCATCAGAAGGTAGAAAGACTTGCCAAGGGCAAATCATCTAAACTCTGGAGCTCGGAGTTTAGTCAAGGTCAGCTGGGCCCCTCCCCTCCCTCTCCAAACCGGACACCCCATTCCATGTGTGCTGCTCAGGGTCGTGACCCCAGCATCTCTTTGTTTAGTGGAAACTCTCGGACCGGCTCACGGAACCAGCTGGCGAGCATCAACAAACTCTTCACGAGATCTCCGAAGAATATGGTTTACAGACTCACTGAAGGCGAGTTTACAAACTTTTGTTTTAAAAGTAGGTTAAGTATTAAAGTAGGTTAAGTAGTGCTGGGAAAACTGGATTTCCACGTGTCGAAGATAAAAGGCACTTCCACCCCTCACTCCACAAAGCTCAGTTCAAAATGGATCAATGGCCTGGTGTAAGACGTGAAACTTTGGAACTGCTGAAGCCAATACAGGAGGAAGCATTAAGATACGCGCATGGGCAAGGACTTCCTATAAAGGAAGCTGATACTACATGGAGTGATCCCAAGAACTGACAAATGGGACTGTGTTAAATCAGGACATTTCCATACTACAAACCCAGAATCGCCAGCGTGAAGAGACATCTGGGCAGGGGAGGGGGTAAATACTCACTAGACAGGGAATTAATATGCAGTTTTTAAAACTGCAAACATTAAATACACAGACACCATCCAGTCAGTAAACTCTGCCAATGAACTGAATACATAGGAGAGGAATTTAAACGCCTTTTTCAAGTACTTATTGGCTGTTTTTATTCTTTTGGGAGTCATCAGAGAAATGCAAACTAAAATAGTTTCATTTCAGCCAGGCAGTGGTGACACACGCCTTTAATCCCAGCACAGGAGGCAGAGACAGGAGGATCTTTGAGTTCAAGGCCAGCCTGGTCTACAGAAAAAGTTCCAGGACAGCCAGGGCCATACAGAGAAACCCTGTTTTGAACCCCTTTCCTCCCCCCCCCCAAAAAAAGAAAAAGAAAAATTCCATCTTTTTCCAATCAGACAATAGACGATAGTGAGAATGTAATGAACAAGAAGTTATTGCCAAATAGAAATGCAATTTTGTGCAACCAATACAGAAAACACTGTGGAATTTTCTCAAATTTTTAAAAACATACACAGCATTAAGACCTACCCGTACCACTTCTGGGTATATGCCCGAAGGGATGTAATGCTACACACACGTTTGTTGCTCTACTAGCCCCAATACCCAAGACACAGGACCAGCCCAGATGCTTATCAAGTTGAATGGATAAAAGATATAACATAGATACACAGTGGAGTTTTATACAGTCATGAAAATGAAATCACGAAGAAATCAAGAAGTCAGTACTTAAGTGAAGTAAGGCAGACTCAGAAAAACAGAATTACTTTCTTTCATATGTGGAACCTAGGCTTAATTTATACAAAATAAGCATTCGTATTACAAACATAGTAAGTAAAAACTCCATGTATTATACAAACACAGAGTGAAGTAAGGACAGGCATGGTAACACATGCCTATAATCCTAGTAGTCAGAGGAATGAGGGGAGAAGATAGAGAACTTGAGGCCAGCCTGGGCTAGGAAGCTAGCCTGGGCTAGGAAGCCAGCCTGGGCTAGGAAGCCAGCCTGGGCTATAAGGCAAGCCCTGTCACAAACGAGCAAAATGCAGAGTGCAGTGTGCAAGGCCTCACTTTGGATGGCCGGCTTAAGCAGCTTCCAGTCCTGGGCCCTTGATCCCCCTCTGCCCACTACTCTCATGCCACTGGAGGTGTAGGGTTGAAACAGGACCAGGGCAGACTTCCAAGTCTTAACCTTGCAGAAGCTCGTGTGTTTTTATCTGCCATTGGGGCAGGACGGGATTGGATTCGGGCTTTCCACCCAAGGCTGCTACAGTGGCACCCCTCTCTCTGACTCTGTGGAGAAATGCCCCATTGGCAGGAGATCCATCTCCCTAGTTATTCAAGGCAGAAAGCTTGGATGTCATTCATCCCAGCTCTATACAACTCGGTGAATGACAGGAAAACAAAATTAATTGGCAAACCCAAAACCTTGTTTCTGGCTCAAAGATATGTCTTCAGAATGGCAATTTTGACAGAGTGCTAGTTCTGCAAATAACATTGTATATAAAGTTGATGACCATGAAACTTAACTGCTACTGTCTGTTAAATGGCCGTTAAACACCCTGAGTCTCCTTGGAATCCTTCAAGGTTGTTTGAAACCTAATTGCATTTTTATTGATTAAGACAGACTGCATTTTTCCCACTCTATTCCTTAGCAAATAAATTTATTTATGGACCTATTGCATCCCCTGAAAATATTTATATTTTAATAGTCACTTGATACCCCATGAGCAAGTCTGTGATGGAATCCAAGTCTAGACTCCTTTGCTGATCTTTAAAATTAAAAAAAAAAAAAGCCAATTAACTCTTTTATGTTATGGGTGTTTTGCCTGTATATATGTCAGTGTACCACATGCCTAAGGAGGCCAGAGGGGAATGTCAGTTCCCCTGGAACTAGAGTTGCAGACAGTTTTGAACCGCCATGTAGGTGCTTGGAATTGGGCCCAGGTCCTCTGGAAGAGCAGCCTTTGCTCTAACCACCAAACCATCTCTCCAGGCACCTTTGCTAATGTCTCTTTCTGCTTAGGCTCCAAACAACTTGTTTCACAGACAGTTACAGAAACTGAAGCCCAGAGGGTCCTTCCACTCTGTGCTTAAGAACTTGTTCCGTGTACTTTGACACACCCTACCTTGTACTAGATTGGTACCCTTGAGCCTGTAGTCCATGTGAGGACATAACCTACCTATCATGACCACTAAGTAAGCAGCCCTACCATCAGTACAGGACAGTGTGCACCTAACGATTATCATCATAACCATGCAACTTAACGTCATTATATCTAAGCCTTATCTCTCTCACCATAAGTCACTCATAATGGGGAACAGAACTATTAATGGGTATTCATAACTTTGCCCGTGAAGTCTTCTGAGGAATTCCTTTCTGAGGAAAGGCCAGGCACACCCTGCTTCGGTGCGGCTCTGTTACTATGTAGGCTGGGTGCTCCAGAGAGAGTAAAGGCCTGGACATGGAGCCAGCAATGGAATTCCTGAGGAGAGGGCAGAGAGAACCTGGTGATGGTGAATTGTGCCAGGTGGAGAGAAGGGTGGTGGAGGCGCCAGGGGATGAGACGCAGAGGATGCTGGGAACAAAGCTCTCCGCCGCAGTAGCAGCTGCTCTCCTGGAGCAAGGTGCCCAGAATAGCGGAGAGGAAAGCAGAAGCTTTGCTTTGCACTAAGAATGTTCTTCTCCTTCGATATTTTCTCTGGAGACTACAGTGAAGGTTTGGATAGCTTCCAATTAATTTTTTATCTGCTTAGCTGCTGTTTCTTTGAATGCAGTGCGGAGCTCAGGCTGGGTCATGAGGCAGCCATCTTTGTCTCATTTGGAGAGGAGTCAGAACTTCGAGGGCCCCAGGTGCTGAGGAGGGAAGACTGAAGGATGAACACAGAGAAGGTGCTTAATTGATCTTGGCAGCTGTTTTTATTATTGTGTTTGGTACTGTCTCTGTAGCCAGAGGCTGCAAACAAAGGTCAGCAGAGGGAGTGCGAGCAGGATTCTGGCAAGCAGTCACTCCAGTGAAAGCTCCATTATTCTCTATGGAAACTGGGAAGACCGGCCATGTTGTTTTTAGAGAAACCGGAGCGTCAGTGTCCTCCAAGGCCCAAGGCAGACAAGCACCAAGGCAGAGCTTCTAATGGTAAGCGAGGAATCTAGAAGGCAAAAGCTGACTTCGGCTGTAGTGTGTGACATACACGTCACGGGGTCTCAGTATCCCCCCTAGGAAATGAAGCTCGGGACCAAGGTCCTGTTAGAGATTTCTCTTCTCTCAGGTGTAAAATTAGCAAAAATGGCTGCACGGACATTCATCACTTGCACAGTCCCGGCCTGGAGCTGGGAGAGGTTTGCAGAAGCAGGAAGAGGGGTCTTGACTTGAGAGAGGCCACAGTGTGGCTTGAGGGGAGAGGAGACGTCTAGTGGAAGTTGGCCTGTACTGTGTGCTGTATGCCCAACCATTGATTGATGCCTCAGAGCTGCTCTCGAATGGTTTAAACCTGGGGTGTGACTCCCAGAAGCATGTTTTCCCAGTGACCCCCACCTATTATTTTAGTCTGTTTCCTAAGATAATCCTAGGTAAGAGAATATCTGAAACTGGATAATTTTGCACAAACAGGAATTTACCGAACTCATCGTGTTGAGGACTGGTAAATCTAAGAGTGTGGTGCTGGCCTTTTCAGAGGGGCTTCATGGTGTACCGCCTTGGGAAGGAAAGCAGAGGGGAGAGAAAGCAGAAGAGTGACTGAGGAAGTGAAGGCCAAACTCGATTTTTGTGTGAGCCGACTCTTTCAACAGCTAACACTCCCAAGGCATGCATCTACTCAAGGGGGCATAGCCCTGGTGACTCTGTTAGGTCCCCCCCCTCCTCTCCAGCACCGTGGTTTAAGTTCCAACACATTGAAACTTTGAGAGACACATTGAAACATAGCAGCCACATTAAGTACCACAGGACAAAACTCAGGTCGCAGCAGTGCACAGCCTTCCCGAGTACTGCCAGGTGGCACACTGGATGAATCCCAGCTGTTTCTAGCAAACATTCAAGCTGATGGAAGTCTCTAGAGCCCTTTGTCTCTCTGGTTCATCTCTGATGATACCCACCTTCCCTCGGCTGACATACTGCTGAAATTAAGTATCCGTCATCCTTGTTTGACACACACGGCAAATGTCTACTCTGCAGACTGAACTCGTAGAAGGCTGGATAGGGTATTGTGCAATTAAAGAAGACAAAAACCAAACAAACATTATTGCCTCCACCAAGATCTCTAGGGATTGGTTTTCATCTGCAGTTTTGTATAAACTGATTCCTGAGTAGGCAGGCTGTGTGTGTGTTTGAGCCAAGAAAAACCTTCCTCTCAACCCAGAAGGCAGAAGCCATAGCCCACAAAAGTGCTGAACGGTCTGCACCTGGAGCTCATGGGAGGCACCCATGCTGGCGTTTCAGAAGGTTCCAGTTGGACTCTAACCAAGGACACTGACTGCACAGGAGGTGCAGAGGTGCAAGGCCCTCCTACCCCACCACACACAGGGCGTCGTCTCTGCACATGAGACACTCCCACGGCGGGACCCAGGAAGGAGGAGTGGGGCTAAATTCCTGAGAAATATTTGCTCCAAGTTGTGGTTTCCCAACTATCTAGCCAGCAGTCCACAGGGTTGGAGCAAAAGTCCTCGTGGTCTACTGAACTCACTCATTCCCATGTTCCAGTGGGGGCAGGAATGGTAATAAAGGTTTTTAGTGGAAGAGGAAGATAAAGTGGTAATAAAGCAAATACTCAAGATAGCAATCAACAAAAATTCCCAAAAATGATTTTATGAGTCATAGAAGTTTAAAAAAAATAAGAATAATTAACATCCAAATCTTACAGCAGGTAAGGGTCATCGTTGCAAACTTTTAACCCATCCTAGCAAGCTTGCAGAAGAGGAGTTCATAAAAGGATGTCAGGATGTCAAAAGCAGGGTGTTATTCCATTGGCCTCCCAGAGCCACTACCCTGTAGTCTTCTTCAGGGATACTGACTTTCGGGCAGGAGTCTGGCCTGACTGTCCCCTGATACTAACTTGGCTGGGTCCTGAGTGAAGTAGCTGGCACTATAAATCCCAGTTTCAACCTTGGAGACTTGGGGCTCCTAAGGAGGGAGTCCTGGGCATAGGAAGGGAGTTTAAACAAAGTTCTAGCTCACTGGGAAAAGCACGAATGTCTTCTGCACTAATAACAAAATGCCCTCTTTGAGAATGGCAGGATTCCAGACCTCGCTCTGAGTGAATCCCCAAGAGTTTTGAAGTATTGTTCGGAGGTGACAGGCCATTCTTCTTTGAAGAATAGACAATGTTCTTAGCACTCTTGTAACTTTTTTCTTTTTACTGAATTTATTCAAGACAGGGTTTCTCTGGGTAGCCCTGGCTGTCCTTGAACTCACTCTGTAGATCAGGCTAGCTCAAACACAAAGGAAGCCTGCCTCTGCCTTCTAACTGTTGGGATTAACGGCACACACAGGCACTGCCCTGCCATTTTTTGTTTACTAATGCCAGCATTTAATTGATTCGCATATTTTGTTCCTCATTCCTTATACTGATAAAACCATATTACTATGTTACTTACTTTAAGAGTCAGAATTTAGGATCCCTTTAGTGCTGTTTTGGAAACTCTCACCCTCGTCCACTGGACCAGGACTTTGCTGTGAGAATTATGGATTTTAGAAGTAGGATGTGTAGAAATAATTTTAATCTGTTTTCTTTCCCAGGCCTGGCTCCCAGAATGAGGATTCTGAGACTAAATATGTATTATTAAATGCTTAGGCCACAAGCTTTGACTTATTCCCTGACCAGCTCATTACTGATTTAACCCATTTAAACTATGTCTACCATGTGGTTAGTTACCTCTCCCTCAGTTCCGGCCTGCTTCTTCCTTCACATCTCCTCAAAATCTCCTTCTCTTCTGCCCGTCTCCCATCTTGTCTCTCTCGAATCTCTATTTTTACCCTCTCACTATTTCCCAGAATCCTCTCTGTTCCAGCCAGTGTCCCACCTCCTATTTCCTGCCTCAGCTCATTGGCCATTGGCATTTTTATTGACAGGTGATGCTTGTAAGAGATTGTCTCTACAGGGTGTTTCCAGGTTCCTGTTTAAGAGCCCGGGAATTTGAGAGTGGTGACACATGCCTATGTTAGCAGCACTTGGGAGGAAGTCTAGGTGTTCAGTTCATCCTTGGGTGCATAGCAACTTTGACGTTAGCCTGGGCTGCATGAGAACCCATCCAAAACAAAACCCGAACATGACTACTACAGATGACTCGCATGAGCAAGAGGAGAGCTTAGTTCTTGTCATCAAGGAGCTTCTGGTCCACTAAGAGAAAGTCAGTAATAGTACAAGGACAAAAAAGAAGAAAGGAGGGACGAGGGACTGGAGTGCCCTGGAAAATCTCCCCTAAGGGTGGTTTGGGCTGTATGGTTTAGCAGGGCCCTGGTAGCTCTGCGACTCTGAGAATAGACTTTGCTTCTTCATCTGCAAGGTTGCTTTTCCTCATCCGGAGGATCACCTTGCCTGTTCTGCTCCTCTCTTGAATTCACGTGAGACGTCACTTCTCTTTTGTGAAATTCGGCCATTCTGCCCGATGCCTGCATGGGTATCTCGTAGGCCAGAGAACTGAGAACTGAGTACCATCTTGCTCTAGAGAGAGGGTGGAAGGACCCATGCATACACAATATTTCTGTCCTTCAGCCTTGTCTGGTCTGAAGCTCTGACTCTCCCCTCAAATGCTGGATCTTATGTATGCCCCACCAGCCCACCAGGCCCCATTACATATGCCTTTATCCTGATATCTAAGGAAGCTGACTGGTGGCACTGTCAAGTGCCTGGTTGTTCCTTCCTACTGTTTTATTTTCTTTTTTAAGACTTGTTTTACTTATATGGACGTGTGTCTGTGTGCGTACATGGGTGTTTGTAGAGGCGAGGGTGTGTGGAGGTGTGCAGGTGCACGTGCAAAGGCCAGGACTGTGCTTGGGTTCCTTTGGAGCTGGAGTTAGAGACAGAGCTGAGGTTAAGGTGACACTGGAGTTCAGGCATTTGCATAACTCCAGGTTGTCACCTCAGAATGGATGGACGCTCTGGTCCTCAGGGTTGCCCAGCATGGTGCTCTTAAACACAGAGACGTCTTTTAGTATTTGGTTTTTCTCTTTTTAAATTCTCTCTCTCTCTCTCTCTCTCTCTCTCTCTCTCTCTCTGTGTGTGTGTGTGTGTGTGTGTGTGTGCGCACACGTGCGCATGTGCTCGCGCCTGTGCTCATGGTGGCCAGAAGAGGGCAAAGCTGTTATAGGTGGCTGTGAACCACCTCATGAGGATGCTGGGAACTGAACTCAGGTCTTCTAGAAGAACAAGAAGTGTTCTTAACTGCTGAACCCCATATCTGATTTCCTTACTGACACATAGGATTTGTGCACGGCTGTGAGTAACACTGTGGTGTATTATAATTTTACATCTCTGGGTGTGCCCATGTGCCAGTGCACAGTCGATAGGTGTGGCAGTGAGAGAGGACAACTTGTGGGTGTTGGTTCTTTCTTTCCACTGCCCGGGTTGGTGGAAATGAAACTGAGTTTGTGAGGTTTGGTAGCTGGCATCTTTACCCACTAAGCCATCCAAAGGCCCACAGACAGCAGGATTTGTATATTCATCGGTCACTTGTCAACTCAGGGAGATGAGCAGGTTTACCTCAGCTTACTAGCTCCTCAGAGTATATATAAAGCATAAAGGTACCACAGAACCTCCACCTGTAACTTTGCACCCTTGAAGGACCTCCCCCACCCACCTCTGAGATCCACCTTTCACTCTGTTAAGAAGTCTGGAGCACACGTGTTCTCCCAACACACCGGACATGTTTATCCCAAGGGGTTGTGGATAAATTCATATTACGTGCTTTCTGGAGACTGTGGTGGAGGTCAGGGACACAGACCCAGAGGTGGCCACTGTGGCCAAGGACGGACAGGAAAGACACAGTAGAAAGATGATTACTGTACAGGGGAGAGATGTGTGAGGCTCAGGACAGCAGGACCTGGCCAGGCCAAGAAGGTGGTGCAGCCTTTGACACCTGTGTAACTCAGGGATGAACACGGAGGACTTTGTTCTGAAAGGAATAGACAGTGTCTGTCTTAGTCACACAGAGCAACTCCAGGCTGGACTCCAGGTCTTGTCAGCTGTGTCTGTTTGGTTACCTCCCTTCTCCCTTCTCAGGCAGCTGCCTCTGCCTGGCTCTTGCAGGGATTAGAAACCCTGCTGTGAGCTGGAACCACAGAATAGGCAGGAATTTGCTTGTATTGTAGGTACTTCCCCTTTTCCTTTTTTTTCCTGCCAGTTGGGGTGCCTCTTGGGGTTCCAGAGAATCAGACTGGTGGGGCAGCAGAAATTGGGAACTGCTTGTCCAGACTCCAGGAATTCCCTGGTCATTTTCCTACCATCACCCCACCCCAATCAAACCACTTTCATTCACTTAACGTTCGGAGTCGTCTGAAGACGCCGGAACCTAACCTAGCGGGTTTCCAGGCTGCGCAGCCGTCACAGTCAGTTTCACTGATGAACTACAGGGGGACGTGGGAAATCCTGCTCCTGAGTTTCCGGATTTGGAGACATCAAGGAAAAGAAGGTTGCATGTTTGGGGGATGTCTTTAGACGGCTCCCTCTGAGACAATGGCGGTTCCCCCAGAACAAAGGTTGCAGCTGATGGATCTGAGAATTTGTCCTTTTCCTGTCTGACCCAGTGTTAACTTATTAAACAGTAAATTTGTTTCTGACCCAGCTTGCCTATTCCAGAGAGCGAAACGGAAGTGAGTATTTACTTTTCCAACAAGGTCATGGGTCACCTGACCGAGCCCTTTAACAAACAACTGCGAAGCAGAACTAGGCGCTGCCAAGTCTCTTAAGGCTGGCTTCGTAGGAGGGAGCCGAGTCCTTCCTGCCTGGGCTGTGCAGAGTGGAGGGGCACTTGAGGGGGCGAAATGTGCATAGCTTGCTTCCCGACTGGCCTCTCTTTTCCAACAAGCCCTGGATGCAGCCGAGGCAGAGTGGGCAAGATAAAAGAAACACTTGAATAAAAGTGTGGAAATGGGATTATTGTGATCGTGTTAATATGCCGGTTACTAGTCCCAACCCTGCCTCCTCCTGGTAGGCAGGAAGTGATCCTGGCTGAGAACTCAGCAGATAGCATCTTTTAGGAGTAAAATCTCACTTCTTTGGTGAAGACCCCATCATCATCCCTCCCATGGGTGAGCTGAGCCGTGACAGCTTCTTAGCACAGAAAACAGTTCCACTTAAAAACTAGGGTCCTGGAATGAGGAATGAAAGCCGCTGTCTCACCGCGTCATTGGGGCAGGGTCGTGTATTGGGGGGAGGGGGTCGTTCACTTCTCTTTGGGAAAGAATGCTCTGTCAGTGCCAGGTGATATGAGGGGACCAGTGGGGATGCTATTTGGTGCACTACCATGCTAAATACTTGACTTTGTAAGGTTGAATTGTCCAAGAGTTCTGTGGCATCGGGGCTGTGCTTCGAGCCAAGCTCTCTTTTCAAGGAAATCCAAGGTGCTATTTATTTTGGCATGCAGCCTATTCTGTGATGAAAAGTGGAGTTTTTATTATTACAGAATAAAGAAGGAGTTTGAAGAGAACAAAAATGCAGATGCGGGTCTCAGTTTCAGGACTAAGGAAGGGAAGCTTTCTTTGTTTTGACTTGAGGTTAAATGGGGTTTGAAAATGGCATCATAAAAGGAGTCAATGTGGATGGGGGAGGGCAGGGGTAAAAATGTGCAGGAGTTGGGCTGCCTCGAGGAGACCATTTCTAACAAGTCTAGCTGTACAGGGGCCCTCTTTGCTGACACCAACTGCCTTGGTGGACTGCATAGGCAGCCTCAGGCCCCTCCTCCGCTCCTAAGTTTTGAAGGACACTTTGTTATAAAATATAATGTGTGGGGGGGTGCCTAGATGGCTCATGCCAAGGTGCCCCCCCTGGAGAAATCAAGCCATACAGCAGACCTGATATAGAGGAAGTTTATTTGGGGGAGAGGAGATAGAGACAGACAGATGGGAGCAGAGCCATGAGAGCAGGGAAGGAGGGGACAGAGAAGGACAGAAATGGGGAGAGAGGGACTGGCCAAAAACACGTGGGAACAGGAAGAGGGGAACAACTGGTGTGGCAACTAGTCCTTTTATATGCAGCCCGCACCTGGCAACGGGTAAAGGTGGCAGGTGATGACTTAAGCCACTGCCAGGTCCCTGGGAGGAACTTGATGGAATTGCCTGTAAGCTAACACACTTGCCATCCTGCCCCTAGTTAACTGGGGAACTTGAGGCTGGCCACATAGCCTCTGGCTGCCTTAGTGTCTTCATCTATAATTTAGAGCCAGCTCTCATGCTTGCTTATGTGGAGGAGGGTGGTCAGGTGACACCCAGTGCTTGGCACCTGTTCATTTCTCTCCACAGGTTCTGTTTGAAGATGGATACGCTTGCTCCCTCCTTTAGTTATTTAAAAATCATGCAGCAGATCATGAGCTTTAAATGTGGAGAGCTGGGGGGTCATACAGGGATGCATCTTATAAGAATCCTGACCTTCAAAATCCCTGCTGATAGGGAGAGGAGCTAGAAAGATACGGCTATGAACTCTCAAAGGGTTGTGAATGGAATGAGCTACTGAGAAAGGCTGGGCTGTCACTGGGGGGTCCTTGAGACCTGGACAAAGCACAGAGGACAGCAGGAGATATCAAAGAGCTTCACACTGGGGATACAGCCCAGCAGGGTGTTGACAATGGCTACGTGTTCTAGTTAGCTGTAGGATCCCACGTTAAAGGGGAACTTAGGATCCACAAGACCATCCTCATGCTCGTCCTCGTGTTCCCAGCAGAGCAGCACGTGCTGCTGTGGTATTTATTCTCCACTCACCTAACCATCAAACATCTGCCCAACTCCGAGGAATCTCCCAAACTCCAAGATGTCTACTGTAAGAATCATGGTGAAAAGCAGGCCCAGCTGTGGTGGGGAAGGAAGGGGTGAATTCCTTCATTTCCTCTCTGTGTTTAGAGTCCTTCAGAGTGAAGAGTTGTGAAGCCCTTCCTCAGAGAGCTGGGTTTCAACTCCACTTAATATCTGTAGCCTTGAAGTGATTAGTTTTAGTGGAATGCAAGTGTGGGGTGGGGGTGAGGGACTTAGAGGCCTCCATAGAGTTTTTCATTCTTAAATCCAGCCTGATGTGTATGGAATGATCCCTAGAAGTCATCTGATCCCACATTTGATGGACCAAATTCAGAATCCTAGCCAAAGGCAATAACTCTAACGTCCCATGTGCTGCTTAGAATTTGCAGCCACAGGTCTGGTTATGTGTGGTGCTCTCCAGCCTTAGAGTGGTGGACTCATGAGGCCCAAGATGTCCTTCCTTCTCCTGGCCTACAGGCTGTTCAGGAATTGAGTAGAGAAGGAAGAAGTATTAGCCAGAAACATTCTCCTCCTAAGGAGAGCAAGGGACAGTCACAACTGTGAACTGGGCTGGCCTGACGAAGGACAGGTGTTTATAGCCACTACCTCTAGCACAGACTCGGAGCAGGCTAGGCCGGAGCCCCTGTTGCACTGCAACCCTTGTGATGTGCCTTAACTCAGCCTCGGTTTCCTCTCCTGAACAATGAGCATAGCAATCCTATCCGGGTTAAGGTACAAACTGTATGAGACAATTCAAGTATGTCACATGCTTCCAACCCTACTCGAGGCTTGGTAACGTCACAGGGTGTAGGGAGCAAGAAGAATAAAAAAAGGCTAAGATGATGGGGACAAAAAGTTACTTCCCAAGCTTGACTTGACACACTTGTCCAACCCTCCCTGCTTTCCATCTCACCCCCAAAGGGTCATGGGAGAAACAGGGAAGCCCTCTGCCTAGGAGTCTCCTCCTCGCCTCAGGGCCAGCCCTCCAGCATCCAGGTTGGAACTCTCCATGCCTTTCCATTGGGCTCCTTCCAGGCCACCCCTAGACCCACCACCTCTGTGGTGTTCGTTATCCCTGACTTGTCTGCTCCAGCTCTATTCTCTACCAGAATCAAGCACTTGCTGGTCCAGTAACCCGTTAACTCCAAACTAAGTGTGATAGTCACAACTCTTGTGTCTCTGCTTCCACAAGCATTATGTGCCCTTTGAGGCTCAGCCAGATGTCAGAGAGGCCCTGTGGCTGGGGTGTGGAGGCTGTGTAAAGGATCCCAGATGGACAGTAAGACACACACTGGGGAGACACAGCGCTCCCAGGGTTTATGTCACATACAGTATCGGGCAGTCCTAACTTTCCCTCTTATGGGGCAGGCAATAATGTCATCAGTTCTCCCATGCCCACCCTTGATGTGTGTGTTCCGGGAGGGTCACTCCTCATTCCAGGACTGTCATTATTAGCCCACTGTTCTGGCTATTGAACATATTAAAATTCCTGTAACAGCTCGGCTTCCACTGCTAAGAATAACTCATTATTCTGATGTAAATTGATAATCACAAAAAGCCAATTTCTGGGTGGGTTATTGTAATGGGATAGGAAGTAGAGAGGGTCCTGGGAATGGATTAAAACATTGAGGGGCTGGGGATTTAGCTCAGTGGTAGAGCGCTTACCTAGGAAGCGCAAGGCCCTGGGTTCGGTCCCCAGCTCCGAAAAAAAGAACCAAAAAAAAAAAAAAAAAAAAAAAAAAAAAGAAAGAGACTTTGAGGACTGATGATCAAACCTTAAGGTTGACTAATTCAGAGTAAGGACGGCATTCCGATTGGGAAGTTCCTGATGTCCTCTGGCCAAATGGGTTGTACGTTCCCTTGTCACCATGGTTATAAACCACCCCTCTGTATCAGCCCCTTGTCGCCATGGTTATAACCCCCAGCTCCTCATCTGTCCTGACATTGTCTCGTTTTGTCTCTAAATCGATTGGAATGCTTCAAATCATCTCAAAAGAGAATGGATGGACTCTATGCTCTTACCAGGTGCCCCACTATGCTCCTTCCAGCTCCATCAACAGTCTGTTGAGACGCCTCAGATAAAACAATTCACCTAGCTTCAGTTGCCTCACTAGCCAAACGAGGGCTTGGGTTAAGTGCCTCCTTTAGTGTCAGCTACTGCTAGCATTCCATGAAGACACACCCGGAACGTGTCTAGCTTTTCACCTCCCGCCTTGGAACGCTAGTTTCTCTAGGAGAAAGGCCCAGCTGAGTGTTACTTTCTTCATACTGTCTCCTCAGCTTCTACATATTCTAGCTTTGGTGGGACTGACCACTTCTTTTTCTTTCCTTCCAGAACTCTCCACGAATCACGCAGACTCCGTGGATGTGGAGTACCTGAGAGACGATGGAGAAGATGGACGGTAGGCAGTTTCTGTCCCCTGATTTAAAAGGTTAGCTGGTGTGGAAAGGGTTAACCACCATCGGTTGCTGGAATGACTCTGGAAAGGTCTGCAGGAGAAATTCACCCAACATGGAGTGCTGCCCTCCCTCCCCAGCTCCTACTTCAGCTGTGAACCACAGTGGGTGTAGGGCATGAAAATGGAGTCTTGTGACTTACAAAGCATCAAATGCATGTGAATTAAATTTTTTTCTTCTCCTCTCATCCAAGTACCCAGAATGAAATAGGATACCTGACATCATCACTCCCCCCCCTTTTTTGAACAGATGAGGAAATAAAGCTCTTGTGACTTCAACAACACTTATTGTTTTTTGTGGAAGCTGTTGGAGACAGTATTCAGGTGTAGGTCAGCGTGACTGACCTCCCCTGGGCCCATTTGTGAGGTCTCCTAACGGCTGGGCCAGGGCTGGATGGTTTGAAATGGCCTTGTGTGTGTGTCTGATAGTTAACTTCTGGGCCATCAGTAATGACTTAACCACATGTCATTCATCATTTGGGAGGGTGGCTGGGGCATGGTGCCATGGGGAGGCAGAAGAGTAAATAAAGCACAGGAAAAACAGCCCCCCCAAAACCTGCCCTAATCTCAATGGACAGTTAGTGTTCACACTTCTCTCTATGTTATAATTGTTGGCTCCTAACCCTCAGGCAAAACCAGTCACAAGGACAATTATGAGAAGAAGTGGTGGTATAATATTGGGCATTTTCCCAAACTATCTGTCATACCTCAGGTATAAATGGGAATGAGTACTATCTCCCAGGGCTGGTGCAGAAGGAAGCAAGATGGCGGACACAAATCACTGAGTAATAACTATCTAGCATAGGGAATAGCAACGCCTGGGAAACGTGCTGCAGGCCACAGTCTAGACCTCAAGCTCTTGACTCCAGTGGATGTCTTCTTTCAGATTGCCTAGTTTCAGGTAATGGGAGAGTCCGAAATCTTGCAGTCACACAGCCCTTAAGAGTGGCCCTCACTAGTGCAGGACTTAGGACTACAAGTCAGCCACAGCATGGCTTCCTGCTTTTTCTAATGCATTGCCCTATATTTCAGGAGTTTGCCACTCCCCACTGAGAGCCGCTCTTCTGGTGCATCCCTGCTCTTCCTCCTCAGTGTCTCCCTTTCAGCGCCAACGACTCCTCTACCCAGAAGCTCCCTTTGTGTCTTGACTTCTTTTGTTTTAGACAGGGTCTCATTGTGTATCCAAGGCTGGCCTGAACCTTGCTGTGTAGACCAGACTGACAGAGACCTGCCTGCCTCCTACCGCTACCTCCTTGGAGTACTGGGATTCAAGGCATGAGCTACCGTGCCTTCATCATCTTGGCTTTTGAAAGAAGTTAAAATCCCGTCTTTGCAGCTTCTCATTTGGCCGTGTCTTCATAATTCTGTTTTTCTCGTTTCCTTCTGAAACTGATGGCAGATATTTGAGCTTCGATTTCTTTCTTTAATCATCTCTGATTGACTCAGTCACCTGCTGCACTTCACTTAGCCTTTGAAGTAATGACCACCACTCCCTCCCTCCTTTGTTCCTTTCCTATCCTCCCCACACAGTGTGTGTGTGTGTGTGTGTGTGTGTGTGTGTGTGTGTGTGTGTGTGGTCTGTCTGTCTGGTGGCTATGTTTGCTGGTCTTTTCCAAGTGCCTACCAACCAACTTTGTTTTTGAAGTGAGACAGTTTCCAGTACCTCTGAATCCCCTATAGCTTGCTTTTCTTCTTTCCCCTCCTGATCCATTGTCTGGTTATTTGTGGGACGTTCCTCCTCCCACCAAACTCTGATCCTCACAGAGTTAGATAGCCCAGAGGAAGAATCGACAGCCAATCCTCCTCAGTCCCATCAGAATCTCCCCATGTCTACCTAACCCACATAGTCAAACAGCCAGGCATCGTACTCTCTACTCTACGGAGGGAGACACTGAAGCATAAAGTCAAAATATGAGATTCTTTCCCCAGAGCCACACAAGTGGGCTGGTTTATCACATTTAGTTTTCATCTTGAACAGAGATAATTCTCAGTACTTCTTGCCTTGAGGCCATGCCCAAACTCCTGCAAACCTGTCACCAGATATAACTACATAACATGAGGTTCAGTCTCACACATAAGGGCTTGAGCTCCAGCATTGCTCTTGCCCTGGGAGAAAAGGCAGAATGCAGAGAGTGTCATGCAGGGCCCTGTGAGGATAACCAAGTTGACATGTGACTATGGGTGTGGGTATGTGTGGGAAGATGCCTCTTAAACAACTCACCTCTTAAGAAAAGATAGATTTGGGCACTGGCTGCTCTTCCAGAGGACCTGGGTTCAATTCCCAGCACCCACATAGCAGCTCACGGCTGTCTGTAACTCAGACTCTCACACAGACATACATGCATGTTGGGGGTTGGCAAAACACTAATGCATATGAAATAAAAATAAATTATAAAATATATATTTCATTTATGTGCATATGTCCGGGTAGGCATATCCTCTGTAGGTGACTTTGGAAGCTAGCTGGAGTTACAGTCAGTAGTGAGCTCTCTGGCATCGGTGCTGAGAATGGAACTCAGGTCCTCAGGAAGGGCAATAAATACTCTTAACTGCTGAGCCCATTTCTCTGGACCCATAAACCTCTTACCTTCGACATATCAGTTCCAGACTCCTTTAGTTCCTCTTGGTTCTTGGCCAATATTTTGTCTTTCAACAGTCTGTTTCATACATGATGTTATGTAGTCATGCACTAGATATGCTCCCAGAGGCCACTGGGAAACTCGGAGTATTTCTACTGAATAGAGGCAGTAGACCACTACAGTAAATAATGCAGTCCCTCCTTTAGGAGAAGTCTCAGCTTTGGGTCATGGGTCTCCTCACTGAACTTTGGACAGATATCTCCTCTCAGACTTGGTTTGTCCTCTAGTTCAGGGTTGGCAGGCTTCAGAGTACAACTTGGGAAGCCAACAGAAGCAAGAATGAGAATGTTCTCATAACTTTCATTGCAATGTGTCTCCTTGGGAAGTGGGAAAGTTGGGGGGAAACGTGTAGGTGGATGGGAAAGTATGTGGTTAAATGGAGGTATTTGGGTGCCAGGGGTACACTGTCTCCTTGTTTGGCTGAAATCTGAAGTCCAGCAGGGACCATGATGTGAACCAGAAGTTCACCCAGCTCTCTGCTGTGGTTGTGACAATTACCCACAGGAGCATAGATCTACTTCACAATAGTGATGCAGAGACGTCCTGTGTCAGGTTGGCTCCATTCCATCCTCTAGAGATGCCTAAGCAGGGAGCCCCTGGACAGTCATGTAGCACTGCTGGAAGGAGGAGCCATCGGACACACAGCCCCAAGCTCTCTCCCTCAGCCATCCTATCACTACTGCCCTCTTAAAGCCCGCCTCTTCCTCTCCAGATCACTTCCTGTTTCTCTCGCCTCGATCATATCAACAATCCCTCTACTGGCCTCTGGCTTCTGATGCATCTTTCTTTTAATCCATGGCAAGAACGTTCATTTTGAGCTGTGCAGGATGACGCACAACTATAATCTCAGGGCTCCAGGGAGCAACTACAAAAAAATAAAAATAAGTACCTCTCTTCTTGAAATTTGCCCAACAGACTCACTTTTTATTTAAAGCCAGAGAGTGAATCTCATTACCTAGACAGTAAGTCTCATAGCAGGCATGCACACAGGCTGCCCCATGATCTAGCTTTTCTTCACCTTCTCCATTTTGTCTTTCTCTCCTTGCTCTTGCACCCTACACGTTCAGCTGTGGCTATATTAAGTTTTATCCACCCCCGGTGTGCTATGGGAGTGCACATGCCTTTGCCGTTTCCCTGACCTCTACCTAGAGAATGCCTGTCCCGGCTGTCTGTTTCAGGAGCACAGACCACCCTGAAACTTAATGGCTTCCCACAGTATAATTGATTACTGATCCACATTTAGCCGAGAGCTCCTCCCTTGAGTCTTTCCTGTAGTCAGATGTCCCTTGGTGACTTTTATACTTCGGGCTAAAGTGGATAGGACAGACTTTTTCTACCCTCCTTACACCCCTGCTCCTTCTCCAGGTAACTTCTCTGGAAAGCTGCTTAAGCTTCCTCACGTCATGACACCCTCAGAGATTTATCTCATGGTAGAAACTACTGGTCTCCTACCTTTTGAGTTCTCTGAGCATCATTGTTACCGTATTCTTTTGGCCAAAGCATCAAGAGCCAGCAGAGATTCGAAGGTGTAAATAAATGGTTTCCTCCCTCTTTGTGGATTAGCTTGCTTGTCTAATGGGGCTGGGAGTCAGTGGAGTCATCTGGGAGATAAACTGCTACGAAGTCTTTTTTGCCCTCTTGTCCTGGCAATTTCTATTCGTTCATATAGCATCTCATTTTCTGTTACTCTCGTGAAGTCTCCCCCCATTAGCAAGGTAAAGTTTTCCTCTATGTCCAAAAAAATATGTCCAGAGACAGGAAAGAGTCAGTCAGTGAAGGAGACCACTGTAGACTGTGCCCGGGACACTGCACTGTTTGCTGCTGCCTTATTTGACCGTAAATCCTTTCAGGGAAGTAGCTATTCCTGACTCACCCTTGTGTTTCCAGAATATATAGCTCAGTGACTGACACATAGGCACTCTGTAAGTAGTAGGCAAGGTAAATTGACTGAATTGCTGGAGTTTTATAATTTTGCACTGAAACCCAGCAATCAATCAATCCCAGCAAATGCCGGGCAGGCCCCCTTCATTCCCGGCGATGAGTCACATATGTCTTGGGACCTCTCAGTTCTTTATATTTTGGTCTTCCACAAGAATAGCAACTATAACACTGAGAATGTTTATCATGAGCCAGGCATGGGACTGAGTATATCATATTCATTATTAATTCATCAGGCCTCATGATAATCGTACATCACCTATTATTATTTTCCACGTTATGAATGATACTGCACAGAGAAGCTGGTAAGTTCCCCAAGGTCAGAGAGGCACCATGTTCTTTTTGTTTCCCTGTTTGATCTTGTATTTTTCTTTTGAGACAAAAGTATCACTATAGAGCTCAGGCTAGCCTGGAACTTGAACTCCTGCTTCAGCCTTTGAGTCCTGAGCCTACTGGTGAGCCCTACCATAGCCAGCCAGCCTCTGTACTCTTGACTTCCGAGCTCATATTTCTCAAAGCATGTTCTCACAGAGGTAACAAGGGTGTCTGTCATAAGGACAGCGTCAGAGGATCAAGACTATTTAGCCTGGGGGGGGGTGGCAGTGGGGGGAGAGTCTATGTGCAAGTCCCAGTGACTTCAGTAGTCATTAGACTGACAGGTTCCTCATGTCTTCTGTGGGAGTCAGAAGGGAGACCAATGGTGGTTTAAGGGACCACATTCTCCCTTCCATGCCTCCCTCCCACCGAGGTTCAGGCTTCCCTAGGAGGCCATGGGCCCCACATTTAGGAAGATGTATGTCAGTTCCTTTTGACATTTATGGGCTCTCCTCTCTCGACAATTGTTTCACAGTCCGTGAAAAGTGTGGTATTTCCTCACTAGCACAGGTTTTGAAAGCAGAACTCACATTACTACCCCATATGCAGTTTATCCGGAAGGAACTTTGGGTACCTATGGTCAACTGCTCCATTTCTCTTTGGTGTTTAGGTAACCAGAGGCTTAGGCACCCCAGGAGCTTAAATAATGCAGGAGTCATAAATTATCCATAGCTTAGCCTTTTGTGAGATTTACTGGAACCAATTTAGGCATACCAGTTTCTTTTTGAATGCTGAGAAAATTGTCTCGCCCTTGGTAGTCCTCTATGTCTGTACCCGACAGTTGGGAGTTACGTCCCTTCCTGACAAGTGACTGGACTTCAGTTCAGCAGTTACATGATGCAACCCCAAAAACAGTGTGAGGCAATTTTGTTTTCCTGGTCCGCAGGCAGGTTCGTGATAACAACAACTGAGGCTTATTGAAAATAAGAAAGTGCAGACATTGGCTACACACATGTTGATTTGTTAAGACGCTATCCCAGCACAGGCACCAAGTCCATAGACTGAGCGGCACCCTTCAGAGGCTGGAGCATTGGAGAGAAGTCTCATACGGTAGATAATGTGAGGTCAAAGTCACAGAGAGCCTCGATGTAACTTTGTGCTTCTTTCTGTATGTCTGTTATCTCTTAGCCAAGGACCAGTCCCCTCAGGGGGATGAAGAGAAAGAGCCTCCAAAGAGCTACCCCTACTCTGTGGAGACCCCATATGGCTTTCATTTGGACTTGGACTTTCTCAAATACGTGGATGACATTGAGAAGGGACACACCATCAAAAGGATTCCTATCCACAGGAGAGCCAAGCAGGCTAAGTTTAGTACTCTGCCCCGAAACTTCAGCCTTCCCAACAGTGGGGACCGCTCCCATGCTGCTCCTCCCCAGCAGAACTGGTCTCCTGTGGTACCCAGAAAGATATCCCTGGGGACCCAGGAGCAATCCCAGTCAGTCCCACTGGGTGATCTCCCCCAGGCCACAGTGCATGGCAATGAGCTGAGTTACCACAGGAAGGCCCTCTTGGCAAAGGACACCAGGCAGGTGGAGGCTGGTTCTCTGGAGGATGCTGGGAGTGGACGGCCCCAGTTGTTGAGAGCATCCAGCATGCCCGCTACACTGCTGCAAAACCAGGCCCCCGAAGTGCCCAACCTGACCTCAGGCCCTTCTGCACTTCTTGCCCTCCCTCCTCTCCAGGATGAAGGCAGTGTCCGGGATGGTACCTTTGACCCTGCAGAAGGGCTCATGGGTTTCCAAGCAGCGGCCCAGTCAACAGACAAAGCGGTGGAAGAACTGGAGCCAGCAATCCCAGAGCCGGTCTGGGAGGGGGCTGAACCAGAAGAAGGTGACATCAAGGCTGCAAGTCACCTCTCTCAGCCGGCTCCTTCCTCCTCAGTTCAGAATGTCTCAGTGGATCTAGAGGAGGTAGACATTCAGCACCATACTAGAACAGCAGACCTGGCGTTATCACCTGGCTCCTCCACTCCCAGCCCTCCCCCTCTGCCGTCCCCCATCCCTGAGAACGAGCTCTCCCTGGAGGAAATTGAGCTCAATATCAGTGAGATCCCGCCCCCTCCACCCATAGAAGTGGATGTGAGGAGTGTCGGTGTCCGGGTAACAGAGGAGAGCCTGGGCCTGGTGGAGACTGCTACCAGCAGCATCTCCAGTCTGAAAAGTCAGGTCCTGGACCTAGAGGACAAATTGTCAGGGAGAACTGAAGAGCTCGCTCAGGTCAGAGCTGCCCTTGAGCAGCAGGAAGAAGAGACCAAGGCTAGGGAGCAGAGGATTCAAGAGTTGGAGTGTACCGTGGCCCATTTAGAAGAAAAGCTTAGTCAAGAGAAGGCCAGTGACACTCTGGACAGGACTGACGCCATGGTGAACACTGACCCCCTCCGTGAGCTCATCCCTAGAGAGTCACAGGACAAGAACATCGGGGTCAACCTGCTGAGCACCCCAGTTCCTGAATGCTGGGCATCGAGAGCAGAAAAGAATGGCTTCCCATGGGTCCAAACTAATCACAAGCAAAGCTATCCGAGCCCCGAAGAACCCGCACTGCCACCCCAACTGTCACTGCCAAGGGGGCCTGAGCAGATCCTCGCCTCATCCTTATGTAGCTGCCTCTCCATGGAACTCCGGATTGAAGAGGAGGTTTCTGAACAGGAGAGAGACCCAGACGGGGGAGCTGGGAGCTTGAGCAGGGAAGCAGGAGGCTCTCCCTGGAGCAGAAGAGAATCTGCTCCAGTGATCAGGGAGGAGGCCAGCTCACAACTCCCAGGGGCAGAGCATCCAGGAAGGCCAGCAAGTTCCCCACAAGACGCCACAATCGGGCAGTATGTCAAGAAGATCCAAGAGCTACTGCATGAGCAGTGGAACTGCCTGGAGCACGGGTACCCGGAGCTGGCCAGCGCCATCAAGCAGCCTGCCTCCAAGCTCAGCAGCATCCAGAACCAGCTGCTCAGTTCCCTTAACCTGTTGCTCTCTGCCTACTCAGCTCAGGCTCCAGAGCCCAAGGAATCCCCTGTTCCGCCCTCCTCCACCCCTCCCCCACCTCCAGGTAACTATTCATGCCTACTTTCCTTCAGGGGATGAGGGCTTTTAATTCCACGGGTATGTTTTTGAAAAGGATTTTAACACCCTCATGGACTCACGAGAATAAAAACTGATTGTGGAGGCCTTGCTGCTGGATTGTATCTGGCTGCAGAGCCACCACATACAGCTACCACAGGCCACAGAGTGGTATGGAGGAGAAACTATTTGCCAAGCCTTAAGCAGCACGGAGCCTTCCCTGAGGGCACCTTGTCTGTAGCTCATTGTGTGCAGGCCATTGTCTTGGGCGGACAATGATCCTGCAGGTACACTCTTCCTGGGTGTCCCTTCTTTGCCAGTTCCCACTTTCCTTTCTGGCTTCTCACTTCAGAGGTTTTCTCTAACTTGAATTTGGAAGAACATTATGATGAGATCTTGTTGTGGTAAAAATTAAAAAGGAACGTTTTCTGTCAGTTCCTGCAAGCCTCCCTCTCCCAGCTGTCTCCCTTTTAGTCACCCTGTCCGTGCGGTCCCCGTGCGGTAGTTACCATGCCTGGCACACACACACACACACACACACACACATTTTGTTCTTTGGGCCCTTGCTTGTTTTTACTCCACGTGAGCAACAGAAGCAGATCCGCACGCTCCAACTGCCTCTCAGCCATTTCTTTCACACAGTGTCCTCTTTAGCCCAGTAAATCAAAGTTCCAGAAACTCGTAATTTAGCAATTGGGTTTACATGTTAAATTCTCAATCCACAATACATCCACAGAATAAATTCACTGCCAATTAATAAAGATAGAAACCGCCCACCTAGACAAGACAAAAATTGACCCAGACCACCTGGATCTGAACCATCTTCCTTGTCATGTCCATCTTGATTCCTCTCTTTCCTCCTCTTCTTCCTTCCTTGACTTTTCCCCGCCTACCCTTCTTTCTCATTCAGTGATAGGCTGGACCCGCCTTGCCGCATAATGACATCATCCTACAAGATCTGAAATCGTTCATTTACTATTTGTCATGAGAGAAGATAAGGAAGAGGGAGGGAGGGCAAGGAAGAGGAGGGGGTGCTCACATACGGAAGTCACCCGTGAGCTGAGCAGAGATGACTAAGTCGTCACGCACACTCTCTGCTGTTGAGTGAAGCTGAATTGTCTAATGCCTTACAGAATGTAAGTTGGCTCCCTGCCACAGGTCACAATCAGCTGCCAAACTTTTCTGCTGCTTCTAGACTTACTGGGAAGGGAACTGTCTTCCGTGCCATCACATAGCACAAGGTTTGTGACCTGGGTCACATATCAGCCATGAGTCCAGTGTCATCACAAGTGACAATGTGAATGCTATCCAAAGCACTCTTGCGATGTCCTTGGGTAGAGATGGGTATAGAATCACATCCACAGACCTGAGCTCTGCCACACCATTCTGTGTGCAAGTCTGAGCTCCAGACCCCCAGCCCCGGGATAAAGGCAATGCCAACACCGCACGCACGGTTCTGAGACGCGTTCCAATACTACTCTGCTGTTGTGGTATAATTAAAAAAGCACATGACTGGTTCCCGTGAGTTCCCAGTCCTCACGGATCCACATGCTCTTGCTATTTTCCATGCCATGCTAGCCCCAAGCATGGCTTCCTGTCATGGACTCTGCTCACACTCCCAACAACCTAGTGAAGCCATAACTCAACAAACTCAACAACCAGGTTTATATGTTAATTACTCAATGTACAATACATCCACACCATTAACTTACTACCAATTGATAAGGATATAAACCACCCACCTAGATAAGATATAGTTTGCTCATCTAGACACACAAAATCCTGTACACATCCATCCCTTAAGAACAGTCATAACAACCTGTATCTATGTAAAGATGCATGGTGAGAATCATCTATGTCTGCCTCCATGCTGCTTCTCCCGGCTGCTCTCTCCCTCGCTCTGGTCTCCTCACCTCTCTAAAACTTTCTCCCACCCATCCTTCCTTCTCATCCAATGACGGGCCTCATTCTATCCTGTACCTGCCTTTGCCTGCATATTGACATCAACCTACACTCTGTCATCCACACAGAGAGAAGGACATTACTTCTAGGTACACAGCTCTACAAACACTGAGCCTGAGGCCCTCTGGCTAACAGCCCCAAAACATCTGATCTGCATTATCTGCCCCACCCCCTGCCCTTTCTCCCTTTTCATATACCCATATCCTCTCAAAGCAATAATCTGGTTTAAATTCCCTAAGGCCATTCTAACCTGTGATATTGTGTCTGTTTAGAGATCTCTCCGTCGACCAGCCTTAAATCCATAATGAAAAAGAAAGACTATGGCTTCCGTGCAGGAGGTAATGGGACCAAAAAGAACCTTCAGTTTGTTGGGGTTAACGGTGGGTAAGCATCACTCGTGAAGCTCAGAATGCCTTCCCTGCTCCCTAACCTGCTATTGTCCTTAGGACCCCTTCCCCGGGGGACACATCTGTTTCTCATTCTCCTGCAGGGACTCAAACTCCATAGCCTGTTAACACTCCATATTGGGTTTGCACATGTCTGACTCTTTGCCAGTTGTGCTGATCTATTGGAACCTCTACTTATAGTGTGGCTTGTCCTGGCTTCTCCAGAGCCCACCTCAAGGTGGCTTGTAGGAGTTCAGGGTCTCTAGGTCCTGTGAGGAAGGTCTCTGACTTGAACATGACACTGAAACTAGCACAAGCATGGCTGGTTTGTTGAACTTTATTTTTATTTATTCATTTATTTATTCATTCATTTATTTATTTATTATTTATTTCTGGTGCTGAGACTTGAACCCAGACACACACTAGGACGCACTCTGTCTACCACGAGCCCAATCCACCTTTTTTTTTCCTCTTCCTCTAATGTACTACAAATCAAAGAAAAAACAACTAGTCCATTCATACAGAACATGAGCCAAGCCTTCTCTAGGCTGGGAGAGTGAGAGTCAGACACAGCCATAGGCCATCTAACACCATCTGAGAAAGCAATCCTTTAGGGATTTCATCACTGTGTGAGCATCAGAGGGCTACACAAGCTACGTCATCAGTGACATCACTAAGCAGTACAATCTGGTGTATGCAGTCTGTGGTTGAACAGTATGTTCTTAAATTGTACCTGACTGCATCCTAAATTGGTCATTTCACAAATGTTCATTAGAAGATAGCTATATGCTAGGTGACAGGGTTTAAAAAAACAAATCAAGTGAATCCCGGTTGCTACCTTTAGCTCAGAGGGAAGTGAAGAGCAAAAGGAGCTGAGTGAGAAGGCTCTGCAGGTGAGAGCGCTTGCCACCAAGTCAGGACCTGAGTTAATCCCCAGGATTAGGTGGAAGGCGAGAACTGACTCCCTCAGATTTGTCCTCTGACCTCTCTCTCTACACACACCGTGATATGTGTGTGTGTGTGTGTGTACTCAAATAAATAAATAAATAATATATGTAATACAATTTTAAGAAATAAGAAAGAGGGGGTTAGAGAGATGGCTCAGCAGTTAAGAGCACTGGCTACTCTTCCGGAGGACCCAAGTTTAATTACCAGCAACCAGATGGCAGCTCACAACTGTCTGCAACTCGACTTCCAGAGTATCTGACACCCTCAAACATTAGTGTACATAAAATAAAAATAAATAAATTATTAAAAAAACATAGGAAAGAAGAGAGTGCTGACTGGCAGTTCTCTTGGCAGGAAGTACAGAACGCTGCTACAAACACCGGAATGGGTTGCATAGCCCAGACCCTGAAGGGTCCTGAAGGCCTGCCGCCTGCCTTCTTTCCTGCTTGCTTGCCCTGCCCACCGACTCTTCTCCTGGCTACTCCTCAGTGTTTGGAACTCTAGAACCACGTGCTCGTACCCTGGGCACCAAGCTTTGAAAATTCTTGATTCCAATCATGGAGACTGGTGCAGTTAGCTTGGGGTACAGTCGCACATACTGAGAATGCTAAGTATTCCAACGTCCTGGTGTGTGACCAAGGTTAAAAGCCCGCATTATACACATACACACACACTTTATTTTTTGACAGGATCTTACTTTGTAGCCCCCCAAGATAGCCACTCACTCAGCCCTCCTGCCTCACTGCCCTGAGTGTGTACCACCACGCCCAACTGTAACCCACGTTCTACTGGAAGTAAGTCTTCCTCCCTTCAGTCTCGCTCACAGACATTCTATTTGTGGCTATTATCACACAGAGCCTGTGTGGAACAGGCCCTGAGGGTTCACCAGATGTAATCTGGACTAGAGTAAGGGGGCTAAAGGAGGAAATTTAAGGTGGATATGGGGATCCTGAGACTTGGGCTCCTCTCTGGTCCTAACATCAGGATTCCAGAAGCACGTACTGATGTTGACATTGAACCACTGGCCCTGGTCAAGAAGTATGACCCAAATGACCTTTGTCTCTTCCGTAGCTATGAGACCACATCTAGCGAGGACACCAGTGGGGAAGACAGCTCCCCTGAGGACTTGTCTGACAGTGAGACCGAGAAGAAACAAGACTGCTCAGAGCCCAGGGAGGACAGAGACATGCATCTCAGCTGTGAGGCCGGGCAGGGAGTCTCCAAAGGCACCGGTAACTCAGGCCACATGAGTGAGCCGGGGAAGGGAGTCTCTCACATGAAGGCCGAGAGGTGAGTCATGTGGGTAAAAATGGGACACATGTTCCTCTAAAGAGGGGCAAGGGCATATCTCTTCTTTATCTAGTCCCTTTTGTGTGTGTACATTTCTATCAATCCATTCAACAACACTTGTTGCGATTCTATTTTGTGCCAACTCCTTTGCTGGGTAAACTAAACACATGTGACTCTTGCTTTCATGAGGAAAATCCCCAATGGCCCAGGTTTTTTTTCTATATATAAAACAAGCATTTGTTGGTGCTGTGAATAGGACGGACTTGGCACATGTTATTTTATGGAATCCTCTCTGCAGTCCTGGAAGGTAGACCTTTCTGTATAGATGTGGAAACAAAGGCTTTGGGAGATGAGGTGATGCCCATGAGTAGGGCAGGGATTTGGGCCCAGGTCCTCCTGATTCCACACAGACTCTCCTGTCATGGAGCTTTGAGTGGCTGGCGACAGCTGCCCAAACTTGCAGTTCCTCACTTGGACCATCCGGGTCTTGAACCTGTAGTCACCTCAATGTCCTCATCCAGGAAGCAAGGATTGCAGCCAAATGGGTTTGATCTAAGGACTGTATGAGGAATGCTGTGAAATGCCCAGCTCAGAGTAAATTCTCAATATATAGAAATATGCCAACCAGAACCACTGACGTCACCTCTGCTACCCTCAGCCTGGGTGTGGGGGATGAAAGAACAGAGCCGACAGTCAAGCAGGCCCTCAGGCCTGCTCCATTGCAACAGCCCAAGACGGCAGAGGATGTCCTCACAGTAGTGGGACAAGTGCCTGCCACTGTGATACACCAGCCTCACAGGCTCTCATTCTCCCCGCTTGGCTCCCGTTTGTGCTGTCCTTCATGGAGGACTAACGGGAAGAATCGGCAGGCATGGGCTGGGTTCTTTGGCTTTTTCTGTGCACTCAGGTAGAACAGCAACACTTTCCTTCCTGGCGGGCAGTAACTACCATTGGGCCCTTGCCCCACGTCTTCCTCAACTGTTCCAGCCCCTGCCAAAAGCAGCATGAAGAGACAGAGCCCGACTTTCAGAACCACAAAAAGCTATGAGCAGCCATGTTGTTCAGGAACTTCCCTCATTGTGGAAAAGTCGCCCTCTAGACTATTTGAGCTGCTGAAAGTGGAGAGTGGAAGTCCTTTTTGTCAGTACATTGAAGTTGATATGCAATCTCTCTATTTTCCCTAGATATAAACCCTCAGAGGAGTTTCTTAACGCATGCCAGGCACTGAGCCAGCACCTGCCGGAAGCCGGGGCCACCAACAAGCAGCTCCTGGTACTCAGATTTTTCAGTGTCGCACAGAGGTTTCCGATGGGGGTGACTTTGGTCCCTTACCTAAGGCAGCAGTGTGTGTGAACACACAGAGCATCCCCTCAGGCATTCTACAGTTTACACAAATGCTGTTCCTGCAGGAGATAGGCTAGACTGAGGGAAGAGTAGGGTTAATACACACAAGCAAGCTGGCAGAGCCAGGTGGTGGCACCTGCCTTTAATCTCAGCACTCAGGAGGCAGAGGGAGGTGGACCTTTTGAGTTCAAGGCCAGCCTGGTCTACAGAGCAAGTTCTAGGATAGCCAGGGTTACACAAAGATTCGACAAAAAAAAAAAAAAAAGAAAGAAAGAAAGAAAAAGTAGCTGATCATGGTCTCAAAGGCATTTTATGAAATAGTTTTAGAAGTCATAACCAAGTGCCTGCTGCTAGACAATGTGGCTTAAGCTTCAAAGTGTCTTGCGGTTCCCAAAACCATGGGTAAAGTAGAAAAGGCACGTGGCTGGGTCCTACTTCCGGTTAACTCAGTGCCCAGGCCTGGTTTCCTCATTAGTAAATAACAGTGATTGGTGGTCTGTCTCCATCACCCTTGAGCCCCCACATTTGATTCTTCTACGCCACTGCTTTGCTTAATGTATACTGACGGGTCAAGAGACCAGAAATCAGAACACACAGATCCATTCGATCTCCCCCACCCTTATGTCCCACGGAGATTTGAAC
The DNA here is from genome assembly GCF_021556685.1 of Rattus norvegicus. Taxonomy (NCBI): domain Eukaryota; kingdom Metazoa; phylum Chordata; class Mammalia; order Rodentia; family Muridae; genus Rattus; species Rattus norvegicus. The sequence goes on along the minus strand of NC_141538.1, from coordinate 119,268,750 downwards.
CTGTGATTCCTATGTTCTATTTTTAATCAAGAGCTACTGGGCTGGGCTAGGAGACAGCTGTCAGGCCCAAAGTGAAAAAACCCGTAAGCGCTTTCAAGACTGTTCGCTTCCTCAGCAGGGCAGCCCGGAGATCAAACCGATCGATTCAACCGTGTTTGTTACCCACCCAGCTCTCCTATTTTTTGTTTTTTAATTTTTTATTTTTTATCTTAGTGGATTTGGCAAATAGCATTTCCCAGACTGCTTAGAAGCCAATACGTGAGGTGGCAGTTGATGGAGACTCCTGGTGCTCAAATTACATAACTAAGCTCTGTTCTAACTGTCCGTTCATTCTGAGATAAATTCTCCTGCAGCCCGACCTGATCTCAAACTCATTATATTGCCGTGACCTTGAGCTTTCTGATCCTCCTGCCTCTGCCTGTCACTGTGTGCTGAGAACTGGGTGCTCGCTAAGCAAGCACGACACTAGCTTCAGCTCTTTGTTTAAAATCTACCACTATATTCCATCATACCAGGGCCTTCCTCCATATTTTCTTGATTCCATAGATCAAGAAGATAGTTGAATACCTAGAAATGTTTCAGCCACAAATAATTCTTCTGTTTCTGTTCTGGAAAAATCTACGCATATGCAAGTTTAGCACCGCCTGTATTAAATCTCACCTTAGGATGGGAATCTCCCTCACCTTGCCCTTGCCTGAGAGACAAAGTAGGTTTTAAAATTGCCTCACCCTACAGAACTATGAAAACAAGGGTGCCAGACCTGGGTTATAACAGGGACAAGAAATATTTGATGAGGGTGTATGCTCACACAGCTCAGCTAGAACGTATTTCTGGTCATGCGAATTTAATAACTTTTAGAACGAGAATAAGGTCATTTAAAATCACCACATCCCGGTAGCATCTCTTGCCTTTAGATAAATATTCTAAACATGTGGCCTTAACCACTTGGGCTTGTCACACACAGAACTGATGTCTCTCCATATTTGTTTTAAACATGGTTGCCAATAGATGGGAAGTAGGGGTGTGAGGGAGTAGAATCACACAGGCCTTGAGTGTGCCACAGGGTTCATGGTCCTTCCATCTCAGACCCCGATAAGTCATACGAAGGGCTGAGGGGAAGTGAGGAGAGAGGTGCATCCGAAGCTGGCTTATACAAGGGCCACTGAGAACTCCAACTAGGGCACCCAGGCCAGGAAGCTCTTGTCATCAGAGTCTTCTCCCATTTCAGAGGCAAAGCTTGAATACCATCAGTCAGGAGTGGTTCCGCGTGTCCAGCCGGAAGTTATCTAGCCCCGAGGCCGTGGCCGCCTGCCTCCTTGAGGTCCAGCCTCAGTCTCCACATCTTCTGAAGCTACTTGTCAACTTGGCTGACCGAAGCGGGAACACAGCCCTTCACTACAGTGTGTCGCACTCCAACTTCGCCATTGCCAAGCTTCTGCTGGACACAGGTCAGAAATGGTGGTTACAGTCTGTGTCCCTACCTCCTGAATGCCTGAACCCAAATCATTCTCCTGCCTCAGCCTCCTCAGTAGCTAGGACTACAGTAAGCGTCTTTTTGTATCATATTTCCTTTTCCTACTGAGTTCTTCTTGTAGTCCAGGAACAGAAATGGGTCATTTGCCTGCTATTTTTTTTTCTTGCTTTTTTTTTTTTTTTGAGACAGTGTTTCACTAGGTTGCTCAGGCTATCCTGGAACTCACTATGTAGACCAGGCTGGCCTCAAACTCACAGAAATCCTCTTCCCTCTGCCTGTGGAGAGCTGGGATTAAAGCATGTTTGGTTGCTATTGTTTTGTTTTTTTAAAGATTTATTTATTTATTTTATGCATGTTAGTACACTTTGCTCTCTTCAGACACACCAGAAGAGGGCATCAGATCCCATTACAGATGGTTGTGAGCCACCATGTGGTTGCTGGGAATTGAACTCAGGACCTCTGGAAGAGCAGCCAGTGCTCTTAACCACTGAGCCATCTCTCCAGCTCCTTGTTTTGTTGTTTAATGTGGAAATCATCACAGGTTTGCACATCTTCCTTGCACCCCTAAGGTATCATCAGTAAAATAGCTTTCACATTGCAGTTAAGCAAACTGTGACTTGGGGTTAGAGAAGTTGCTGAGGTCGTAGAGCAGATTTTGCATTTGCTCTGCCTAACTCCAGAGCTGTTCCACATTTTAGGAAAAGCCACCTTCTCTTTTAAACAGTATTTAATGAAGGCATGAGTCCAATTTGACTTGGGCATCTCTCCCCAAGTGTCTATTGATTACTTATGACTTATGAATCAGGAATGCAAAGGTGACCCAGGAGTGAACCCTCCATTTCTCCAAAGCTTATAGCTTAAGTCAGACTTGGGGCTCATCAGTAAGAACAGGCCACATTTCCAGAGGACCCAAGTTCAATTCCTGGCACCCACATGGAGGCTCACGCCTGTCTGTAACTAGTTCCAGTGACCCGACACCCTCTTCTGGCCTCCACAGGTAACAGGCATACATGCATGCAGGACACATAAATACATGAAGGCTAAACACCTATATGTATAAAATGTTAAGAGGATTTTTTAAAAAAAATCAGCGTGGGATGGGATGATGCCTCAGGAGAGGAACCTAGATGTGATCTGAAGATGAAGTGAGGCAAGTCCAGTTCAGAGCAGCAAAGGTGCCCAGAGCAGCCTGAGAAATCCTAGAAGAGAACTCTGTGGGACACGAGAAACAAAAAGCTCCTGGCTTGGACAGTGGGTGAATCTGAGTCTGGGATGGTAAGCTGGAGGCAACAGGCAGAACCTTGGGTACCGATGGCACTTGAACGATGTTTGGAAGGTGCTGGGCAGCTGAGCAGTTTTTGTGTGGAAAGCACATGGTCAATACATCCTTCAGAAGTGTGACTCAAGGTAGGACTGGGTTGGCCACAGTTGAGGAGGTGACGAGCAGACCGGAGGGCATCTCAGGGGTCCACAGAGAGACAGGGCAAGCGTACAGTAGGTGGAGGTGGTCACATCCAAAGGGTGAAAGAGATGAACCAGCTGTGAGGTGAAGAGAGTGCCAGGATGTGTCAAGCTCCTGTGGCTGAGAAGGGGATGGTACTATAAACAGGAAGGACCAGACGTGAGAGATGCAGGGTCAACTTAGGGGGATTTCAGATAGCCAATGGGTCATTCAGGTAAAATGCTCAGAAGGCTATCAGTAATTGATATATGCATAAACACATACACGTTCACATACATGTGTGTATGTGTGTGTATATGTGTACATATACATTTATATGCAGTCAAAATGCTCATATACATAAAATAAAAATAAGATATTAAGAAGTAAATAAGAGGGGTTGGGGATTTAGCTCAATGGTAGAGCACTTGCCTAGAAAGCGCAAGGCCCTGGCTTCGGTCCCCAGCTCCAAAAAAAAAAAAAAAAAAAGTAAATAAGAAAGAATTCCAGATCTAGGATCTGAGGGGGTGGCTCAGTGGGTAAAAGAGCTTGCTGCCAATCTGACAACCTGAGTTTGATTCCTAGGACCCACATAATAGAAAGATAGAACTGACTCTTGAAAATTGTCCTCTGATCTCCCCGTGTGAATAATAACACATACCTATACACACACACACCTACACACCTACAGACACACACACACACCTACACACAAACACCTACACACACCTATACACACACACCTACACACACACACCTACACACCTACACACACACCTATATACCTACACACACACCTATACACCTACACACACATCTACACACACACACCTACACACAAACACCTATACACACCTATACACACACACACCTACACACACACCTACACACACCTATACACACACACACCTACACACACACACACCTATACACCTACATACACACACACATACACACCTACACACACACCTATATACCTACACACACACACCTATACACCTACACACACACCTACACACAAACACCTACACACACCTATACACACACACCTACACACACACCCACACACCTACATACCTACACACACACACACCTATACACCTACACACACACACACCTACACACACAAACACCTACACACACCTACACACACACACCTACACACACACACCTATACACACACACCTACACACACACCCACACACCCACATACACACCTATACACCTACACACACACACCTACACATACACACCTATACACACACACCTACACACACACCCACACACCTACATACACACACACCTATACACCTACACACACACCTACACACACACCTACATACCTACACACACCTACACACACACCTACACACACACACCTATACACCTACACACACACCTACACACACAGCTGTACACCTACACACACACATACCTACACACACACACACACACACCTACACACCTACACACACACACAAATATTTTTTAAAAATGTAAAATACAACTCGACCGGAAAGCTCCTGTCTGTAATCCTAGCATGTGGATGGCTGAAACAGGAGGAACGCCATAAACTCAAGACCAGCCTGGGCTACGTAGAGAATTGCCAGTTTGGGCTACAGTATAAGACTCGGTCTCAAAACACCCAGCAACCAACTATTGGTTCCCAGTAGTTAAATGGAGGAGTGAGGGGTGACTTTTATACACTTACAACTTTGCACAGCTCTGTTAAGTCAACTTGAGATTCTTCCCAGGAGCATCACAGGTGCCATACACATTGGCAGCCTAAAACTCTCTCGGATACTGACATCATCAAGGGGTTAAATTAGAGTTCTGGCACTGAGTCAGCGGGGCTGCTCTGTCTTCTCCACAGACTCCAGGCTACCATCAGGATGGGGTAGCCTTAGTGGGTGCAGTACTAGTGCGGAAGAACGCGGCCCTGTTCTGCGTCTCCGGCTCCCTGTTGGGGGCAGTAGCACGGCAGGAGCAGCAGCAGCTACACTGGTTTAGTATGACGATGCACATGCACCTTCATACACCCACAATCCTTATGATTTAGTATGACGATGCACATGCACCTTCATACGCCCACAATCCTCACACGGGTGTGAACCAGAAACCAGTCGCATTTCCCAGGTGAGGAAACAGACTCGAAGATGTCATGAGTGGGATTGAAGTCCAGAGCCAGTAAGAGGCCAAGTCAGAATGCCAAACAAGATCTGTTTCTACTGCCCAAGCAGGTTCCCAGGAATGGATGATGAGGATTGAAAGCATCTATCATTTGCACGAAGACCACAAAGACTAGAAACATGGGGCTGCATGTAACCCTTGTCTTTAAGAAGCCCCAAGGCTTGAAGTCTGCTCAACGTCTGCTCAAAGTGAGCCAGGCAGAGTCAGCATGAACAACCTGAGATCTGGGGGCAGTAAGTTCTTGCTGCAGCTAACCAAGAGCCCGGCTAACACTCATCTACCTTGAAACCTTCCCCACCGACACACTGAAATAGCTGAATAAACACAGGCAAAGGGGCTGAAGGCTAGCTGGGGACATGGAGCTGAATGTGGCGTTCCTCCTCATCAGCAAAAGGCATGCAGTGACAGAGCTGTCACTCTCCAAATCTGGGCTCCCTTTAGAGGGTGGTTATGACACGCCCGGAAGGTACATGGCTAAGTGCGTGATTATTGAGGAGGGAGCCATAAAGCACCGCTCTGTGGGCAATTCTCGGTGTTGTGTCCTTTATTTTGCCTGAATGTCATTGCGGCTTGTTGAATGGAAACATGCTCAGTTGAGAGCCTTCCCCTCTCTCCTCCATGGATGGTTGACTTGCTCATTGGGCACTGCTCAAAAGCAGCTGCTGGAGGAATATGGGTCTCTCTGTGGAGCAGAGAGACATCACTACTGTGCTACAGATCATGTTTCTAAAGAGACATCTGCACTTCAAACTTATGCAAACATAAATCAGGCAAGGGTAACAATTAAAATGTATTAAGAAGGCAGCCCAGGATCCACTTCTTTTTTTTTAATTATGTTTATTATAAGGGTAGGGACACATGTGCCACAGTGTACATGTAGAAGTCACAGGACAACTTGTGAGAGTTTGTTCTCCTCTTCCACCATGTAGGACCCAGGGATTGAACTTGTGTTGTCGGGTTGATGGCAAGTGCTTTTACCCACTGGCCCAATGGGTTCACTTATTTTTTTTGGTCATAGTGAAGATCAGTAGAGATGTCACATAGTTTTTGTCACCTGCCTGCCTGGTCATAACAATGGTGGTCACCCCAGGGAAGAAGACTGTTACAAAAGAGCCAGACCTGGTTTTCTATGTCTGTTGTGCCTGTGTTCCTATGGCACATTTCAGAAATATTCTTTGAGTGAGATGAAAGAATATCGGATTTTTTTTCTTTCTCACAAAACGTACAAGAAGCCCCGCTTGGCATTTGTTTGTAAATCAGACCTGATGTAACAAATACCTAAGTCTACACGAGTGTCATTCTGAATGATGATACCAATGGCTGCTGCTAGGGCCTCTGGTATTTACTATGTGCTCTCCTTGGTGATTATTTATAATAACCGTAATTTTTGTCCTGATCTATTGAGACACACAGCATTCTACAATAAGCAACCGCCCGAGATGATTTGAGTTTCCACTCAGAACTGTCCTGTTGTTTTGTCATTTGGATCACAGGTCGCAATCTATGTGTGTAATCCTGCCTCATCTTTGATGCAGAAGGACATGAAAGCGTATCTTGGGGGCTACACTTCTACCTTCTCACTCACTACTTTGTCTTTAAAGGATGCCAGTTTGTCATTCTACCGTGAAAAGCATGTTCTCCACTATTCTGGTATTCAAATTAGGAAGCTCTTTCCTTCCCTCAAAGACTCTTCAATGTTTGTCCTGAATTGTTTTCCTGCCCCTGGTCCATGGTTCATGAGCTCTTAGGAAGACCCTGGATTTCTCTGGCTTTTACCATCCTCATCTAGAAAGATGTGTGCTATGCCCAGGTTTACAAAATAAAGTCATCAACATTGACCCCTTGTCTATGGCTGCCCCTTTTGTGGTCCTCCTTTGCTGGGCATCCTCAGAAAATCTCTAGAGAAGGTTAACCAACTACAATGACTGCTAAAAATGTGAGCTGTGGAAACAGTAGTCTACAGTGTGAGCTGGCAAGCAGCATCCTGTCCACTCTTGAGGAGCAGTGTGGTTTTAACTCAGCTCTTCCCGCGCCCATTCCTGCCTTCGTAGGTGTCTGCAATGTGGATCATCAGAACAAAGCTGGCTACACTGCTGTGATGATCACTCCCTTGGCTTCTCCAAAGACAAAAGAAGACATGGCGGTCGTCTGGAAGCTCTTACGAGAAGGGAACGTGAACATACAAGCAACTCAGGTAGGTGGAGAGCACTTGATCTCTCTGCTTCTTGACAAACACAACACCCTCCTGTTTTATTCTGCCAGTATGGTGAAGAATTCCGTGTAGATCCATGGAGAGTTTTCTACTTCCGAATGCTGGGCCCCCAGATAGCATCTATCCAAAGCTCCAATGCTTGGTTTTCCTTAAAAAGCTCTTGGGACCTAGAGAAGCTGGCTCAAGGGTCACTGACTAAAACAGGGCAAATTCCATTGGGACTTAACTTCTGCAACTAAATTTCAAATGTTAGCCTTCGGGAAGAGCTTTGCTGGTCAGCTGCTGTTATCAGTCACCTTTGTGAGTGACTCATCAGATCTTGACCCAGGACACTTAGGAAGCTTAATTACCTATCATGTCCTCTCTTCCTAGAGTCTTTTTTTTTTTTAAATGTGTTGTGTTTTTGAGACAGGGTTTCTCTGTGTAACCCTCGCTGCCCTGGAACTCACTTTGTAGACCAGGCTGGCCTCAAGCTTAGAGATCTGCCTCCCAAGTACTGGGATTAAGGCATGTGCCGTCATACCTGGCTATTTTACTATTTTTAAGTGTAGTTGTGTCTACCATGTACCCTTGGAGGCCAGAGGTGTCAGATCTCCAGGAACTGGATTTATAGGCAATTGTGAGCTCCCCGAATGTGTGCTAGGAACCAAATTCATATCATCGGTTAGAGCAATCCGTACTTAACTCCATGTCTCCAGTTTGCCCAAGTCTTTTTAATAGAGTCATCAATCTCCATCAGACCAATGGAGAGTTTGGGTAGCAGAGTAGGCAGGACCTAATACCAGTCACTTACTTACCTCCCAGGGCTCTTCTAACCCAGAGGGTTACTGTAGAATTTGCTGCAACCGAGCTAAAATGCCTAGAATACCTCTTTGGTCCTTATCTTAACTGGGTCTTAAATCAAGTCTGTCTTTCCTCACCTCCTTATCCTCCAACCAGAATGAGCAATGCCTGAAATAAGTCACTTATCATGAAGGGACGTAGTGGCAGTGGATGTTTGCATCTATGTTTGAGAGCCTGGGTCGTTCTCAGGGATTTATACAAAGGAAGAATTTATCTGGGCTTATGGTTTCAGAGTTGTTAGTCCATGGCTGTTTGGTCTTATCGCCTTTTCCCCAGTAGTGAGAAAGAGTGTCATGGAAACTGTGTTACCTCACTGCAGAAATAGGAAAGGAGAAGAGGAAGGGAGGAAGAGAGGGACAGAGAGAGAGAGGGAGAAAGAGAGAGAGAGAGAGAGAGAGAGAGAGAGAGAGAGAGAGAGAGAGAGAGAATGAGAATGAATATATTTCTAGTATCCCCCTTCAAGGGCGAACCTCAGTGAATAACTTGATCCCCGTGTTTCAGGATCCACCACACCTCCCAGTGGTTCCACAGACCAGGTAACGAGTCTTCAACATATGAGGACACTTGTCAGCTAGTCACAGTAATTGTATTACAAGAAAATAACCCCGAATTTGAAGAGGCTGAGTCTTTTATAAAAGACAGCAAACCTGTCCTGCCCTGGGAGACATAGCCTCTTCCAAAGCTGTTGGCTGTGGAAACTTTAAAAGAGCATCTGGGGGCTGGAGATATGGTTTGTTGGTTAAGAGCACTGGATGCTTTTCCAGAGGACCCAGGTTTGACTTCCAGCATCGACATGGCTGTTCACAACCATTTGTAACCCCAGTTCCGGAGAATCTGATGCCTTCTTCTGACCTCATCCAGCACAGGCATGCAGGCAAAACACAAATCAACAATACTGAAACTGTTTAAATATTTGTGTTGAGCTCTACTCTTCTGCACTCCCCCAAGTTGCTGATAGCAGCCTGATGGCTACAAGGTCACTTTGCACAACTCATCTAAGAGCTCTCAGGGGCTCAGAGGAGGCTTTAGTAGTTAGAGCTCTTGCTGCTCAAGCATGAGGACCTTAGTTTGGATCCTGTGCTGGTTTGAAAATGCTTGGCCCAGGGCATGGCACTGTTAGGAGGTGTGGCCTTGTTGGAGTAGGTGTGGCCTTGTTGGAGGAAGTGTGTCACTGTTGGGGTGGACTTTGAGACCGTCCTCCTAGCTGCCTGAAAACAGTCTGCTTCTGGCTTCCTTTGAATGAAGATGTAGAACTCTGCTCTTCCAGTGCCATGCCTGCTTGGACATTGCTGTGCTTCTCGCCATGATGATAATGGACTAAACCTCTGAACCTGTAAGCCAGCCCCAACCGAGTGTTGTCCTTTATAAGAGTTGCCTTGGTATCTGTTCACAGCAGTGGAACCCAAACTAAGACAGATCTCCATTCTGACATTAAAACGGTGGGCATGGGTCTGTACACACTTGAACCCAGGTCTGTGGGGAGCAGAGGCAGGAGGATTGCTGAGGGTGCTGGCTGCCAGCAAAGGAGTACAACGGAAAGTTACAAAGCATCACTCTCGTACAGCTGCAGACACACCTTGCACACACATATTGCACATACACATAACACACATGCAGGAAACAGCATTTGTGAAAATACGTATGTTTCTGTGGTCTAACAGCTTCCTACTGATGGCAGCACACAGGTATTTGTAACTCACTTTCTGGTTTTCAAAGTATTCTCACCCACATACAACTCTTATTCCAGAACATTCCATATTCAAATACTATTATCCTAACAAGCATGTTGACTGGTTGTTGTTTTTTTTTAAATGGGAAAAGGGAATGCTCACCATGATCAAAGTCTCTGCCCAGAGGTACAATGGTCTCTGAGAGGGTCAGAGTTTTGTCTGTGTCACTAAAGGGAAGCCAGGGATTAAACCTGCATCCGTTCTCCTGGACTTCCCTGGGACTCTGTGGGAAGGTGGCTGTGTCCAGCAGGATGGGATTGAGCTGAGAGTCTTTGAGGGAAGGATACATCTTCCTATCTCCAGGGTCTGGAAATGACCAATTACTGAACCAAGTTGTATCAATCTAGACCAGAAGAAAGATAAGGGAGAAGAGCCCCAGAGTAGAGCAGAGGGACAGAGGGACAGATAAGAAGGCTCTCTACAGTGGCACCTGGCTTTAGGAGTGGTTGGGGAGAGAAGACCTCAAGGCTAGTTAATCTAGTGAGCAACCATTACCTCTAGGCTAAGTAATCACACTCCGGAAGGCAAACAGCCATCTCTGGAGAGATCTGTCTGCATTCCAGAGAAATGGAGGCTTGGAGACCCTAGTAATTCATACGCTCGCTAACTAAGCAACTGCCACACACTGTCGTTTGTAATCCCCATAGAGATAATGGCAGTGGACACTTACCTACCTTGCTAAGCTCTTGGGTCTTTCCTCAGCCCCACGAGGCAGGCTGTGTCCTAACCGTCCCAGTCCTCCCACGTCAGGAGATGGTGTGGAGATGAACGAGTGTGTCTGGTCCACACAAGTGCCGTGGCACAGGCAGGGTTCAGACTCCAAGTCCTCTTTATGGCCAAGGTGATTGAAACTTACACCAGCAGCATGTCCTCGCTGCTTCTGAGGTGAAAGACATTGTTTAGAGCAGCAGTTCCCAACCTGTGGGTGACGAACCCTTTGGGGTAAAATGATCTTTTCACAGGGGTCACCTAAGAGCATTGGAAACCACAGATATTTACATTATGATTCATAAAGTAGCAAAATTACAGTTATGAGGTAGCAACAAAAATAATGTTATGGTTTGGGGTCAGGGCAACACGAGGAACCGTATTAAAAGGTTGAAGTCTTAGGAAGGTTGGGAAACACTGGTTTAAAGCCACAGGGGCTCTGGAGAGAGAGAAGACATAGACCTTGTCTTATTCTTTGGAACCTGATATCCCACTGAAGAGACAAGCCCAACTGTCAAACTTAAAAAGGTTTGGCAAAATACAGTAAGTCCTAGGGTAAGGCTGTAAGAAAGCAGGAATATATAACAGATTTCTGCAAATAAGAAATGAATGTCAGTTTATAATCAGAAAAATTACCACCTCACGTTATCATATTTATATACTCTATAAATTTATATCCTCACTCAGTTCTCACAAGAGCCACAGAAAACACACAGGAAAAATAATGAAATGAATTTTTAAGCACAGAAAAAAACAAGATTCAGGGAAAACGGGAGCCTGGCATGGTCAGACGTTAAAATGCAGAGACAGAGCTTGGGTTGGTTCTGAGTCTAATCCATTGCTAGGCCCACTGATGACCATGGGAATGAAAGCCTTCATCCGCTCCATCAGTTACTGCTTTCCATCCCATACTTTGTGTTGGGCCCTGGGGAGACTGACACGTAGTCCCCGGGGGTGGCCAGAGCAGAGCATTTGTCTAGCATGTGTGATGCCCTGAAGTTAATCCTCCGTTCTACAGAGAGTAAAATCAAATAAGAACAGTCCCCAGTGTCATCTTCCTAGCCCCTAGCAGTACAGGGAAGTTGGGAAGCAATCAGTAGTGCTCTGTGATACTGCCCGTGCTGGGAAGCCAGGCAAGGCTTTGGAACGGGCAAAGGATTTGGTTAGAGTCCTGGGAAAGCAGAAGTTAGCCAGAAAGAAAAGGATGTGTCCCGTGTCACAGGCAGAGGAAAGATCTAATCAATGGCCATTCCCTTGAGAAGTTTTGCTCCAGCCTGTGCCTTTCATTCTCTGTGCAGGGAGGCCAGACTGCACTGATGTTAGGAGTCAGCCACGACCGGGAGGACATGGTGCAAGCGCTACTGAGCTGCAAGGCGGACGTCAACCTGCAGGACCATGATGGATCGTCGGCCCTCATGCTGGCCTGTCACCAAGGCAACGCGGACCTGGTGCGACTGCTCCTGGCACACGCAGACTGCAACAGCAACCTGACTGACAAGGTAAGATTTACAGGCAGTTAACCAGTAGGTATTTAACACCTGTCTTGAAAAGTGTCTTGTCAGCCATCAGAACTCAGGAAACCATATGGCCGTAACAATGAAGTCAGCCTCCTAAGGCTGGTGTAGGCTTTCCATACGATAACGGGTGATAAACGGTCATAGCCATGGTGCCGTGAGACTCACAAGATTAAAACACTGTGCTAGGGAAATACGCCCAGGCCTGGCTTGGTCCTGAGCCTCCACTGGCAAAACCAGCGACTCAGATGGTCCAGGGGAGACTCCGGGAAGCCAGATGATGACGTAAAATGTATAGAGACAACCCTGTAGTTATTAAACTGACAATACCCACACGACCCAGATCTACTTCATGGAGTGACCCATTCTACCAAGCAAGCCTGCTTGGCGTTGCACAGTCAGTGACAGTCCCCTTAGATGGCAGTCCCACACTGCCCAACTGATAAAATCCAACTGTCCTAAGCTCGTGCCCATGAATGATGCACCATCTCTCTGCTGTCCCACTGAAGGGGCTCGCCCTGCTGCTGAATCCCTCGTATGTAACAGAGCATTTGCCGCATGTCAGTGACTCACCAAGAGTTGAATGAATGAGCTCTAAACTTAAAGGCTCAGTGACAACAAAGTGACCAAGTTTCTGATCATTACAGTGGGTCACATTTCTAGAGCACTTGGGGGAGCTGATCTTCAACTGGACATCACTCCTGCTCTTCCCAAGAACACAGCAAGCAATTCTTAGAGCAGAGATTCAATCTCAGGCTTGACTCTGATATCATTAATGTTGGCATCATGATTTCACGATATAAACTGGTGTCTTTGTACTTAACATCAAAGTTCAAAGGGAACGAAAACCTAGAGAGGGAAAGAGAGGCCATTGTTATACGAGGACAGCACCTCTTCCTGGATGCTGTTGGTGCCACGGGGAGTATCCCATCAGCAAGCCAAGCTGAACCCCACAGTCACAGCTCTTGTACACCCCTGCTTCCACAAAGCCATTTCTGAGTACTTCAGAGAGCACAGGCCCTTCTGTTTTCACGTGGAATTAGGAGTAGAGGATGGGAGTCTCCTTTTCCAGACATGTAGTGAGACAGAGGATCTGTGTTGAGGAGCCCACTGTGAGCTGCTCATCTGGAGTAAGCTTGAACAACGGTAGCCCAGAGTCGCTTAGAGATGATGACAGAGAAGGTCTGGGAAGAGATGCCTATGGGGCAGGCCAACAGGTCTGAGCGTTGAAGGTCTCTGGCTGACCAGAATAACAAACCAGGAAATGGGAACTCCTCTTGGGGCCACATGGTGGTCACAAATAAGAAAGAACTGCATAGCTTTCTGGAGGTAGAGAAAAACCATGAGGGGAGACAGCTTAGCCTATGATTGTTAGAACTGACTTTAAACGCGGCATTCTCGAGCTTGAATCTGAGTTCAGGAACTGTGTGCCTTCTGATAGGTGAACAGATCACCCTAGGTCTCTGTGGACATCTGTGAAATGGCTATAGAGATGAGTTACCCAAATGCTTAATGTTTCTAAGCCACACCTGCTGGCTGGAACTGTGACACTGAGAGCAAAGTCCCAAGTATATGAGCAGGTGGGGGCCTTGGCATTTGCAAGTGTCTGCTGGGTATGAGGATGAAGATCTGAAGTCAGGAAAACCAAAGGAGGGAGACTGGCCCCCAACTGAGAAGCCAGTTGGCCACCAGTCTTAAGTCAATCTTATGGTCCTCAGAAGGGGTGACATTGCCTCCAGAGAAAGTTTGGTAGTGTCTGGAGACATTTTTGTTCTTCAGAAGTAGAGGAGGAGGTGCTCCTGGCCTCTAGAGCCATGCGTGGTTGATAAACACCTGCAGTGCACAGGAACAGGGAAGAATTATGAATTCCCTGGACCAAGCCAGATGTGATCATACATGTCTTTTATCTCAGCACTCAGGAGGCAGAGGCGGTAGACCTCTGAGCTCAACGCTAACTTGGTCCAAAAACAGGTTCCAGGACCAACCAGAACTATACAGAGAAACTCTGTCTCAAAAAAAAAAAAAAAAAAAAACCTGGTCAAAGGTTGGGGCAGGGAGAGCCAGGGCAGCACCCAGGAGCAGGCCACTGCAGAACAGGGCCCGGTACTGGCTGTGGAGCTGAGCTGAAAGGGAAAGCCAGCCAGCGTGGTCTGTACAGGGTTTATAGGACTCAGCTAGGGTCCAACCGCACTGTCCTGCTGGGTCAGGCCTGACTGAGGAGTCCCACTTCAGCTTCTTCATAGCAAGGGAGAGCATATGGTTTCCAGCAGCTGAGGGAGAGGAGAACCGTTGATAGAATCCACCAAGGACCAAGGCTGGTACCCGGTGCCAGCTCTCATCAGAACACTGCCTTCCCAGCAAACACCTGTCTTTGGAGTCTCAGCTCTCCACAGCACAAATCTCCTGGAGACTCATGTGGAGAGAGACTCATGTTTGGAAATGGTTTTCTCTCATCAACTAAGTTCGATTAAAAATTACAGAGAACTGAAGGCACTTTCCTTAGGCTTAGGCGTCAAGTGGGTGTCAGGGGACCTTCAGCGTGACAAGGAGTGGTAGTGAGACCTGCGCACCGGCTGCCAACTTCTTCCTGAGAAGACATTTCAGAATATCCATCGAATGGGAACGTTTCTGAGACAGAGATTACAGCTTGAGCATCATTACCTGATATATAATGGGTTCGTGGTGAGTTCTTATTTATTGAAAGACACTGTAGCACGCACGCACCATCTATGCAAACCCTCCACTTTTTAGCTCAGTCAAGTGTATGCCAAGTCTGCAGTGTGGTAGAATAGAACTCACTAGATCCAGCTACCGCAGAAGCCTCCTTGTGCCCTTCCTTCCCCAGACTGCAGGAGATATTTACATTTAGCAGACGCTCTCCCTGCCTAGGTGGTCTCTTTCTCCCACTTCCCGTCGTGTCTTCCGCTGAGAAGCCAGCAGATGGAAACTGTCGCCTCCAGATGGACTCTGTCAGAAAACGCATAGCCGCTGGGACTGGCCCTGTGGCACTTTCCCATGGTAACAGTCACCGCACACTCTGTTTACATAAAGCTCTGGGAGGCCAAGGCCAGCTTGGAACACAGAGTAAAGCTAGCCCTCCCTCTCCCCTGACAATTCCCTGTGGAGCAGTCCTCTCTCCTCTATACTGTGGGGACTCCCTGCTTGAAAACTGTTCCTTGTTCTGGGTTTGCTCAGTCAAAGCAGAGACTCCTCAGGATTGCTTGACTCCTTTATCAACTTGAACCAAACACCTCTGCTTATGCAGACTGAGCTTTCAACAGTGTTCAGGGCTGAGCACGGCCAGGCAGCCCACCTCTGCCAGGATGCAGCTGGGACCAGGCCAGACTGAGCTCCTGATCTGAGAGAGACAGAGAGACAGAGATCAGAACTGATCACATGACTTAGCAGATTCCAGCCTAAATAGAAAGGAGCGGGGAGGGTGGACAGCAAATTCAAGGCTAGCCTGGAATACTTATCAGGTCACTGTTTCCAAAAGAAAGCAAGAACTGTAGACTGAGAGTGTACATAGCTCTTGCAAAGGATCCAAGTTCAGCTCCTCATATCCACAAGGGGCTCATAAGGCCTTTAAGCCCCAGGGCTTTTTGGAATGCTGGCTGTAGGATTATGCCCACTCATAAGAGACTGGCTGTCCCTGTGGAGCTCACCCTCCAACCCCGAGGTGTGTGGGCTTTCCCTCCATCTCTGTTCAGCCAGCCACCCTGTCTCAGGAGAACCCACAGGTCTAGTTCTTTACACTACAGGACTTTGCATAGTGAGTGGGTTGTGCTTTGGAGAAAGTGCTACAGTGACTTCGAGCCAGGAACTGTTAACATGCACAAGTGCTGTGAGCTCACTCCTGGTCCTAAGGAAACAACTAGCAATGGGAGGATGCTGGGCGATAGCCCAGTTAGTAAAGTGCTTGCAGTGTGATCGAGAGGACCTGAGTTTAATCCCCAGAACCCACAGCTGTAAAAAACATCCAGGCATTGGAACCCATGCTTGTAAGGGGGCTCACTCCCCAGCTAACCTTGCCTACTTGGCAAGTTCCAGGACAGTGGGAGACTCTGTCTCAAAATGAACAAGGTAGACAGTACTTGAGGAACAACACCATGTTGAGCTCAGGCCTCTGCATGCACATACATATATGTACACATGCACGGATGAAGGTGAACACACACAAACACGTACACACATACAGGCACAAGGAGAATATGCTTTTTCAGTGAGTTTATGACCATGGACACATAGAAACAAACAGGAAGTGGAAATTTTCTGGTATATTATGGGCTGTTTTGACAGCCTATAAGAAGACATGCATTATGAAGACGGATAATGGGGAAACATCCCCTAGCATACCACAGTAATTTACAGTAAAGGGGGAGTTCTAGGGAGACGTGCACCCCCCATTCCACTGCTTTAAAACCAACAACAGGTTTGCACAGGAGAGAGCACAAAGAGAACACACTGAAATGCTAATGCTCACTTAGATCTGAGAGGGAAGGTTATTTTCCAATTTTCTTAAGTGTTGAGGGTTTGACAACCCTTTCTCTGTTCCCACTGACACAGGAAGAGAGCGGTTCTTGCGGAAGGGACCCTCATGTCTCGTGGTCCCATTTCTCATGGCCCCGGTGCCATTTGAGTCACATCCCCTCCTGGGTCACCTGATGTTTCTAACATCCTTGTCAACAATGCCCCCACTCTCTCCTCTGAGTGGGGAGGCGGATAGGATGATTTTATTTCTTTCTTCCCTGCAGGCCGGCCAAACAGCTTTGTCCATCGTTCTGAATTCACCTGCCCACGTGGAAATCGCAGAGCTTCTGAGGGCCCACTCGGAGCAGGGCAGGTCCCTGGGGCTGAAGGAGCTGCAGAAGAATTAGCAGCCAAGAACAAAAGGTTCCTTTGCTGGACTCCCCCCCTGCCCTTAGAGAGGGCTGGGGTCACAGCCAGAGGGCCACCATTCAAGACAGAAACTATGTCAAATATGCACAATACATTCCCGGCATACAGTTCTGCTCATTAGGATGCTTGGTAGTGTTTGTCTTAGGCCAAACCCCCCAAACTACATGAGGTCCAGAGCAGGGTGCGAGGTGCAGAGTGCAGGCTGCAGTGGAGTCACCCAGAAATTCAAAACAGCTTCAGCTTTGAATTCCTCACGATGTTGTCTTTGCAGCCCTGTGTAGCAAGCACGTAGGTAAGGGCACACTCGCACAGTAGAAAAAGCAATACTTTTTACATGGAGTTTTAAAGGGCACCGTCTTTTTGTTTTTAATCAAGTATGTATACAAATATGTCCCAGTGAATATGCATGTCTAGAGAGAATGGCAGGAGTCTAAATTCAGGTAAAGGAGGACTAAGCCCAGTGATGTCAGTGCCAGGCTGTGACACTTCTGAGTACCCCAGGGGTTCCCATCCCCTCTATGGAAGTAAGCAGAAAACCAATCCAATGATAAATACTAGATGCATGCTTGACAGAGTCCAGTTGTTTTACCCATTCTCAACCTATAAGAGAAGCAAGTGAATTGGCCAGCTTCTTGCTGGGAATGGGACATTGTAGAAGTCACCATCATTTACCCGTTTCTAGAAGCACAGGGCCCCTATAAGCAGGTACCAGCTCTGAGAACTTCCTGGATCTTTGCTGCATAAACATCCAGCCTGGGCTGCAGTAGCAGCCAGTGGGCGCAGAATAGAGCTCTCCCTTAGACATCTCTCCCAGGGATAGTGCTTTCCTAAGCATCCATATCCCCTGGGTCCTGCACATGAAAGGCTCATGATCATAGCTCTGAAAGTCTCATGCAATCACACACACACACACACACACACACACACACACACACACACACACACACACACACACCTTTTATATAAAAGGAAGAGTATCAAGTATCAAAATTGGTGATCTGAACACTGAAAACACTAAAGCAAGATTTCTCATTTGGCCTGGAATACCTATATGCTTGGTACCCCTTGGCTGAGTCACAAAGTCTTCATGAGTAACAATTTCACCATCCCCAAAGTGGAAGTGATCGTACAACCTACCTCTGGGAGTCTCCACAAGAAACGGCTGTAACAGTTTTGGAATCTGGATGATAACCCAGAAAGGCTGTCTTCAGAAGTTCTGCAGCAAAGTCCTCCCCACGGTGGGATTTGTGAGAGATGCCCAAAATCCCACATGTGGATGGTGTAACAGACGAGCTTTAAAAAATGCTTTAAGTAGATTTATTTCAATGTCAAAACACAATGTAAAAGCCAACACATACTTTAATAAATGTTAGCTCCGTGCTTCGCAAAGGTTAATGTGTATCCAGCCCCAGGGATCTTGTTATACTGTAGGTCTGAAACGAGGTCTGGGTTTCTATGTGTCTAACTGGGCCCAGAGGATGCCAGTGCGGTCAGGCTACAGCCACGCTTTGAGCAGCACAGCTCCGGCCTGTCTTCTTTTTGTTTATTAATTAAAATGTTGCCTCCCAATTGGTCTCAAGATTTCTTTGCTCTTGATTCTTGTGAACTTGCAATGCTGGCCTGTATTCGCTAATTTCTCTTTGCTATGACAAAATACCCAAGGAAGGATACTTATGAAGAAAAAGAGGGTGTTTATTAGCCCACAGCTTTGAAATTTAACCAGCCTGGTTTGGGGATTTGGGCAGACCAATCGTAGGAGCCTAGAGGAGGAAGGGATCACAGCTGGGTATAGGGAGCACAGCTGGATACAGGGAGCACAACAGCAGGGTGAAATCGGGTTTTTGAGCATTGATCTTGTGACAGCTGCTCTGGGTCCCAAGAAAGATACCTTAAACACATTGACAGCTTGCCCTCAGATGACAGCATGTCTGTTCCTTAAAGCTTCCCAGTGCTAGAGTAGGGGGTGATGTGCTGTAGAAACCGTAACAGCCAGAGGGTCATAGACCCCATGAAGAGGCTTTGAGCTGAACTCTAAGGTTAGCCAGACTGTCCTAGAGGAAGCGATGGGGTTGCAGATGTGACAGGAGTAAGGGCCCCACATGAGAGGGTTTCGGATGGGAGAGGAGATTTGAGAGAGAAGACAGATGGCCTTGTTTTGATATTAGAGATTTGGCCTTGAGCCAATCTGTGAGTGTCTCACAAATTAGTTTAAGAATTTAAACTCCTTCCAGAAAAACATACATATGCACTAAGCCCTACTCTTAAAACCCTACTGTTGGGAACCCAGCATGGAAACCTGCTAAGTTTGATTCCGAGGACCCACATGGTGAAAGAAGAGAACTAACTTGGGCGAGTTCTCCATTTCTACCCCTTCTTGATCATTCAGTTCCGGGATAAAAGACGCAAGCTTTAATTTATAATACACCTTTATCAGCACCAAAGCTGGACAGATATCTACCCTCTGTGCTATTAGAATCTACTTTCCTATCGATACCCTGAGTCATTACTTACTATGTCCCATCCAGTCTACTCTTAACTCCAATAGACCAGCCCTCATGGCCCTGATTTTAAAATTCTTACCTCATGATGTCTTTTCTCCGCTTCCTCTCTCATCCTCATAGTCTCCTCAGGCCCCAAGCCGGGGAACCCCAAACCCCACCTATCTCAATTGTCCCCAGCTGTAGACTGTTGACATCCTTACGCACCAATCAGGGATAACTTGGGGGCGGTGTCACACAGAGTCACATGCAGACTTTCTCTTTTGTCCCTGGGGGTAACCAAGCCTTAGGGGCCAGTATTCAGCATTACAATATATAAGCAAAAGACCATCTTCAAAAGAGATGTAGCTGAATGTATGTTTGAGCTCTTGTATGTAGCCCTTGTATGTTTGAGGGTCTTGGGTTCCTTTCTGATAGGGGAGGAACTGGAAGCAGGAACACAAGTTGGGAGTCTCTTGTGAGCCCCTGGGTATAAAGCAGTGAGAGCAGTAAGACCTGCTGGGAAAAGTACCAGGAATGAGGGCGTACCAGGATGTGGTTACAAACTGAATAACAAGAGTTGGTGTCACCATTACCCCCAGTCTCATTCTACTCCACTTCCTTAATTATAATGTCTCCAACTCACTGCCAAGAACAGAGACTCCACTTCCTAGCGTCCTTTGCAACTTGGTCGGCTTCTTAACTACACATGGAAGGTGAGTGAGGCACAAAGGGATGTGCACAGACTTCAGGCAAAGGAAGGAACACGCACCTTCCCTGTCTCTTTGGCCAGGATACTGTAGCCATCCAGCTTGATCCATAAAGATGAGGCTAGTGCCCCCGCCCAGACAGAACAGGAGTCAGAAGGAGATGGGGTCCTGTTACATCTGCTCTGAGCTGCTTATCCGTCCCTTGACAAAATCCAAAAGTGTTCTCATCCAGAAGTAAACCATTGTCCACTGGAGCCCCTCCCGAGATAGACAACATCCTTGAGACCTCAAGACAGCAAAGGCATCGGGATAGAAAAGCCTTTCTGATGCTGGGAATTCTAGAGGCAGAGGCAGGCAGATCTTAGGGTTCTAGGTTACCCTGGTTTACAGAACAAGTTCCAGGATAGCCAAGGCTACACAGAATAACCCCATCATGGGGAAAAGGAAAGGAAAGGAAAGGAAGGGAGGGGAGGGGAGGGGAGGGGAGGGGAGGGGAGGGGAGGGGAGGGGAGGGGAGGGGAGAGGAGGCTTTTCCTCAAAAACTTGCCTCCTATCTGGGTGCCATGGATGTCTATGGTACTAGACCTGGTGCACAGTGATGGTGGGATTGCCCACCCAGAGTCCTGCAGAAAGTGTAGCCTATGCCACCCTGGCAGATTTCAGGATATGAGCTGTCCATGCCTGGCCAGTCTTTAAGCAAATCTGTTATGAAAACCTGGGCAAAAGCACTGAATACTTTGAGCAACTTGAGGGAACACAGTCTCCTGCAGCAGTAGTGGCTGGTTTGTGAGAAGCAACTGAAGCCAGAGGGAAATGAGATTCCAGGACAGGGTGAATTTTCATGAAGAGCAGTCAAGATGTGTTGAGGGGAGGAGCGAGGAGCCACAGTCAGAGCAAAGTCTGCTGGTGGAATAGACAAGGGATGGGAGGGAGGCCAATCATCCTAGCCTTCCTCACAAGGGCAACCTACAGGAAAACTCACCCCTACCCCTTAAAATATAGGCTGTAGGCACCACCTGAGCCAGTCAGTTGTCTCCTAAGAACCCCAAAGCTGGGATTTAGTAAATAGCTCCAGTTCCCTGGTATCTGGGTTGCAGTATAAAGAACTCTGAAGCTCCTGGTCATGCATCAGCCATGTGCTTGGCGCAGATGTTCAGAGCAGAGTGAGATGAGAAAGCCAGGGCAACCCATGCCTGTAGATGCCTCCCCTCAAGTATGGGAGATTTTCTGCCCCATGTCTTCTCCCATCCCCTGTAGGTACACAGCACCATGACAGGATGCAGCAAAGGCAGGTGTTAATAGAACAGCCTGCTGCTCAATCCCCAGCTGCAGTGTGAGGACCAGAGCTTCCTTAGTCCTGGAAGCAGCTGGCGCATGCACAGTGGGCAGCCTCTGTAACAGCAGCATGAAGGGCCAAGCTTGAGCTCTCCCTAGACCCTGCCTCTAACTATAGCAGCTTGCACCAGGCATAGTGTTAGAGGTCTTCACTCAGGCAGGCGGCAGAGACAAGGGTAGGTGGGTCTCTGTGAGTTTAATGCCAGTCTACATCGTGAATTCCAGTACAGCAAGAGTAGCGAGACTCTGTCTTAAAAAAAACAAAACAAAACAAAACAACAAAAACGATAACAAAAAAAACAGCTTTTGGTTATGGAGCAGTTAGCTTTCTGCATTTGTGAGTTCTACATCTATAGATCCAGCCAGTTGTGAGTAATGCTAATAATAAATACTAAGAATGCTTTTCATGTGTCCTGAACAAAAACTTCTTGTTATTCCTAAGCAATACAGGGCGACAATAACTTAAATAGCATTTTCACCTCATTAGGCCTAAGCAATCTAGAGCTGGTTTAAACTATAGGGGTAGCACTCTGATTTGAAGTCAGACCCAAGTCCTCAGTGTGGCCTTTCTCCTCTTAACCCTAGTGTTTAAAATCTATTAGCAACAAAGGCAAACAAGAGCTCAGGGCTGGAAAGATGGCTTGGAGGTTAAGAGCTCATACTCCTCTGCAGAAGATCTGAGTTCAGTTCCAGGCACTCATGAAGGGCAGGGTGCCACCTGTAAATCCAGCTCCAGGGGCAGAGGGTCAAACGCCCTCTTCTGGTCATCTCAGGTACCTACACACGAGAGAGAGAGAGAGAGAGAGAGAGAGAGAGAAAGAGAGAGAGAATGCACACACATACACACACACACACACACACACACACACACACACAGAAGCAATAAGCGAAAAGAAAGAAAAACCAGGAAGTTTGAACTCCAACTCTGAAAAATTTAAATAAATAACTAAATATATAATAAGTGTGTGAGTTATGGAGAACATTATGCCATTTTACATAAGAGACTTGGGTATATGGGTTTCTGGTATCCTTAGGACGTTTTAGATGCAGCCCCCTTGGATACAAGGGACAACTGTACCTAGGCCCAGCCATTTTAAGGGCTTTAACACTTGAGAGGCAGAAGTAGGCAGATCTCTGCAAGTTTGAGGCCATCCTGGTCTACAAAGTGAGTTCCGGGACAGCTAGGGCTATACTGAGACAACCTGTCTAAAACAAAAACAAAAAACCAAAACAGAACCAAAACAACAACAGCAAAAGTTGGGAGGGGCTTTAGATACGGTTAAGGGCTGTAATTTTTCCATCTTCCATTTGAAGACAGAAGCAAAGAGAGTTAAGTAATTCATCCAAGGACCATGTAGCCTAGTAAACTTCAGGTTCAGGATTACAAACCAGCCAATCAAGTTAGTTTTATGTCAGCTTATCACAAGCTACAGTCATATGAGGAGAGGGAGTCCCTCCAGAAGATCAAGTTGCAGGCAAGCATGTAGGGCATTTTCTTACATAGTGATTGATTGAGGAGGGTCCAGTCCATTGTGATGGAGCCATTCCTGGGCTGGTGCTCCCGGGTTCTATAAGAAAGCAGGCTGAGCAAGCCACAAAGAACAAACAAGCCAGTAGGCAGCACCCCTCCGTGGCTTCTGCATCAGTCCCTGCTGCTGGGTTTCTGTCCTGTTTGAGTTCCTGCCCTGGCTTCCTTCAATGGCAGACTGTGATGATGGGGAAGTGTAAGCCAAATAAAATAAACCCTTTCCTTCCCCACTTGCTTTTGGTAACTGTGTTTCTTCATAACATTAGAAACTCTAAGATGGGCTCCATGAAAAAAATCCCACTGCCACACATCCAGATCTTTTCTTGCCCCTGACTAGTGCCCCAGGCTAGAGTCAGCGTGGCTGGGGCTGGAGGTTACGGTAACATCTGACCTGCAGGTCTATTAGAGGTGTCCCTCAGGACAGAGTCTTTAAGATGGGGACAGTTGGGATGTCAAAATGCCCGTGTTTCAGCATTTCTTGAAAGAAAGAGGCCTCTGTTCAGGGCCCAGATGTGTTAGCCTTGCATTGTCTCCATGGCTGGAGAAGGGAGCCCTCTCCCAGACCCTGGCCTGGGTCCCCAGTGCTGTGACTTCATAGACTCCTGGACTCCAGTGCAGTGAGAAGATGCAGGGTTTTAACTCCCCCAGGAAATTTCTTGGGTATTTAAAAAAATGATAATTATGCCCCCCCCCCAATTTGTTCCTAGCTTGGCTCAAACTCACAGAAATGCTCCTGCCTCCACCTCTCAAATGCTGGAACTATAGACCGGTTATGTACCACCATACCCTGGTCCTTAAGTATCTTAATGGGCATGGCCTCCCTCACTGATTCCACAGCGGTGGCAAGTGCATCTTGAAGTCTAAGGTCCACGTAGAGCATCAGAAGTGCAGATCCCATTCTTGAGTCTGTGCTGAGCCTGAGACTTGGCATTCTAGCAAGTTCAGTGCTGCTGGAGAGTAACCCCCTGTGGAAAGCAAGGGGAGAGACCCACACTGGACCAGTGTCCTCTCAGAGGAGGGGATGGGGGAAAGAGGGGACAGGAGATTTCACTGTACACTGTTGGAGCCCTCATGAATTTTTTATAACTGTATGCATCTGCCATTTACTCAAGAAAAATCAACTGAGGGAAGGATAGGAACAGTTTCACGTAGCCAAAGCTGGTCTGGAACTCACCAAGGAGCTAGGGATGATCTTGAACTCCTGAGTCTCCTGCCTCTACTTCCCAAGTGCGATGATGATTTCAGAGGCGGACCACTGTATCAACTTCAGGAAACTACAGATTTTGAAACCACTCATTCTAAAATCTAGAATCAAGTTTAAACTCTGAATTCTTCCACCAGTGGCCTTCAGGGCCTGCTATACCTGTTTCCCTAGAAACTGATTCTTTCTGAAAAAAGAGTCTACCCTCTAGGATGGAGGCCTTTAACTGTTCCACAGCCTGCTTCTCCCCAGCTTCCGGTGGCTTAATAAGACAGATTTTTGTTCTTTTTGTTTGTTTGTTTTGACTTTTGAAATAGGATCTTACTCAACAGCCCACGCTAGTCTCGCCCTGCCTCCATCATGACTCAGAAGAGTCAGTCAAGATCAAATGAACTTTTCTCCATAGCTTCCCTGAGTATTTTTGTTGATCACATGATGACCCTGGCACCCTTTTTCATGCCCCTCCTGATCTGCATCTTCTGGAAGCAGGAAGCCTGTCTTGCAGCTCACAGTGATGAAGGTGATGCAGCTCATAGCAGGGACAAACACCGATGCACTGGGAAAGGTCACCCGTGCCAGGGAGCACAGGATCACTAGCTGTGAAAGATATGATCTCTTCTCTGATCGAGAAGCTGCTAGCTCCCTGGGACAGAACGATGGGTTGGTGGGATTTAAGGATTAAAGCATGTAAGAGAGTCTGCAACGACAGTTTTCGATGTTCGCATCACGGAGTTCAGCTTTTGCTTTTGTTTTCCAAGACCGGCCTCACTCTGAAATCCAGACTAGCCCCCAACTCCTGGCTCGACCTGCTACTCACTGGGATTACTAGCCTGCATCACTCATCAGCTTCATGTCCAGCTTCAGCCATGATCTTCACAAGCAATCGGGCTCTGGTTCTGCCTCTCATGCACCAGGCTACCTCCAGCAAAACCTACTACCCCAAAGAAGGGATTGGCCAGTATTTTTCACTTAATGTTCCATAGCCAGTTAGCCAAAATCAAAGTGAAACTCCCAGCAACCAAACAGTTCTCGAATGGAATGGATGCATTAACGAATGCCAGCAGGACCAGTGCAGAAGACAGAGAATATTCATAATCTAACCAGGGAGATTTTAGCTCACAGAGTTATGTGTTCAAACCTATGTGTTACAAAACAATTTGTAAAAATGAAGGCAAAGAAGTTTGTTTTTTGTGGCTGGAGACTGAACACAGGGCCTGGAGAGATGCTCAATGACTAGGAGCACTGTAACTTCAGACCCAGAGGATCCTGATCCCTCTTCTGGCTTTCTTGGGTACCAGGCATTCATATGATATACAGACATAGAGAAAACGAACACACACACGCACGCACGCACGCACGCACACACACACACACACACACACACACACACACACACACACCGTTTGAAACAGGGTTTCTCTGTGTAGCCCTGGCTATCTGGGAACTTATGTAAACCAGGCTGGCCTCAAACAGGGATCCACCTATCTCTGTCTCTCAAGTGCTGGGGTTAAGACATGTGCCACCATAAATCTATTTCTGCTCAGTGCCTTGCTAAGCAAGCCCTTTCCCACTGAGCTACACCTTCCTTCAATCTCTGCCCTATCTATCTGTGCTGGCCTGGCTAGCCTTTCCTGTCTTTCCATGAACCTGAGAACTCTTTCCTATTGCCTGTCTCCTCCAGGAAGTCGTCCCTCTCTGTGGCTAGGCTGGGGGCTAAGTCATTGAAAAGCTGCACTGGTTAGACCTGGGAGAATCCCTCAGAGGCAGCAGAGACTGGCCAGAGCTTCTGTTGCTTGTCAGGAATGGCCTCAGACTGTCAAGGCAGCAGGAGAGACAATCGCCACATTGAAACACCCTGAGCCAAGTGGGTATTTGAAAGGGATGAACCACCGTGCCTTTGACAAGCACTTTAAAAGTCAGATTTCTGATTGTGGAAACCCAGCCCCTTTGCACTCCTAATTTGATTTCTCCGTGGTGAGAGATGAAAAGTCTAACACCATGGTATTTTGGGAATATTGTGTTCTCTTGAGCAATGACTTGATCCCTGACTCTGCCTGCTTCTCTGGTCACCTCTTGTTTAGCGTAGATTTCATTTCAAGAAAGAAGGAAGTAGAATCAGGTGAGTGTCTGTTGGATTCTGTGTTTGCCAGAAGAGGGAGTCACAGAAGAGGGTACAAGCAGCCTTTCCCAGCCCTGTCGCTCTTAGGGCTGCAGAAAGCTTTGCTGCAGAGTGGAGGGTGCTCTGGTGCACTGGCGAGGTCAGACAGGGTTGGAATTGCATGCAGCACGCTGGGGCCCACGAGGAGCGAGCAGGCAACTAGAATGCAAAGAGGCCAGCTCTGTGGAGTTCAAGTGGAGAGGGGATAGCCTAGCCATAAGTCAGTTATGAAAGGTGAGAACAGGTTTCCAGCACAGTGGGCTTGGTTTTGGGTTCAGCCTACAGAACTCTACCTACAGCTCATGCAAGGAACACAGCCAGGGTTTCCACATCAGCACCTGTCACTGTTTGCATCCAGTCTTAAGGGTTTGGTTTTGTTTTATTTTCTAGACACTTTATTTGCTGTTGTTTGAACCAGGGTCTCCGGGAGCCCTGGGCTGGACCTATCTTGAACTTTTGTAGCTGAGGATAACCAACCCCGAACCCTTGATCCTTCTGCTCCCATCTCCCATGTGCCAGCTGGGATTACAGGAAGCCACCTGCAGGCTTTAGCTTTTAGATAGGAGCCTTAATGTCTACGTCTTTCTAGAACATAATAGAAAAAAATAATTAGCTGGGCATAGTGGTACATACTTTAATCCCAGCACTTGGGAGGCAAGAGTTCGAGGCCACCCTGGCCCCTCTACATGGGGAGTTCCAGGATAGCTAGAACTGCACAGTGAGGCCCCGTCTCAAAAGACTACAATATAATAATAATAATAATAATAATAATAATAATAATAATAATAATAATGATGATGATGACGACGACGACAACAATAACAATAGAGTGATGACAAATTTAAATTTGTATTTCTTGCCAGCCCCTGGTAGAAAAGTGTACCCAAATCAAAGAAACACTTATGTACAAACTATTCAATCTGAGCAATATACAGACTTAAATTTAAAAATGTCCTGAGTTAGCTGTTGGGTTAGAATTTGAAAAGCAAGTCATTTGTGGACCTAGGAAGGCCAGGTGGGGAAGTGAGGATGAAAGGATTCACAGAAGCCCTGATGGTTCTAAGATAGAGGACGAAGAAGAACAAAAGAGATGAAACCTTTGAAAGGTATTCAAGGAATGGAGCCTCGGGGAAGACAAGGGGAGGGGGGGAAGCCTGGGAGAGCCAGGGAGAGCCAGAGAGAGCCAGGGAGAGCATGCTGGCAGCAGCCAAGGCAAGGCCAAGGCGGCACCAAGCTGGAGATATTGCTGGGTTGGGAAGCAAGAGAGTGAGGGGTTAAGAGCACTGACTGCTCTTCCAGAGGTCCTGAGTTCAATTCCCAGGAACCACATGGTAGCTTACAACCATCTGTAATGGGATCCAGTGCCCTCTCTGGTGTGTCTGAAGACAGCTATAGTATACTTATATATAATAAATAAATAAATCTTTTTTAAAAAAAAGAAAAAGAAAGAAACATCTGAGGGAAAAACACACTCCTTCTGCACTCCTAACACCCGGGACTGAATGCCAGGGGCAGAACGGAAGCTGGTGGGAGGAAGGCTCCAGGAAGAACAGGCCCTTCTCTCCTATGGCCTCAATTTAGCATTGGATAGACACGAACAAATCTCAACTTCCCGAAACATTTTCTGCCCCTGGCATGCCTGGGCCAAGGGTAAGAGGGGCTCTGACTGGCGATGACATATATGGGTACAGGAGACAAGCTTCAGCTCACGCCCCCATCCTGGGTGACCTTCAAGGGTCTTGCCTTGGAACTTGAGTGTTGTGTAAGATTGCTGTCATGGTAACTTCTCAGTAAATAGCTAACAGACTGAAAATATTTCCAACAATAGATTTTGGGAGAGTCCTTATGTTCTCAGACACAACTGAATTGTGTGTTTTAATTTGGAGGGGATGAGAAGAGATCTTTACGGCTGGAATATTCTAGACTGGTGCTTCGTTCCCAGTCAAAACTGCCTGTTGTTTTCAGAAGACAAATCTCAGCAGGGATTGGGTCTCTGGGAGGCAGGAAGCATTCAGAAGAACAGTCAGGACCACGTCATGCTGTGTACAAGTATTAAGTTCTAAAAAAACAAGATGGCGAGTAAGGCTGTATAAGTGCCTTTGATTTTCACTGCTGTAGCTTCCCCGTAGTTCAACACAAATCTGTTTTCTGTTATAATTGCATGAGCTTCATCGACATATTCCTAATATTTGTTTAAGGATGGGAGGGTCACGATCAGCCAGTGAACTCTCAAGTCTCCCTGAAACCAGACTTCCGGTCTTTGGACAGGCAGAGTGTCCGCTCTTGTCCATGGAGATTTAGAAAATGGAACTTCAAGGCTGGGGGGATGGCTCCAGGGTTAGAGTGCTTGCCGTTCTTGCAGAAAACCCAGGCTCATCTCACATCACCCACATTAGATGGCTCACAACTGCCTGTTCCACCAGCATCAGGGATTCAATGCCGTCTTTCGGCCTCTCAGGGCACTGACATACAAATGCACACATAAATAAAACGGGCTATAATTTAGATCTTAATTTTAAAACAGGTTTATTTATTTATTTTATGCATATAGTGCATATGCACTGTAGCTGTCTTCAGAAGAGGGCATCGGATCCCATTACAGAAGGTAGTGAGCCACTACATGGTTGATGGGAATTGAACTCAGGACCTCTGGAAGAGCAACCAGCGCTCTTAACCCCTAAGCTGTCTCTCCAGCCCCTTAAATCTTAAATTTAAAAAAAAAAAATGAAGAAAATAAAACTTCAGCTACCATTAACCCTTTAAGATCAAAGTCTTAAGTGGGTAAACTGAGGAAGGATAGGAAGACTGAGAACATGCAGAGACATGGGCATTACAGCTTGTTTCTTGTTAGCTGACAGCCAAGCACAGGGGAGGGGACACAGATCTCTCTTCTGGTGTCACAGGCTGGAGATAAGCACACAAGGAGTCCACCGCTGTTCAGCCGGCCCCACTAGCGACAGAAAGTGAGGAAAGTGAGCCCCTAACTAAATACATTCAGGAGATCCAGGAACAAGACGGACAGTGGACTCTGCACATACAAGGCGGCCCCACTGGGCCGAGTGGCTGTCTCTGCAGAGCCCAGTGTCCCCCAGTCATTGAGACCTGGCTGACCTCTGTGAAGCATGCAACAGCTCATCTGGAGAGATTCAAGGAACAATTGTTGGTGCCGAAAGGATGGCAAACAGGATAAAAATCTCTTTCCAGGTAAACAGTGTGTCAGGCATGATGTCCATCCAGCACACACGCAGGATAGGCAGTCAGCCTGACAAGACATGGTCCATGGCTACAGACTCTGAGCTGAGGGGTATGAGTTCCTGACACCCATGGAGGAAGCTCCCAAAGGCATGCTTGCTTGGGACAAGATCACACCCCAATTCAGATGGTGACAAGACTCACCACTTGTCCTGGGAGGGGAACCTCACTGTCAAAAAGGAATGGAAGCACTCCCAGCTAAGAGCTGACAAACAGAAGGACCAACACATCCCTCCCCCTACCTCAAAGTGCTGACCCTCCACCTCCTGCCCACAGGTCTCTAGTGTCATATTGCTACGTCTGCCTTCTGCCTATGCACTGGAGGGGTTCCAGGCCAGGCTCCTTCCTCAGGCTATAGCTGGGTCCTAACTTCTAGAAGGCAGTGAGTTGGCCAACCCAACTCAGGCCAAAGACTGGGCTGTCCCTCAGTCCCATCAGTAATCTGGTCAGACTGTTCATCACTGTCAGTCACTGTCAAACCATGAAGCCTTAATGTGCGAACATGTACTGGGGGCCATCAATTACTCCATATTTGCTGGCCTGTATGAGCATGTCCCTTGGTCCTTGCCTTGTCTGCTGTCACCATGCTGCTGGCCTGCCCAGGGAAGCCTGGGGTATATTGCTGTTGTTTTTGATTGGCTGGGCCAGCTCTTCACCATGGCCAGGGCTGGAGATGGCTCCAGTAGCTAGGAGAGGATCAAACTGCCCAAACTCAAGGCCTCAGGTCCTATCTACGAGGCAGGATGGGGATGGAGGGCTCTAACCCTTCTTTCTCTGTCCTTTAGGGCAGCATTCAGAGCCTCTGTCCCCAGAGTGCCCCTGGGGGACAAAGCCAAAGATCTCAAGCTTTGTGTCTCTTGTGACCTGGAACCTTATATCTGGTCTGTCAGTTTTTACTCCATTTGGGCCATTTGGATAGCCTATGCCACAGCTCTCAGTGCCACATCTCGGGGCAGGCCCTTCCTGGGCTCAGCTAAGACAAACACGGGACCATGTACACCAAGTTGGGAGCTTGTCTTCTT
Source organism: Rattus norvegicus (assembly GCF_021556685.1). NCBI lineage: Eukaryota > Metazoa > Chordata > Mammalia > Rodentia > Muridae > Rattus > Rattus norvegicus. Next base: position 119,238,056 of record NC_141538.1, on the reverse strand, counting down.
TGCCTCTGCTCTGTCCCTGGTTACCATGTGGTATCTGCCAGGCCCAGGCCTTGACAGGCCGAGGAGTCTGACACTGATTCTCTTCTGACTGGGAAATAAACACCTCTGAAGGAGAAGAAAAAAAAAAACCCTCCCCCCCAAAAAAAATTTTTTTTGGCACAACTAACAACCAATCTGTCTTGCACAGAGATTTCAAATAAGAACATTAACGTAGCAATGAACTATCATGTCAGAATGTAGACATTTGAATTGAACTCGTCTGGAAACCCATACTGCCCTGTGGAAATTTCACAAACCAGAATAGGAATGAAATTTATAATAAAAACACAGGCCTTGATGTCCTTGAGACTTGTACAGAACTTCATTTGACCTCCTCCTTCAGCTGATGATTTTAACTTACCAGCCTGTGTGGCCTCGCACAACACACCTCCTAAATGAGCTTATACTCTTCACTGGATAACAGTTCTGCCAGGCATATACCTTCCATGGGAGCAACGTCACTCCCAAACTCTGTCATATACATTAAGATGCATACCCAACCCTGCCTCAGCTCACTCACTTTCTCCTGTGTGTATCTCACACGAGTACATGAGCATGTGCAGAGGCCACAGGACGTTGGTGTGTTTTAGGGGTGTCAGCTTTTGCATTAAGTTTTAGAAATATCTTAATACATTCTGATGACAGGGTCTTTCCTTAGCAGATAGACATGTCACCTACGGTTAGACTAAAGTGTTAAAAATATAGTCTCTTTACTTTAGGGTGGCAGATGCCGTTCATCAAAAGCCTGTCCTGGAGCTCACTGGTGTCATATGAAGGAACTCACTGGTGACATGATGCTTGCCCTAAAGCCTAACAGTGCTAAGTTCAAGCCTCTGAACCCATACAAAAATGCCGAGTGATAGCTGAGTCCAGACTTGTCCTGACCCCCATGTGCACACCATTGCACGCACGCACACGCGTGCATACACACCTTCCCTTTTAATTCAATGTCTTAGGCCTAGCATGGTGTAGTACACCTTTGATCACAGACCTCAGAAGGCAGGGGCAGGCTGACCTCATTGAACTCGGGGCTAGCCAAGCCTGCGTAGTAAAACCCTGTCTCAAAAAAAAAAAAAACAAAACAAAACAAAAAAAAAAAAAACAAAAAAAACAAAACAAAACAAAAACTCTAGAATTTGGGCTGGAGAAATGGCTCAGTGGTTAAGAGCATCAACTGCTCTCCCAGAGGTCCTGAGTCAATTTCCAGCAATCACATGGTGGCTCACAACCATCTGTAATGGGACCCGATGCGCTCTTCTGGTGTGTCTGAAGACAGCAGCAGTGTTCCCAGACACATAAAATAAATAATTCTTTAAAGGACAAAAAAAGACCTAGAAATTGAAAAACGCTCGGATGAGCTTCATGAGCCAGAGTCAAGACTGAATTCACTCCACAGACAGACCTGGGAGCAGCACCAGGCACTGAAGAAACACTTCAAGATGGACCCTCACTCTAACTAGGAGAGAAGCAATGTCCTGGTTGCCAGATTCAACATGAAAGGAAGAGGCTGAAACTCAGTTGTCTCCAGTGCAGGGACAAGAGAAGGAAGTGCAGAGTGAGCCTCTCCTCCTTGCTGTGCCAGCCTCCTGAGCTTCCAACGCAAAGCTTTACCATCACCCTCTGCTGTAGAGCCTGGCACAGCCCAAGGGGTCCTCCTGGGACACTGACATTCCCAGGTGACCCTCAGCCTTGAGGAGGCTCACTCTCTACCTCAACCAATGGGCACCAAAATGGAGATGACACATGCAGGATTCCTGACTCTATGAGGTTCCAGAAACTCCACAGGGAGACAACTGACCTGGATTTGGCTTACGAAAACCCTTGTCTTCTATGAAGCTGAGAGCTCATTAAGATTACTAAGAGCCAACGCTGGGCTGGTGGAACTCTCAAGATAAGACAACTAAAGATGATCTCTTCTTTGCCTTATGGACAAACCAGGCTCATTGGAGCTCATGTCCTGCTTCCTTTACTGTGATGGGAAATGTGGTGCCACCTGTACCACCGTCTGAACATGCCACCAGCCACCATAAGCTTGGAATTCACAGGCTACATTCCTAGTTTGCTTTTACAGCCTGAAGGCCTTTAATGGTCTCTTTATGTTGCTCAGGCTGGATTCTGAACCCTGAACTCACTGTGGCCCTTCTTCCTTAATCTCCTGATAGCTGGAACTGAAGGCTGGGGCTTTTGTTTTTAAGATTAATTGTACGTGTGCTTTGCCTGTATCTATCTCTGTGTACCGTATTTGTACTTGGTACTTCTAGAGGCCAGAAGCAAGCGCCAGATGGCTGTGAGCTGCCATGTGTGTACTAGGAATAAACTCAGGCCATTTGGAAGAGCATCCAGTGCTCTTAACCACTAACGCATCTCTTTAGCCCCTAAATTTGTTACTAACCTCCAAGTTAGTGGTAAGTTGTTATGGTGATACATCTAAAAAAGCGAACATGGAGGTAATTTTCTACCAGCCGCTCAAAGCAAATCAGCACAGCAAGAGACAACACGGCTTGAGAGATGGCTCCGTGGTTATGAGTCCTACCTGCTCTTTCAGAAGACCTGGTTTCAAGCCCCAGCATCTAACGAGTGGCTTGCAATCATCTGTAATCCCAGTCCCAGGGCATCTGAGGGTACCAGGCATGTGGTACACAAATATGCGAACAACATCTGTACATGTAAAATGAAGAACTTTTAAAAGAGACAACATAGCAGCAAGAATGACTGTGCCCATCTTACATCTGACATTTGCATCAGGACTGAGGGAGGATACAGAAAGAAAGCTAGCTGCCTTTGGTTCCACTCCCAGCATGGGAAAACCAGGGGTGCCTGGTGCTGTCTTCTGTAGACTCCCCAACCTCAAAGGGGTGCCAGGGCTTGCTCAGTTGTCCTAACACTGCATGGTGTTTCCCCCAAAACTTAATTTCAGCACTTGGCACTAGTTACAAGGAGGGATTCAGGACACCTAGGGCTAATGGAGAACATTGCAAAACAAGACAAAACATTCTGCTTTGTTCTCCTGGATTTCTTTAGTGTCTCCTCACTAAAGACTAATTTCAAAGGAAGTTCTATCTATGCACACACGGTCTCACATGTTAAGGTACAGACTGCATCAATGGAGGAGTTGAGGCAATAAAACATAGATGCTATTAGACAATATACAGTTAATGGCAAAGTACTCTTGGAAATAGGAGTAGGGCGATTAAGTAAACAAATGACAAATTCAAACTTCAAGCTTTAATATACAATGGCAGAAAAATAAAGTAATGTAATCTGTTGGTTCAGTCAGCCTGGGTAGCACAGTCTCTTCTAACTTACTGTGTCCTTTCCCATCCCACTGTGGCCTCTAGTAGTATTCCCTGTGTGTGGTTACACTGACAAGTTGCCTCTTTACCAAGGTAGATACCTATTGAAAAGCTACACGCGCTGTCTAAGTCAACCAACCTGCAGGGAGTGACATTGCTCCCCCAGCCCCTTTCCCTGGGGGCAAAAAGTCAGCTTTTCAGGACAGAGACGCCATGGTGCACTGTCTGACTCTACCTTTTGGATGTGTTTTGGTAGACAGAAAGCACTCCAGATTGCTAAGGCATATTGTTAAACAGTTCTTTCAAATAGGGAATATCTGAGATAAACTTCTTGAATTCTTCAATATCCAAAAATACCTTGGTTTTACCTTTAAAATCAAATGCCAGTTTGGCAGGATAAAGGATTTTCGGTTGAAAGCCTTCTTCTTGCAGAATTTTTATGATGCTGGACCACTGACTCCTTGCATCTATAGTACTAGGTGATAAGTCGGCTGTCAGCCTGATCTTGGTTCCTCTGTAGGTTATTTCTTTTTTGGCTCTGGAAGCTTTTAGAATTCTCTGCTTATCGCCAGTATTCCAAAACTTCACCAAGATGTGTCTCGGCGTGAGCCTGTGCTCATCCACTGAGTTGGGGATTCGATGGGCACTGACAATCTCGAGACTCTGGTCTTCCAGCTCAGCAAAGTTTTCTTCAATTACTTCCTTGATTATGTCCTCTGCTCCGTTCTCCCGGTTTTCCTTCTCTGGAATCCCTATCACTCGGATGTTGGAGCTCCGCAATCTGTCCTCTCTCTCTCTCAGCCTTTCTTTATCAACAATCTCCTTGGCCAACTGCAGTGTCTCCTTGGCCAACCCCTCCAAGGCATCTTCCTGTTCATTCACCCTTGCTTCAATCATGCACGCTAAGGAATTCAGATCATCCATTGAGCTTTTCATGTTTAGGATATCTGAAAAGTAAAGGTTTTTGATATTTTCCACCTCCCTCTGCATCTGTCTGATAACACCGATCACGCCTCTTCTAAAGTTTTCTTCGGTTTCATGGATCAAGTCTGCCTCTTTGCCCATTAGCTCTTCTATTTGCGGTGTCTTGCACCTCCCTTTTTCTGTGTTCATTAGAAGTGGAGTGGCTTGAGACAGAACACTCGACTTTGTACGTGAACAGCCTTTAGGACCATCACTACCTGCCCCTAGAGATTCAGATGGAGAAGCCAAATATAAGGTCAGACACGGTATCCCAAACCTTTGACCAGACTCGGCAGCTGCTCCACCATCCTGGCATTTCACCAGCTTTTTTCCCTTAGAGTCCCAAACCAGGTAACTAAAGGCAAGTTCTTTAAGTCCATGGAAGGTCTCCTTTTTCTTAGTCTGAGAAGACGTCTTTCTGTTTCCTTCTTCCTCTGATTCAGAGTCTACCACCAAACTAACTAAACCAATCTCCTCAGCACTCCTGGTGATTTTCTCATCGCAATGCTCTTCTGTCACAGTAAGGCCCTGAAAGGTTGAGCCTCGAGCGTCATGTAGTACCAAGGTTTCTTCCTTTTTCCCCATTTCTGAGTTCTCTTCCTCCTCTTCCTCCTCCCCTGAGTCCTCCTCCTCCTCTTCTGACTCTGAACCCTCTTCCTCTTCTTCCTCCTCTGAACCCTCCTCCTCCCCCAACTCTGAGGCCTCTCCCTCTGAAGTTTCTTCTCCCTGTTTCTCTGAGATTTCTTCTTCCCCCTCTAGCCTTGAGGCCTCTTGCTTCTTGAGAGTTTCTTTATCTTTCTGATCCAGTGTTTCTTCTTCGTAAGTCTTCACCTCTGGACTTTCCACTTTTACCTCTTTGATGAACAGGAAACTCAAACTGTCACTTGCCATTCTTCTAGCTTCGTGCTTCGTGTCTCCTAGAGTTTTACCCTAGAAGTTAAAAAAAAAAAAAAAACAAAATTAAGCCAGCTATTTCAGTGAGCTAAAACTTCTATTTTACCCTCTAAATTTAGTATACTTGCCTTGACAATAAGCAAATATCTGTAAATATTTCTGCTCTGTAGTGTTGAAGGTCAACGTCAGGGCCTTGTACGTGGTAGGTGAGTATGACTCCCGAGATAGTGTCAGACCAATCATCCATTCTCAAAGATATGGGTCCCCAAATAGATTCCATCTCCTATAATGACCCCAGCTAACAATTGCTTCTTCTGAAGTACTGAGAACACATTCCCATAGGATCACACTTACGCTGACTTTCTGTACCCCAGTACTTATTGTGTTGCATGTGATTGACAGCACATTAATGACCGCTCTTCATGTTTAGCAGGACCCTATATAATCATGACCCTTGTAAGCCAGATCATTTACCATTCCCTCTAACACAATTTATGCCCCCCCAATTGTGTGTGTGTGTCTGTGTGTCTGTGTGCCCATGCACGCACCACAGCAATCATATACAAGTTAGAAGACAACTTTCAGGGAGGAGTTAGTTCTCTGGTCCACCACGGGCGTCCCAGGTAGGCCCTCAGGTCATCAGGTTTGTGCAGCGAGCACCCACTGAGCCATCTTGGCAGCCTCATTTTTAACTATTCTTTCTTTTCTTGAGATAGTGCCACTATCTATCTAGTCCAGGCTAGCCTCAAGTTCATGTCACTCTTCACGCCCCAGGCTCTGCCAACATTCATAGAAACCACACCTAATTTACATGGTGTTGGGAATTGAACCCAGGCTAGCCCTCCATTCTTTTTTGGTTCTTTTTTTTTTCGGAGCTGGGGACCGAACCCAGGGCCTTGCGCTTCCTAGGTAAGCGCTCTACCACTGAGCTAAATCCCCAGCCTAGCCCTCCATTCTTAAGACTAAAAGATAGGCATAATGATGTGTGCCTGTCACCCCAGCTCTTCAGAGGTGGGGTGTTAGGATGGGGAATGGAGGCTAGCCTGGGCTAAATGAGAGCCTTGATCCACACAAACAATAAATACAAAATAGTGAGCAACTGGAATAAACTGGACACTGAGATTGGAGCACAACCTTTCACAAAGTACCAATTCTAGGTGTGTTAAAAGAGGACCTCAATATGAAAAACAAAATCCCTGGGCATATACCCAAATGATGCTCCAACATACAACAAAGACACATGCTTCACTATGTTCACAGCAGCTGGAAAGAACCCAGATGTCCTTCAACAGAGGAATGGATACAGAAAATGTGGTACATCTACACAATGGAGTACTACTCAGCTATCAGAAACAATGACTTCATGAAATTCATAGGCAAATGATTGGAACAAGAACATATCCTGAGTGAGGTAACCCAATCACAGAACACACATCGTATGCACTCACTGATTAGTGGATGTTAGCCCAAAAGCTAGAATAACCCAAGACACAATCCACAGACCACAGGAAGCTCAAGAAGGATGACCAAAGTGTGGATGGCTCAGTCCTTAAAAGGGGAAACAAAAATATTCATAGGAAGGGATATGGTGACAAAGTTTGGAGCAGAGACTGAAGGAGCCTGTTCCACTTGGGGATCCAGCCCATATACAAACAGCCACAAAACCCAGACAATATTGATGAAGCCAAGAAGTGCATGCTGACAGGAGACTGATATAGCTGTCTCTTGAAAGGCTCAGCCAGAGCGTGACAAATACAGAGGCAGATGCTAGCAGCAAACCATTGAACTGAGAATGAAGTCCCCATTGGAGGAGTTAGAGAAAGGATTGAAGGAGCTGAAGGGGCTTGCAACCCCATAAGAACAATACCAACCAACCAGAGCTCCCAGGGACTAAACTACTACCCAAAGAGTACACGTGGACTGACCCATGGCTCCAGCTGCATATGTAGCAGAGGATGGCCTTGTTGAGCAATAATGGGAGAAGCCCTTGGTCCTGTCAAAGCTGAATCCTCCCCACCCCCCCCACCCCGTGTAGGGAAATGTTGGGGCAGGGAGGCAGGAAGGGAGAGTGGTTTGGGAGGAGGAAAACCCTTATAGAAGAAGGGGAAAGGGGATGGGATAGGGGACTTATGGACGGGAAACAGGGAAAGGGAATAACACTTGAAATGTAAATTAAAATATCCAATAAAAAAGAAAACACAAAATCATAGCACAAACTTACCTTAAAAATGTTAAGCAAGCCACAAACTAGAAAATAATACTTTATACAACAGAAAAGAGTATTGCTCTCCACAAGAGTTCTTTTCAATCGTTAAAGATGGTGTGTGTGTGTGTGTGTGTGTGTGTGGCTAAAAGTTCACAAAGACATAGAAATAAAAAAAAAAAAGTACAACCTTACTAAAGTGATGAGAAGATGCAAAACAAAACTGCAGATTTTGGCATTCACCAGCCATATTACCCTTAATATCTTATGGCTAAGGGGACTCTGCTATGGGATTTCTATATGTTCATGCAGTGGTCCCACTAGCGGGCACATGGTAGGCACCCTCTAAAGGAAATCCAAATGTACCAGGAAAAAGAGAGACCAGAGGAGGTGTGGTGTCTGAGGCCAGTCCAGGCTATACAGCAAGACCCCACGTCTCTGAAGATATCTGTAGCCTATATTAACCTCAAATATCAACCTGCAATCAATTAACCGTGTAAGACAAATGAATGGAAGGCTTGAACACTGTTCAAGGGAGGGAGACCAGAGCGGTCAGCAACTAGAAAGGCCCCTTCAGCTCAAGCTAGTGCTAAGTTCGAGATGCTGGGCATCCACAGCAGTGATGGGGTGGATGAAGGCCAAGTGAGGGCTCCAGAGACGGCCGACTGGGTAGGAGCTCCTGCAGAGGACCCAAGTTCAGATCCCAGCACCCACATGGGGTAGCTCCCCATAGAGCTTTCCTATGTCTCTTGAGGGCACCTGTCAAGGCACGCCATGATGCCTGGCAGCACATACAGAAAAAGCCTCCTACACATGATGAAATACTTTTCAGAAACCATAGCCCAGATATTCACACTGATAGTTCCACTGCTCTTCCTGTTGCTAACCCTTTGGTTGTACCCACTCATTTGTCCCCTTTTAATGAATTAAAAGATATGCTTAGTATTTATCCTTACATTTTAACCCACCTAAACGTTCTCCCATCAATCTCTGGAACTCCTGTCAAGCAAACCTCAATTCTCTGCTCACCTCTTACAGTATTAGAATTTCCACACTGTGCTTGATTTTCTTAAGGGATTGTCTTAGATTGCACCCTACTCTTCAAAACCGCCACACCCACCCTCACATTCTCGAGTGCTCACCAATCTTTCTTGAAGCTCGTTTCTTCTGCCTCCTTCACTTCTCGTCTCGTTTTGCGGGAACACATCTTTCAGCAACTCCTTCAGAAAAGGCTTTCTGTTGGCAAATTGTCGGAGGCTGTGGAGGTCTGAGAAAACCTTTGCTTCACCGTCACACTTAAATGCCAACTTCACCGTGCACTGCAACTCGGGCTCCAATTCCCGTTCTCTCAGAAGGCGGAAGACTTGGCCCCACCGCCTGCCGATATCCAGAGTGGCTGCGGAGAAGTCAGCGGCCAGCCTCAGGGTGGCTCCGGCTCCTTCCGGCGTGCTCTCTTCGGGGGCCTTTAGACGGTTCTCTTCTCTCTGACAGCCGGGCTCTTCGGCCGGTCTCTCATCCGCACTCTTCACGGACTCCCTCTCTAGAGTGTCTACAAGGCTGCTGCTCTCTCCACACCTCCCGCGTTCACGATGCAGGGCGTCTCCTGCTCTCTCTAGTGACGGTTTCACAACAGGGCTGCTGTTGAGTTGTTTAGCTTTGTCCTGCTTCCTCTCCGGCTTCCTCTTCTCCTTGCTTCTCACAGTTATGTTTTCAGTGTCCTCGTCTGTTCCAGAACGCTCCTCTTCCACTTTCTCTCCTGGCTTTGGCCTTTCTGAGACTGCATCTCTTTGCTGTTCTATCCGCTCTTCCAGAAGCTTCACCCAGGGTGCTGCGCGTTGCAACAGCACTTCCTTTATATCATTTTTATAGGTTTCTCTCATCTCTGCAAACATTGCATCTTGCATTTCCATCAAAGCATTAAACTGCTTCATCATGGCTGCCGGTACGTCGTTGTGCTTTAAACACGGAGATGTGGCCATTTTCCTTTCCCCATCTGCTGATGGCTTTTCTTTCTGCTCCTTTTGAAGCCTAGCCGCTTTGGATTGCACGCCTGACATGGTGGATACACTAACACGGAGTGCACCTTCTTCTCCTGGCGAGAGCTTCAGAAGGTCAAAAATTCTAAAAGAAAAAAAATAAGTCATCTGAAATATAAACAAATGAAAGTGTTCTTGCTGAGTTCTATTGAGAAACTCGGCAAGAGTAAGCATGCTTAAAACTACGCTATGTGTGCTTTATAAACCTTTATTGTAAAGGGTCACTAACGTGATGTGCTTGTGGATATGACCACAGGGAAAAGCCACGATTTATGCACGATGACTAAAACCCACGGAGAGGTGGACAAGCCTGTAGTTCCGTCTAACTAGGAGAGCAAGGTAGGGGCCCTGGAGGTGGTGGTGAGGCAGGTGGCACAGTGAGACGCCCATCTCAAAGGAAAAGCAGCTCAGTAATGGAGCACACACACATCATTCTAAAAAGGCAGTGTGAAAAGGAGAACTGACCAGCTTCAATGCCAGAACTCCAGGGTAAAGGCAGGTGGATCTCTGGGAGTTCAAGGCCAGCTTGGTCTACAGAGCTACACAACGAGAGAGACCCTGCCTTTTAAAAGAAAGCTGATAAGGAAGATGACTCAGAGGAGGATGGTGCCTACTGATCTGAGTTTGATCCCTGGGACTCACAGAAAGGACAGAATGCATTTTTACAAATAAACTGCCATCCTCTAACCTCACATGCACACCCACACATACAATAAGATATAACGAAAAAATTAAAATAAAATTGAAAGATAAAAAGGTATGTGTACCACAAATAAAACAAAAAAGTTGAGGTTGACCTAAGAACATTATTTTTCCCAGAGTGAAAAATGTTAGATACTTCCTGAGCGAGTCAAAATAAATCCCTTTCCTCTTTCTCCTCCCACAGGCCCAATCTGTACTTACAAGGCCCTTAGACGAGCCAGGCAGCGGTGCCCACACACCTTTGATCCCAGCACTTGGGAGAGAGAGGTAGAGGATGTCTGGGAGTTTGAGGCCAGCCTGGTCTACAGAGCAGGACAGTCAAGGCTAAACAGAGAAACCTTATCTCAAAAACCAAAGTAGGTCCTCAGTCTGGATTCCTGACAAGCCAGAGCAGGAAGGGAAAACCAGTCCATATCAACAGCAGCATTTAATAGGGAGAGAGAGTAGAACGCTCCCTCTGATAGTTTAAAAGCTGCCTTCTAGATATGTAAAAATGGGGCTGGAGAGATGGCTCAGCGGTTAAGAGCACCGACTGCTCTTCCAGAGGTCCTGAGTTCAATTCCCAGCAACCACATGGTGGCTCACCACCATCTGTAAAGAGATCCGATGCCCTCTTCTGGTGTATCTGAAGATACCTACAGTGTACTTATATATAATAAATGAATAAATCTTAAAAAAAAAAAGATTCTGCTCTGTGTATAGATATGTAAAAATATTAGGCTGCACCTAATAGCCAGAACCCAGTGACATCACTCGCTCATGGGCCTGTAACACCATGATGCCCAACGGATAGTCTATGAGCAGATCCCAAGAACCATGTTGTGCACATCTGGAGAGACGCCACCTTGATCTGGCCTGTGGCTGCAGAGTGTCCCCAGGATCTTGACCCCCCAATTCAGAGATTTCTGTTAGAGGCTGGACCTCATCTTCAGCTAAGATACATCAGGTAGGTGAGCAGCCTTGGGGGGATAGGCTTGGGAATTTAGAGTGTGAACCTTCTCTTCTGAGATGACCCCAGCATAATAAAGCATGTTTATACCACCCATGGGACATCTACCTTCTTGTTTGTGATACCCACTCAGGGAAGCAGCTGGGAAGAAATCCAGGCCAACCTTGTAGGTAGGTCATCACCTCTCACCGTCTCACCACAGACCCTCGCCACCCGCTGGCTCAATCGCAGAACACCATACCCTCACTGCCTGAAGAACTGTGGGATTCTCAATCCAGAAAACTGATAACGGATTGCAGATACTAGAGAAGCCAAAACCAATTCCACGGAAACAAACATCTTGAACACCAAGGCTATATACTGAGCCCGTGGCTGAGGATATCCCAGATTGGGAAGGAGAGGAGGAATCGGGTCTTCTGACTTGGCTTCCTAAGTTTCTTTTCACTGTCACAAAACACCCTTCTTAATGAAGAACATGGTTTCTTTCAATTCAGCTTCTGGGTTTAGTCCATGGCTGATTTTCCACTTTGGGCCCTCGGGAGCAGCACATGTCATGGTTGAAGCTTGTGGAGGTTGTTGCCTCTGCCCATCATGTAGTCTTGAGGAAGACCCTGGGACCTTATTATTGCTCTTGTGACCTCATTTACTTCCAGTAGGCCTTGCTCCCTAAAGGTTCTATTACCACCAACCAGTACAGGAGGATTGCTCCAAGTAGACAATCCTGGATGAGCGACTCTGTCTCAAAAGACAATGAAACAAAGGCAACAAACAAAACAAAAGAAATAAAAACAAGCAAAGAGACACACACAAGGAAAAGGAGAAACAGAAGACTCTAGGTGAGTTCAACCACCAGGATCCACATGGTGGGAGAGAACTGACTCCTTCAGGTAGTCCTGGCTTCCACATTGGTGTCGACACATATGCAAACATAGAAACACACACAAATAAATAAAAACGCAGTTTAAAAATTTGAAACGTAGGGGCTGGGGATTTAGCTCAGTGGTAGAGCGCTTACCTAGGAAGCGCAAGGCCCTGGGTTCGGTCCCCAGCTCCGAAAAAAAAAGAACCAAAAAAAAAAAAAAAAAAAAAAAGAAACGTAGCACTTGTAAAGTGAAGCAGGAGGATCTCTGTGTATCTGAGGCCAGCCTAGGCTAATCAGAGAATTCTAAGTCAGCAAGGGATACACAATGAGATCATTCATGTCTTAAAAAAAAAAAATAATCTCCACGCCACCAGCCCTGACCCTAGAATAGTTTCCTTAGTTATAGCCAAGACCCAGAATTCTAGAAAACAGCAAAAAGGAAATGACTCAACAGCTGTAAGAGGCTAGAGAATATGAAGATGATGAGATTAAAAATAATAAAATTGGGCTGGAGAGATGGCTTGCTGGTTAAGAGCACTGACTGCTCTTCCAGGTCCTGAGTTCAAATTCCAGTAACCACATGGTGGCTCACAACCATCTGTAATGAGATCTGATGCCCTCTTCTGGTGTGTCTGAAGACAGCTATAGGGTACTTATACATAATAAATAAATCTTAAAAAAAAAAAAAAGGGAAAAAGAAGCACAAATGAGGCCATTTTTCTGCACCTGGTACACCTAAGAGCTCCTGAGAAGACTATTATGGTGGCCTGCAGGGGCCAATTGTCAGATCAGAACTTCAGCACTGGCGACATGGGAAGGTTGCAGGTCCAGGGGTTAATTACCTTATCTTGCTTGGGCTATTCTTCCAGAACAGCATTCCTTGACTGCCCCTGTGTCTTGTGACAAATGGATAAGCACCTTTTAGAACCTATTAACTTAGGAGACCACTACACTGAGCATCCATGGACTCAAAAGAATGTCATCGGTATCTGGGCCTGTAGAAATGCTTCCCCAAACTTGCCGGACCTGTCTCCCTGCTGTGCCCAATGTATTTTAAATTTGTCTTGACTTATGATTTTCTCTGTTCTGTAATATTATAAAACTTTATGAGACTGCTTCCATGTTGGAATATGGAGTTTGTGATAACCTAATCTGTGTTCCTGGGCCATGGACAATCAATGGCGCCATAATAAACTATTTTGTATTTCCCCTAAGAGCTATGACTTTTGCAAGGACACCAAAATTAAATGTGTGAGCCTGAAATCCCAGCACGTGGGTTGAAGCCAAGATGGGGTACACAGCCAATACCAGCCTACCCGGGGCTTTGACTTTGCCTCAAAAACAAAACAAATACCCATTTATCTCAACTATAGGAAACCACTTATATAACTTGCCTACAATCCAACACTTGAAAGTGAAGGTAGGAGGATCAGGAGTTCAAGACTAGCCTTGGCTAAAATTGGAGGCCAATCTGGAAGACATTAAGACCCCCATCTCAAAACAAACAAGGAGGGTCCTGGAGAGATGGCTCACAGTTAAGAGCACTGGCCGCTCTTCCAGAGGCCTTGAGTTCCGTAACTGTACGGCATGCTAACAAGCCTGACTCTAGTTCCAGGATACCTGACACCCTTTTCCAGTATGCAGGCAACACATATGCACAGTACACTCATACACAGGTGAACCACCCTCACAGGTAAAATAAAAATTAAGTTAAAAAAAGTTGCCCTCTAGAACTTATGGGTGACTGACTTAGCAGGAGCCCCTGGTCCACTATCGGACTTTTGGGTGAGGTACCATGACAGAAAATTATGGAGCACTTCAAGTTGTTGGAATGGCTGAGGCGGGGTGGAACCTGTAGGCCAACTGTAGTCCACATAGGAAGAACAAAAGCTCGAAGCGTGCAGAGGGTTAAGCCAGGAGGGAGACCACTAACTAGAGGCTAAAGTTAGAACAGGAGCCCAGAAGCTGCTGTTGTCCAAAGCACTGACTGAGTTCAAAGGTTGAAAGCCTTGCAGCTCTGTCCTCCATGTGGGGTATGGTAGAGTGCATGCCATCCATCCCAGAATGGGGGATTAGGAGTTCAAGATTATCTTTGGTTTCACATCAGGTGTTCAAGGCACCCCCCTCCTCAAGACAGGCAAGCCAAACAACCTGGCTTGGTGGGCTAAGCCTTTAATCCCACCACTGGGGTGGGCGGGTGGCGCTGAGATGAGGAGTCACCCTTGGCCACACAACTAGGACAGCTAGGGCTCTGTGAAATTCTCTCAAAAGTACATTATCAAACCAAATCAAATGCAAGATGAAGACTTTTTTTCATCCTGCAGTACAGCAAATTGGATCCAGGGCACAAGCTAAGCAGTGCACCACCCGCCGGAAAAACCTTCCAAGGTGGGGAAGGGAGAATCCACAATCCAGAGGGAGGGGACCCGCACAATAAGGAACGAGTTGCTAATTTGAAAATGCAATGAGTAAATAAACATTTGAAAAGCGGGCGAGAGTTGACAAGAGGCACTAAGCAGAGGCCAAGGAAATGCAAATCCAAGTCTCTTCCTACAGCCAGGAAGTCCTGTCCTTCCCCCCCCCCATCCTCCAGGCGGGAGTTTTCCACAGTCCTCTGTAGGTTTTCTACAGTACAGCACCAAGGAAGCACCCCTCCCCCAAACAATTTAAAATGTAAATCAAGCTACGGTGGAATGCGATCCCAGCAGTTGGGAGGCTGAGACCAAAACTGCAGCTCCAACAGCTCTAAAAGAAGCAAACAGCAAAGCACAGCGCAAAACAAGCAGCTCATCAGTTTCCTAATCACAGCTCTAATGGCCGCCACCGAACCTGACGTGAAATGTGCCAACTTGGCTCGGTGCTGCAGAGTTTAAGGACAAACATCAGACCACACAGGATCTTGGATGAAAAAAAGATCTCACAAACTTGTTTAACGTTTAGTGAGACAGGGTCTCACTAAAACCGTCCCAAAGAGCATTCAAGGGAGCCTTCTGCCTCAAGCCTCAAAGCAGTTGGGACTGTAGGCCTAAGCTATGTATGCATTCTGCTATCTATCTATCTATCTATCTATCTATCTATCTATCTATCTATCTATCTATCTATCTATCCATTCATCCATCCATCCATCCATCCATCCATTCGAGTCGGGGTCTCTAGATAGCCCTGGCTCATATGGAATTCACCATGTAGTAAATGGTGGGGTCGAACTCAAGAGATCCACGTACCTTTGTCTCCTAGCGCTAGGCTCAAGGCCCGACTTATTTTATGCTTCAAACTCGGGCATTAAATGGTTCCTAGTGGGGGGGGGGGTCAATGCTCTCAAACATTCTTCACACTAGGTTAAGCACCCTCCCCAAATAACAAGCTTCAATCCAAGACAGTTCTGTCACATTCTAGAGGGACCTTCTCTGTGCCCCACGAGCACAACCTGCAGCTTACCAAATCTGTGCCTTCCCCAGGAAGGAACCAGCTCTCCTCAGGTCAGGAATGATCTGTCCACCTACACTGGCGTCCCACAGCACCTGGAATTAAGTGCGTATCGCAGAAGTCAAGTTGTGACTTAGGTAGAAAACCATCCGCCTATCAACAGTAAGTGTATTTAGAGATGCTTAAACAGTATCCACAAGTTATCAACAGGGACACTGGGGTAGGGAGAAGGCGGCAAGGAGGGAACGAACACCCCGGACCCAAATACAAGAAGGCAAAGGGAGGGCCCGAGGACGGTGGCTTCTGCCCTGTGCAGGAGAGCACATTAACATGACACCTTTAATGAACTGGAGAAGAATCCTGCTCCGTGTTCTAACAAACTTTGTGGAGGAACTGATGGAAACTCCTTCCCAGTCAAAGACACCGAGAAAAGCGTTCGATGGCGGAGGCTGGGAAGGGCCTGAAAGCCGGGGTCCCCCAGGCTCTTTGCAAAACTCTGGGGCGGCCGCTCAAGCTCACCTCCGCCTTCGCGCAGCTCCCGCCCGGCTGTCTCACTGTCCCCACTTTCCGTGTGCAGGAGCAATTCTCACTCCCCAGCCCGGAGCCCGCCAGGCAGAGCAGGGTGAGAAACACCCGGACATCCGGGGCCTAGCCTTGAGCAGCCTTACCTGGGAGCCACGAGGTCCAGCCAGGAGGTCACACGCGCCAACAAAAGCAGGGCCGGCGTCTGAGCGCAGGAGAGACTCGCCGGTCGTCCGGTGCAGACTCCTCCCCTCCCTCTGCGAAGTTTGCAGGTTTCTAGGCCCAACCCCCCTCGCCATTGGCTTCCCTAGCCCCCTGCCGAAACTCAGTGGGGCCTGAGCCTGCAAGGCAAGGTGGCCCACGCCCATAAGCCATCCACACTAGGGGCCAGTTAGGGTGCAAATTAAAAAAAAATAAATAAATTGCCCCATCGCTGCTCCACGGCCTCACGCTTGGCCCGGGGATCGTACGCACCCCTGTCCTGAGTTCAGGTTCTGGTCGCCCCATAAGCAACACTAAGGGCTTAGGAACAGAACCTCGGTATCTCTCTCAGCTCCTCTCTTGAAGCCAGTTGATGAGGTAGACGACCTTCCGACACCTCTAGAACCTTTCTCACCCTCACTTTTCTGCTCCAGGACCTTCACACTAGCTGTCTCTCGGTGATGCCTTTTCCCAGGTCATGGTTTGAGAAAAATCTCCTCAACCTGTAATTATATATGTAGCTAACTCCAGGCTCCTGACCTTCTGGCCTCCACTTCCCTAAACGGAGCCAAGGGCAGGGGCTGTTAGGGGACAAACGTGGTGTGTGCAAGCTCTTTTCCAACCGAGTTACACCACCAATCCGTACTTCGACTTCGCACTTCTTTCAAAGCTGACTTTTTTTCCCATCCCCAGGTCTCAGGTCAAAGATTAACTCCTGCGGGGATGGTGGCAGCACCTGTGGACCTCCAGCTACTCTGAAGGCAGTAGTCCCCTTTATGCAGAGGAACTGGGTTGGTTTGGGCACTACAGTGAGACCCGTCTCTTTAAAACAAAAACAAAGGTCTTCTTTAAGTGGCTTCACCTAACGTTCATGTGAGTGAATTTTTACCTTTCCTAAAGAACACACACGGCTCCAATCCCAAAGCTCTACCATAGCCCTCTGTCGTCCCCACCCCCACCTTTTGGAGACAATACCTTGCTAGGTAGCCCAGGCTAGCCTTAAACTTCCTGTGAAGCTTAGATGGACCTCAGACTCCAGGCGCTCCCCCTGCTTTAATTAACCAAGTGCAGGGGTTGCAGGTGCACACGATGTATTCTCGTTTCGTACACCGGCTTCTTGATTCCCAGTTATCAGGAGCCAAATTTCTTCAATTACTACATTTCCTTTTCACGTCCTTCTCACTCACAGGTTTATTCACTGTATCCAGGATTACGACTAGCATGCGCTACAGCCTCTTCTTGAACGAGGAAACAAGGGAGCCACGGCACCACATTTTCTGAAGGATTAAGAAGGTTGGTGCTCAGTGGAAGGGGAAGCCCTGGGTCCTGCTAAGACTGAACCCCCAGTGAACTAGACTGGTGGGGGGAGGGCGGCAATGGGGGGAGGGTTGGGAGGGGAACACCCATAAGGAAGGGGAGGGGGGAGGGGGATGTTTGCCCGGATACCGGGAAAGGGAATAACACTCGAAATGTATATAAGAAATACTCAAGTTAATTAAAAAAAAAAAAAAAGAAGGTTGGTGCTGGGGTTGGGGATTTAGCTCAGTGGTAGAGCGCTTGCCTAGCAAGCGCAAGGCCCTGGGTTTGGTCCCCAGCTCCGAGAAAAAAAAAAAAAGGTTGGTGCTGAAGAGAGGGCTCAGTGGTTAATAGCACTTGTCGCTCTTGCAGAGGACTCGGGCTCAGTGGTTAATAGCACTTGTCGCTCTTGCAGAGGACTCGGGATCAAGTTCCAGCACCTTCATGATGGTTTACAAGCACTTGAAACTCCAGTTCCAGAGGATCTGATGCCCTCGCATGACCTCCGAGAGCACCAACCATACCTGGGGTGCATGCACATCTGTGCAGGTAAATACACATTTAATTGGTTAATTAGTTAATTGATCAATAGAAGAGTGGGCTGCTGGACATGGTGGCCCACATCTTTAATCACAGCACCAGAGAGGAGCAGACAAGTGGATACCAATGAGTCCAGGCCACTCCGCTGTACACTGCTGAGTTCCAGGACCACCTACACTCTACAGGGAGAGTTTGTCTTCAAAAGAAAGATGAGCAGGCATTTGTCCTGAGGCAGAGGCTTTGGGGTTGTGGCTCGCTGGGCTCAGACAGAAGGTGGGCCGCCTTAGGCCTCGCAGCTGGCTCATGAGTAGAAAAGCCTCACTAAGTTCATGTAAGTGAAGTTTCTCTTTTCAACATTGTACTTCCTCTTTGACATTATTATCTTAATTTTCTATTGCTGTGATGAGACACCATGGGCAAGACCACTTAAGATGGGGCTTCATCTTCAGGTTCAGGTTCATGGCCAGCATGGTGGCCCGCATGCGAGCAGGGAGGCAGGGATAGCGCTAGAGCTCAGAGATACCATCTTGAAACAGCCATGAGGCCGAGCGAGAAGGACTCCAGAACTTTGGGAGTCTTTTGAAACCTCAAAGTGCATCCCCAGTGACCCACCTCTGAGTCCTCCCCAAACTGTTCACCAACTGGGGACCAACTCTAAAACAATAGAGAGGGGTAGCTCTCTTTTAAACTACTACATTAATAGAACTCCTTAAACTAAAAAATTAAATGATAGGGAATCTAAAGATGTAGCTCAGTGGTAGAGTACTTCATTTATTTGATATGTCCTGGATCCTACCTTCAGCAACAGACACACACACACACACACACACACACACACACACACACACACATACACACAGACACACGCACACACAGACACATACACACAGACACAGACAGACACACAGACACAGACAGACACACAGACACAGACAGACACAGACAGACACACACAGACACACACACACAGACACACACACACAGACACACGCACACACAGACACATACACACAGACACAGACACAGACAGACACACACAGAGACACACACACAGACACATACACACAGACACAGACACACACACAGACACAGACAGACACACACAGACACAGACACACACAGACACAGACACACACATATGAGCACACACGCGCGTGCGCGCACACACACACACATACCATGCATTTGTACAAATATGCACAATCAAGGTTGAATGCCAGTATGGTTCAGAAAACGGCTTGATTTAGTATTAAGTGTACTGTAGGAATGCAGGCAACAATTCAGAATATAGTTAGTCGTGCAAAAAATGTTCTGGTTTATTTTCTTTTAATGCTATTTTGCAAATATGTGATCTACCTGTGTGGGGGTGTCTGAGTGTGCCGCACTCAGCACCTGAGTGACGGCGGGAGACAACTTTCATCAGGTGGTTCCCTCCTTCTACCTAGAGGGTCCCAAGACTGGAACTCAGCTCATCACGGTTGGTGGCAAACATGGTCATCCAGTGATGATCTCATCAGTCTCTAATTTCTCTCTCTCTCTCTCTCTCTCTCTCTCTCTCTCTCTCTCTCTCTCTCTCTCTCTTTCTCCGTCTCTCCCTCCCTCCCTCTTTCCCTCTGCCTCCCTTTCTCCCTCTCTGTTTTTTTGCAACTCTGGGAGAAAAAAATTGGGGGGTTTCAAATATGCTAGACAAGCCTCTACTACACAAATGAGCCTAATTTCCCCCTAATTTCCTTGCTGGGGGTTGGTCTAGTGTACTGTGTATTCAGATGCTGATTTCTATCTTCCGAGATCTAATTATGGTCTGGACGCAGGCATTGTCATGAGTATTGAAGAATCTTTTGTATAGAGGCCATGTAAAGTATGCTCCCCAACGATATCTGATTGGTTAATAAAATGCTGAACAGCCAATGACTAAGCAGAGGAGAGAGAAAGGGTGGACTTCCAATCCCAGCCAGGGTCCAGGGGAGAAGAGCCAGGGAGTCACCAGGGGAGGTCTCCAGGATTTCAGCAGAGTGAGCCAAGAAAGATTGAATGCTAGTAACTTCCAGACCTCTCAGTGCTGGGAGGTGAAGAGCTTAGAGGTTAGAATAGCTCGGAATCTGCCCGGTTTAGGCTTACAGCTTGTTGATTTAAAAACACCAGATCTCTGTGTCAATTATTTGTGAGCCAGCCAGGTTCAGAAAAAATACCACCATTAAATTTTATCCTGAATTTCCTCAGCGGCAAGCACCTGCATTCTCAGAATACAGGGGGTTGGGGTTGGGGTTGGGGGATGAGGGGTGGGGCGGTGGGGACGCAGGCGTATCAGGATTTTAAGGTCATCTTCAGCTACACAGAGACTTTGAAATCACCTGGGCTACAAGAGACCCTGTCTCAGAAAACCAAATCCAAAGTAAACAAACATAAATAAACATCAAAAGGGAAAGAGTGAGGTGATTCATCTGTGACAGTGCTTGCCTTGTGGCCCTGGTAAGCCGAGTTTCATTTCTGGAACCAAGTAAAAAAAGGAGAGAACTGTCCTCTGATCTCCACACATTCTCCATGACACGCATGAAACCACACAGAAACATCATACATACATACATACTACTAATAAATACTTTTTAAATGAAGGACTAGAGGGTAAGGAAGAAATTATAGATTAAAATTCAATCATGCAATCATTAAAAAGAATTCAGACAGCCTGCACCTGAAGGCATACCCTGTGATCTCTTGAGAAGTGGAGGTTAAGAGTATTGGAGTCTCTAGTCCAACCTCAGCTACTTGGCAAGTTTGAGGCCAGCCTAGGTCATTATGAAACCTTGTTGCAAAGCAAAACCAAACAGCAACAGCAGCAAAAACCAAAGACATTGATTATATAAAAGTCACCTCATTTTGTTAAGCTTGTTTGAATCCTGACCGAGGCACAGAACCTATACAACGTTTGAGGTCAAAGGGAAATTGAACACTGACCTTTATATGATGCTATTACGGGATTGTTGCTTCTCTGATGCCAGGAGGAGGAGGGGCTCAAGGCACAGAGGTAAAGGTATTAAGTAGAAGTGGGGCAAGATGGCTTAGTAGTTAAGACCATTTGACTACTTTTCCAGAGGTCCTGAGTTCAATTCCCAGGAACCACGTGTGGTACAGAGTCACTTATAATGGGATCGGATTGCCTCTTCTGGTGTGCATGAAGATAGTACTCATATACATAAAATACATAAATAAGTCAAGATGTTTAAAAAGTATTGAAGTGGGGCTGGAGAGATGGCTCAGAGGTTAAGAGCACTGACTGCTCTTCCAGAGGTCCTGAGTTCAATTCCCAGCAACCACATGGTGGCTCACAACCATCTCTAATGGGATCTGATGCCCTCCTCTGGTGTGGCTGAAGACAGCTACAGTGTACTAATATTAAATAAATAAATATTTTAAAAAAAAAAGTAGGGTTGGGGATTTAGCTCAGTGGTAGAGCACTTGCCTAGGAAGCGCAAGGCCCTGGGTTTGGTCCTCAGCTCCGGGGGGGAAAAAAAAAAAGAACCAAAAAAAAAAAAAAAGTATTGAAGTGGGGCAGTAGTGGTGCATGCTTTTAATCCTAGCACTTAAGAGGCAGAGGCAGGCAGATCTCTCTGGGTTAGAGGCCACCCTGGTCTACAGAGTGAAACACAACACTGGCAGAGTTGATGAAGCCATAAGACTTACCGTTTCAGACAAAAGCCCCCAGGCGCTGAAGAGGTGGCCCAGTGGTTAAGAGCAGTATAATATTTTCCACTTCATTTATCTGCAAAATGTATTCATTTTTATGTATATGGGTGTTACAGACGTGTGTGGTGTGTGTGTGTGTATGTGAATGAGAGGGGGGGGGGGGGAAGGATATCACTGTATGGTTCTGGCTGGCTTGAATGGCTTGAAACTTGCTGTGTAGAACAAGTTGGCCTCAGTTTGCAGCAGTTCAGGCCCTCCTAAGAGCCGGGCTGATCTGCAAACATATCTCATTCTGTTCCCAGCTCCTGAACCCAACACAGCCAGGTTAATGCAGTCTTCAGATACAAGAAAAGCCTTATTGTATCTTATCCGTGGGTTTAGGTCGAAGCAGTTTTATGTAGCCCAAACTTGCTATGTAGCTTAGGATGACTTTGAACTCCTGATCTTCCTGTGTCCTGAATGCTCAGATGACAGGCATGTGCCACCCTCCCTAGTTTATGCCAGCAATGGAACCCAGGGCTCTCTGCATGTGAGGATACCAGCTGAGTTACGTCCTCAGCGAAGATCAGTTTTATTAACTGTTCAAATTGCCAGTATTAACTTCATGCTCAGTACCATTTACAATGTGCTACATACACAGGATAACAGGGTACGTTCTAGCAACAAGGCTCCCCAACATGTAAAGAGAAAGGATAGGGTGGGGACCAAAGCCCCCAAACACTCACATGCATGTATCATTGTGCAGTGTTAAGAGCAACTGATCCAGCTGGTTAACCGGAAGGGGAGGATTGGAAATGTAATAAAACCTGGTCTTAGGGACTAAACACCAATCGCAAGTAATATATTCCTTCTCGTGCTGTCGAGAGCTTGCTTGGATGTGGGGCTGATATTCTGAGAACTGGGTTTCAGAGTTACGAAACTACGGATCTTTCCTGCCAGATTCCATACCCACCTGCCAGGAGCGCTGATCAAAAGCCTCACACTCACGGTGCCTCTTGCGCCACCACGCGGTCACCTGAGGTATCTCAGGCTTCTTATTCCAAAGCCCCGCAGCAGGGGTAATCAGAAGATTGCAAGGATACCTTTACCGGATTTCATTCTTGACCGGAAGGTGCTTGAACAGAATGGCCTTCCCTGCCTGGAGCGCTCAGTTTTAGCAGCTGAGTTCCATTATTTTCTTAGGTACCCAACTCAGCTAAAAGCCTACCCTTGGTTTCATGCAGAAAAGAATTCAGGAAGAGGAGCCGCTATGAAGCCGAATTGAAATTTACTAAAAGACATTTTAAATAGAAGACGTATAAGGCTCTGGGTTGTGGGCTTCTCCAAAAGACCGACTTCATTGTCTTTAAAATGGCCACTTTCTCCTTGTTGGAGTTTGAAGCTGCTGACTTGGAAGGGTTGCTAGGACTTTGGACAGAAGATTACAGAGGTACGCAGGGCAGGATTACAATGGACAGAGTAAAGCTGACCACTCAGCAAGGTAGGGGAGGAGCGCTCCTGTAAGCAAAGCCAGCTATCTCTTTAAATAAAAAAGATTTATTTTCACTTAAAAGTTTTTTAGGGCCGGGCAGTGGTGGCACATGCCTTTAATTCAAGCACTCAGGAGGCAGAGGCAGGCAGATCTCTGTGAGTTCAAGGCCAGCTTGGTCTACAGGGATAGAAACTCTTGAAAACTCAAAATTTAGGCTTTTTTTTTTTTTTTTTTTTTTTGGCCAGTGTGGTAGCATATGCCTTTAATTCCAGCACTCAAGTGGCAGAGACAGGTAGATCTCTCTGAGTCAGAGGCCAGCCTGGGTTTACACAGTGAGTTCTAGACGTCCAGCACTACAGAGTGAGACCCCATGAAACAAAGGAGCTGCAGACAGAACTCAGTAGTTAAGAGCACTCGCTACTCTTCCATAGGACCCAAGTTCAATTCCCAGCACCCGCATCGAGTGGCTTATAACTGTAACTCCAGCTCCTGAAGGATATGATGCACTCATGTTAACACCCCTCCACGACTAAAAACAGTAATAGAGTATAAAATAAAATAAAAAACTCTTGAGAGGCTGAGGCTGGTGGATCTCTGAGTTTAAGGCCAGCCTGGTCTACGGAGGGAGTTCCAGGACAGCTAGGAGAAACCCAGTCTCAAAAGAACCAAAAGTGAACAAACACAAAAACAAACAAAAAGGTTTACTTCTGAAGGCTGGGGAGATGGCCGAAGCATTAACAGCACTCACTGCCCTTGCAGAGAACCCACACCGTGTCTCACAGCCGTTATTCCAGGTCTAGGAAGTCGGAGGTTCTGTGCTGGCCCACTTGGGTCATTACATCTGTGTGGTACATGTAAACTCATGCAAGCAAACACATATAAAGTAAGTGCATAAATCTCCTTTAAAAGACTGTAACTTTTTAAAAAAGATTTATTGTAGCTGTCTTCAGACACACCAGAAGAGGGCATCAGATCTCATTACAGATGGTTGTGAGCCACCATGTGGTTGCTGGGAATTGAACTCAGGACCTCTGGAAGAGCAGACAGTGCTCTTAACCACTGAGCCGTCTCTCCAGCCCCAAGGTTGTAACTTTTATTGTTTTAAAATATAGTTCAGTCTTCTCCTGGCTGCCTTGGAGTCAAGATGCAGAACTCTCAGCTCCTCCCCCAGCACCATGTCTGTCTGCACGCTGCCACACTATGATCATAATGGGCTAAACCTCTGAAACTGTAAACCAGGCCCAAATAAATGTTAGCCTTTATAAGAAAATAAAGAAAAGGAAACAAAGTTCATGTGTACGCAATACCCTCCAAAGTCAGAAGAGGGCGCTCTATCACCCTCAGCCCAGATTTCTGCATTGTAACAGGACACTGGACAAAATAAAGTTAGACACAGAGATAAAACGTGGACAGCACCAACCGTGTCTCTTCTTGCTCCTTAGGCAGCTGCTTTATTCAGAACCTTTAGAAACATCTACATGAAAACCACTCTGAACTTTTAGTTTTCTAGTTTGCTTACCTCTTGGACTCACTCCAATTAACAACACTAATACTAGGCTTAAAGGGCCAATAATGTAGTATGTGTAATTTTTAGAAAATTCCTCTTGTCAATTGTGGCATTCTCGGTGTGTAGGAAGCTCTGAAGGGATCACACCATTTCGGGCACAGCAATTACTCACTGGGTCCCTGAGGAACTCGATGCATCAAGTATCAGTTACTACATTAATAGACTTCGAGAGGCATCCCCTAAACAGATGATGTATAAATGAAGACAAAACAACACGTTATTTCAATATGTGTATTTAACGCCATTCCATTCCATTAAAAGTGAGCGGGATCCCACTTGGAAAGCATTAATGTCACTATCTTTATTGTTTAAGGTGCACTTTCATTGGGCTTCATTTGGTTTCTGCTGCTTGAGGTCTTCTTGTGGGTACCATTCACACAGGACACTGAGGTTGGTGGCTTCTCATGAACTGGGGATGAGATGCTAACCAAACCATGTATCTTAGATACATTATAAATTCTAAAAAAACCTATAGAATCTCAAAAAACCTTAATGCCGGTCATCGCAATACGCTGTCAGCATAAAAGTGAGGCATTCTGCACTTTCTAATAGCCACGAAAAATATCTCAACAAGAGTCAGTGCACTTTGTGATTACATCTACTCAAAGGGAACTTCAGTTAACATCCTCACTAGTTAAATAACATTTTAAATTAGGGCCCATTAAACTCCGGGTAATTGCTGAGCAATCTGCTGCACTGAGTTATAGTTCTAGGATGCTAAACTATGTCTGCTGCTGACCCTGTACTCACCCTTCATGGCACTTTCCTTTGTTCTCAGTGACGAGCATCTCCCTTCCCAGCCCCTTTCACTCTACAAGCACTCTTAGGCTTCAGCCACAGTTGCTGTTTCAGCTACAGAACTTCAGCCAATAGGAAGCGGAGACTGGGAAACTCGGGCTAAGCACTTCCGTGTCTGATTCCCAGGGCATTTGCTCAGTTCCTTTATGTTCAAGGGCTGCACACAGCCCTCTGCAGACTGGTATGAAGGCGAAGGAGAGGCAAACCAAACTTGTAACTCGCTTCCAATAGGGCTGAGGCCGCTCAAACTTGCTTATCTCTGCAGTGTGGTCTAGGGTTTCCACCTCCTCGCCTGCAGTCTGCAGGGGTTGGGAACCGGTGATTTTGACCTGCTAAGATGCCCATCACTCCCAGTAGCTTCCCAGTAATGTGAGCTAGTGTGGATAGAACACAAACAGGAGGGCTACTTGTTCCTGTGGAGTGTGCGCTGTCAAACTCAGAAACAAAGCCTATTAGGATGGTGAGTAGCTTACAGCGTCTGTAAATGGACTCCTCAGAATCGCCAACGGCTAACATACAGACCTATCCGGAGACAGGGACGGGAGGTCCACTTGACTGAGTCACACAGAACAGTCTGCTGTAATTCCCAGCGGTAGCATATGAATAGTTCATTGCGAGGAAGTTAATTACACTGCTAATGTTTTCTGGTTTATTTGAAGAGGCAAATTAGCATAAGTAAATCACGAGTTAAGATGACAAGCTAAACCTTTGTTTCTACTCATTAGATGAAACCACAGGAGTTTGCAGTTAAGCCTCTGTGGGAACCGGGGATGTGAGTAGGAAGCAGAGACCACAGCTCCAGTTTCTGTAAACAGAATCAGAGCCAATGATGATACTGGGTTTGAGCCGAGGCAACTTTTCATCCCAACCGGAAGCCGCATAATTCTGCTGTATTCTCGTTAAAAAGTCAGGACCCGTAGCTCACGGCGGCAGCAGCAGGCAGGGCCACGGCCCCTCTCTGCTGCTTTAGAATGGAGACAGCTTGCTCATGGGTAACGCCTTCCGGGTAACGCCTTCCGGGTAACACCACTGAAGAGCTGCCCACCTCGCTTTAATCGGCGGTCCTCTGCAACAGCTCCCTATGAACAAGAAACAGTCCAGCTTAACCTAGTGCTAAGCATATTAAATCAATATTAAAACTGCTACCGGACTGGAGACAGGGCTCAGCGGTTAAGAGCACTGACTGCTCTTCCAGAGGTCCTGAGTTCAATTCCAGCAACCACATGGTGGCTCACTACCATCTGTAAAGGGATCCGATGCCCTCTTCTGGTGTGTCTGAAGACAGCTACAGTGTACTCACATACATGAAATAAATACATAAATCTTTAAAAAAACACTTTAATTTTTTATAGGCAATTTTTTTGGTTGATTTATTTTGAGGAAGGGTCACTATTTAGCCCTGGCTGATCTAGAACTTGATATGTAGACCAGGATGGCCTTGAATTTATAGGAACTCTCCTAAATTTGTCTCCTGAGGGTTGAGATTGTTGGTATGCACCATTATGTTTGGATGTTAAGCATTTTTTTTTCTTTCCTTAGACTATGTAACCCTGGCTGGTATAGAGCTTGATATGTGGACTAGGGTGGTCTTGAACTCACAGAGATTTGTCTGACTTTGCTTCCTGAGTGCTGAGATTAATGGTCTGTGCCACCATGCTTGGTTTAAGCAATATTTTATAATAAGAAAAATATAGTATCCTGTTGTTTGAATAATAACGGCTTAACAGTAAAGTATAAATCATCTAACTCACTGGTAGGGATTACCAGTTGTCACAGTTTTCTTCACAGAAGCAGAACTTTGGTCAATACTCAGAGTTAAATGGGACTGGGTGGCATGTAATTTTCACAAAAATCTAATGTCTAGGTAGAACTGAATCCAGTGTTAGCCTTACAATCAATGCCATCCGTATATAAGGATGTCACTGCTTCATTAAGGTCTCAGTCTGTCACCTGTCAAAACTGTCACTTAAACAGGTGAGTTATTATTGACATCTTAGGGATGCTATATGCTTGATTCAGTGCCTTCATTCTCACCTGACCAATCCCGAGGTTTCTAAGTGAATTCTAGTTCGTCATTATGGTGGACCTCAAAATGGCACAGAACAGCTAGGTGGTGCGTGCCTTTGATCCCAGCAATCGGGAGGCAGAGGCAGGAGAATGTCTGCGTTTGAGGCCAGCCTGGTCTACAGAGGGAGTTCCAGGACAGCCAGGGCTACACCAAGACACCCTGTCTCAGAGAAAAGAAAACAAACAAACAAGGCATGAACAAACAGAAGGCAGCTCTCATTCTAAAGTAAGAGTCTGAAACTGTGGGTGTCAGTGGAAACCCCTGGGATTGAAATGGGAAGGAAACGCCAGGTGTGGTGGCCTGAGGCTTTAATCCCCACGCTCTGGAGATGGAGGCCAGTGGATCTCTGAGTTTGACGTCAGCCTGTCTAAAAAGTAAGTTCCAGGACAGCCAAGGCTACACAAAGAAACCCTGTTCCAACAAATAAAAACCAAAACAACAAAAAACCAATAACAACAATAAATAAATAAACAATGAAAGAAAGGAAGGAGGGAGGAAGGAAGGAAGGAAAGAAGGAAGGAAGGAAGGAAGGAAGGAAGGAAGGAAGGAAGGAAGAAAGGAAATAAAAACCCTAGCAAATGATTGGCAGAAAGTTTCCCCCATCTTTCGGTAGCTCTGAATCCAGTGAAAGCTGGTTCTTGGAGACAGCTGAGACGCCACAGGCACGGGGTCCGGCCCAGGCTCTGAGGGAAACTGAGCTAAGAGGCTTCCAAGGCCCTTCAGACCAATGTCACCCCATGGCACAAAGGCCTGAGGTGCCTGAGCCATGATCCAGAATTGTGAACCCACAAACTTGTGAATTCCTTTATGATAAAATATGTATGTCCAGGTCTAACTAGGGAGGGGGAAAGAAGCTGCATGATAATAATAATTAATTAGTTAGTCATACAGCCCAGTCCATCCTTAACGTCTGCACTGTGGGCAAGGATGACTTCCTGCCCAGGTACTGATGGGCACCGAGCTGCAGCACTCTGGGAACACTTGCCATCATCATCCGAACCGTCTATTCCACGTCATCAGTGTGGCACTTGTGAATGAAAGAGGAAAACTGGGGAATGAATGACTCGGGGGCTTCCACGTAAGCTGTGTTCACCCGCTGTGTGTCCCAGCTTGGCCAGACACTGTAATATAGCCATTTATTGCAGCTAAGCATCCCTAATCAGGAATAACAAAAATACTTTCCAAATCTGAAAAAAATCTGCTGTACTTTTTGTGGCATGATATTCAAAGTGGAAAATTTTATGCTACAAATCTGCTCATGAGAAAATTACCGGAAATATACTATGAAATTATCTTGTTTTATATACACGTGTGTATATATAAATAAAATAAATATGAAGCTTGAATAAATTTCCTTCCATATATGTAAATATCCTATGATCCAAATAAAATATCCCAAATCCAAAATACTGCTGTTCTGAAGTACTTCAGATAAGGCATATTCAGTCTAAACTCCATGATGTACAACTCACTATGTAGGCCAGGCTGGCCCCAGAGACCAGAGATCACCTGTGTCTGCCTTCTAAGTAGGCCTATTTCTTGTTGGTTGCTGAGAGGACTAAGACCTCAGAGACCTTTGACTTTAAAGTTCCTTTTTAAGACTTATTTTTAAAAACTGTGTGCCTGGGTATAGGTATGACACATGCTTGCTGGTGCCTGAGGGTGGCCAGAGTCCAGAGTTACCACACTTCCCTGCAGACACAGCTCCAGGCAGTTATGAGCTGCCTGGGATGGGGACATAGGTGCTGGGGCCAAACTCTGCAAGGTCAGCACACATTCTTAACTCCTGAGCCATCCTTCCAGCTCATGATGTGAAGTTTTCAACCAGCAGGCACCTGGCTGGGAGCACCCTAACAGTCCGCTCTCTGGATGCGCCCCTCGATTTCTATGTGCTGACAGCACCTGTGACTGGCCATTTTCCTGGAGTGGTGAAGAATCACTACGGGCTATGTTAAATAATCTTTTAGTCAAGGAAGAGAAGCACTCATAGCAAGTTCCATGTATAAACCTACACCCCATGTTCCCGGCTCCAGAAGCCTGAGAAGAAAGATTCTGAGGGGAGTATCCAGTGGGTTATGGGTGCCTGCCGGAGAAACGACATCAGAGTCATTTCTAAACAAGCTTGGGGGAGGGGTGCAGACATCTGACTTATCCTGGCTGAATGTGAAGAGTAAAATGTGAAAGAGAAAGGCTCAGCAGCTTCCGACGCTACAGGGCCAGTAATAATGGCTGCTTGATTACTTGCACTGGAATATGCTTTCAGAATATCAGAGAGAGAGAGGGGGGGGGGGGGAGGGGAGGGAGGGAGAGGAGGGCGGGCAACTTTTGGGGTCAGTCCTTTCCTTCTATCACATTAGTTCTGGGGATTAAATGCAAGTCATGAAGTTTAAGGGCAAGGGCCTTTAGCAATGGAGCCATCTCAGTCCCGGGAGCACTCTTCCAGCAAGACTGATGGCTGTAAGTGGGCCATGGGTCAGAGCCTGAAACTGTTTTCTTTTCTTCTTTTAGATTCAGAAACTTTTAATTTTAGGTAGGTGTCACAAGGAAGGAAGGAAGGCAGGCAGGCAGGCAGGCAGGCAGGCAGGCAGGCAGGCAGGCTAGCTTATTCTAGCCAGGTAATGTGTGTGTGCCCTGTCTTGAAAAACAAAACCAAGCTAGGCATGCTGACTCAAGTCTGCAATCCCATCCCTACTGTGTGACCTGTGGAGGGAGGGTCTCTTTTCCTTTTGAGAATGGGGTATATGACCTTCCATTCTGCTGTTCTGATTAGATCTCCCCTGCAACTCTCTCTGCCTAACTTCTTTTTGGGTGGGTTTCCCTTTGGCTGACACTAATAGTCACTGCTTGTTGACACCATGTTTGTGCACAGTAGTTGTCTACAGGAACTGCTATAGTCTGTGCTGAACAAATTGTGGATGGTTTTGAATATGATCCAGCTTAGCCCAATTCTTTCCAAACTCATCATTAGCTTCACCAATTAGCCCCTTGCCCCAAGTTGGGCTTTCGGCAACTGGCTCTCCCTGACCCTAACTACCCTTACCAGCCCTCCCACAGTCAGGGTTTACAGATGCGCTTTTCCCTTACAGCTAGGTAGGGCTACATCTTTACAAACATTTCTGTTTGAATCTTCAGAACTCAGCAGCAGTACAGTGCTTGGCCTTAGAGAGATGCTCTTTAATGAATTGTTCTTACATGGGGTGGTCATGACGCCATGAGTAAGGTTCGACTTACTGTGGCCTCGAGAGCATGCTCAGTGGTGGCCCAGGGGGACATGAGCTGGATTCTGGCTGCTTTTGCAGACATAACCCTTGTTGCCAAGGACACTGGGAAGGAAACTGAGGTGACAGCTCAAACACAGAACTAGTCTCCTTTAGGTGCCTGCATACCTGGGCCACTGGCAATTGGGAGCATGTGTCATCTGGGTCATGTCAATTTAATTCACAATACCTTAATATTTCTTTTTGAAAATTATTTTTACTTTTTTTTAATAATGTGTTTAATATGGTTGTTATGGTTTATAATAACGTGTGTGTTTCCATGTGTTTAGGGAGGGTATATGCATGTGAATGTAGATTCCTGTGGAGTCAAGAAAAGGGTGTTGGGTCCCTTGGAACTGGAGTTACAGATATCTATGACATTGATTGACACGGGTGCTGGGAACTGAACCTAGGCTCTTTCACAGAACAGTATGTGCTCTTAACCTCTGAGCTACTTTCTCCAGCCCAGCCCTGCCTTAAGTCTCTCCTCTCCTCTCCTCTCCTCTCCTCTCCTCTCCTCTCCTCTCCTCTCCTCTCCTCTCCTCTCCTCTCCTCTCCTCTCCTCTCCTCTCCTCTCCTCTCCTCTCCTCCCCTACCTCCCCTCCCTTCCTATCTCTATATTATATAGCTCTGGTTGTTTTAGAACTCATTATATAGACTAGGCCAGCCTCAAACTCAGAGTACTGCCTCTGCTCCCCAGTGCTGGGATTAAATGTGTGACCACCACACCTAGCAGAGACTTGTTTCTTTTTCTTTGTCTGTCTGTCTGTCTGTCTGTCTGTCTGTCTGTCTGTCTCTCTCTCTCTCTCTCTCTCTCTCTCTCTGTTTTTAAGATTTATTTATTGTTATATGCATTGGTGGTCTGCATGTCTGTGCAAGGGTGCCAGGTCCTCTGGAACTGGAGTTACAGACAGCTGTGAACTGCCATGTGGATGCTGGGAATTGAACTTGGGTCCTCTGGAAGAACTCTTAACCACTGAGCCATCTCTCCAGCCCGAGACTGTGGGCTTGCTCGTGCTGGCGGTGCCCAGCAGGAAGCTGTGGAGTTAGAGCAAAAGGATCTAATGACAAGGGCAGCGCCACTCTTCTGTAAAGACCTGGGCTTTATTCTGTGTCATCATGTAGCTCAGGGTGGCTGGCCTTACAGCACTCCTGCATCAGTCAAATGCTGGGACAACACGGGTGAGCTTCCGTGCCACCCTGACTTTTTTTTACCTCCTTTCCTCCCTCCCCTCTCCCTTCTTCCCTCCCCTCTCCCTCCCTCCCTCCCTTGTTTCTTTTTTGAGAGATAGGGTATCACATACCCAGGCTTGTCTATATATCAAGAACGCTACTCTACCAACTGAACACAGCCCTCCTCTCCCTACCCTGATTTTGATTTAAAGAGCTGTGGTAGTTTGAATGTGCTCTGTTTGTATTCTGTCATATCTGATGACATGTATCATGAGGGGAAAAAGTAGGAAAAGTTTATATTTTTTCTTCAAGAAAACACACACAAAAGTATCACTTAGGCTGATAAACCATGACCCCCCCCCACACACCCCTAATCATGTCCCTTATGGACGGCTGTGATCTCAGATTCTTTTTTTTTTTTTTTTTAAAGATTTATTTATTTATTACATATCAGTACACTGTAGCTGTCTTCAGACACACCAGAAGAGGGCATCAGATCTCATTACAGATGGTTGTGAGCCACCATGTGGTTGCTGGGAATTGAACTCATGACCTCTGGAAGAGCAGTCGGGTGCTCTTAACCGCTGAGCCATCTCTCCAGCCCGTGATCTCAGATTCTTACGTGAACCATTAACCGGTAGCATTCACTGAGCACACACTATGACAGGTGCTGACAGGCAGCACTCCTCAGAGTGTGGCTGCTCTCTGCCAGTCTATAGAATAACCCTAGGGAACCTGCACATACCGGAGTCTTGATTCTGCTGGGGAATATCTCCTCAGAGTCTCCACAGACAGTGTCATGGAGTGCATGTGCAGGTGTATACACAGGCAAGTAGAGTTCAGGGCGAATAGCTTGTGAGGGTTGGTTCTCTCCTTCCTCTATGTGGGCCCCAGGAACCAAACTCAGGTCATCAGACTGGGTGCTGAGTGCCTTTACCCAATGAACCATTCCACTGGCCTCCTGTTGTTTGGTTTTGCATCAGTTTAGCTCCAGAAACATTGCTTTAATGAACTTGGCAATGCCTACTGTAATGACACATGTTCTCAAAGGGGACACTAAGATTTCACCTCATAAGAAGGCTTTAACTCAGTGAGGTGACTCCTTGCATCTTAGAGCAGGGTGGGCCTGGGCTATAAACCTGCAGTTTCTTAGGACAGAGGGCACAGGCCTGTGTCGAGGCAACGAGAAGCAGTGAGTGCAGGCCCTACTGTGGTCTCTGAGGGATCTTGTGGTGGAACAGAGCCTTGTGTGAAATGGAGCGCCCTGGCATTGTCAGACCCGTCAGGTCAGGAGATCTTAGCATGTGCATCCCTCCACTGTGGGATCACATACACCTGAACCTGAGCTCAGGCGCTAGGCCCACTCTGATTAGAATACTCACTCCGGGTCTTGCGGATGTCGGTCAGCAGTGGGAGAGCCAAGCTGGGAGCCTGCAGACATCATTTCAAGCTGAGTCGCTATGGCGCTGATGTTGGTGTCTGCCACGACCTGCGGGAGGGAATGACAGGCATTTTACTGTCCGCTGTAAGAATGCTGGAGAAACCATGGCTACAGTACTCTAAGCCTCATCCAACCTGCACAGAGAACTGGGCAGACAGATCATTCCTTCCCTTTCCCTTGCTCCCCTTTCTCTTTCTCTTCCTCACTTTGTCCTCCCTCACTTCCCGAGACAGAGGCTCACTGGCTAAACTCTCAGTATTCACGATGTGCCCTCCCCAGTGCTGGGGCTTCCCTGGGCACTTCCGTGTTTTTTCTCTTAAACTATTTCCTTCATTTGACTTCCAGTGAATGCTGCCTCTCCCGCCCCTTCTTTATCCTTTTGTGGAACTGGAGACTGAATACCGAGCCTCCTAGCGAGTGCTGTCACTCACCCATGTGTCCAGACCTTCCTTTCTAAAGCCCTTATTTTGAGGCAGGGTCTTACTAAGCTGCAGAGGGTGTCTGTGAATGCTGGCCCTCATTCTTCAGCCTCCCAGGAGCTGCTGGAATCACAGGTCTGTGCCACCGGCCCAGGTACAGACTCTTGTACTTTCTGACCCTGCCTTCCTCTCTTGCAGACTCCTTGCAGTGTGGCAGGACCAGCTCCCAAGTTCATGGCCGTCTTCATCCACACTGGGTTTCACGCTATTAACTTTAATACCATCCAGAAGGACAATCCCCCTACCTCACTCCAAATCCTTCCTCCAAGCCCAGTGACGTTCATCAGGGCCACAGCTAATATGTCCCCAGACCTCCCTCTGCCCCACAGCCTGTGTTCTTGCGGCTTTCT
This sequence comes from Rattus norvegicus, assembly GCF_021556685.1. Classification (NCBI taxonomy): domain Eukaryota; kingdom Metazoa; phylum Chordata; class Mammalia; order Rodentia; family Muridae; genus Rattus; species Rattus norvegicus. The sequence continues at coordinate 119,203,845 of NC_141538.1, read as the reverse complement.
ACATCCCAGATGACCGTGACCTGTTCTGTGGGTTCACAAGGCAAGGTTGGTTGGTGCTATCCTTGACTTCTCTGTCTCGAAGCCCACAGTCCTCCTAGGGCTGCAGGCTGACCCACAGTCATCTTGTGTGGAGTTCTACAGGAGCCGTCTCACTGGCTGCCCAGCCTCACTTTTCTCAAGCAGCAGATTACTCCTGATGGCCTGAAGCCATCTGCCGAGATCTAGATGCTGTGGGGCCACAAGCTGAGGTCCTCCCCCTGACCTGCAAGGTGTCCTGCCCTGTGGCATCTCTCCTAACATTCCCCTATGTTCAGCATTCTGACCTCATTGTCCTGCCAGCTGTCCCCCCCAACCCCCACCCCAGAACAGAGCCCAGAGGTCTGGAGGGCTGATTGTCACACTGCACAGATCCTGAGAGGAATGTGCAGGGAAACTTGATCTGATGCAGTTTCTGAACAGACCAACAGAGGGCACACATGTCTCAACTGTGAAAGAGCCGTCTGTACTGTAAAGCAGGAGAAAGGCAGTGGGCCGGAGGAGGGCTCAGGAAGCATTTAGGGATCATGCCAGCATAGGGAGAACAGTTATAGCAAGAGCAGAGTGTTCCAGAAATACAGTCACGGGAAGCATAGTCAACTGAGTGGGGAGATCACAGCATGAAAGCCTAAGGAGGAAAGATTAGCTTCCTTCCAGACCACGCGTCTCTTCTTCCAGTAGCGTGCAGGCCTGGCTGTCGTACATAGCCTAGAGCCTCAGCAGACACGGCCGGCTCAGTCTTCACAAACATTCCAGTCCAGCTTTCCCACAGCCTGGGCCTCCATGACCCACATACTCCTGACTTCCCACTGCTGGTAGGGTCTGCTCTCTGCTATCTCTGCTCACCTCCTGGCTCAGAGGAGGTGACGTCAGAGTCAAGTGACGTCATCCATCCCCTGGCCTTAAGTCCCAATGGTGTGCATATAATTCAGCGACTGTGCTCTGCCCAGTCACCAATTTGGGATTTGCATTTTGACATCTCTCAGCTTTATCAAAATTAGGACAACGAATCCAAGTTTGGACTGGGGGTGTAGGTCAGCAGCAGAAGGCAAGCCTAGCATGTGTAGGGCCCCAGGTTCCATTCTCAGAGCATACATGCATCATGTACCCCGACCTACTTCCTCTCCAAACTCTTGACCCGAAAACCCACTTCCCCTGTTCAATTGACTTTTCCTTTCATTTTCCCCTTATTAGCAAATTACACCTCCAGCTCCCCCATTATGAACTAAGAAGGTATAACACTGAGAACCTGTTGTGGCTGGAACCTGTCACCTGAGACAGGCACTGAGGTGCTCAGTCTGAACAGCCTCCTAGTAGCTCCTGCTCCTGACTGAGTACTACTCCACCAGGTCCAAACCCTGCTCACTTGTCTTCTAATCTCAATGTGCTTTCTTTTTTTTTTTTTTTTTTTTTTTTTTTTGGAGCTGGGGACTGCAGGGCCTTGGGCTTGCTAGGCAAGTGCTCTACCACTGAGCTAAATACCCAACCCCTTCTAATCTCTTTTACCATCCCCAGTCATCTTCCCAGATACACGAAGGCATGCTCCTGCTGGAAACCTTCCATCACTGTCCCTCTGTTCTTGGGAGAAGATTCTAAGCATGTGCAGCATGTGCACCCCACCCCCACCCGACACCACACCTCTAGTCTTTCTTCCCACTCCTCTCAACCTTCTAGTTTTCTCCCTGGGACTCTCTACACAACCAATTTAGCCGTCAGCCTGCTCCTTGTGTGACCTCCTCTAGGCCCCTGCTTAAGTTAATTTTTCCTGTTTTCGTCTGCATTTTCAACCTGTTTGTTTCTCAGGGACTGTGATAGTGCGTGTTTTTGTGGCCGTTGATTGATTCCCATCTCGGCTGTGACTCCAGGAGCAGCAGGATAAAGCTCCAGAATGGAGAACCCTGAATGGAATGAAAGGGTCTGAAGCGAGGCTTTCACGGGGCAGAGAGACTGAGGTGAGTGTGGAGACAGGCTTCTGTCCTTTAGGGAGAATCTAACAGGTACCTCCATTCAGAACAGAGTCATGACAGAGAGAGTGAAGGCGGTCCAGTCACTGACCAAGCTAACACCATTTTGAATTTTACTTTTTTTCCCAAATGATTTATTTTTATTCTATGAGCACTGGTGTTTTACCTCGTGTGACTTGTGTTGAGGGTATTGGGTTCCCTGGAACTGAAATTACAAACATCTGTGAGCTGCCACGTGGATGCTCGGAATTGAACCCTGGTCCTCTGGAAGAGAAGTCAGTGCTTTCTTAACTGCTAAGCCCTGAAGTTTTCTTTTTACGTTTGTTTAGAGTGTGTGTGTGTGTGTGTGTGTGTGTGCGTGCGTGTGTGTGTGTGTGTGTGTGCGTGTGTGTGTGTGTGTGTGTGTGTGTGTTGGGGCAGTATGGGCCTGTATGTGCCACAGTACATGTTTGGAGGTCAGAGGTCAACCTGTGGGGATCAGTCCTCTCCTCCTGCCACGTGGAATCCCAGCTTTGAACTCAGGTTGAGAGGCTTGGAAGCAAGTCCCTCTAGCTGCTGAGCCATCTTACCAACCCTGTGCTTTGTTTACGACTCCATCTTGTTTCTTTTCCTTCCGTGAGTGTTTCTCACTTAAAGTGACTTGGACCTCAGGGACAACAGGCTTGCCTGACAACGTTTTTAAGGCAAAGGGTAGAGTTCAGCAACCTTCTTAGCACCAGTGTAACTCTGCATTGCCAATCCTGAGAAAATGACCTAAGGTAATGATCAACTAGAGGACGGCCAGACCAAGACGACCTGGAATCCTACCCGGAAACTCCGAGCCTCCCTGTGTCTCTCTGCTGTGTGCCCGGGACTGCTGTCAGCAGCTGACACTAGGTTCTGGGGTCATGGTTGTTCCCCGTGGGATCACTTTGCTTATTTAATAAAGATCCTTTCCTGGCCTCACCGCTGCCCCCGTCTCCTTCTGGATTTGATGGGGAGGAGGAGGTAAGGCATGGTCTTGTATGTAGTCTAGGCTGATCTTGAACTCATGATCCTCCTGCCTCAGCCTTCTGAGTGCTGGGAGTATAGGGTAGGTGTGAGCCACCAAGACCAGGTTTTGTGGGAAGAGGCTGAGCCTAGTCTATTAGTCTTCCTACGAGCCAGAGCTTCTGTCAGAAGCAAATGCTTATGGGACAGAATGGCACACGGGGACCTCACGAAAAAGACACGCAAGCTGCTTACCACAGGATATGCTCATGGGACTACATCATGCCCTATTGGACGGTCCCAGAAATGTCACTAAACATTGCCTGTGTCTCCCTTGTTTCCTTCCTAGCCCTGGCTAGCCTAGAATTCAGAGATCAACCTGTCTTTGCCTTCCAGGTGCTGGTACTATAGGCATACACTACTACATCCAGCCCTCCCTCTCCCCTGGAGACTGTGCAGATCACTTTGTAGCCCAGGCTAGCCTGAAACTCCCAGTCATCCTGCCACAGCTTCTAGAGTGCTGGGATTACAGGCAGAGGCCACCACTGTGTCTGGTTTGAATCTAGTACTCCTTAATCAGATGTCAGGAAGCAATTGCGGGGCATGAGGGAAAAGGAGCTCCAGAATTTAATTTCCAGACATAGCTGTCTCCCCAGTTACAGTCCGGTTATACTCGTCATAAAGCTTTACCATCTAGCTAGAAAATATAAAAAAGTCCTGCAGTTTCCTCCCCGCAACCAGCTCTAAAATTAAAAGGGCTTCTCAGGCACCAGTAAATCCTAGGGAATCACCCAGAGCCTTCCTTCCAGTCTTGTAAGAGTGAAACCCTCAGTTTAAGTGTTAAATATGAAGGACAACAGGTCTCCTGTTGGGAGACCCAGGACAGCAAATCTGCCACTTGAAGGAAGAGCGACTGACCAAGAAACTTGATAGTTAGTGGCTAAACCTTCCCTGGGGCTTGGCTTGGGAATGGGAGGAGCTACTCTCTAAGGATTAGGTCAGTGGTGTACAAGTTCAACACTGAGGTGGGACCTAGGTGTCCTGCTCAGCCTTGCCTCTGAACACCAGGGACTGGGACTATGGTCTGAGGTAAGTAAGCCAGGGTCTTTTGGGGGAAGAAGGGGAGGCCAACAAGAGGACAGAAAATAAGACTATCAGGTAAATCTTGGACTTGTTGTTTTCAGCCTCGCTGGGTTCTGAGAACAGGGATGGGACTCGGGAAAACAAGGGAAAGAAGTGGTCCTGCCCTTAGGGAGGTGTGCAGTGTCCTGTGAGGAGCAGCAGGACCCAGTGACAGTCAAAGTGGAAAGTGACAGGGCTAGAGGCCCTTAATGAGTTCGGGGTGTGGGGGAATTCCGTGGTCTCTGCAACTTCAGGAGTTCTAGCCTCTGGGTTCCCTGGCCGGGATAGGGGAGAGCCTATGTAACTGGTGTGGTAGAACTGAAGGTAGTCTAAGAGACACCGTGTCTCTTCATCTGTCACACTGTTGAAACAAGGAACACCAACAATCTGGATATTTCCTGGGACGCTTATGCTGGGAGAGGGAAAAGGTGGCAGCTAGAGGGAGAGCCTGTCTTAAGGAGAGACACCACACAGTTCTAACACCTTGAAGGATGAGGTGGAAGTCTAGATGATGAAGGTCAGTGGTGGTGGAAAAGGCCTTGAACCAGGACTGCTGAGATGCACATGTCCTTGGCCCTTTTTTTAAGCTTCAGTCTTACTTCAAGACCTTAAGATGGATAGTGTGTGTGTGTGTGTGTGTGTGTGTGTGTGTGTGTGTGGTCGCTGGGTCTCTTTCCAAAGAGGGACACACTGAAAAAAATCTCCCTTTCCTGCTTTATGCTTTTAATTTGGTTCTTTGGATTGGCTTACTGTGCACGAGTGCGTGCTGTGACTCCTAGGTTTGGTGACAATCCCACCCTGGGATCTGTGGTCTGGCCTTCTGCCTTCTGTGGACTGGAACCTTTCCTGCCTTTCCCCAGAGGAAAAGGACAGTTGGGAAATATGGCTGATGTCATCCTGCTCAGTCCCAGCCCTTCAGAGCATCAAACTGGTCAGAAATGGGTGTGCTTTACACTCGTGCTTCTTGTTAGGCACACTGGTTCTGGAGATGCACAAGTAGTCAAGGCAGGTGGCCAGGCACAGGACTGCTGGGGGACAGGTATGAATCTAGTTGAGCTGCCTTACCTAGTGATTGCAACATTTAAGATTTTTCACCACAGTCTAATAGAAGTATTTTGTATCCCCCCAGGTGCAGTTATTATTAAACACGTAGTAATTACAGGCCCGAGTCATAGAGTAGCCCAGAGGCCTGAAGGAAGAATTCCAACTTCTTCAAGGCTGAAGAGACCAAGACATATGAAATCTGCCTACCCCAAACTACCAATAAGAAGGAAGAGGTAGGAAGACCTGTTCTTCGGAGAGGAGACTCAGACAGCCACAGCGGCGAGGAGAACACCGGCAGCTATGGAAGCAGAGGAAACCCACTTACAGGAGGACTCGGGTACAGAGGCCCGCCCACCCGCGATCTGGGAGGCTACCAACCTGACGGAAGAGGAGGGGAGGATTCAGCTACCCAAGGACAGCCAGCTGCAGGACAGGAAGGCTACAAAAGAAGCCGCTCTGTTTCCCAGGCCTAAGCAACAGTCAGCGACATCCACAGAGTTGGAAAACGAGCCAATAACCATGTTCCCCCCTCCCACTGCTCTCTGCCAGGGTGTGTTCCCCCCTCCCACCGCACTCACACCTCACTCTGTGTTTCCCCCTCCCACAGAGCTTTCTGGCCAATGTGTATTTCCCCCTCCCACTGCGCTCACGTCTCACTCTGTGTTTCCCCCTCCAAACGCCTTGTTCTTTCACTGTGGTTCCCCAGACAGTGGAATCTCTCTCTCAACTTGCAGTTCCTTCGGCTCCTTTATTGGAGTTCACCTCTCGAGCCATTCTCCTTGAGAAAGTGTTATTTCATCAGACACACTGGTTTGTGCTATAGCTACGGGGACACTAAATGACTTACAAAACAAAGATAAACTCAACTCCAGCATTCTGTTCAGCAGTGGGTCAGTCTATGTTCAATAAACTTTCTAGTTGATTCATTCGTACATGTTTTTACTTCATGGACCACAGGTTTGGGGCTGTTATAAAGCACCGTGCTCCCGGAGTGGAGTTTTCCTGAGCATCCAACTCTGCTAGGGAACACTTTTAGCTGTTCAATTTGTCAGGGCCCAAATCTCTTGGTAGGAAGTGTAAAACTCAGCGTTCACACCCAGCCTGCATCTGTACCTAACCTGCACTCTAGATCCAGAGGTGCAGATGTGCAGAGATGATGCTCATGCGAACTGAGCAGTCAAGACAACCCTGAGGCGGTGGGCATGCCAAAGAGCAACAGGCGCCTAGGGCTGGCTTTGGTATGATTTGAAGTATCTAGAGCCCACTGACAATGACTGTCCTGACACTGATTTTTACAAATAAGTCCAAGGGTCTAGCTTGTAACATGTGAGGGGGGAAACTGGCTGCTAGACAGCGCCCTCTAGTGGTTCACACCCCCAAAGTCACCCGGGATACTCGGAGGATTTCTCTGAGGATTATTTAATTTTTACTTTCCTAGTATCAAGGATTAAAACCAGGGTCTCCTGGCTCGTGTTTGCTAAGCAGGCACTCCAGGTTGTCCCCCTAAGACAGTTTCTGTGATACCAAAAGAAATTTCGTCATTCTCAGACCCCAGATATTATAAAGAAATATAAAATATAAAATTAATATAAGGAAACATGAGACCTTTGAGCGCTGTCCATTGTGACCACTTAGTCTTCAGCAGCTGTGTAAGGAGAGCTGTGCTGTGTGCTGCAGAGGGAACCTGCTAGACCTCGAGGGGCACTGGCTCACTGTGCACTCGGCCAGCCTGTTCCACAGTTCCTGTCCTTTCATGTGGCTTCCTCTTCATGAACCCCAATGTCACCTATGCCTCAGCCCCTGCATAGCCTCACCTGTAGCGCTTTACCACCATCTGAGGTCTAGGGCACATCCTACACCAAGTAAGCCAGAATCTCTGGGAAGCTCTGGAAAATAGTGACCTGACTGAGTGCCCAAGTTTAAGTGGAGCCAACTGACACGGTGGCTCATGCCTATATTCCAAACACTTGGGAAACTGAGGCAGGAGGATTGTTGTGGGTTCAAGACTAGTCTGGAATATCTGGTGAATTGATGAATAGCCCGAACTACAGAGTAAAATGCTTTTTTAGCTTTCTCCAAAAACAACAACCGCAACAACAAAAAACCAAAAACCAAACCCCAAACCCAAAACAAACCAACCAAAACCCACAAAACTAAAACCCAATCAATTAAAAAAAAAACCCCATATGTTTCTTAATTTTGAAAGCCAAAATTGAGGACTGGAGAGATGGCTCAGTGGTTAAGAGCACTGATTGCTCTTCCAGAGGTCCTGAGTTCAATTCCCAGCAACCACATGGTGGCTCACAACCATCTGTAATGAGATCTGATGCCCATCTGTAATGAGATCTGGTGTGTCTGAGGGCAGCCACAGTGTACTCACATACATGAAATAAATAAATCTTTGAAAAAAAAAAGAAAGAAAGCCAAATTTGGGCTGTACATGGTGGCACAGGCCTTTAGTCTCAGCACTGAAGAGACAGAGCAGGAGAGTCTCTGAGCCAGAGGCCAGCCTGGTCTACAGAGTGAGTTACAATACAGCCAGGGCTACACAGAGAGAACCCCCCCCCCCAAAAGGAGTCAAAATTGGGGCTGGTTAGGTGGCTCAGTGGATAAAGGTTGCCACCATGAGCACCTGAGTTTAATCCCTGGGACTGACTGGGGGAAGGAGAAAGTGACCGCTCTAAGCTGTCCTCTGACACCACACATGACACCACCAAATAAATGGCGAGGTAAGAACCCCCCAACAGCACTTTAAAGTCTCTGCTCCTCCATTCCTCCTTCTCTCTGACAATATCTCAACTCTTTGGCAATTTCTTTCAGTATTTGCTTCCAGATTCCTAAATAACATATTTTTACCCTATTTGTTGATTTAACTGAATTAATTAATTAGGTTTTGAAACAAGGTGGACAGACTGTGTAGCCTAGGTTGGCCTTGAGCTCACTCTACAGCCCAGGTGGGTTGGTGATAAGTTCCCTGTCTCAGCCTCCTAAAGAAGCTGCTGCTTACACCTCGCTGATGAGCTTTTAAATGACCTAGTCACGGCCTTGTGTGGACAACAAAACCTGTAACTCATCTGGGTCTTCCACTGAGGTGTCATGACCACCCACGTCTCTGACTTCCTACACCGAGATCTTTGGCTCTAACTGTTTAAAGTGTAAGGGAAGGGAAGGGAAGGCTGGTCTTGCTGGAAGCAGGGGCTTAGCAAAGGCCTGTACTGTGATGTGGGGTGGGACCGTGGCAAGCTGGTCATTACGTCTTCATTCCACTGTCTCCTTTGCTACCTTCAACTTTGGGTCAGATTCCTGTTCAACTCTGTACAGTAGACATGTTAATCATTGAAGGATGTTCCTCTGGCAACCTCCCCGTTCAAGGCTGAAGGCACCAGATAAGAACAACAGAGGTTATTTTTCAAGATTTGCAGGAGACATAATCGACACACCGTTGACAACCCCCTGCTCCATGGTGGCACCTACAAGTCTCCAGTCATCGCTGTAACCTGAAATAGTCCTGACAAACTCCATCTTGCTCTTGTGATTTCTCCCTGTGTCTTTCTCTCCTGGGATTCTAGGATCTTAAGTCTGAGAGACAAACATCCTGCACTCAGAACTGCCCCTGGCAGGGGTGATTTCCTCGTCCTGATAAGACTCTGTATGGGCAGTGCTCACACAATGATCAACCAGAGCGACCGTGGCTGTGAGCTCCAGTCTCCTTCATGGGGGTGGGGGGTGAGGGCCATCTGAAGACATCCTTCACTTCTGCCTTTCCAGAGTGGCCAGACTGAAAACAAGTTCGTCCCTAGCCGCCACCATTTCTTATCTGATTCTCAACACATGAGGCAAGCTGTCACCCATGGTTCTGTGGGATCCCCAGTCCTAGATTTCTTTGTTTTATATTAGATGTTGAGGGTAGCCTGGGCTACACAGCTGGACCTTGTCCCCAAGCAGCAGCAGCAGCAGCAGCAGCAGCAGCAACAACAACAACAACAACAGAAGACAAAAACAAAAACAGAAAAACAAAACAAAAAAAACCAAAAAAACCTCCCAAAGGCCATGACTTAATTTTTACCTAAATGCTATTCTTACTAAGCCTGCTACTTCCCATATGTCAATGTTTCCTTGATTATGGAGTAACTTTATTTCCCAGAGTATGCAGTTGGTATATATTTTATATTTTATATTTTTATTAGATCAGCTTTATCTTTTGCAATTCACCTCAGACTTCTAGGACTGTTAGATACATGGGATGCTCAAGACCTCATTTCCCCCTTCAGTTTAACTTTGTTATTATTTACATGAGTGTGTGTGCGTCAGAGGACAACTTTCAAGCATCGGTTCTCTCCTGGGCTTGAACTTGTGTTGTCAGGCTTGCATGGCAAGGGCTCTGCCCACTGTGCAACCCTCCCTGTTTTCTCCTTAGTTCAGAGCTGTTTTTCTCAAGGTGCCCTTCCTCCTGCTCCACTTGGACAGACTGAGTTCCGTGCCCACTGCCGGGGACTTTAACACTATGTGGTGTGACAGCATCTTCTGTGGTATTTGCTCACTTGTTAGAGTACACTGTAAAGTAATTCTCTCAGAAAACTGATTTAAAGAAAAAAGCCAGAGGCATTCAAATGCCTTGCTCTTTATAGTTAGCAAGTACTTTTCTCCTGAAAGTGTAAAGTCTAGGTAGGTATTATTCTTTTATTATTTAATATGTGCACTGTTTAGGTCTTTAAATTTCTTTAATTTTCCTCCACTTTCCCTCTCTCTCTCCCTTCCCTCCTTCCATTCCTCTCTCTCAAGTGTTTCTGTTTACAACTTCTAACCTCGGACTCTAGATTTCTTGCCTTAACTGTGGTCCCCGTGCTTTCCCCTCACTTACGGGTGGCACTATGACGGAACCCAAGGCAAGCACTCTTCTAGTGAGCCACATGTCCCACTCTTTCTCTAGAAGAGGGTACTGGAGTTAACAGAGGCTATGAAGCACCATGTGGGGGCCGGGAATTGAAGCCATGTCCTCTGGAAGAGCAGCCAATGGTCTTGACTGCTGAGCCATTTCCCTAGGCCCTTTATAAGGACTATTTTTAAAAAGTACACTGACAGAAGCAATTTAGCAAGAATAAAGTGTTTCCTTTGTGAACTTTGTTTTTGTGTGAAAAGGTTTCAGCCTAGACTTAGCTCTAACTTTCTGTAGAAAGTTCAAGACTGACCTTGAACTACTGACTGATCCTCTGGCCTCAACGTTCTGAGGTATAGATACGTCACCAAATTCAGCTTCTAAAACTAAGTCTTCTTGACTTTTTCTTTAAATACTGTACCTCAAGTGCCCCAGGACTGGCTTTGAACCTACTCTGTAAGCAAAGGTAGCTTTGAACTCACTATGAGGCCAAGGGTGGTTTCCAACTCTGGACCCTCCTATCTAGCCCCCATGTTGAGAGGTGTCATGCCTTCCAAGGTAATTTAAAAATGTAATCTTTGGGGGGCTGGGATGTAGGGGTGCTGAGCGGGCCATGCAGGGCTCTACCACTGAGCTATGCCTTAGCTTCAGCTTGTGTCATGCTTCCTTGTGTAAAAGGTGGAGCTGAATGAATTTAGCCAGTGTGCAGGAAAATCACTAATACCGGACTTTAAGAGAAAGCCCTTTCTTCTTACTCAGGTTCCCACTGAGGCCCTGCTCTCTCACGCCTTTGGTGACTAGCAGCTGAGACTGAAGAGGTGCGCTTGCAACAAGTGACTCTAGGGGTCGGTAGAACTTGGAAGACGGGAAACCAAAAGGAAATCTGTAGCAGGAATGGAGTAATGACCAGAATGTCCAACACACACAGAGGAGAGGCGAAGCTGAGGCTCGCCGTGCACTGCTTTGTTGGTATTCAGCAGACACTTGAGCACCCAAAAACTATGTGGCCTACTGCATCCACTCTGTGGAGACCACAGACAGGGTTCTGTGGCTCCTGCCGTGTGCACCTGGCTAAATGCTTTGTCACTTTGACCACTGAGTTCTCAGAGCTAAACCCCACAAACCACTTCTTTCAAACGGCATGGGTTTTCCACTCAACCTTCCTATTCTAAGGCCAGAATTATCTGAGTGCTGGCTGTGGGACTTACTCTTTTTACCTGTAAATCATTTTATACTACCTCTCTCGTGATTACAGTCCTTCATTTTAGGGGCACTTGTTAAAGAAAGCCACTGCCAGTGTGCTGCCTCTCCACTCTCCGCATGGTGTCTTAGAGACAAGGAAGGGCTGCAACAAGGGGAGGGGAAATGAACAGCACGTTTTGCCTTTACTTCCTCCTGGATTTCTCTGCTGCTCTGGATAATACTCCCAGGGCCACAGCTGATCAATAATTGTCTGCCTTAATTGATGACTGCCATGCAGTAAGAGTTGCAGGGTGCTGGCAACCATTCGTGGCACAGCAGAAAGAGCATTGTATTTCTCTCTGCCTTTAAAGGGACAGGAAACAGTGCTTGGCTACCCAGGAACAGTCTTTGGATATAAGAAAGGAAATCATTTCCTAGTCATAGCAAACTTCAATTTACAAAAGAGCGGCGGAAGCTGAAAGCCTTGTTGATTTATCACATGAAGCCGAGAGTAATTTTTCTCCCCCTGTTATGCGTTCAGATAATCCTGCTCATGCCTGTATGGGTGGCATTAAAGAATTTCTGAATAAAAATAATAATTTCTCGCTTTCAACCTTAATAATTCACATCGGCAAGCACCCTGCTGGGTGGCGAGGCGACTGCCAGTGGCGCTCTGCTCCGTCTTTTCTGCTGTCATTTATCTGCCTCTGCCAGCTGGTTCTCCATTGCTCGACATACCTGCAGGATAATGCGCCCGAAGGCGTTCTTTAGTAGATTAACGGCATCTGTGTGAGACAGTCCGTCCAGAGGTTGTCCATTAATGCTCACAATCCGATCTCCAACCTGGAAGGACAAAAGTGGAAGAAAATCGCTATCATTAAGAAAAATTAAATTTGAGGAGAATACCTAAAACTCTTTGTAGGTTATATTTCCCATCTGTCTCGTTGCTGAGAGCTGGCTGCTGTGGCGTGTGGGGAATTTTCAATGGCTTCTCGAAATGCGGTCCCATCGGAGAGACAAAGGGGTTAGATTTGATTGCTAAGAGATGCCGCAGGTCACTTTTGTGTTTTGGTAGCTAGTAAGAGTGGGGTGCACAAATTAACTGTTCAGTGATGCTCCAAAGAGGAAGCCAGGTCTTTCTATTTAATTTTTATACCTCAGTTAAAATTAAGGGACAAAAGAAAAAAAATCGTTATTCAATTGGGGGAATATTCCAAGATCAAATCTAAGTTAAAAACCAATTAGGGTAAAAGAGGTACTAAAATGTCTTGAGAGGGATGTTAGGAGCTGGGATTCCTTCTTTCTCTCCAAGCTTTGATAAGGACAATATTTTTATGCGTCCAGGGACTTAATGAATTTCAGGTCTACTGTCTTGCTAATGTATTCTGTCCGCAGCAAGGGCATCTGATGGCTTTTGTAATTCCAACTTTAAACAAGGTCTCTATGGCTACAACCTCCCCCTGAATGACACATACTGTCAAGCCTTCTGTTAGTCAAATGATATTTTACCTTCAGCTTCTGGGTACGTGCGGCCACTCCATTGGCCTGAATCATGGCAATAAATATCGGTATATCTCCTAAAGGACTTCCTTTTCCTCCAGCGATACTGACTCCAAGAGCATCACTGAGCTCCTACAAAGAGAGAAAACAGAGGGCCGGCGTGTTTAGTAATAGGCGCAGACAGTCTGTCCTTACACTGCACTGAACAAAAACTCTCCATGATAGCATGGGAGCTGAGCGTAGGGCATCAAAAAGGCCTGTGTCAGCTTTCACTGTCCGGTAGTCCTGGGGGCCTCAGAGAAGCTCATCTCAGTGAGCCTCATCCTTACGCACAAGATGGGGAAGTAGACTGCACAGTACAGGGTGATAATCTGAGTGTACATAAGATAACACGGTGTTGTCCTGGCCTACAGAAGAGGCTCGATAAAAGCCAATAGCAGCAGTAAATTAAAAAACAAAAGCCTTCGCTACTGCTCAGTGGAGCGGCCGATTTGACGCGGACTTGGCAAGTGTGTTCTCATATGGTGTTTATGATTAAACTGCCACACATATCATGTTCTGGGTGTGAACAAACACACTTGGCTTCAAAAGAGCTGCATGCCTGCTCTAAACAAAGGATCTTAGAGGGTGCCCACTGTTGTGACAACAGTTTGGAGACGGAAGTAAAATAGTATCGAAAATCTTTGTAAAGAATGACCTTGTACAGAGATCTGGCTCTCGTCCCGCCCCGTCCCCCATCCTAGGAGGCTTAATAGTTTTAAAATGGCTGAAAGCACGAATGACAAGTTGCAGTTTGGGCAGGCTGGGGAGTCCATCTATTGCTCCTGTGGGTGATAATGGGAAGGAAGGTCTCGTCACAATGCAAAGACTATGGCCCATAGCTTCATAACCAAAAGAATCCAAAACTGGTGAAAAGTGAAACTTTGCAGAAGTTACAGCAAGGGCACACAGCGCAGGCTCACCACCCCTGTGTGTGCTTGTACAAGCTCACGCACTTGTGTGGGTGTATGTGAGCGATGTGTGCGAGTGCTCAAGTACGTGTGTGTGTGTGTGTGTGTGTGTGTGTGTGCGCGCGCACACTCATTGGTGTGTGTTTTAGGTACATTTCTGCTCTGAGGGAGAATCCCAGTCAGACTAGGAGCTGAAAAGGTAGCTGAACTGTTGATTTTTTGTTGCAAACCCAGCCCTTCCAGTCAGAGGAACCAAAAAGAGGCTCACTGGCTGCTAATATGGAGGGAGGAAATGCAGAGTGGAAAGAGACCCCGAATTCTGAGCACAAATGTGTGGGCTTATCACTAATCTACTAAGTGCAGAAGAGCCCTCAACCAGGATACCAAAGTTTTTGATTATTAAGCTTTGCTTTAAATCACCACAAAAGCAGGTAGAAATTTCCCTCTCAACGCGTACGCAACATTATTCTTCAGAGTAGATACACACAACTTAATAATCATGAGGTCTAGGACAAAATCTCATGCCTGTCAACATGCAGGAAGACGTACAGTACCCCATGCCTGGGGTCCTCTGGGACTGGAGTTATGGTGGTGGTTGTTATCATGAGATAGGCAAAAATAGACACATAGCAATGCGTGCTATATAAGGTGGAAAATTAAACATGGGGGCCTAGAGAAATGTTGAGCAGTTCAAGCATTTGCAATTTATGAAGCGGATGTGGGTTCCACTCTCAGCCCCCATGTGGCAGCTCCTAACCATCTACAGCTCCAGTTCCAGAGGACGGGCCCAAGGCCCACACTTCTGGCTTCCGTGCATGCCAGGCACATGCACAGTGCACAGACACACATGTGGCAAAACTCTCATACACACAGAATAAAACCAAATCTTTTAAAAAAAGAAAAAGAAAAGAAATATGCTAATTATTTAATAAAAGGAAGATGATTAAAGAAAGTTCTAGGTACATCCAGTCAAGGGGGTGAATATTATATAACCAGGAACAATGGTTCTCTGCTGTCAAGAATGCTGACATGGCTCCAAGTTCACACAACAAGGTACAAAGATGTGCGATGAGAGAATGTCCACTATTCTGCTGTGTGACATTAAACACACACACACACACACACACACACACACACGCACTACTATGAAAAGGAGATACTAAAAAATTCACAATGGTCACTTACATGCTTCAATCTACTTTTTAAAAGTCTATTTCTGTTACTTTAGTAACTTCAATAACATATAATCTGATACACTACATTCAGAGAGAAAATGAACAAAGTAGAATCAAAACGACGACTGACTTACTCTGATTATCTCAACAGTCCGTGGTTCCTCCTCTGTGCCTGTGGATAAAGAAGCAAGACCGTCCATTAACGCTTATGATCAGACCTAAGATGTGACGCTCCCATAAGGACAGCGGCGATTGTCTACGTTTTTCAAGAACGGAGACTAAAGCAAGCAGGGTACACCCTTCCTTAGCATCAGGACCCAACTGAGTCTTCAGGGGCAATATCCCAGCGTGGGCAGAGGGGGCCACAACCTTCCGGTCTGCCCAAAGCTGATGTGCTGCAGCACCAATGGCCTGAAACATGGTTACTCAAAGCTGGGAACAATACACTTATGCTTCATTGTGCACTTTTCTGCCCTACTCAAAGATAACCCTCACCCACGAGGGCCTTAAAAAAAGCCTGTCTCCCTCCACTCTCGCTTCTCACGCCCTTCAGCCAACTGTAACATACTCATGTTCTCTCTGTAAACAAGCACTTTCTGACACACTCTTAAGTTTTTGCTTTTCTGTTGCTCCTGGGATCTGTGTGCCTCCCTCCCGCTTCCTCTTGAAACAGGCCACACTAAGTAGCTTAGGCTGACTTCAAACTTACATTTCTGGGGAGGATCTGAAGATCTTTTTGTGCCAACCAGGTTTTGTAGGCTGGTGATGACTGGGGCAAAGGAAGGCCGACAGCTGCTGTGTGCACTGTGCTGATCTCCCTGAAAGGGAGACAATGTGGTCACTTGTGTGTAGGTGCTCCCGTGGCCCTAGAACCACACCCTACATCTGAGTCTGCAGGAGCTGAGGTCAGCAGATATCTACAGACCATTCTGAAAAAGTCAAGAGACAAAACTAGTCACTATGCTCACCCCTCTCCACCCCAGGCCCATGTAAACACTTGCTCTTGGGTTCCCACTGTGGATGTTTGCACTTCAGTCATAGTAGAAAGACAGTCATTTGAGCTGGTTTTGCTGCACATGAAACCAAACATTTTCCTAGTTTGCTGGTGTTAAAGCCTTCAGTGACTGGCCCTGTCCTTTAAGGGGAAAACTAACATGACCCAAGCTACAGCCCATGAACTGCTTAGCCAAGTGTGTGGAGCTAAATCAGCAGAGAGGGGACAGAGTGCAGACTTCTAGAGGAAGCAGTAACTATCAGGCAGAAAGCGCAGACTTGAGGGGTGTCTTACTTTTATATTCTGAACACTATCCTATAGGCAGAATGGTTCAAGCCAACCTGTTATACCTGCATTTAACTGTTTCCTTCACTTAACTAGATATTTGAGATTTATAATATAAAATCACGTATAGCTAGTGACTGTCCACAACCCCAGACATTTGCAAAGGCCATTTCTAATGGCGAGCATATCATCTCTAAGTTTTCTACCCAACTATCAAGCTTGTACCCAATTACCATGAAAATTTAAGCTACCATTTGGTAAATTATAATGTGTTCTGTTTCTGCATCAGGGCCTTGTTATGTATTACAGGTTGGCCTTGAATTTAGGTCTTCCTGAGCATGCACAGAGGTTACAGTGTGTGCCATCATGCTTGACTGAAGCTTCTCTCTCTCTCTCTCTCTCTCTCTCTCTCTTTCTCTCTCTGCTAAGGATCAAGAACAAATTCAGGGCTTCATGCATGTCAGACAGGTACTTCATCCATCACAGCTTAATGACCACCAATGAGTATGGTAGAACCTTTAAAACATTTACATAGGGCTGGAGAGATGGTTCAGTGGTTAGAGCACTGACTGCTCTTACAGAGGTCCTGAGTTCAATTCCAGCAACCACATGGTGGCTCACGACCATCTGTAATGGGATCCGATGCCCTCTTCTGGTGTGTCTGAAGACAGCTACAGTGTATTTATGTACATTAAATAAATAAGTAATTCTTTAAAAAACACTTAAATATTCCTGAAATAAGAAAGATTTCAAGTGGAAAAGTTATACAAATTATAGATGTACCTAGATTCCATAATTGAAAATCTGCTACATTTTCATGACACACACACATATGTAATCGTAGCACGAAGGAGGTGGAGCCAGAGGACACTGACCCTGGACACACATTTGGGAATCTCCTCAGAAAAACAAAAAATAAAGTGAAAAGTGAAATGTCTATAATTTATATTTTATGCATGTAAGTGTTTTGCTTTATGTATGTGTGCCATAGGGACCAGCCCAAAGCACTGGATCCCTGAACTGGAGCTCCAGGTCCATCATGGACCATGATGTGGGTGTTGAGAATTGAACCTGGGTCCTCTGCAAGAATAACGAGTGGTTTAAACCCTAAGACGACGCTCTAGCCTCACATGCTCTTAATCACATACTCTCCACTCATCAATTAATTCAGCTTCTAAAGCTCATTTGCATATAGGTTATAGACACCTGTATGCTTTAGGAAAGACTCAGTTTTCATTGGTGTGGCACAGGGTCCCATGTGACCTAAGCTGACCATATCTTATTCGCTATCTAATTGAGCATGACCTTGAACTTGTGACCCTCCTCCCTCTACCGCCCCAGGTGTTAGGATGGAAGGTATGTGTCACCGTGCTCTGTGTATATGTGGCATCGACGTTTATGAACAGGCAGTTATACCTAACTACTACTAAACACCGAACTGTACAAACTCGCAATTAAGTAAGAAATCCAGTCTACCCAGCCTCTGCTGTTCATCCGGGGGGAGAACAGTTTTACCTCCTGTGTGAGAGGTTTCAATGGACCATTCAAGACAGATGAGTTCCATCAGACAGGTTTGTCTGAGACTGTTGCCTGCAAACTCCTACTGTCAATTAAGTCTCCACTAAAACCTGACTCATCTGTTACTAATTACAGAAGCCAGGTGGAGTGGGGACTCTGTATTTAACAGTGAGGATTAGGTTTGATTGCTTTGAATATTCTTATTTTTGAAATTTACTTCCATGTAAATGCTCATATCTGTGTGAGTATAGGTGTCAGACTCCCCAGAACTGGAGTAAAAGACAATTGTGAGCCACTATGTACATTCTGGGAATCGAACTTGGGTCCTTTTGGAAGAGCAGCAAGTGCTCTTAAACCTTGAACCATCTCTCCATCTGCCATTTAGAAGATTCCTTAAGTCAAAGCACCTAGTCTGTGATCCTGTCTGATCAGCAACATAGATTTAAAATTCTTCTATTATGTCTGTGTGTGCACGCATGAGTGTGTGTAGAAGCACATGCTACAGTACGTGACAACATTCTATGACACGCAGACAACAGTGAGTATGGAGGTCAGAGAACAACTTCTGGGTCAGTTCTCTCCTTCTACCAAGGAGCTCAGGGATTAAATTCAGCTCATCGGGGTTGATAGCAAGTGCATTTAAGCACCGCTCGCTGGCCCTCCATGATACCTTTCGCTGCCCATTTTCTCACACTAATGAGCTCCACAGCTAAAGCTTTGCAGAAGCGGCTATGCCAACCACAAATCTAGCGCACCTTAGGCTGTGGGGAGGCTGTAGCTGCGAGGAGAGAACTGAGAGGCACACTTTTACCTCAAAAGAAGGGCTAGGGGGTTGCCTGTAAATGTCTTTAGCTGAATCATGTGCCAAGTGGGACTAAGAGCAGTCACCATGTGTCAGCCACTATAACACACGCACGCAAATTACCGTGAAAATACTTCATTAAAAAGGTGGTACTGACATCAGTCTTGCAAATAAATATATTCGCTAACTCACAAAATGTCACCCACTAATACCTCCCTGCCATGAGAGAAACCCCCAGACTTCGATCTCCTGGGAGTGCACCATTAACTGCCCTCAGCATGTGTGAGTGGCTGTTCCCAAGTTAACTTTATAGCAATGTTAAATTGGATGAATACAACAATGTTGTGCTAATGAGGGTCAAATTGCCACCAGATGTTACCTCTTTCTTTCCCCTTTGAAAAAATAAACACAGCTGTGTACATGTGTGCACAGGCAATATTGAACACAGAGAGAAAAAATGGCTCTAAGAAAACACAGGCACTAAAGGAGAGAAAAATTCCTTAATGAATTTCCACCCCACCTTTGATTCTTTTATTTCAAACACAACGAAAGCACACTGAAGCTGGTGTTGTGAACATGCAGAACTTCAGACATCATTTCTAAATAATCGTATATGAAATGAGAGACTTTCCCCCAGCGGACACACGAGAGAGTGAGTCTGCTGGGAAGACGTCGACAACCTGGCTGTTCTGTGAGGTCTTCCTCGAGGAGGCCCAGGAACCGGCTCGGAGTCTCCCAATCTCCAGCTGGACAAGGCCCTGGACGCACTTGGGAAGGCAAGAAAATGAGAAGTGAAAGGTGGCAGCATTTACGATCTAAAACAGCAGTATAGGCCTTCAGCCATCTCTGCAGCAGAGGCTAACCAGAGGACACCCAGGTAAAACAGGCAAAAGGAGACCCAGCCACCCAAAACCCAAACAAAACAGAAACTCAGTAGCTTCAAATGCTGAGTTCAAGTGGTTTGATCTCAGTGTGCCTGCCTTTCTCCCCTTCCTCTCCCTTCTGACGAAAGGGATCGTCACAAAAGAACACACCAGTCAGGAGGTGGGAAACAGCAGAGAGGGAAACTCAACAGGAGACAGTTCACAATCCAGGCCCTTTGCAGAGTACAGAGCTGAACCAGGCACGCGGTTAGTAAACAAGCCCCGTCTGCACAAATTTCCACAGTTGTTTCAAGATCCACTGGTTGCAACCAAAGAGGAAGGAGTTCCAGGAGGCCGAGACCCCAAACTAAGCAGTCTGAGCTGTAGGCTCCCACAGGCTCGCGGAGCCCAGGGTGGGAGCGTCCTGTGGAGCAGAGCTTTGTGACTGGTTTTATTTATGAAGAAACCAGTATAGAGGTGCTTTAGCGTTTCCTTCTGGCAGTAAGTTGGGGTTGATATAGAGGGGAGGAGATGGATTCCCTCCTCCAGGAGAGCACATTCTGTCCAGTGATCTGGATTGCCAACAAGTGTGACAGTTGGAATGCTCAGTAGCATGAGAAACTGCCTCAGGTCTACAGGCAGGCTCCCCTCTCTGCTTGGTCATCACGATAGCTTTCCTTTACATCAGTTCTTGGGCATTTGGAACAATCACGACTTACAACCAAGGTCAGATGGACTGGGACAGCTCTGGGAGCACTGATCACCGTAGCTTGGTTGGAAGCTGCTTAGGGACTCACCTTCAGGATGGTGGCCACTGTCTCCTGTGAGGCTTGTCTCACGTCCTCTCCATTCACAGACAAGATCTGGTCTCCTCGAATTAGCCTCCCATCGAGGTCTGCGGCTCCGCCTTTCACAATGTCAGAGATGAACACTCCGCTTCCACTCCTGCAAACATCACCAAGCATTGTGGGATTGGCACGGCCAGTTAGGTATTAATTAAAATCGGACATTCTTTATAAAGACTAAAGATCTAAGATCTAAGACCCAGAAGTTCTAAAACCAATCCATCAAGTCCAATGCCATCCGCTAACTTTCTAATAACTTGATGCTTAGATGAAGCCCATTTGTGCTGTGTATTGTGTATCTTTTTATTGCTGGATAAACCTGACACAAGCACTGGCGTATGTGAGTATATATGATCTTAGTGAAGCAAAATCGTAATTTACTTTTTATTTTTATAATTATTGCTTTTTTCAGGACAGGGTTTTCTCTGTGTAGTCCTGACTGTCTTGGAACTCACTTTGTAGATCAGGCTAGCCTCACAGATCAGCCCGACTCTGCCTCCCAAATGCTGGGATTAAAGGTGTGCACTACTTTCTACCTTTTTTTTTTTTTAAGACTTATTTATTTTATATATGTGGGTACACTGTAGCTGTCCTCAGACACATGAGAAGCGAGCATCGGATCCCATTACAGATGGTTGTGAGCCACCATGAGGTTGCTGGGAATTGAACTCAGGACCTCTGGGTCAGTGCTTTTAACCACTGAACCATCTGTCCATCCCCCACTTCTTACTTTTTAAAAAGGTAGAATTTGTGGTCTGGAATATATAGGTCCTTGGCTGACTGCTTTCTAGTGTGAGTGTGGCTCTGGGGTGATCCCAGCACCTCACACAAAGTGAGCAAGTTATTTTTCCTAGAGAAGAGCCCATTGATAATGATTTCCTTTTCTTAAAAATGAAATTATTAATTATTCATGTGTTTATGTTAATGTATTCATGTTTATACGGATATGTGCTTGCCCGAATATTCATAGACATCAAGGACAGCATATGGGATTTGGTATTTTTCTTTCAGCCTGTGGGTCCCAGGGATCTAAGAAGTCATCAATTTGATAGCCTCTGCCTTAACACATCGAGCCGTCTCAAAAGCCCCTAATGGCTCTGTCATTACTTTCCCCTTCCTCTTGTACTTCCTTGATGACACCCCACCACCCACAGTCTCCTTAAGGCAAGCTGGCCTGGAATTTCCAATCCTCCTGCCTCCACCTCCTCAGTGCTGGGATCATAGGCCTGTACCTCTAAGGCTGTTTTGTGGAGCGCTGGGATTCTAAGAGCGTCATGCTTGCTAGGAAGGAGTTTCTCAACTGAGCTACACCCCTCAGCCTCTTATTTGAAGTCTTCTTTTATTTATTGAATGAGTTAGTTTCAAAATTGGACAGCTTAAAAAGTGTATATCTTGGAGCTAGAGAGATGGCTTAGCACTGAAGAGTATCTACTATTCTTGTGGAGGGCCAGAGTTATGTTCTCAGCACCTACACTGGGTCGCTTACAACCATCTGTAACTCCAGATCTCTCTCTTTCTTTGGCTATTGGGTGTAACTCTGTAGCCCAGGCTATCCTAGAACTTACTATGTAATCCAGGCTATCATTAAAGTTGTGATGATTTGGCTTCTAGAGATGTGAATTACAGTTGTGAGCTATCTTACTTTTGTATTGTTATTGTTATTATTGTTATTTTGAGATGTACCATGTCAATTGATATTTTATGGAAGGTATGCTGAAGGCTGAAGACAGGCCACATATACACTACGCATGTGGTCGGGAACTGGGCTATCTCTCTACAGCTCCTGATCTTCTTTAGCGCCTGAAGCACCTCATTTTTAGGGGTGTCTACTATTCTGTGGACGCTCCATGATTTCACTTATTAAATGTTTACCACTGTAGTTGGAGGCACACAAGTCGGGGAGCAGGGCCTAAAAGTGAGGCAGACTAAAGTCTCAAGTGACAGCCAGCTTTATTCAGAGCATC
This sequence comes from Rattus norvegicus, assembly GCF_021556685.1. Taxonomy (NCBI): domain Eukaryota; kingdom Metazoa; phylum Chordata; class Mammalia; order Rodentia; family Muridae; genus Rattus; species Rattus norvegicus. The sequence continues at coordinate 119,181,756 of NC_141538.1, read as the reverse complement.
AGACAATTTGTACTCTAGAGTTAAGTCACCTGAGTAAGGTGTTTAATCAAAAGGACAAACCACAGGTGACAAAAGATGGTTTTCCATAGAGGCACATGACTAACAGCACCTGGAGTAAATTCCCTCCTATCCACTCTCCCTGGGCGAAACACAAAAACACATTCCAAGAAAAGCCTGTGTTTTGAAGGAACTGAGGTCACAATACTCTCGTTTTTGTCCCCCCCCCCCTCTCTTTCTTTTGAGTTTTCTTACAAGCACTCAGAGATTTCCTCATTTAACTCCATTCTTGAACTCTGTTCTGACACTGAAGACCTGTGAATGAGCTATACAGTTCTTGTACTCCACGGTTACTGCAAAGAAATATGTAATAAATACCTGCAGGCAAACCTTTAAGACATTATGGAATTATTTGTCAGAAGGCTTGGAAGCTTTAAGAGATGCATCTGATCCTGTACAACGGAAAGTTTCATGCTGAGGAATATAGTTCTTTTCCAACTAAGCCTGCAATACAGATGGTGAATGAGGGCCACTTCATCTACCTACAACTGAGAGTAAGGAGGAACGCTGAGTGTGGTGCCGAGACAGCACTGCCGTGAGTTTAAAACCAGCCTGGGCTACATGGTGAGATCCTACTCAACAAGCAACTCAAAACAGAACCACCATTCTCTGCTTGGGATGTCCCCAGGTAAAAAGAAAGCAGCTGGGTCCTGTGTCTGCAGTTGCTCTGTATCCGTGTGTAAGAGAAGCCCACAAATACTGCCTAGGAAGCCACTCTAATCCTTACTGCGGAGCCGAGCTCAGAGTCAGCAGCCCAGCTGGAATCCAGTGTGGCTACCGGGTCTTGCCTAGTGGGTCCAGTTGTTTCTCAACATGACACGTCTTAGAAACTCATCACTAGTTCACAGTAGGCCTTCTCTTTCAGTGTTTAGAAGCATTAGTCCCCACATGCAGAAGAGAAAAGGCTGATCTGGGCTTGAACACCCATCCTTACCGTTTCCCAACAATGCTCAGGCCTAGTCCTCGGCCAGTCTTCTTCTGCAGATCCACAAGGAACACCTCCAAGTTCTCCTCATCTCTGTACTGTGCTTCATCTCTGTATATCACCAGCCTCACCTTCTGGGGCGTCTGCCTCAGGGCTGTGATGGCTTCTTCATGGCTGGAGCTCCTCAGATCAACCCCATTAACCTGTAACAACAGCCATCCTGAGACGGGTGGCTCACAGCAGAGGCCTCAGCCTGCTGATCCACCCAGTGAGAAATCTCGACAAAATTCCAACTCATTCCCAGAGTGCACCATAAGAATATGAGGAATATGAGCTGCTTCTCACATAAAGACCCTACCCCACAAAGAACAGGGGGTGGACTGGTGTTTGTGGCATATATTTACACAGCTGTAAACTTTGCTGTGGAGTTAGGGGAGCGTGTGTGTGTGTGTGTGTGGTATGTGTGGTATATGTGTGTGGTGTATGTGTATGTGTGTGTGTGTGTGTGGTGAATGTGTTATGTGCATGTGTGTGTTGTGTGTATAGTCTGTGTGTATGGTGTGTGTATGGTGTGGTGTGTTTGTGGGTGTGTGGTATGTGTGTGTATGTGTGTGTGTGTGTGTGTGCGGTGAGTGTGTTATGTGCATGTGTGTGTTGTGTGTATGGTGTGTGTACGGTGTGGTGTGTTTGTGGGTATGTGGTATGTGTGGTATACGTGTGTATGATGTGTATGTATGTGGTGTGTGTGTGTGTGGTGTATGTGTATGTGTGTGTGTGTATGTGTGTGTACCCCCATTTATTTACTTATTCAGGTTGAAGGGAAGTAGCTAGCACAGTTATCAACCCAGTTAGTACCTGTGGGCTGTTTGCTGTTATACTTGACTTCTGCACTCTTTTTGATTTGCCTGTTCGCTTGTCTTTGGCTCTTTGAGACCATCTCACTGTGTAGCCCTGGCTGTCCTGGAGATGCTATGCAAACTCCGAGATTTGCTGCCTCTGTCTTCCGAGCATGGGATTAAGGTCGGCATCTTTACAAAGCTGGCTGGCTCCTCACTCTTGGTTGCTCCGGTCACATCATCTTTAGAGTGGCCCAGAGGAAATAAGGGACAGGGGTTTCCAACAGCTTCAAAGGAGCCCTTGAAGGCTTCTCATTTGAATCTGATGGCACCAGCACAGACAGGCCCGCCTCCAGAGAACATAAGATATTGGGGACATTCAGCAAAGCCACAGTTCTGTTGACAAGTCACACAAATGTGGGCAGCTCAGGACCCCTCTGAGCCCCATTCTCTTGTTCTGTTACCTGGAGATCACGGCCAACTTATTTTTAAGCAAATATTTTCATGGCGCTTGTAACGCCAGTCCTCGTGGATCCACCATCAGCTTTATTAGTGAATACTAGCTGCATAAATACTTGTGATATTGTCACACATAATGTACTCTGCTCACACTCACCCGTGATTACCTTCTGCCCCCACCCTCTTCCTGGTCTTCCCCCTTCCAGTCCCATGACCCCCTCTCACCTAGACATGACAAAACGTGACACCTGACCGAGTCTGACTTACTTTCATACATGATGCCACCCAGTTCCATCGATTTTCCTCAAGCTTATTTGCTGGATTTCTTGTTTCAGTGTGTAATTTTTTAGTTTTTCAAATATTCTGAGTATTAACCTTCTGCTGTATAAGTAGCAAGCAAAGATTTTTTTCTCACTCTCTCTACCATTCTGGTTAACTATGTCCTTTCTAATTGGATGCTAAGTTTTCAGTTCTCTCTCTGTCTCTGTCTCTCTCTGTCTCTGTCTGTCTGTCTCTCCTTTTCTTTCTTTCTTTCTTTCTTTCTTTCTTTCTTTCTTTCTTTCTTTTTTCTTTTTTTTTTTGTGTCACCCTGGCTGTCCTGGAACTCGTTCTACAGACCAGCCTGGCCTCGAACTCACAGGGATCTTCCTGAATCTGTCTTCTGAGTGCTGGGATTAAAGGTGTGTGCCACCACTATTTGGTGACACTTTTTTTATTTCTTAAGTGACTGGAGTCTTACTCAGAAAGTCAGTGCCTATGCCTACTCTTCAATTGTTTCTCCTCTTTTTCCTATTAGTTTAAAGTCTTGAATCCAGATTGTCATAGTTACTTTTCTATTAATATGATAAGACACCATGACAAGGCAACCCATAAAAGAAAGAACTTCCTGGAGCTCACAGTTCTAGAGCATTTAAGTCCATGATCATTATACTGGGGAGCATGGGCTATAGTCCAAAGTCCCAAAGTCTTCCAAACCCATCATGGTCAGGCCTACCATGCAGTAATAGCTCATTCCTCGATACCAGCTTATATCCTAGTTACTTTTCTATTGCTGTGACAAGACACCATGACCAAGGTAACTCATAAAAGAACGAGTTTATTGGGCTGACAGTTTTAGAGGGTCAGTCTATAGCCACCATGTCTAGGAGTGTGGCAGGCAGGCAGGCAGGCAGGCAGGCAGGCAGGCAGGCAGGGTGCTGGAGTAGTAGTTGGGAGCTTTCATCTAATCCACAAGCAGGAGGCAGACAGAGGAAACTAACTGAGAATGGCTTAAGCTTTTGAAAAAAGCCTACCTCCAGTGACACACCTCCTCCAACAAGGCCACACCTCCTCCAACAAGGCCACACCTCCTAATCCTTCCTGAACAGTTCTACCAACTAGGGGCTGAGTATTCAGATATATGATCCCATGGGGGCCATTCTCATTCAAAGCAACTCAAGGTATTTGATGTATTTTGAACTGATATTTTAGATAGTGTGAAACAAGAATCTATTAAATATCCAGTTTTTTTTTTAAGACACACTACTATTCCTCCAGTGTTTATCTTTTGTCTATAGCTGAGTATCTGCTTTTGCTTGGCATCTTGTTTTTGTTAATATCATTAGGGATATTTACTCGTTTCCTGCTTATACCAACTCTCTGAAATACATACTTCTATCATTACCATACACAGATGAAGAAAGCAAGGCTAACAGGTCAACATTTGAACCCAAGCTTTTTTCTTCCCATATAGATGTGTGTTCTCACATGCACATCTGTGTTTGCTCTCACATGCACGTCTGTGTTTACTCACCCACACATGTGTATGTATGCTCGTGTGTGGGCTCATGAATGCACCTGTATGTGTGTGTTTATGTATGTATGTATGTATGTATGTATGTATGTACGCTCACACATGTACGCTCGTGTGTGCACATACAGAAGACAGACAACAGAGGTGACATTCAGTATCTTCTATTGTCCTTTCTCTACCTTATATATTGATGCAGAGTCTCCCACTTGAACCCAGAACTCACCAATTTGGCTAGCCTCAGTAGCCAGCTTACTATGGGGATGGAGAGCTTCCTCTTCTCAAGGGCTGGGATCACAGGCCATGCCTACTTGATACTTTTGTGGGTGCTAAGGAGCTGACCTCCAACCTTCACTCTTATATGGCAAATGGTTTGCCCAATAACTCATTTCTCCAGTTCCTAACCAAGACAATATTTCTATTCTAGTCCTTTTACCATGCCGTCTCCTAAGTAAGCTGTGAACAGGTTGTTAGAGGATGTGCCACAAGGAGTTAAATAATTGATATGATTACTGAATTTCTACAAAGAAGGAACTCAGGGGCAGGGTAGCTTTGGATTCAGTTAGTCACTCCCTCCAGGTCACATCTTGGCAAAGAGCCAAGCCAAGGGGAGATTGGCTCCCACATGGCCAGGTAGAGGCAAGAGAGGAAGAGCTCCTGACATGTGACTTCCGCCCCTTGTTCTGATACAGCCCTGCATGGCCCAGGAAGGTGAAGCCTGTCTTTGAGCGCAGCCCCTTCATCTGTTGCAGTAAACACAGGCATGTTCACTGCAAGACAGCAATGGATGGGCTGAGGAGATACTGCAGAGCCATTTCTCTCTGTGTAGGACCCTCACTGTCCCTTCAGCCACTAAATGCTTTCACTGTGTTAGTGAGTAAACCCATGGAACAGAGGGAGAGCAGTGTCTCTCCGAAAGCTGAGCTGATTATTTTCCTATGGTCCAATAGATGGCACACAAGACCACTTCTGCTGGTTAGAACACCAGGTGACCAACCTCACGGACTGAAGGTGTAATTCCTAAGCCACCTCAAAGGCCTCAGCAAATACACAAACAATTGAAGGCACTGTCACTGAACTCCAACATTACAAAGACAAAGGCAATCTCTACCAAATACGGGCACTAAGGGGCCGGTTCAGTTCAGAGCGACTTCAGCCCGGTTTCCTCGTGCTCAGGCGGTATGATGAGACAAACAGTGTGGCCTGGACCCTGTGGCATCACTTCACATTCCTAAGAAGAGCAGACTCAGTCACAGCATTGCTTACTGAGCTAGGGGTGGTAGGAGTGGCCTCCTGTGTGAGAAGGGCTCCTGGAGGTGCCACTGTCACATCCTTTCAGTAGGATGGCATATGGGAAGTGGACGAGGCCTTGCCAGACTAGGGCTTTGGTTACTTATTGTCTTATGGTGAGTTCATGGGGGAAAATCAGGAATTAACTCTCCTTCAGATCCCGTTTAAACAGGTTATAAATGGTAATAAGGCGGGATAACAGAAGGGACTGGCTGGAAAAAAAAAACCCAGGAAGAAGACAGTCTATGCTAATCAGTGTCAAACAATTGTTTGGTGGTGTTTCTGTAAGAAAATGTGGCTTTCCTAATTTTAACATTAACATTAGGACACTGTGATGTTCAATACTGCTTGTCAGTTTGACAAGATACAAGATACAACCACTAAAGAGATGAATCTTGGATGGTAAATCTGGATTATACGGATTAGGCTAACTGAAGGAGGGAGACCCACTCTAATGTGGGCAGCCCTACCCCATGGCTACTGTCCCAGGCTGAGCAAGGAGAGAGCCGAGCACAGCACTGCTCTGGCTTCCTGAGTCTGGATGCAGCGGTCCCTCATTCCTGCCCCCACACTTCCGGCCACAGGCACTGTCTTCAGAGCTGTAAGCAGATAAGCCCTCTCCCTTAAGCTGCTTTTGAGGTCCTCTGTTGTGCCAATGGGATGAATAATTGAGACGAGATATCACATTAGAGGCATGGCGGAATAGCTTGCAGAAGAACACAGGACCCTCCTGAGCAGAAAATGGACTTACAGAAGAAAGCAGGAAAGCAGCCAGAACAAAGAGAGAGAGTAGTGTCTACAACTGCCGTGGAGAATGGACTCCCAGCCCCTTCCCTGAGCCATGTGCCCAGCTTTTTAATGATGTTTCTGACAGGTGTGGTAGCTACTCTCTTTAAGCCAACTACTGATGCAGATGCAGGAGCATTAGGAGTTCAAGTCCAGCCTCAACTATATTGTGAGTTTGAGGCTAGCCTGAGCCTTTTTTTTTTTTCCCAAAAAAAGTGGCTTCATTGGGCTGACGAGACGCCTGAGTATTAAAGTCACTTGCCATCAAGTCTGATGACCTAAGTTTGATCCTTGGAACTCACATGATGGAAGGAGAAAACCAGCTCCTACAAACTGTCTTCTGACTTCCACATGTGTGCTGTAGCACACGTACACACGTGTGCTCATACGCATTACAGGCAATAGATGAATGAATGTTAAAAAAGTTTTGTTTACGTTTTTATTTTTAACTAAATCTCACTAAGTTGGCCACCCTGCCCTTGAACGCACTGTACATCTCTGGCAGGCTTTAAACTCACGCAGCATCCTGAGTGCTGGGACCATAAGCCGTACCACCAAGCCTAGAGAGAAATTCTACTGGGGTATAATTGATATAAAATCAGGTATACATATTTGCATTTAAAAACTATTTTATATGTATCAGTATTTCACCTACAGGTATGGTTATGTGCCACAGAGGCCAGAAGAGAGTGTTGGAGCCCCTGGCGCTCCTGTTACAGACAGTTGTGGATCCTTGTAACTAACCCCAGGTCGTCTGGTCTGTGCATGCTGTGAAATGCTGAGTCAGCCCTGAAGCTCCTACATTAATATTAATCATCTTGCAATGTCAACTATGACAACACCACCTGACTAGAAAATCTAGGAAGAATAAAACAAGAGACCAGAAGTTTTCCAAGCTTTTGATCACTAAAAACCAGTATTGTTTGCAGGTCATCATGCTAATTGTCAAAGATGCCCTCCGGGTTATTTCACCTCACCCCGATAAGTGCACTGGGATGTGTCCCAAGTCAGGGTGACACAGAGCCACGGCCTGCAGAGAAGCTCTGCAAAAGGACCTGAACTGAGTCTGCACTGAGCCTGGATTCCTCTCTTACCCTTCACACCTAGGCTTTCCTCTTACTACACCTCTGCCTTCTTCTTCAAAGGCAGAAATGAGTCACCATGGCGAGAGATAAAATCCTGTGATGTCATTCCTAATATGCTACATCAAGATACAAAGCAAAACCTGCACAGGCCTGCCATGAAGTCTACTCCATTAACTGCATCCAATGAAAGAGAGATGCTTAAGTCTTATGCTATGCTGCCATTTCTTTATTTATTTATTTATTTTTATTTAGAGAATACTTTATTAGTTTTTGTAATCAAACCCACGTATATAAGACCTTACATATTTAATACAGTGTGTTACCCCTGTACAAATGGAAAAAACTTAAGTTCAACATTTCTAGACTAATATGGCTGTTAATTTCTGTACAGTGCCAACTCAACACAGTAAACGGGGATACTTTTTTCGAAAGTTGACAGCACAGGTAAAGTTTCAAAAAATTCAAATTATATATCTGTATATATATATTTATATTTATATAAAAAGACCAATAATAGCAGTGTGTTATGCATCAACAGCAGCAACAGCTTTTCCAGGTTCTGCAGTCATCTGAACAAAACTGTAGAGACATCCAGCACACTCCATTAAAAAAAAAAAAAAAGTAAAAAAACAAAACCCGAGAAAACAGCACAGTTCTGTTACTCTTGTGGTACCTGGCACCATTTTTTTTAAAATTAGCTTCTCAATCATCATCTGGAAAGAAAACATTCTGAGCAACATCATTAAAAACAGCTCTGATAAAGCACGGTCACTACTACGTATCATAAAGCAGGTACAAGCTATTTTACATCCACAGAGGTATGATACAGTACTGTCCTACATCTATAATACTAGAGGATACAATTTAAAAGGCATTATTTGAGACTTGATTCTACTTTTCCAGCAGAGGGCCCAAAGGATGGTGTGACACAGCTTTGTAAAGAAACATACTCTAGACAGGATTTCCTTTCACTAGTGGCACACTTCTAAGGATTCATTCTCTCCATGAATGTCAGCTAAAACCGTTATTAAAAAAATGAAATATCCCTAGAACAAAACCGTATAACCACCGGATTCACATGAAGATGACCTAGTGGAGACAAGCTGGACCTCACCTTACCAACAAGCTATCAAATCTGTTATGTTTAAACAGTGAGACCTCCAAGGAAGGAGATGCCAAGTAGTGCTTCAAAGCTTCGGACCACAATCAAACACAGCATCCTTTTCAACAGAAGCAGAAGCTCATCTGAATATGCTCATGGATGCTGACATCAACATTTAATCATCTCCTCACTCATCCAGGAAGAGGGGGAGATCAGTTACTACTGTACTTTATTGTGTTCAACCAAATCACCATGTTACAAAAATAGCAAGCTGCCATAATAAAAAATAAGGCTCCTCTATCCAGCACCAGATAGCATCATTTTACTTTCAAGCCTAGAAATTGCACACTTGTATATAAACCAATCGAAGATGAGGATTGAGAGTTCATCTTGGTGGATTTTTCCTTTGATGAATATGAAGTGTTCTTCCTTATCTTTTTTGATGACTTTTAATTGAAAATTGATTTTATTTGATATTAGAATGGCTACTCCAGCTTGCTTCTTCTGACCATTTGCTTGGAAAGTTGTTTTCCAGCCTTTCACTCTGAGGTAGTGTCTGTCTTTGTCTCTGAGGTGTGTTTCCTGTAGGCAGCAGAATGCAGGGTCCTCATTGCATATCCAGTTTGTTAATCTATGTCTTTTTATTGGGGAGTTGAGGCCATTGATGTTGAGAGATATTAAGGAATAGTGATTATTGCTTCCTGTTATATTCATATTTGGATGTGAGGTTATGTTTGTGTGCTTTCATTCTCTTTGTTTTGTTGCCAAGACGATTAGTTTCTTGCTTCTTCTAGGGTATAGCTTGCCTCCTTATGTTGGGCTTTACCCTTTATTATCCTTTGTAGTGCTGGATTTGTAGAAAGATATTGTGTAAATTTGGTTTTGTCATGGAATATCTTGGTTTCTCCATCTATGTTAATTGAGAGTTTTGCAGGATACAGTAACCTGGGCTGGCATTTGTGTTCTCTTAGGGTCTGTATGACATCTGTCCAGGATCTTCTGGCCTTCATAGTTTCTGGCGAAAAGTCTGGTGTGATTCTGATAGGTCTGCCTTTATATGTTACTTGACCTTTTTCCCTTACTGCTTTTAATATTCTTTCTTTATTTTGTGCGTTTGGTGTTTTGACAATTATGTGACGGGAGGTGTTTCTTTTCTGGTCCAATCTATTTGGAGTTCTGTAGGCTTCTTGTATGCCTATGGGTATCTCTTTTTTTAGGTTAGGGAAGTTTTCTTCTATGATTTTGTTGAAGATATTTACTGGTCCTTTGAGCTGGGAGTCTTCACTCTCTTCTATACCTATTATCCTTAGGTTTGATCTTCTCATTGAGTCCTGGATTTCCTGTATGTTTTGGACCAGTAGCTTTTTCCACTTTACATTATCTTTGACAGTTGAGTCAATGATTTCTATGGAATCTTCTGCTCCCGAGATTCTCTCTTCCATCTCTTGTATTCTGTTGGTGAAGCTTGTATCTACAGCTCCTTGTCTTTTCTTTTGATTTTCTATGTCCAGGGTTGTTTCCATGTGTTCTTTCTTGATTGCTTCTATTTCCATTTTTAATTCCTTCAACTGTTTGATTGTGTTTTCCTGGAATTCTTTCAGGGATTTTTGCGATTCCTCTCTGTAGGCTTCTACTTGTTCTCTAAGGGAGTTCTTTATGTCTTTCTTGAAGTCCTCCAGCATCATGATCAAATATGATTTTGAAACTAGATCTTGCTTTTCTGGTGTGTTTGGATATTCCGTGTTTGCTTTGGTGGGAGAATTGGGCTCCGATGATGCCATGTAGTCTTGGTTTCTGTTGCTTGGGTTCCTGCGCTTGCCTCTCGCCATCAGATTATCTCTAGTGTTACTTTGTTCTGCTATTTCTGACAGTGGCTAGACTGTCCTATAAGCCTGTGTGTCAGGAGTGCTGTAGACCTGTTTTCCTGTTTTCTTTCAGCCAGTTATGGGGACAGAGTGTTCTGCTTTCGGGCGTGTAGTTTTTCCTCTCTACAGGTCTTCAGCTGTTCCTGTGGGCCTGTGTCTTGAGTTCACCAGGCAGGTTTCTTGCAGGGGAAAAGTTGGTCCTACCTGTGGTTCCAAGGCTCAAGTTTGCTCGTGGGGTACTGCCCAAGTCTTTTCCGCGGCGGCAGCAACTGGGAAGATCTGCGCCGCTCTTTCCGGGAGCCTCCGTGCACCAGGGTTCCAGATGACGTTTGGTGTTTTCCTCTGGCGTCTGGATGTGCACAGAATGCAGTCTCTTCTGGTTTCCCAGGCGTGTCTGCCTCTCTGAAGGTTTAGCTCTCCCTCCCACGGGATTTGGGTGCAGAGAACTGTTTATCCGGTCTGTTTCCTTCAGGTTCCGGCGGTGTCTCAGGCGCAGGGATCCTGCCGCCCCTGGGCCCTCCCCTACGGGAACCCAGAGGCCTTATACAGTTGCCTTTTGGGCCAGGGATGTGGGCAGGAGTGGGCAGTGTTGGTGGTCTCCTCCGCTCTGCAGCCTCAGGTGTGCCCACCTGATCAGGCGGTGAGGTCTCTCTCCCACGGGGTTTGGGAGCAGAGAGCTGCTGCAGGCCGGGATCCGAGGGTGTGGGTCTTTATTTATTTTTTTTTAAACATTTATTTATTATGTATACATCATACTGCTTTCTGCCTGCATATACGCCTGCAGGCCAGAAGAGGGCACCAGACCTGATTATAGATGGTTGTGAGCCACCATGTGGTTGCTGGGAATTGAACTCAGGACCTCTGGAAGAGCAGACAGTGCTCTTAACCTCTGAGCCATCTCTCCAGCCCCTCTTTATTTTTAATATATTAATCTTACAGTGGAAATGATCTCATTTCATGAATTTTCTTCTCCTACTTCTGAAGATTGACTTTTCCTATTTTAATTATGTATATGTACATGTCTGTCTGCGTATAGGTATGGGATGTGAGTGCAGGAGCCCTCAGACGGCCAGGTGTCAGATTCTCCCTAGATTCAGAATTACGTAGTTATAAGTTATCTAACATGGGTTCTAGGACTCTAACTTGGGTCTTCTGGAAGAACAGTACATGCTCTTAGCTGCTGAGCCATCTCTTCTGCTCCCTGGCGCCCTTTAAAAGGCCTGAGCAGGTTTTTAAATTAAAGAATTTGGTCAAGTGGCTCAGTGTTTGTAATGTACTAGATGCCATCTAAAGGGGATGATTTTACATATTTACTGGCTATAAAATGCTAGTGATGAGGCTTGTTTTTCTTCTTTACAAACGGTCTATTAAAATAAGGGAATGATTTATGGTAACAAAGTTTTAAAATTGCAGGTGTGTGTTGAAGTATGTGTCTGTCTGTATGCTTTTAGCAGGGGATTTGGTAAGAAATAACAGAGACAAAAAATCAAGTTGCAGCATGATATATCTTGCCTGATGTTAAAAATAATAGAACTATAAGGGGTACTTTCTTTTTCACTAAGAATTTTTTTCTCAGATTTAGATAAAGCACTTCATGATTACAAATTAGTGAGTTGTTCAATGAACACCGAGAAGCGGAAGAATCTGACATAGGCTTTGATCCACAGGAGAGAAATTACAAGGGAAGAGTTGAATAAAAGACAGACAATTTGACTGACCCATGGCCCAACATCGATCATGCTCACTGTTACACAGTACAATCAGAAGTCGGTACCTCTAATATCTGGTCTCCAGCCCATAATCTTCCATCTCGGGCTGCTGCACCTTCTTCATAGACTTCATGGATAACGATAGCATCCTAGAAAAAAGTTCCCATTAATTCTCAACAACCACAAACAAACAACCTTGGGTGGGCAGCCACTCACAATTAGCAACTTGCTAATGACATTTACTTTGCCTTATGTACACACAAGAAGCACAGTTACAGGTTTGGAAGTATAATTATGCTTTCCAAAGAGGATGATTTCATTCCTTTAGGACAGGATTTGCTTCAGATACCATGCTAAACTTCCCTCATGTTTTTCTGTTGACCTTGAACACTGCTGCTGTGATCAAACCAGGGGTGAACTCTGTGTCATTTACTTTTACTGGGAATTTTAAACATGGTTTCAGGTATTTATTAGAGCTTAAGGGTTCAGCACAGAAGTGTGGCCTGATCAAGGGTTCCACCAGGCCTCATTGCTTGTGCAATGGAAGAGAAGAACTCTGGGAAATGAGCTAGTGCTGGAGGACAAAGTAGGTACAGGGTGGGGAAGGGAAGCAGGCAGGACCCACGGCACAGGTCCGTGGTGGGCTTGAAACCCCTCTGAACTCAACATTCTAGGCCAAGAATGTAGGACACCATCTGTGGCAGGTAACCTTTGGTTGAAAATGTATCTTCACTAATGAATTAAAAATAACTTGCATCTCTTTATATTAATAACCTCATTTTTTCTTTTCTTCCCTCTATCTCTTTTTTATCTATTTTTTTTTCATGTATTTTGGTCATATTTTCTTTCTCAAAAACTTCCAGGTCCTCCTCAACATCTTACTTTCCCAACTTCCTGTTCTTTTTCTCTTAAAAAAAAACAAAAACAAAAAAAAAACCCAAAGTCCAAACAAACACCATTAAATACAAAAAATAACAAACCAAAACACACACACACACACAGACACACAAACGTACACACGCACCCTGGCAATAGGCCTGCCTTGGAGTATGGTTGGTAAGCCCCATGTCACCCCACTGGAGAAGTGATTTTTCCTTTCCCAGCAGCTCTCATTTCCATATAGCTGCTTGGTTAGGTGTCTGTTTCCCTTTGTTTGTGCTGGGACTGTATCTGTTTTGAACTTGTGCAGGTCTTGTGTGTGCTGCTGTAGTTTCTGTGAGTTTATAGGTATATGAGCCCTGTTGGTCACTTTGTCAGGCGTGGGATCTGTTTCATAGAATTGGTTACTCCCATAACGTTTGTGCCACTGTTGTGATCTTGCAGGCAGATCACTGGTGTAGGATGTAGAACTTGTAGCTGGGTGACATTGATGATCACTTTTCTCTTCCAGTATTATGCAAAGTACTTTCTAGCACCAAAAGCACCATCAGTAGGGGTGAAGCTTCTGTTTAGGCACCAGCTTGATCTCTCCACGGTTGATGGTGTCAGTGTTGTCTTCAGGGGCTGGTTGATAATAGCTTGGTTGCAGAGGGTAACCAACAGCCTTGGCAGTAGCCTATGACGTTAAGCGGGGGTAGTCTATAGGACCCCTTTGGGTAACTTAACAAGATATAACCCATTCCTGGCATTGGAGGGTTCACTTGGTGGCATAAGATATAATGGGGCATTATTTATTTGTAGCACTCTGTGTTCTCATGCTAATTATGTTATCCAAAACCTGTTTGCACTGTCCTGCACATAGGACTAAAGGGAGCCTGTCTCCAGTTGGTTTTGACTGGTCTATAAAGTTACCAGTGGTTGAAGACTGGCTTGGAAGACAGAAGCATCCCAGGAATTTAGGATTCTTGGGAAGGGACCGAGGGAGGTGGAAGTGGAGACTCTGAGAACGGAGGAGATGGCTATGCTGGAAAGGTGCAGGAGGGCGAGAGGGCCGAAATGTAGGTGCAGGGGAAAAGCAGCCCCAGGAGGGCTGCCCAGAAGGGCCCAGGGCAGCAAAGATAAAATACAGATTTAGTAAGTATTAACTCAGGAATATTGGAGGGGAGTGTGTGTTAGCCACATGGAGTTAGGAGTGGCCCAGCCACTGAGCTGTTTAAGGTATTTAAAATATAAGGCTGTGCATGTGTGCCTTTCTTTTGGGAATCCAGAACATTGGGGAGCTGTTCACGCCAGTCAGGAAGAATAAAGTGGGTTAATTTAATTACCAAATTAATTACTTCTTTCATTATATAGTGACTTCATTTAAATTCCTTTCACAGGACCAAGCATGGTCGTCTGTGCCTTTAATTGTAGCACTTGAGAGGGAGAGGCGAGTAGACCGATGTAAGTTTGAGGCTGCAGAGTCAGGTTTTTCGTTTGGTTTTTATTTTTGAAGGCAGCAGGAGGCTTCTATATGGCTTTTCACAGGCCTCTCATGTTCACTGTCCCTCCCATTCCCTCCTTTATCCTGTCCATGCATCCCTTCCCATTTAATCCTCCTGTTTTAGTTCCCCCTTTATCTCTTTATAATATTATATTCTATTTCACCTTCCTTGGTGAATTCTTTCCTTCCTTACTAGCTACTTAACCTCTGTGGTCATTCTGATAGAAATATACCTATCTGAAGATTAAACGCTAATAGTTATATATAAGAGAAAATATGCAGTGTTTGTCTTGGGTCTGGTTTACTTCATTCAGAATGACTGTTTCTAGCTCCACCCATTTACCTACATATTCCATAATTTCATTTTTCTTCTTTGAAGCGCTGGTAGAATTCTATATTTAATCCATCTGGCCCTGAGCGTTTTGGTTGGGAGATTTTTAATTACTGTTTCTATTTAACTTGGGGTTGGTTATGGTCTGTTAAAGTTGTTTATTTCATCTTGAATAATCTTATTTTTAAAATCTTCCTAAAAACGAACACGCATATGAAGGACTCACATGACTCCTCAGGTGTCAGCGATCGAGAAACAGAAGATGCTGCTACCCTGGACTCTAAGCCCCACAGTCTAATGACAACAACATACCCAGTGCTCACACATTTGGTGAGACTATTCTGAAGTTAGTAAACTGCCTTTGTTCACATTGTTTTCTCTACTTCAAGCTTTTGGAGTCCTTGTCTTAGGAAGTTTATAGTACAAGTGGAGTCGTAGAACTTATGACATGTCTTTTGTTTGTTTAAAGAAATGAAGGACACGGAGCTGACTGAGTCAAACGGATCACGCTGGCGTCTTGGGGGACTCTAGGGAGAGGTCAGGAGATCTTGGGTAGAGAGGAGGAATGACTCTGGATCTCACAATCAGAACCTGCATCTTGCGCTGCCTAAGATCCTTCAGCCTCCGTCTGTGGCATACACAGATTTAAGATTCTGTAGGCAATGACAAAGTAGATATTCTAGGGTAAAGATATTGCAAGCAGAGAAAGCTCAGGGAGCTGAGATAGGGCTCAGTGGTTAAGAGCACTGACTGCTCTTCCAGGGGACCCATATTCAGTTCCCAGCACCTACATGGCAGTTCATAACCATCTATAACTCTGGTTTCAGGGGAATCTGATATCCTATTCTGGACTCTTTGTGCACCAGACATGTACATGATACATGCACGCACACACACACATGTGTGCAAAACACCTCTTGGTATAATACAAAAATAAAATAAAAAAAAAACACCCCTCAGTTCCCCCTGTATCTAAGCACAGGTCTGTAAGACATCTAGACTTACGGAAACCACAAAAGCCTAGACAAGGAGGGTAGACAGATGGGATTGGCAAGGATCTTGTCAGTGTTGACATGCTTTGTCAAGAACACAGAGCTCACAAGTCTTCAGGCCTTCAAAAGGACTGGAGCAGAATGCTACCTTAGTCCCAAGGAGCTTTGGCGTGTAGCTCACAAAAAGAAAAGAGACACGTGTATATGTAAGCCATTTCCTTCTTTCCTTTCCCCCTTCCCTCTGTCCCTTACCCCTCTTGTTGTTTGTTTTATTTATTTTTTGTTCTTGTTGTTATTTTAAGAACAAATCTCACTATTCAGCCATGGCTGGCCAGGACTGGAACTAACTATGCAGGTCAGGCTGGCTTTGTACTTAGAGATCTCCTTGCCTTTGTCCCTGCTTCTGTGTGCTGGGATTTAAGGTGTGAGCCACCAGGGTGAGCCCTTATTTTTGTGATATGAAGTCTCACTTAGTAGCCCATGCTGGCTTTGAACTTACTATGATCCTTCTATGGACCCTGGTTTTAGAAATGTGTGCCACTGTGCCAACTTAAATCTACTTTCCTTAAAAGAAAAACAAATCCAACAGAAGTTCATAGGGGAGAGAAGCAAAGAAGTTAGAGGTTTATAATCACTCCAAACGGCTTGAGGACACTCTCATTTCATTGTGATACAGTTCTGGAAACACTCTACTATAACAACTAAAGGCAGACCCCAGAGCTGGGCAAGATGCCTTGATCCATCTGCATTTCAGATCCTGTAGCAGAAATGGACTTTAATTCTGACTAATGGGATTTCTAAACCCAGGCAAAGTTTTAATTGCCAAGACTTTTTTTTTCTGCTGCTTCTAGGGAATGACTTTAAGGAGACACTCTGGGGTGTTAGCCTGAGGTGATCACAACACACTCAGGAGCATCAAAGGTCACTTGGACCATGGTCCTGCAGGCAGACTGAGGCAGGCTCGAGGGGGCCTGGATAGTGCCGGTCTGTACCATCTCACCAGTCCTGGGTTGGTTACCCACTGAGCACAGAGCTTGTTTCTCACATAACCTCCCAGATCTCACCATATTTGAAACAGCAAAAGTGAATTTTTTGTTCACTCATATTCAAAAGGAAGACAAAGACCCATTAAATTTTCATTGTGTAAAGTGTCTGGGTCTCTTTAACAAAAGGAGCTGAGAAAACTGGATGTGTACAAAAAGAAACTGAATTCTAATTTCTCATCAGCTGCAAATGGACCAGAGACCTTAGTGTAGAACTAAAGTTTGACAGTGTTAGGGAGGAAAGTAGGGAAAACACTTCCTGGTACTAGGCTTGGGCAAGAGCTGACTACACAGGACCTCAGCCGTTCAGGAAGTTAATGCAACAACCAGCAAACAGAATGGAAAAGCTTCCATTCTGAACAGCAAAGCAATCAACTGAGTGAAGACCCCGCCTGCAGAATGGAAAGAAATCTTTGCCAGCTTTGTGCCTTACAGAGGCTGGGTATCTAGAATAAACAAAGAATTGGAAAACAGACAGACAGTGCCACACAGCAAGAAGAAAGCTAATAATCCAATCAATACAGTGGGCTCAACAGATAATCCTCCAAAGAGGAACTACAAGTGGCCACTAAATATAAGTGTTCACCCTCACTAGACATCAGAGAAATGACACACAACGATACTGAGAGTGTATCTCGCCCCAGTTAGAATGGTAGTCATTGAGAAAACAATGAAAACGATGGCGAGGAAATGAAAAGAAGGGGCCCTTATGTGCTGTTGGCGGGGCTGTAAACTAGCCCAGTTTCTAAGGAAACCAGTGTGGTTTTCAAACACTCTTAGGTTTTCACCCAAATGGCTCAACATCAATGGGTTGTAGAGATGACTGCACATGCGTGTTTACTGCAGCTGTGTTCACAGATGCTAAGTTATGGAGCCAACCCAGGTGATCAACAACAGAGGGATGGGTAAAGAAAACGTAGTTCAGACAAACAATAGAATCCGTTCTGCCATGAAGAAGGACGATGTTAATCATTTGTGAAGATTGGTGTCGCTGGAGACAGTCATACTGAGCCGATCGGGGCGGGCATATATTGTATGTTCCTCTTTTGTGGCACTTGGATTTTATATAGTTACATAAAGTCATGCACGTACAGATTAAATGTAGAAGTGGAACTGTCCATCGGACAAAAGGGTTAATGGGAGGGGCAGGATGAGAAAAAATTGAGCAAATTAAAAAGAGTACTTTTGAATCCAAATCTCTTTACATGTTTCTTGTGCCCAAGAAACACCAGATATAAAGGCAAGGCACTGTTAAGAGTTTCAAAGAGGGGTTGGGGATTTAGCTCAGTGGTAGAGCTCTTGCCTAGGAAGCGCAAGGCCCTGGGTTCGGTCCCCAGCTCCGAAGGAAAGAACCAAAAAAAAAAAAAAAAGGTTTCAAAGAATTTCTGGGTTCACTGCTAATGATTCTCTACCCTGGTACCTGGTAAGAGGCCACTTACTAGCACTAACGACTTCTCTGAATCTTTTACGTTACAATACAAAACAGTGTTTCTTTACAGCAGCTCCATCCGTCTAGTTGTGCTGTTTGCTCACACCTTCCCAGTTGCTTCCTTGACCCTTCCCTCCCTTACTGTGTCCCTCTCCCCTGCAGAGTCTCTTCTGCTTCATTCTCCTCTGGCTCTGTGGGAAAACATGGTATTTGGCTTTCCCCCACATCTTACTCCCTGTTCTCCTCCCCTTTAGACTCTTTCCTTCTTCCACAGAGTCCATCTTCTACAAAATATATGCTCTGTGTGTGTGTGTATTTATACATATTTAAAACTCTAGAATTTGTATCTGAGAGAGAACATATGATCTTAATAGCAACAGTTTCTGGTATTTATCTACTCTTGAAGTATTCTATTAGTTATGTCCTTGTAGGTATCTGCTGTCTTAAGTCTGAAGAGATGTCTTAGAGGACATAATTAGGAAGCGGGTCTCTGGAGTAGACCTTCTCGGTTCAAGGATGGGTACTGGTACTACCAGCCCTGGAATGGGGGAAGTCCGTTCGTTAGTTCTTCTGGAACCTAAGGGTATTAACTACATATATGGCTGATTGCCAAGTGTCAGCATGAACAGAGTAAGTTCTCTTGTTGCTGGTTAGTGAAGACCTATGTGCCAAAGATGGTGCCCACTTGCCAGTTGAACCATGTAGTCTTCCTGACAGCTAAGTGAGTTCCATTAGGCCTGCTTGAAGAAGAGCAAGTGTAGGCTTGCAGGCTTCAGCTGGAACTAGTCTTGGCAGCTTCTGACAGGAGAGAAGGAAGTCTAGACTCCCACTGTGTGACTAACATGTGTCTGAACAGTTTACTGAGCTCTTCTCCAAAAGCTAGGATTTTCCATATGTTCTGGAGAAATCAGTTCTGGAGAAATACTGTTGCCTCAGTTCCACAACAAAAGCCTCGAGGGCATGAGTGGATCATTTTACAGAGTGTGAAGAGAAAGATGACTTGTGGAAGGAAGGAAGGAAGCCTTGGGTCCAATGTGGTGTTGAGATCCATAGATCTCAGTAGCAGGAGGTGTTGCAGGGTCAGGCCCTCATTGCACCAGCGTGAACCACAGCCCTGTCCTCCTGTGCCCAGCTCTGCCTTTAATTCTGCTTATTACCTCATTTCCTTTCTTCTGCCTCTACCTCTCCAGAGCTCTCTCTGAATGCTGTTTTCTTCCTACAGGACATGATAATATAACCAACAGCATGGGTTATATACTACTGATGGGTTGATGTTCAAATACATAGAGAGATTTCTTCCTTATGTGTGTTTGGAAAGGATGAAGGGCTTCAAGCATTGCATGATCTCGCTTTCGTTTGCCTGGTAATATCTTCATTTCATGGCATTCTCTCCTTGAATTAACCAAGAGCCACGTTCTCCATGACTCATCCCTCCTGTGGGTCACTACTACATCCCCTGCACCTTTTAGCACATCACAGCTGTCTGTCCATGGATCCATCCCTGGTGCTTCTCTTCAGAACTGGGTCTGCTTCCCATTCATCTTTGGGGCCCAGTGCTGATCTGGAGTAAGTACTTAATACGTGTTCTCTTCAGTGTTTATTGTGAAAACATCAGCAATGGAAAAAGGAGTTCAAAATGACTCTGAGTGGAAAGGTGCGTAACGTTAATATGTCTTAATTCTACTTTAACCAAACCTTCTGATGGCAAAGCATTAACAATACAAAACCAAAATATTCAACAGAAAATGGATGTGAAAAACCACATGAATTCCAAGAGAATTTACTTTAGCTCAGAGAACCATTTAAAGGAACCAAGCATGAGAGAGACTTAATTATCACCGAGCCCCACAAAATCCCCAAATTCCTCCAAGGGGATTAAAGTCTGAATTGCTGGAAAAGAATTTGATAACATGTAATAATAGAGCCTTAGACAGAGGCAAAGCCACTGCATACTGCAGCCCATCAATCAAATTTCTTTACTGTTCAAGCTGCCAACAAGCAGATAAAGTAACTCATAAACACACCAATCACTCAGCAAAAGGCAATTTTATCGCTGTCACAATAGGCTCATAACACTTAAGGAAGCCATGTGTTAGAAAAGTTAAGTAATGTCTTTGGTGGGCTGAAGGGGTTTAAAAAGCTCTACATTGTGGGAATGAAATTTTTATATTTAACACTTGTAGATATCCAGTAGATTAATTTAATAAGCATTTTAAGACAAAATTTTGCCTGGGAACTCCGTGGTAGACAATTATGAAAGTCTGTGTCCACATGGCTTTGCCTCCTGCTTGCAGGCAGGCTTTATGCGGCTTGGGTCACCCTGGAAGGGAAGCCAGTCTTTGCCACACTCAAAAAAGCCTCCACCCACACTCCCCAGGAGAACTCCTAAGGGATGCTTTAACCACAGAAAAGTTCCCCATCAAATTTCACATTTAAGATGGAAAATATTTATCAGTGTTCCCAAAAATGTGTCAGATCTTGTTATCTGGCCTTCAGGGGAAAACCGCTCCTAATAAGGAAGACCCGCGGGGACCAAAAGCAATATTAAATATATTCTGGATTAAATGGGCATTTCTCGCTCAGACTCCTGTGAGCCATGGTGCTTTCAAAGATGACTAAATAGAGCTCTTAGCTGTCACTGTTCAGAAATCACAGCAGACAATGTCTGTTACGCAGTGCCAAGTGCTGTGCCCTTAGCTGAAAGGCCAAGCCCACAGGGCGACTAATGTGTCGAGGACAGCAAGAGCCAAACTCCATTCAAATCTTCACTGCAAACACAGGACTGAACTTAGTCAAATATAAAGCGTTGAGTTAGGCTGATGGCGTTTATCTCATTTTGAGCAAAATTGCAAGCTTAAACCATATCTATTTAAATACTAAGAAAAGGTTCAGGCTGCAGATTGGCTCAGTGGTTAAGAGGTCCTGAGTTCAATTCCCAGCAACCACATGGTGCCTCACAACCATCTGTAATGGGATCTGATGCCCTCTTCTGGTGTGTCTGAAGACAGCGACATTGTACTCATATACAGAAAAAAAAAAACAAAAACCAAGAAACAAAAACAAGGTTCTTATGATTCTTCTTAAAACCCAGATTCTTTAAGTCAGTCAGTCTGTCTGTATGTCTGTCTCTCTCTCCCTCCTTTTCTCTCTCTGTCTCTGTTTGTCTCTCTCTTCTCTCTCTCTCTCTCTCTCTCTCTCTCTCTCTCTCTCCCCCCCCACCCCACCCCCCGTGTGTGTGTGTGTGTGTGTGTGTGTGAACCCAGGGCCTCAGGTATGCATGCTAAAACTCTAAAACTGAGCTATGTTCCCAGCCTCTTAACCCAATGCTTTAGGAAGAAAGCTTTAGAATTTGATTTGGAAAAAATAAAGTGCAGCAGTGTGCAGAAGGATTCAAGGCTAGGGGTTCAAGGGTTTAATGTTTTCTGACATTCTGCAGGCATCCTATTTAATTTTCTTTGTTCATGACATTTAACAATGTCAGTGAAGCTCTTGATTGGACCACATGATATCTAAAGTCATCCCAGATTTAAAATTCTTTCTTTCTCTCCACGTATTCACACAAATATTTACCATATAGTAGATACTGACTGGATAATAAGGTCCCCCAGACATCCCCAGACACAGACTTCTAAGTGTTTCAAAAAGATATATATATATATATATATATATATATATATACATTTAATATACATATATATATATAATAAAGGAAGGAAGCTATGTCAGTACAGTATAAATGCAAGACTGAGAAAAGCCAACAGTTCTACTGTTTCTCTTTCCATGGAAAGTCCAATGTAAAAATTGTTGCTCTTTTTCCTGGTGAAAGTATAAAATTTTATTAGTTCTTTGAGCATTTCATACATGCACACAATGTATTTTGATCATCACACACACACACAGACACAAACACACACACATACACACACATACACACACACATACACACACACATACACACACACACACACACACACACACACACACACACACACCCCATATACCCCCTCCATTGCCTTCTTTCAAGAAGATTATAATACAAGGAACTTTCAGGTTCTTCTTTCTGCAGTAGCTGTGCATTCTGTCTCCAGCACTAACAATCAATTGCCTTAACTGGGCCGGTGATGTGGCCCTGTAATCTAGCTATCTGGGAGGCTGAGGCAGGAGGTCTGCCTGCACTGCAGAGTGTGTTCAAGAAAACACTGGGCACTCAGTGAGGCCCAGCTCTAAACAAGAAGAAGACTGCAAACAAAGGTGGGATCCAGGGAAGGCTTAAGATGAGCTGTGAGCTTCCTTTCCCCCATCACACCCAAGACTTGGCTGGCTCCTGACTGAATCGGGGTGGCTGGCTCCTGAACTGAATCGGGGTAGCTGGCTGACTTCACTGGTTGCTGAGACTCAAGAGTAAGAAAGGACTTGATTTCAGTTACCTCATGAGAGCATCACTGACCAAAGCAAAAATAAAGTCAACAGATGCTATACTTTTAAAATTCTAACCAATTTAGATAAGTCTCAAGGTCAAGTGTATATTAAATGTATTGTTTTTCTATAAATCGACAGAATAAGACTTTAAAAGAAATACAGTTATTTGTCAAATTGATATCACTACTTGCCAATTCCACTGACGAACAGTTTGAATGCAACTGATACAATTACTCACAGTCAGTTGTAGTCACGTGCGAATGCGCATGCACACACACACACACACACACACACACACAGACACACACAGACACACACACACACACACAGACACACACACAGACACAGACACAGACACACACACACACACACACACACAATTTACCAAGTAATTAATATATGAAATGTTAAGGTCACAGCCATAAGAGCTAACACAAAAACTGCTTTGAGAGCTTCCAAACACATAAGACTTTATCACTGTGATAATCTTTCTCTTAAACTAAAAAACAACAAGTTTATATGTACCTAAAATTGAGTTCTCATGCCAAGGCTGATTTAACAAAAAGTTGATACTCATGAACATGAATATATTGTTTATACTGAAATATAGATTTAATGAAGAAAATGGGATCCGCAATGCAATTTTAATCATTATATGTCCTTATTTTGGGATTTCTCCCCTCCAGAACTTCCTATATACCCCTTCCTACTCCCCTTTAGGTCCATGGCTTGTTTTTCTCACTGACTGTCGTTGCACACATGTATGTTTATGCTCACATTTCATTAGTCCCCACAGTCCCATTCGTCCTTACTCACTGAACTGTACTCAGCCTGCATAACGTTACTGCCTGCAGTCACAGTCTTACGACCAAATCCAGGGAACTATTCGTTAACATTCCTCCAGTGTGACTCACAGAGGTTTTGAAAACTCTGCTTGATTTTAAAATAAAATGAAAGTAAAAAGATGTTTTGTATAAAAATATATGACTTAAGCAATACTGATAAAAAGGAGCTGAGCTTGGCGGATTACATGCCAAAGCAAACCACGCTCCCTGTGAGACGAACTGTGCAAAGTTCATATGAAGGGAAACAGCAAATAATCAATGTAAAACAGCTTCCCACCCTGCCTACCCTAAAAACACCATGAGTTTAAATTACAATAGTCCTACTTCCAAACCATCAAGAGCAGTCGTAAGTGGGAGAGTATGATATGACGGGGATCCGATGAGGTTCCTTCAGAACAGATATGGCTGTGGCAAAAGAAGATCTCTCCATTCTAACTTCTTAGTAGGTAGACTTTGCGACATAAGGTGCTAATGCCCAGGGCCCTCTATCTTGATGTATTAGTAATCTATAACGCACCCTACTTACAGAGCTGTGTAACAGAGATGGATTAAATTGGTATTACTCTACAGAGTTTATATCTAATAATAAATTACATTGTTTGTGCATGCTGTCGCTTAGTGGTGAAGTATGTGCTCAGGTGTGTGAATCCTTGGATTCAGGTCCTAACATATAAATAGATATTAAATCAGGCAGTGAAAAGAAAAAGAAAAGAAACAATAAAATACTCACAGTCTAAGGCCTTTTAAAATCAAGAATATATATATATTTTTAAAGTGGGAAAATGGCAGGAACTGGGAAATGTTATACAAAAAGAAACAACCCAGGCCCAAAAAGAAAACAGTTCATGATCTCCTCATATAAAGAGCCTAGCTTCAAACTTTGAGAATTGTGTGTTTAACTTGTTATGTCTGTAGAAGTCAGGAAGCCAGAAAAGGTTCATGAGAGAAGAGAGGAGACAAGGCCTCAGTGGAGAGTTACATGTTCAAAAGGGGATAGGGGAGGGATGGCAGAGGGGTGGGGGCGAGAGGGTAGGAAGCAGACTAACCATACTTAAGAATGCATGCAAAAGCCTTAGGGAAATCCATTAATCTACGAGCCAGTTAAAAATACAACTGAGGTCTTCTCATGGGCGGACACTGGTGCTCCTAGAAAGGCATGGAGAGTCTGTGCTAGGTGCTAAATACATCCTTCAAGTCAGGGAGGTCGAGAGGCACAAACCAGCACAGGACAAATCGTCTGGGGTGCTCTATTTTGTTTCTTCAAGAATGTGGGTGTAGGGCTGGAGAGATGGCTCAGTGGTTAAGAGCATTGACTGTTCTTTCAGAGGACCTGAGTTCAAATCCCAGCAAACATATGGTGGCTCACAACCATCTGTAATGAGAACTGATGCCCTCTTCTGGTATGTTTGAAAACAGTTACAGTGTACTCATATAAATAAAATAAATAAATCTTAAAAAAAAAAAAAAAGAATGTGGGTGTAGAACTTCCAATGAGGAAGACATTTTGAGAAGGAGTCTTTAACAGGCCTGGGAGGGGCTAGCAGGGTATGTGTTCTCGTACTTGCATATTACATGACTTCCAGCAGCTGTGTGGTATTTTATGGGGCAAAGGAATCCTTCAGCAAGGTCAGTAAGAGCAAGGAAGACAGGAGAAAAGATGAAATTGCACGCTTATGAATGACAGGAAATAAAACATGAAGTAATACCCCACTTTCACAGCCTTATCTGCCTTATCTGTCTTCCTCATATCAGATAACAATTAGTCATAAATTCAGAAAACGCTTTCTACAGTGTTCCTTTTTTCCCTGCCCTTTAGAGGTCTGCAGTATTTTAATTTTTCATTGGGTTATCTCCAACTGTAAACCACGAACACTAAAAGGCAGTAGAACTAATTAGCAAATCACTCCTGAGGGGAGGGTAACTCACTCAGTTTCACAACCAGGTCAAAGCAGAGGAACTGAGCAAACATATGTAAGCTATCACAGAAGCCTGCGCTCTGCAGAGGCCAGCCTGGCAGTGGCATCACAGATGAGAACAACAGAGGCAGAAGGATGTCTCCCAGGACAGGACCAGGTGTGCTTGTAAACCTGAGGGGCTCACCCTTGTCATTAGCTCAGTACGTTCAAAGGCTGGTGCAGGTGACTGGCTCCAAGTACACAGACAGGACATGCGACCTCCCTCTGTGATCTCAAAAGCCATCTGTCCTGGCAGAGAGGACTGATGAGGTGTCAAGAGACCAACTCTACAGATGGCTATGATCCCTTGGCTACATGACAAAAAGGACACAGGATTCTAATTGGGAGGAGTGTGTAGGGGAGGGGTGTGTAGGGTAGGGGTGTGTAGGGGAGGGGTGTGTAGGGTAGGGGTGTGTA
Source organism: Rattus norvegicus (assembly GCF_021556685.1). Lineage (NCBI taxonomy): Eukaryota > Metazoa > Chordata > Mammalia > Rodentia > Muridae > Rattus > Rattus norvegicus. Next base: position 119,156,060 of record NC_141538.1, on the reverse strand, counting down.
GGGGAGGGGTGTGTAGGGTAGGGGTGAGTAGGGGAGGGGTGTGTAGGGGAGGGGTGTGTAGGGGAGGGGTGTGTAGGGGAGGGGTGAGTAGGGGAGGGGTGTGTAAGGGTATGGTGGAAGTCAGTGCGCTTTCTTGCACAAGGCTGAAGTGAGTCTAACCAGGAGAGGTTCTGCTCATACCTGGCTCATCATTTCCTGCAACTTCTTTTCCCAAACTCCCACCTTTGTTGGCAAACTTCCTCCTGGCTGGATAACAAGATCCATGTGTTACTTTTCATGCTTCATGCAAAAATTTGGGGGAGCATTCAAAAGGGAAAAAGATCTTCCCAGGAACAATGTGTTTAAGCACTTTTCACACGGACCCACTTTTTGCTGCACAAAAATGACACACCTATATATTGTCTGTAACTCTAACTTAAGGCTTTGGATGAGGTTCCTGAGGTTGGGAAATAAAAGCTGTATCCCATCTCTCATTTTAAGTGGTGCTTATCTTTCAAGGACACTGGGATTTATAGTCTCAAATGGCAGAAGCATATATCAGGAACCTCACAATGATCTTCAAGAACTTTTTGCCTTTCTTGAGGTGGCAAGAGAAGCAGAGCAGGATAAACAATAAGGCCTTGGGCTGCTGGAAGAGCACCCTCAGACAGAGGCGGGAGCACAGGCCAGGGGTAGAGGGCACCACACACTGGGGCAGGAATCCTGAGGGTCCATACAGAGGGGAGCTGTATTTATGCTAACAGAGGTGAGAGCAAGCTGAAGAGTAGCTCAGCTGGCTCCATTCTGTTGAGTCTTCCAGGATGTCTAGATCTGCCTTAGGCTAAGTCATAAAAGAGACTGATTTACAACAAAGAAATCAGATGGTTAACTATTTTATGTGTATGTATGTGCACAGTGCCCAGGTATCAGATCCCATGAAACTGGAATTATAGACAGCTCTAAGCCACTATGTTGATACTAGGAATTGAACCTGGGTCCTCAGGGATAGCAGCCTATGCTCTTAACCACTGAGCCATCTCCACAGCCTCCAGAGGGTTAAAATTTTTATCATGAAAGCATTCTGTATAGAACTACTCTGAGATTTAATTTTCCTGTTTTGCTTAAATAGCTTCATTTATACAAATTTAATTCTTACAGTATTTAGGCATCTCTTTGGGAAAATGGGAAATGCAGGCTTTTAAGAGGAAGTGAGTACCAATGTTAGCGAATAGCTTCTTTTTCTTTTTCTTTTTTTTTTTTTTTCGGAGCTGGGGACCGAACCCAGGGCCTTGCGCTTGCTAGGCAAGCGCTCTACCACTGAGCTAAATCCCCAACCGCGAATAGCTTCTTAATGCTACTCCAATGGCCTTAGTATGGCAAGGATCAATCGTTTTCTAGTGTTTAGAAATTTTTTGTTTTACTACAACCCAATGAGTCAAGACTTCTATGATATTTGCCCAGTACATTGCAAATACATACATACATAATACAGCTTAGTCATTTATATCATCTAAAAGAAAGCCCTTAAGGAAAGGTCTCTACTCCCTCAGTGACAAAAAGCAGAGCCACAGTATCCCAGGCTACATAAGATAAAGAATTTAGAACCTTAGGGAAGCAAAGTAAGAGGCGGGCAGCTCAACTAGCTGTGGGCTTGGCAACTCTAGCACCCCTAGTTCCATCCAAGGGACAGCACACGTAACGTAGGCTGCTACATGCAGTGATTTCTGACTGCAGAAGGACAGGAAAGTTAGGACACAAATGTCCTCAATCTCTGTGTTGTGATCAGGCATATGGAGTTTGAACCGTAGTCAGTAACATCAGGCTCAAAGCATATTCACTTCTGGGCTGGGTAGTTCAGTGGACAGTCAACATGCTTTAGGACAGGTAGGTACAGAGGCAAGGTCTGCAAACCAGGATCGGGGGATTACTGTAGTATCTGCAGTTCCTGAGTTTCCTTGTGTTTTAGGAGCGAGTATTTATATTTTGTTTTGTCAAGTTTCCACTCAAGTATCCTGGGTCATCATGAGCCTTAGCACCTCACTCGGGGACAGCAGTTCACTTCCACATGCTTACCAAAGGCGTGTCCTTTCCTCCAACAATGCTGAGTCCAAGCCCGGAGCGCCCCTTGGATATTTCTATGATCATTTCTTGGCCAGGGACAATGGGACATGTTGCAGGGTCCACTGAGAGAGGAGCAGGGTCCACTGAGAGGGGAGCCTGGAAGTTACCTGGAAAGTGATGACAAAATGGTCAGCCAGCAGGAGCTGGTGCTCATCCTGTACTGACTGGAGATGGGGTTGTGTGGCTGTCACCTCACTTTCTTTCCATGAGGCTATGAAGGGAAAAGCTACACCACGGCTCTCCTCAGCTCCTGGAAGAACCATGAAACTGAGATGACACTTTCTGAGAAGAAATCACTAACTCTTAGAATCTGTCAACTTACCAATTGTAGGTATATTCAATTAAAAAGAAAATCTTGAAACATACCAGGAAAGTCAGTGTGGAAAAATTAGACATGACTAATACTTAGGAACACAAAAGCATATCCTGCACTGAGTAGAAAGGCCATTTCCACAGAAGACTTTGAGTGTAGAATGTTTGCCTCAGGAGGTCTGTGGTGGTCTAAACATCGTGGCCCATAGAAAGTAGCACTTTTAGGAGGTGTGTCCTTGTTAGAGGAAGTGTGTTACCATGGAGCTGGGGCTTTGAGCACTCATATATGTGCCCAAGTCTAGCCAATGTGATCCAGACCCTCCCCCTGGCTGCCTGTGGAAGATAGTCTGCTTTTGCTGCCTTAGAATCAAGATGTAGAACTCTCAGCTCCTAACTCTAGCTTACTGTCTGCCTGCAGGCTTCCATGCTTCCTGCCATGATGATCATGGACTGAACCTCTGAAACTATAAAAGCCAACCCCAATTAAATATTTCCTTTATAAGAGTTGCCATGGTCATGGTATCTCTTTACAGCAATGAAACCCTAAGACAAGGTCTTAGGTTTAATGTCTCATACTGCAAAAACCAAAACAAAGGAAATAAAAATTGCTTAAGTACTCCCAAATAAAAGTATAGCACACAAATTAAGATATATAAGGGAATCAATAAAATACATGATTAAAAAAAGTTATTTAAAATTTATCCCTAATGTCACAGGCTTAGCTTTCCTAATTCAGAGCTCTGAAATTTTTTTGATCATTGACATAATATCATAACAAGAAAGTTATACACATTACTTCATGTGAAAGGAAGAAGTTCAAATACAGATATACCCAAACAGCCTTCAGGCTGTACACTGAAAGTGCATTTAAAACATAATGGATTCTGTATTTAGATTTGAATTCTATTTCCAATCTATCTTATTATATTTATGAAAATGTCCCAAAATCTTAAAGATTTCTGCTCCCAAGTACTTCAGTAAAGGTTACTGAGCCCTTATATACAAAGGTAAACACACATGCACACAAATATATGCACACATTTGTATTAAAATAGATATTATTTCCTGAGGCCATAAAGAAAAATGTTGTTAAATGTTACTGATATTTTCAACACTCATTCATCATCATAATTCCTGCTACAAAATGATTCCATCCTTGCTTCCTTTCCTTCACCTCTTTCCTTTCGAGACTAGATTCCTGGGAGCCTAGGCCGGGCTTGAATTCACTATGTAGCTGAGGATGACCTTAAATTCCTGATTCTCTTACTTCCGTTTCTCAAGTGCTTGGATTATAGGTGTCACCATGCCTGGCTCTGAACAACTTTTTTACTGAAACACAAACCTTCAAATGGCTTACATCAAATATACAGTGTTGAAAACTGGCTTCATTATGATTTTGGAGTTTCATGACTTAACCTTAATCTCTGGCAGGCAGTCTGTAGGCCTTTGTTTCATTTTGGAGGGCCTTTTCTGTATGTGTTCCTATTCAGTAAACATTAGACAATGTAGATGGTGGAGAAATGAGAAAACAGTGCAGGAAGTGGGGTGTTCAAGCTCAAAGGTAAGGAAGCAGAAGAGGACCACACAGCTTGCTGTCCTGTATCCCCATCTCACTGGTAAGGAAGCAGAGGAGGACCAGACAGCTAGCTGTTCCTGCATCCTCGTCTTACTCTTTTCTCAAAGCACCATGACATTTTCCTTGTCTAAAGGTTCACAAGGCAGCTTTGGTTAGATGGAGTCGTACCAGAGCCTGTGACGTCTGCATGTGTTGACTGACACAAGGGAGCTGGTGCTGACGGGATCTCTTGTGAGCTGGAGGAGACTTGTGCTGAGTATCCTGGCTGTTTCATCTGGCGGGCAGCCTACGAAAGGAAAGAAAATCCCATGAATGTCAAAGAGAGAAATAATAAGAGCATTGTAAAACAGTTGCATTATTGTTACCATTTAAAATGATGAGCCTGAAAATGTGTTTTGAGACATCAGAGAGGTGGTGAGGGAAAGCTAGGCTGATTTTTGTTCTGCCTCCTATTCAACTTTGCTCCTAAGATACTTTGATGGGATAAGTGGAATAGGAATACTGACTTGTAGTTCTGTACTTTTGTTGGCAAAACCCTCAGTGAATATTAGCATTAATTAAGAGAAATGAAGGACTCCATGCCTTCTCTAAAGCCACGTAAAAAGCAGAGGTGGTGACCTGACTTGTGGGCTGCATTCCAGTAAATGGCAGGCTGTCCCTGGACTGGAGAAATACCTACTCCAATGTCTGTTTTTCAGTGCAAGGTACCAGTCTTTATGCGAGAACCTAGACAATTCTAACCCCTGTGTACTTGTGTTGTGCTTTCTAGTTTTTAAAATACTATTGCCCGTTAGGATACCTCAACCCTAAGAATAGGCCTCAGCATTAGACAATATTATCACACAGCCAATTAGAGGGAGGCCAGCGGAAGTCAGCTATTAGAGAATGTTAGAGAACTGTTAGAGAATACTCCGTCAGAGTACTTATGGGACAGCTGCTAGGTTCTGGGGGGTGTTCATCTGGTCTTCTAGGCTTTATATATATATACACACATATATATACATATATATATATATATATAAGAAAATATTTGATTTTTATTTATTATCACATCACGAGATCAGTGGAGAACTTCTGGATCAGTTCTGTTCTGTTCGAATGAGGCAGGGCGTCTCTTGTTTGTGCTTCAGGCCAGCTGGTCTGCCAGCTTCTAGCAAGTCTCCTGTCTCCCATCTTCTGTAGGTACTGGATACTGCATCTGGCCTATTTATGTGGGTTCTGGGAACAGAACTCAGGCCATCGAGCTTGCTGCACAATGCTCTCACCTGTTAAACAACCTCAGTGACCCTCTGTCTTCATCTTTAATACAGACTAGACCCTTACTTAAAAAGCCTTTTTCTGTTACATATCTACGAACAAGGATAAAGTGTGTGTGGAGGGGTTATTACTAAAACCTAGGGGGTTTGGGGGGCAGCACAGAGGCTCAAGGTTACTTGGCATAGGGCTCTAAACAGACTCTTGGTCATGGACAGTCATACTTATCAGTGTCTCTCTGGGGAGAGGGTCAGTCTTCACATCAAAGAACACACTTAAACAAACACATAGGAAATTCCCAGCCACTAATGAGCTCTGAGGCTGCAGATGGCACTGGGCCTCCTCATCTGGACACTGCTAGGGGGACAGCTGGATCTCGTGAGGTGGTTGTAAACATGAAAGAGAAATTAATACCAGCAATGCCTGCCTCCTCCCCCAAAACATGCTATAAATGATCAGCGAGCCTTGGATCAGGTATTTTAGCATCAAAACACTCCACACTTCTATCAGCAGCCAGCTGATTTAGTTTGCTGGAGTTCTAAACCACTAAAATTATCAATCCAATTCAGCCTTTAGTTATTTCTCTTCCTTTCCTTCCTTCCTTCTTTTCTTCCTCCCTCCCTCCATCCCTCACTCTCTCCTTCCCTCCTTTCCTGTCCTCCCTTTCTCCCCACTTGGTATTCTGAGAGCATTTTTTTTCCTGTATAGCCCTGGCTGTCCTGGAATTTGCTCAGTAGAGATGAGCCTGCTCCTGCCTCCAGAGTGCTGGGATTAAAGGCACGGAGACCACTCAGGGTCTCAGGGAGGCTATGTATGTACTCAGTGTCAAATCGCATGCCCTGGCCTACACATATCTGTTTTTATTTAGATGTTCAGCATATAATTTCAGAGAGTTTTCAGAAGCATAATATTTGGAAATGTTTGAAAAATCATATACACTTTTTGAGGGGAGGAAGCTTCAAGAGGTAAGTTTCTCTGTGCAGCCCTGGCTGTCCTGGTACTCATTTAGTACACCAGGCTGTCCTTGAACTCAGGGATCCACTCGCCTCTGCCTCCCACATGCTGGGATTAAAGGCATGTGCCACCATACCTGGCTATCATATACTTTCTAATACTCTTGTTAGCTATTATTTCTGACTAGTAAACATTTTAGCCACATAAACATATAACTAGGGCTCTAGAGACGACTTGGCAGTTAAGAATCTGTACTGCTCTTCAGAGGATCCAACTTTGCTTCCCAAAACAAGTATGGATTCACTTGTAACTCCAGTTCCTGGAGGGGATCGAACCTCTCTTCTGGCTTCTGCGGACACTGGCACTTGAGTGTTTTTATGTCCACCTGACATGTACTGGGTCATTTGAGAGGAGAGAATGTCAATTGAGAAAATTGGTTTGCTGGAGTTCTGGCCACTACAGTGTAGGCAAGGCATTTTCTTGCTTGATGATTTATAAGGGAAAGCCCACCCACTGTGGGTGGTGCTAAACCTGGGTAGCTGGTCCTATGTGCTATAAGAAAGAAGAGTGAGCAGTCATCGTGAGCGAGCCAGTAAGCAGCGCTCCTGAACGGCCTCCGCTTGCCTTTGACAATGACATGGAAGCAAGATCAACCCTTTCCTCCCCACTAGCTTCTGGTTATGGTGCTTCATCACAGCAACAGTAACCCCAAGGAGGACATGTGCCCATGTACACTCATGCTCAGACACCAGCACACATAGGTAACAAAAAATTAATCTTCAAGTATAAACTAGAACACAGAAATAAAAACCAGGATTTAAAAAAAAGGAAAAAGTTAATAGCTACAAACATTTGGCAGATAAAAGTTGATAGCTTACTGGGTGTGTGGCAGAGGTCAGACAACTTAGTACTTGAGAGGTGGAGGCAGGAGATCATGACCAGCCTTGGCTACATGGGCTTGAGGTAAACCTGGGCTACATAAAGCTCATTTCTCCCAAATCAAACAATGATTTAGGGCCTGGCTATTTCATTCTTTCATTCATTCACTGATGTTGTCAGACCTTAAGGTTTTTTAAGAAAAGCGAAACTCAAAATGTAAGGAACACTAAAGCTAATGTATTTATATCTTTATCAAATTACAAATTCTTCCATTTGAAAATTTTATTCATGGCACTGTGTAAGATGGGGTGGTCTTACAATTTAACTGCAAAACAATGTCTTGGAAAAATACTTGTGTGTGTCTGTGTGTGTGTGCAAGTGCATGGAGGTCAGAGGACCACTTCTGGGAGTCCATTTTCTCATTACACCGTGTGGGTCTCAGAGACTGAAATCAGGTCATCGGGCTTAGTAACAAGCACCTTTACCTGCTGAGCCATCTTATTGGCTCAAGGGTGTCTTTTAAACACCTGGTCAGGCTATCAGAAGAGACTGGTGATAAGAGGACACTTCCGTGTACCCAAGTGTGACCTGTGACACAATTGTGCATGGACACCAGGTCTTAAGACACCCTTAACCTCTGCCAGTAAGAAAGGACATTATCACAACCATTTTATTGGCTTGTGGAGACAGTTCCTATGGCACAGTTCCCACCCCACAGAGCAAACCCCCAACACAAATAACGCACACTGTCAGGTGACTCTGATGCCTTCTCCTGCTCTGCCACCATGCTGTCATCAACCGCCTGGGTCAGGTCTTCCTGAAATGTAAAACACACAGACAGTTAGCAACTTAGGTCTCAACTGCACCTTCAGCCTCTGGCAGTGGCCTGGGCTTTGCATCTATCTCAAAAATGACCTTCAACAGCACATAAACATTCTTCACTTTCTTCCTTCCCCAACCTGGATAATCCTGCACAAGTGAACTCAGACTAGTCCTATCAGACATTTGAGTTTGTGCTGAACATTAACTATACTTCCAGGGTTCAATTCCTGAGATTAGAGTACCCTTCCCCTTTAAGATTTTCATCCAGAGGCTAAAAGCACATCTGGCAGAGTCGCTGTGAGATATAAAGGTAAACTTGTCCTTAATACCAGGAGAGAAGCAAATGATCCAGACATGGGAGGCCGACACACACACACACACACACACACACACACACACACACACACACACACACGGCGTGTTAGCTGAAATGCTGGCCGGAGTGTGCATGTCTGTATTCACACGATTTATCCTCTTGTGTACATGGATTCAAGGCTGAAGCATCATTTGATGGTTTAGGTTAGGCATGAGTTCCTGCAACTTGGCTTGGACAAATCGTGGATCATGAAGTGACAGAGACATGTTGTTTTGAATAAGAGGATATGTTTGCTCTGGCACTCCGGGGTGGTGTGGGCAGGAAACAAGAACAGGGTGGCATGTGACATGGAGTGCTAGGAGTGTGAAATCCTAGTTCCTCGACTCAAGCAAATCTGAGTCCATATTTGACTCTTCCAGCTTAATTCCTTGCATAATTTATAACGGGGTGTGTGTGGGGGGAGGGTGTTAGGTCTCAAACCTGGGACAAACAGCTGAGATGCCATTAGCATATCAAAGCTGATCAGGGTTGCCAGGTCCCTCACATTCCTCAGTCCCTACCTGTTGTAGATAGAGCCATCCTGGCCAGCTTCAGCTCACAGACTGGGCTGGGATGCAGCATGGATTTGCAGACTCATGCTTAGTCCTCTGAACAACAGAACTACCCTCGGTCCCTTACCTCTTAGGGCCACATGCATTCCACTCATTTAGATCTCTGTCACTCTCTTACGGGAAAAAGTTCCTAGGAACCATTTTATCTTACACACAAAACAGATTATGTGATATAAGATGAATCTGCCTCCTCTTACCATAATTCCTCCCTGGGCCCTTGAGTGGTATCTTTTCCACAGCCTCATCAAGTCCCTAGTCTTCCTCAACCCTGCTTTTCCCTGTTTGTTTGTTTGTTTTTAATAGTCAGTAGAATAAAACATGATCTAAATGAGTGCTACATGCATCAAAAATTAAGAATTTGATTTTAAAAGCACTAGGTGAATTTCATGCAGGCCAGCAAAGGATACACAATGAACTTGTGTCTGTGGCCTGTCTCCACTGTGTGGGTTCACAGGTCAGAGAAAGGTCAATAAGGCAATGGGAATATGGTAACCCAGGCTACCTTAGAACCAGGAACCATGGCTACCACTCCTTCTGGTTTACATCAAAAGCAAGTGCTTCTCAGTTATGCTGATGCTGCAAACCTGCTTTAACCCCACTCAACCAGTGAGGGGGCAGCAGGGATGTCTTCTCAGGGTCAGAAATCTTAAATATGAACTTTTCTATCAAGTATTATATCACTTGTGTTTAGAACAAGGAATAAAAATCTTTTTATCTCTCCTACCTTGTACGACTTGTATGCAAATATTTCCCACAAAGTAAAACCTTCATTTGCTCAAACCTGCTGTTCCAGTACAGAAATTTGATGGCCCGTAGCCCTTTCTTCTCCGTTCAATTTCCTGTGTGCCCAGTATTTTCAGACCAGCCAACTGAACAGGACTGTGACGTCAGGCCCATCCAATGGGAAAAAGACATAGCTACCTCCCAGTTAGAATAAAAAGAACCCACTTGCTGTTTCTCTGTGTTCACTCAGTATTTGAGCTACCTTCTTGATCAAGTGTTAAGTCTGCTTTGTGTAGACACTGTGGTCAATAGCTGATCCCTTTTTTGAGACCTGAACTTATTTCTAACACTAGCTATGGATCAAAAACCCTAACTTAGATATTGCTCAGAGCAAATACTAACTTGTTTTTTTTCCCCTTTCTTAAATTGTTTTTACATTTATCTATTGTGTGTGAGAATGTATGTATGAGTGTGTATGTGTGTGCATGTGTGTAAGTGCAAGTGTGTGTGTGTTTGAGTCGGTATATGAAGGTCAGAGGACAACCTGTGGGAGTTGGTTCTTCCTATTGAGTTAGGTCCAGAGGTCAAACTCAGGTCACAGGCTGGGTTGCAGATACTTTTACCAGTTGAGTAACTATGCTACCCCAACTCCCTTTTTAATCATGTGCATTTGTACAGAGAAAGGGCCAGAAAGTATGGCTTCCAACTGGTTTGGACTTCTAATTAACAGGGAGTGCTTAGAAAGGTCCTCTTTTTTTCTTCCAAGAGTGGGTGAGATGCAACAGGCTCCCTGAAAACAGAGGAGCCCAGTCCTTACCACCGTTTCCAACCCACTGGTGGATGACTATAGGAACGACTAATTACAGGGGATGAGACCACATGGATCTGGGGGCAGGTGTCTGAGAACCACTCTTTCCTCCACTTCCCTCTCAGTGTCTAAAGTGCAGCAGGAGGGAATGATAGAAGCAGGCCCTGGCCCTGGCCCTGGCCCTGGCCCTGGCCCTGGCCCTGGCCCTGGCCCTGGCTCTGGCTCTGGTCCTGGCCCTGGCCCTGGCTCTGGCTCTGGCCCTGGCCCTGGCCCTGGCCCTGGCTCTGGCTCTGGCTCTGGCTCTGCACACCATCTTATTTCTCATACTGATTACCTTACACTTCAGGGGCTGCTGCTGAATGACAGTGCCATGATAGCTAAAGGCTACTGACTACCAGTACATGTCAGTTGTGAGTCATGCTACACATTGTAACACAATGGATTTTTGTGTTAGATACCCTTATGGTCTGTTTTAAGCTGGGTGTAAGGGTGCACATCATAACAATACTGGGGAGGGGGGAAGATGATGGATCAAGGTCATCCTCGGCTATACAGGGAGCCAAAGGCCAGCCTGTGCTACAGGAGACACTAACTAAAATGAACTAAAAACATAACAAAACCTCCAGACTCAGTCGTCTGTTTTTAGAGTTTGAATACCCGAAGATAAAGTATTGCCAAGCCAGAGCCCAATCCAGGTGTCTTAGTCAGGGTTTCTATTCCTGCACACACATCACGACCAAGAAGCAGGTTGGGAAGGAAAGGGTTAATTCAGCTTACACTTCAACATTGCTGTTCATCACCAAAGGAAGTCAGGACTGGAACTCAAGCAGGTCGGGAAGCAGGAGCTGATGCAGAGGCCATGGAGGAATGTTTCTTACTGGCTGGCTTCCCCTGGATTGCTCAATTTGCTCTCTTGTAGAACCCAAGACCACCAGCCCAGGGATGGCACCACCCACAATGGGCTGGGTCCTCCCCCCTTGATCACTAACTGAGAAAATGCCTAACAGCTGCAGCTCATGAAGGCATTTCCACAAGTGAGCCTCCCTTTTCTGTGATAACTCCAGCTTGTGTCAGGTTGACACACAAAACTAGCCAGTACACCAGGCACACTTCATTTTTAGCCAAGGCACAAACCATGTGGGAAAGAGAATGCATGTTTGCCTCCTGACCGCAAACAGAGGTCGGTTTGCAGGTGGCTCTGTATTTAGATTTGATACCAAGTCAACAAACTGCACTTGTCTATTCTAACCTGAGATTTAAAGCAGGCCAGAAGCACTCTATGGCCCTGCGGTGACATTGGTGGCCTCCCTTTGCTTTACACACAGGCTCAGCACTTGCTCCCTTCTCACCACCGCACCAGCAGAGCCCTTAGTGCATTTACGGCTGAGCACTGGGGCATTTTAGGATGCTGACTTTGCATCTTGGCTCATGAAACAAATGGACACAGCACATTTGGTTGGCACTGAAAGCCTCAGCCCAGTGTGGGAGCTCCTAATAGATGCACGGATCAGCATATGGCACTTCTGAGCCGTAGTTCTTAAAGGCATACTGGATTCTTCTGGATGATCCTTACGACGAGGGGTAAGTCTGGCCTGCAATCCTCAAAGCAGACTGGCTCCTTGTCTTAGTTACCTTTCCATTGCTGGGAAGAGGCCCCAGCACCAAGGCAACTTATAGAACAAAGAGCGCACTGGGGCTTGCTCTCAGTGTCATGACTGCCACGGCATGAAGCATGGCAGCGCTCAGGAAGGCCTGGTGCTGGAGCAGTAGCTGAGTGAGAGCCAACATTTGATTCACAGGTCTGAGTGGAGGTGGAGGGAGACAGAGGGAGATGGAGAGAGAATGGGAGGAGAACAGAACTAACAATGGTATGGGCTTTTGAAACACAAAACCTACTCATCAAGACACACCTCCTCCATCAAAGCCACACCTCCTAATCCTTGCCAAATAGTTCCATCAAATGGGTACCAGACATTCAAACAATATGAGCCTATGGAGCCTATTCTGATCCAAAGCACTGCTCCTGTTGTGAAACTAGGGAATTAAGGTACCCCTTCTCTCTGGACACAGTAATGGCCTAAGATAGACACTGGGACCAAACAAGAATAGAAATCTTCAGATTTTATTGACTCAAGGGAGGAGTGGTTGGCTCTGTTCTGGCAGAGACTTGGCCCCAGGAGTGATGCACACACCAGGCTGAGGAGGTTGGTCCTGCTGAGGAGGGTTAGGGGAAGAGACACCACTGGCATAAGGGCTGCTGGTTCTCTTTCTATGATGATTCTGTCCTTCCTGTGACTGAAGGTTGCACAGACAACAGCTGTAGCCTTCCTGTGACTGCAGGTGACATAGACAAAACCTGTAGCCTTTACATCAATTTCTACTTTTGGTAAAGCAAGGTTACTAAAACTCCAATAGCACCTGAACTTTTCTTTAAAAAATTTGAAGATTTTTGTTCCTAGAGAGAAAGTAACCTTTAGCCTACATATTTATGCTTCATAGTTCAGGAACACATCTCAGTGACAAACATCTATGCAGATCAACCCAAAGGAATTTTTTAAATTGCAAAATTAGTTTGTACTCTGAAATATACCAGCTTTCCCCACTGCTTCAGAGTCTTTCATGGAATCATAATTTCTATAGAAACCTATGTTCTCCTCTCTTGGCTCGGCTAAACTTGAGAGAAGCAACCACTCTCAGGGTGACAGTAATGGCCACCACAACACAATACTGCAGATGCTCAGTCAGAAGTCTTCATCTAAGGTGTCTCCAAAAGACTGGGAGCTATGGAAGTTAATGTGTTCCACACATCCCGACTGTCCTTTTAATATTTATAACACCAACAATCTCTGTATGTGGAGTCTGGATATTGTAGAAGGCCAAGCTCTCAGTCTCCTAAGTAGCTGGGAGTACTGGTGCATGAGGATCCTTAACTCCTTCTGTCTCTTTGAGTCTGTATGTGGGTATGTGATATGTGTTCATGTGTATGAGTGTGATAATGTGTGTTCATAAATGTGAGTATGGTGTGTGCACGCTATAGCATGCACATGAAAGTCAGAGGTCAATCTCAGGTTTGTTTGAGACAGGGCCTGTTTGCCACTGCATATCCCAGGCTCCCTGGCTTGAGAATCTTTGGGGAATTCTCCTTCCCTATTTCCCATGGAATTTGAACTTGGGTCCTCATACTTGCATAGCAAACACTTTACTCACTGTTCTATATCCCCAGCTCTAATAATTACTTCTTTAAGGTAGTTTATAAATCCTATCTGTGATAACTATATCCATGTCTCAGTTTGATTAGCTATAAAATGGGTTAATAATAGAGCTGATCTCATGTAAAACACGGGTTAGTATTAGGACCAATCTAAAGGTGTTATCCCTCACCCATACAGTATGGATAGAATTGTGTTTTCTAGAGCACACAGTGAATACTGTAATACTAGATGCCACTAATCTCAGCAGTTCTGAAAGCTCCTTGGTAGACTAGGGCCACAGGCACTGTAGTGAGTGATGACCAGGACACACAGGTCTTCAGTATAAATGGTTTACGCCTGAAAGATTCCACGGATTTACAGTTTCCTTTGAAAGACACTGTGGCCTACACAGGTCTTAACTTCTCAGTTTCAATATTAAATCAGCAATGGAGGCTTCTCCAGGAAGCTAAATTCACCCTCACAGGCCAGTGCTGAGACACGCTGCTTTCCAAGAAGTCCAGGACTCTGAAGGCCTAATGTGGGCAAGACAGCCCGACTTCTGTGCCCTGCTTCTCTGTCTTAGATAACTACTACTAGGAATAACAATTATAGTATTCATTTCTCCACTTGGAAAAAAATGTTCATAAGCAGTGGTTCCTTCCAGTTAGTTCCAAATTCAAGTTCAATCTCCTCAGTGAAGCAGTCACCGGGCAGAGAGGTGAGGGGGTGACGTGCAGTGGAGGTGAGCACGAGCTGGGAGCCATGTTAAAATGTACGCCCCTTCCATCTCTGTACTCACGAGGCTGCCTCCTCATGGATCCCCCTTCTCTGCTGTTTCCATACAGGAGGAAAGGGGACCGATGAAAAAAGCCTAAAGGGGTTTCTTGCTGCCTACTGGATTTGATTAGATGTTCAGTGTTGGTTTTAAGACTTGCAAAGGGAAATTTATCATCCGAGCAAATCCCAAGTGCTCTCCGAGGTGGAGTTATCAAGAACGACGGTCTGTGAAAAGTGCCGCGTATTTGAATGCACTCGAACTCTACATTGGCAATTTGCACTCTGTCATGGGAAGCACCCCTAAATTCTAAAATCACCACAAAGAAACTCCAGGCTGGATGCTCCAGGAGAATCCCCAGACCTTGCTGTAGACGCCATATCTACGGTAGATCTGAACCAGGAATGATGATGTACACAGTCACGCCTGTTGAGAATTCCAGCCAGGAAGAGAACCCTAACACAGCTACAATCACTCGGAAAACTGAGACCATGTTTTACACCTGGGTGCCAGTGCTGAGCACAGGGAAGAGTCTCAACCAAGCAGAGCAGCCCAGTTTGACAAATGGCATCAGAAACTAGGAACTACATCAGTGCCCTAAGGGACAGAGGTCCACAGTGAGCTGGCATCTTCGCAGCACGTCAGGTCTTCTTTCCTTTTTAAAGTCTCAACCTCCCAAGCATAGGGTTTAAAAACACAGGCAGCCTTTTTTTCTCACTCCGTCTGTGTATATCTACCATGGCAGTGCTCTCTTTAACGAAGACACAGCATGAGACAAAGCAGACTTTTCTCGGACAGCAGTTTTTTTTTCATCAGGCTGTTAAATCTTCTATACGACCTTTGGGGATAGATGCGGCTGATTTTCTAGAGAGGAGGAGAGCAAGGGAGACTAAAGGTGTACTGGGTGGAGGGCTGTGGTACTTAAAGTATTGTGTGTTTGGTGTTTGATGTCCAAGAACCTGCTAACAAACTGGGCATAGTGGTGTGCAAACTGGAATCCCAGTGCGGGGCAGGCAGGGATAGGTGGATCCCAGGGGCTGGCTGACGAGGAGGCTTCAGGGAGATTGTGGCTGAGGAAGAGACCTGGAGTTGATGTCTGACTCCCAATCCTGACACGTACACTCTCCCCATCACACATGAATCTGAAGGTTTGTTATGCCAGGAATGATTATCAGTGTGGGGCTAGCCACTTAAAAAATGGGGGCATCTAAAATGAAGAACTCTCTGGTGGTCATTTTTTCCTGTTTTCCTAGTAACCATGGAACTGTGGGCAGGAGAGTGCTTCAATGGACTCTGCAGTCTGTCAGTGCCCATCATCGTGCCCTCCTCACAGGTTAGGCGCTCTCTTAAAGACTGACTTGTGCTCTTCGCCATCTCTGAGAAAGAAGCCTTGTGGCTCAGGAGGCCTCGCAGACATCAATATCAGTGAGACAGATACAGAAGATATTGGATCCTTACTGCAGGTGTGGGCACTTCCGGTGATGGGGACAAACAAGGCAAAAAGGGCTAAGAGAACCGGGAGACCACAGTGCACTCAAAGGGCAGTCTGCACTGCTCATCCATTTGCAAATTAAACTGGGAACTAGAATTTCTGGATAAAAGCTCCTGTACAGATGAGCCCTGGGACAGGGATGGCTGCTGGGGTTGAGACCATCAGCTTTCCTTACGGGTGTGGGATTTGGTAGGCCAACTGTGATCCAGTGGATGGCTGCACACTGAAAAGTATGGATGGCAAAACTGGAGTCGACAGGGAAATAAGTCAGGAGTGGGAGGATAGAAAGGAGATTAGGTTAGTGGTAGGGAGGTAGCAATGGATTTGGGAGAAGCTATAATCATATCACTATAAAATTCTTCTAGAATTAATAGTTACTTATTTAAAAAACTAAAATCTCCTTTGTAAAAGACCTTGCTTGAACATCTCTGGAACACTGTGCTGACTGAAGGAAAGACACTGCCATATGGGCCAGGCCCCTGGCCACCAATGACTGAAGGAAAGACACTGCCATATGGGCCAGGCCCCTGGCCACCAATGAGAAGTTTTGGATCCAACTGTACTCTTGAATCTTAATGGTGTTTTATGTATTGTTACTTCTAAGAAAATGCAGCTTCTAAGAAAAATGTAGACTGAAAAACAAGGGCTTTGGCCCACTTGGATTTTACCTAGGCAAAATGTGGTCTTAATGCTAGCGCCTGTTGACTAAGCCTGGCTTCAGGCAAATGATGTTGAGATTATGTTCAGAATCATAGTCAGTTCTCAGAACAAAGAGGCAGCAAAGAGCCAGGCTTGGAGAAGTCAGAGATGAGCAGAGTGGGCCCTGTCGAGCAAGGATTGGCAGAGTAAGAGTCAGTCTTTACTGATTCAGGCGCTCGGGCTGTACCTGACAGTCTTCACACTGGGAAAGGTGAGTCCAACAGGAGTCTCCTGACATTCAGGCATTATTTAAAACTGATCTTCCCTGAACTGATGCAAATCTTATATGAACCAGGAACTTCAACGCAGAGAGTGGGGTGCTCCTAAGATCTTGGCAGATGGAACCCCTAAATGGTAAGAGGAGCTGCCAGCTTCCGCTTGAGTTTTCATGCCACAGACTATTCAGGTCAGTGAAAGCTAATTTAGGAAACAGCTCATGTCTCCCCAGGCATGAGCTTTGAACCCTATAAATTCTAAAATCACCACAAAGAAACTCCAGGCTGGATGCTACCTTGAACTACCTGGATTTCTCCAACTGTGTGTTCTTGTGCTCAGGGTTAGAATTATATTCTATGACAGTGGATGGCAACAAATGCCACTGACAGCATAGGAAAAAAAAATACCTGAAACATCTTTAAAAACTGAGCAATGGGAAATGTCACAGCGGCTGCTGTGTGAACCAAATTGAAATGGCATGTGCCTGATCATTTCATTAGATGCTGAGAAAGCATTTGACAAAATTCAACACCCCTTCATGATAAAAGTCCTGGAAAGAATAGGTATTCAAGGCCCATACCTAAACATAGTAAAAGCCATATACAGCAAACCAGTTGCTAACATTAAACTAAATGGAGAGAAACTTGAAGCAATCCCACTAAAATCAGGGACTAGACAAGGCTGCCCACTCTCTCCCTACTTATTCAATATAGTTCTTGAAGTTCTAGCCAGAGCAATCAGACAACAAAAGGAGGTCAAGGGGATACAGATCGGAAAAGAAGTCAAAATATCACTATTTGCAGATGATATGATAGTATATTAAATGATCCCAAAAGTTCCACCAGAGAACTACTAAAGCTGATAAACGACTTCAGCAAAGTGGCTGGGTATAAAATTAACTCAAATAAATCAGTAACCTTCCTCTACACAAAAGAGAAACAAACCGAGAAAGAAATTAGGGAAACGACACCCTTCATAATAGACCCAAATAATATAAAGTACCTCGGTGTGACTTTAACCAAGCAAGTAAAAGATTTGTACAATAAGAACTTCAAGACTCTGAAGAAAGAAATTGAAGAAGACCTCAGAAGATGGAAAGATCTCCCATGCTCATGGATTGGCAGGATTAATATAGTAAAAATGGCCATTTTACCAAAAGCGATCTACAGATTCAATGCAATCCCCATCAAAATACCAATCCAATTCTTCAAAGAGTTAGACAGAACAATTTGCAAATTCATCTGGAATAACAAAAAACCCAGGATAGCTAAAACTATCCTCAACAATAAAAGGACTTCAGGGGGAATCACTATCCCTGAACTCAAGCAGTATTACAGAGCAATAGTAATAAAAACTGCATGGTATTGGTACAGAGACAGACAGATAGACCAATGGAACAGAATTGAAGACCCAGAAATGAACCCACACACCTATGGGCACTTGATTTTTGACAAAGAAGCCAAAACCATCAAATGGAAAAAAGACAGCATTTTCAGCAAATGGTGCTGGTTCAACTGGAGGTCAACATGTAGAAGAATGCAGATCGATCCATGCTTATCACCCTGTACAAAGCTTAAGTCCAAGTGGATCAAGGACCTCCACATCAAACCAGATACACTCAAACTAATAGAAGAAAAACTAGGGAAGCATCTGGAACACATGGGCACTGGAAAAAATCTCCTGAACAAAACACCAATGGCTTATGCTCTAAGATCAAGAATCGACAAATGGGATCTCATAAAACTGCAAAGCTTCTGTAAGGCAAAGGACACTGTGGTTAGGACAAAACGGCAACCAACAGATTGGGAAAAGATCTTTACCAATCCTACAACAGATAGAGGCCTTATATCCAAAATATACAAAGAACTCAAGAAGTTAGACTGCAGGGAGACAAATAACCCTATTAAAAAATGGGGTTCAGAGCTAAACAAAGAATTCACAGCTGAGGAATGCTGAATGGCTGAGAAACACCTAAAGAAATGTTCAACATCTTTAGTCATAAGGGAAATGCAAATCAAAACAACCCTGAGATTTCACCTCACACCAGTGAGAATGGCTAAGATCAAAAACTCAGATGACAGCAGATGCTGGCGAGGATGCGGAGAAAGAGGAACACTCCTCCATTGTTGGTGGGATTGCAGACTGGTACAACCATTCTGGAAATCAGTCTGGAGGTTCCTCAGAAAATTGGACATTGAACTACCTGAGGATCCAGCTATACCTCTCTTGGGCATATACCCACAAGATGCCCCAACATATAAAAAAGACACGTGCTCCACTATGTTCATAGCAGCCTTATTTATAATAGCCAGAAGCTGGAAAGAACCCAGATGCCCTTCAACAGAGGAATAGATACAGAAAATGTGGTACATCTACACAATGGAATATTACTCAGCTATCAAAAACGACTTTATGAAATTCGTAGGCAAATGGTTGGAACTGGAAAATATCATCCTGAGTGAGGTAACCCAATCACAGAAAAACACACATGGTATGCACTCGTTGATAAGTGGCTATTAGCCCAAATGCTTGAATTACCCTAGATGCCTAGAACAAATGAAACTCAAGACGGATGATCAAAATGTGAAGGCTTACTCCTTCTTTAAAAGGGGAATAAGAATACCCGTGGCAGGGAATAGAGAGGCAAAGATTAAAACAGAGACAGAAGGAACACCCATTCAGAGCCTGACCCACATGTGGCCCACACATATACAGCCATCCAATTAGACAAGATAGATGAAGAAAAGAAGTGCAGGCCGACAGGAGCCGGATGTAGATCGCTCCTGAGAGACACAGCCAGAATACAGCAAATACAGAGGCGAATGCCAGCAGCAAACCACTGAACTGAGAATAGGACCCCCGATGAAGGAATCAGAGAAAGAACTGGAAGAGCTTGAAGGGGCTCGAGACCCCATATGTACAACAATGCCAAGCAACCAGAGCTTCCAGGGACTAAGCCACTACCTAAAGACTATACATGTACTGACCCTGGACTCTGACCTCATAGGTAGCAATGAATATCCTAGTAAGAGCACCAGTGGAAGGGGAAGCCCTTGGTCCTGCTAAGACTGAACCCCCAGTGACCTAGATTGTTGGGGGGAGGGCGGCAATGGGGGGAGGATGGGGAGGGGAACACCCATAAAGAAGGGATTAGGGGGATGTTTGCCCGGAAACCGGGAAAGGGAATAACACTCGAAATGTATATAAGAAATACTCAAGTTAATAAAAAAAATAAAAAAAAAGAAATGGCATGTGCCATTTGGTACATGGCTGTATCATGTACTTTCACAAACAGAGAAGGAACACAGGGCACATCTGTTGGGGCCACTTTGAGTGGGGTGACCTGGGGTTGTTGGCTATGCCCTAGGGGTAAGACTTGTGATAAAGATGAACAGAACTTCTGTCACCCCAAACCTGTGGAGGAATGCTTTAAGGAACATGTACGCTAGAGGACCTGTACAATGAGCTAAGCAAGGTGGGACCTTTTATGCCATCTGTGTGGGCCTTTCCTGAAAACACAGGCCAGCCTTGCTGCTGGCAAACACATTCGATGTGCGTGGTCTGTGCTGTACTCAGAGGAATATGTGCACATTCTGTATCCTGAACACCGCCATTGCTGCCATGGACTCCTACTCAGCCTGTCAGTGTCCACTCTGGACGGTCCAGTCCCATCTGCCATCTGACCTTCACATGGCAGCCACAAGGAATCTGTAGCCAGCTCCTGTAGACCTCTGAAATTTGGTTCTTACTGTCAGCTTTAGGACCACCTTTGTCATGTGACCTGGCTTTTGCTGAGTTTTCCAAATGCTTACATCTCACCAGTTGGACACTTTCAGTTCAGCAGACTACCCGAGGTTCTAAGACCACCTAGAATCCCTCCCTCCCCACTTCCCTCCCAGTTTACTTTACTTTTCAATTATATGTATGCGTGCATTTGAGTGTGACAGGGCATATGCACATGCGTGTAGGTGTCTAGAGGCTAAAAACACCAGGTCTCCTGGAGTTGCCGAATCTGAGTGCTGCGACCCAAACTCAGTCTTTACCGCTGAGCCATCTCTCCAGCCCCCTCTTTCTTTTCTGCTCCATTCTCAACCACAGTCAGCCTTTTGTTCTTATGTAACACAGAATATCTAACAGCCACCACAATTGGACATTATTAAACACCCACACACCAGAAACAAAGCCTGCATCTGTACTGAACACATACAGGCTGCTTGTTATTATTAAACGACATGCACGACTGTGTAAGTACAACAGTAATATCCAACAGGATAAGAACAACCTACACGGTATTAGTGTATATTACAGGCTTTCAGGTGAGCCAGAGATGTCTTAAGGAAAAGGGAGAATGGGCCTGGGTTACAGCAAATACTTCACCATTTCACGCAAGGCACTTGGGCATCTAAAGATTTGGTATGTCTGGGAACTAATGCCCACACAGAGACTAAGAGATAACTGTATCGACATCTTCAAATCTCAATCCAGATGCCCCTAGAGGAGCCCCTCACTCACATGACCCACAAGCACCTGGACTTTCAGTTCTTAGCTCTGTGATCCGGCCATTACCTGAGTCAGTGCCTGCTTATTGCCAGTGACAGATCCCTGGAATCTAGCACCCCTTCCCAATCCTGCCAGCAATAGATGTGGGGCTCCAGCTCCTCCACACCCCACAGCACACGCTGTTACCTGCTGGGTTGATTATAGACTTTCTCCTAGCTGCAGAGCCACACCTCACCGTGACTCTGATGTGTGAAGCCGCGTCTCACATCTCTGACACTCATTTCTCTAGTGCATCTTCTACATATGGGCCCCTTACTTGTATATCTTTGGAGAAATGTTAGCGTTCTTTCCCATTTTTACCCTAATTATCTTTTTATTACTTATTGCAAGGTGGTTCCTAAGGATTATTTGTTATCAGTAACTGCAACAGCAGGGAGAGGGATGACTAAGAAGACAGACAAGGGGCTGGAGAGATGGCTCAGTGGTTAAGAGCACCGACTGCTCTTCCAGAGGTCCTGAGTTCAAATCTCAGCAACCACAAGGTGGCTCAGAGTCATCTGTAATGGGATCTGATGCCCTCTTCTGGTGTGTCTGAGGACAGCTACAGTGTACCCATGTACAATAAATGAATAAATCTTAAAAAAAAAAAAGAAGACAGACAAGGAGAGCAGAAAATTATGAGCCATGGCAGGGTCTGAGATACAAAGGCGGCAGCCAATACAGACAGAGGTCAGTTATAAGAAAGCAATGAGCACACCCACTTCAGTCTACCCCTTCCTTCCCTCCTAACCACCAAGCTTCTAACCGTGGGAGCCTAGTGTAAGCATTTATCCATCTCAGGCCCTTTAAAGAACACAGCCAGGCACAGTGCTACATACCTATAACATTCCAATCCCCAAACCCCAAAAGGCAGTAGAAATATATAGAAATGAGCTCAACCTAGACCACAGGAGGATTTCTGGTGTATGGATAACAACCACTTCTGCAGGAACTTGTGAAATTGATTCCCATCTACCAAAAGGAGTTTCTGGCAGAAGGAACATATGGCTACTTTTGGAGGCTATCAGCAGATCAGAGCTCATGCTGGCCTCCAGGCTCCTCCAGTATCACAAGTACCCATGACACATTTCAAAGTCCATGTTAGCATCCTGCCCTTCTCACCTCCTCCTCTACCCTGGACTCCCTCCCGCTCACAGGCTCCCCTCCCTAGCTACTCATTCTCCTTATAGCCCTGCTATTACCCATGTGTTTGCTCCCTCTCTGCTCCTGTTCTCTCTCGCTATGTTCCTCTAGTCTCCATCCCAGCTGCTCTCCCTCTCTGGCAGATGACCCCGGCCATGTCCAATCTGCTGGTCACGTTCAGACTGCATCATTCTCTCTCTACTCTGTGTATCATTCTCTCTCTACTCTGTGCACCATTCTCTCTCTACTCTGTGCATCATTCTCTCTCTACTCTGGACCCCCAGATGCCTCAGGCTATTCTCTCTCCAATATGAACAAGAAAAGCCTTTCCCTTAACCATACCATGGAGTAGTCATGTCACCAGTTTATAGACTGTGGATTCCTATCTTTGCCCCACTTCTATGTGAGCACTAGAGACCCCATTCAGGTCCCCATGCTTGCATGGATAACACCACCCTCTGAGCCACCTTCCCAGACCCAGGACCATATTTTTTCTTTTCTTTTTTAAAGACAAAGTCTCATTATGTAGCTTTTGCTAACCCATGTAGAAGAAACTAAACCTATAGCCATATAGATCTGCCTGCTTCTGTCTCCTGAGTGCTTGTAGCTCACAAAATTTATATGAGACCATTTATATTATGCTAGAAAAATATGTCCAAATTCAGACTATCTTTCCTTTCTCAATTAGACCATGCATAGGATCCACTAAAAATGGTGAAGGAAATTTTAGAATATCAGAAAATGAGGAAGATGGAAATGGAAAAAATAAAGGGTAGAAAGACATAATAAGACAGGAGTTCAGTCATTCTTAGATGAATTGGTATCTAAAAACAAGCTCAGACTAGGCACACTTGTAGTAGATGTATAGGCAGGCAGAGAACACACACACACACACACACACACACACACACACACACACACACGCTTTTAAGTTAAAGCTTAATACTTTATGCCTCTTAGGTTGTCTGAGAGCCATCTCTCGCTACTGGGGCCTAGGAGCAGAGTAGACTAAAAATGGCTTCTCTCTGCAGCCTACAGGACAGCCTTGTTGTATCAGACTTGTATCAGACTCACTCAGATGTAAGAGAATGTCTCCCCTTCCTTCTCACTTCTTCTGGGGATTAAATTGTGGCTGCTAAAAAATTATGCTGCTTTTTAGATACATTTTCTCTAATGTATCCATAGTGATACAGTGTCCCAAAGAGTTAACTTGTATTTAAATGAATGGCCTTTCAGTGTGGACATGCATTCTGTCTTTTGGAAGAGGGACAGGGGTCCTCATGTGTTATTATTGCTCCTCTTGACACTGGAGGTCTTCAGTCCCAAGGAGATTTGTCCAACTGTGGTTTGCTACAATTTCTACTCTTGCTGAAGACATAACCTTAATTAGAAATAACCTTTCGGGGCTGGGGATTTAGCTCAGTGGTAGAGCGCTTACCTAGGAAGCGCAAGGCCCTGGGTTCGGTCCCCAGCTCCGAAAAAAAGAACCAAAAAAAGAAAAAAAAAAAGAAATAACCTTTCCTTTAGACCTGAACAAATCAGTTCACTCTGTTGGAGTTACAATCTAAGCCAGTTCCAATACATTAGTTTTTCTAATAGGTAAAGGATGATAAATCAATGGATGACTTCTCAAACCCCTTCAAGGGAAATAATACCTCAACCAGACTTAAACTCATATAAGAGGAGAATTTCTGGACATCTATAAGACATTTTGAAACACAGGGGGCAGGGAGAAAACACACATATTCCTTTGTAACAATCGTAGCCAACTTAGAAGTGATCCGCTACAATGGAGAAAGGCACATTATGAAAAAAGGCATGGACACATACTGGCCACTGACCTAGGTAAGGAAATTAAATTTCTTATTTATAAAGAAATGGCCATCACCCTCGTGGATACAGAACACAGCAGGGAGCCTGGTTCAGAGTAGACAAACAACAAGCTGTCCCACCTGGAGGGAGAGCCACAACATCTCTCATCTGATGACGTTCTAGCCCATGGGCAAGTAGGTATCTTTTAGTAGGAATCAAAGAAATCATTTCCTCCTGTTTCTTTGGTCTAGACTCTGGGAATACCCAGGGCTCAGCTGGATTGGAAGGAGGAGCTGGCTGCCACTTCAGTCCTGCAAAGCACAGTTCAGGCATGGTGGGAGAGACCCTGTGCTCTGAGAACTAGTCACTTGCTGAGTGGAAAGCTCTTCCTGTCTCAGAGCCCAAGGTAGCTAGTGACCAAGATGGCAGGCAGCGTCCTTCCTAGCATGGCAAGAAATGCAGGCCCCGTCCCTGTCCCCACCTGCACCCCTCCCTGGGCTAGAATAAAGAGCAAGGCGGGATTCTCACCGGCTTGGAGCTTTCTCTTTCAGGCAGGGGTTTAGCATCCACACTGCTGTCTTCCTCACTACTGACAGGTTCAGTGCCACCCAGATCCTACGGGACAGTAAAAGGCAAGCAGAAAGATGTTATTCTTCGTGCACACTGTGTCAGACCACATGCGCTGCACAGTCTTGGGTGTAGAGTTCCTAATGCTACCCTGGACACTGTTTCCAAGGGAGCCATTCTGCTGTGTTCCTTTGTAAGAGAAGGCCAACTGACGTCTCTGTCCATTTGCTTCATCAGGCATTGATTCCTGCTGACTGCTTTTAGTATTCCTTGGGAATGCTGGTCCCTGTTCTCTGTTACAGGCACAGGATGGTAGTCTCAGGTTAGTCCCCTTGTTTTTGTCAATAACCTGTCAAGAATGGGAACCTGGACCCTGGTAAGGAGTCCAAAAGGCATATGAAACATCAGATGTCTGTTCAATTTATTAGCAGAAACAATTACTGCCTAGCACTCCCTTGGTGGAAGGAGAGAACCAGCTGCCTTTGTCTCCTGACACCTCCCTCAATGCTAAATAAATGTAATAAAAAGTAAAGGAGTTTTAAATGAATAAGGGTTGATTTAGCTTTGATGTAGGTATCTCTACCTTTACTAAGAGGCAAATTCTACTTTTGCAAGACATGGGCAACATTTTATAGAGAAATCTAACAGCTGACTCACATTCTATTTTTAAGCTGCTGTTGTTAACTTGGACCTCAGAGTACAAACATTAAATTAATTCTAAGCCCCTCCTTCTTAAGTCTAGAGGCTCTAAAGTCATGTGCTGCTGTAGCAATACTGGTTTTGTTTTTAAAATGTCTTTCATTGGGCTATGAAATGCCTTTCATAATGGCAGTGGTGGTGCATGCCTGTAATTCCAGCCCTGGGGAGACAGAGGCAGGCAGATCTCTGAGTTCTAGGCCAGCCTAATCTACAGAGTGAGTTCCAGGAGAGTCAGGACTACACAGAGAAACCTTGTCTTGGAAAAACAAAAATAAAAAACCAACACACACACACACACACACACACACACACACACACACACACACACACACACACATACACACACACACACACACCTTTCATTGTTTCAGCTTTATCCATTTATATACTACCCGTTAGTTGTTTTTAACCCCTAGTTTCTATCTCCCCTTCCACTAAAACCTTTCTTGTCACAAGTCCCCCTCCAATTTTCTGCCTTTTTGTGTGTGACCCACTGAGCTCAATGAGAGTTTCATGCTTGAGCACAGGTGGGAGGTTATTTCCTGGAACAAGGACAAGAAAATGACACTTCCTTTTCCAAAGATGGTTAACTGTTAAAAGCCCTTCAGGGGAGGTGGGGCTTATGGACCCCCCGCCCCCGACTCCTGATCTGTGATGACACATTGACTGGTCCAATCCTGTACAGGTCTGATGGTCTGTAGGTGAGGTGAGCAATGCAGTGAGTAATTCTCTAAGTGGTGGTTTCCCACAAATGTACAAAACAAGTATAGAGCCACACCCAACAGTCACCACAGAACAAACAGACAAACAAAAAACGGGCAAGAAAGCCTGATATTTACTGGTATGAATGAGGATAACACACATACACACACAAAGTGAGGTTACAAATAATCAATCATAGAAGATCTATGGCCCTGGTTGACTAAAGTGTTCTCAGTTCCTTGTAGTCTGCCACTGTACACTACAACTATAAACACACAAGCACTGTGCTGGACAGTCTGATGCCCTTCTCTCTTTTTCTTTTATGTGGATAAAATCTTGGCATAAGAATGTATTTAAAGACACATTCTGTGTGGGAAAGTCATCTGGTACAAGTTATACCCAGTACAAGCAATAAGCCTAAATCCCCGACTGCAGCAATCTCTGGTTAAGTGTCCAAACAGGTTCATTACATCACATATATGGCCTGTAATTCTGAACACCATATCTGGTGACAGTGCTCTCTATTCCAAAGAGTCTTCTTTAGAGTTATTCACCCAGCCAACATCTTGTTAATCTGCATGACAAACTAGGCTCCATGTCAAATTCTCCTTCCACACCAGTATTGGGCCTCAGCCTTTCAGAACATAACGTTGTTTCTGTAACCAGGAGAGTCTCATAAGTGCAGCTGCTTTTAGGACTCTCACCTAAAACCACAGTTGTTTGCCGTTAAAAGCTCCACTCCACATCTGCCCTGTGAGTTGTGCTGCACTGTCCTCTTTCATCCACTTGATGCTGGGGCCAGTAAGCATGGTTCGTCATGAATCCATTTTGATGGCCTAGCTAGTCCATCCAACAATCTAGTTGGATGGTAGTATGTCCTTTGAGTACAAGAACTATCAAACAGCTGGGAGGACAAAGGCCAGCACCAACAGTCTAGAACACTCACTCCTGGAAGTCTTGATCTCAGCCAAATGCCCTGGCTAGTGTAGTGAAGACTCACTATAATACCTCAGATTCAAAAAGTTTGTGCCAGACTTTGGGAATCAGAAGCTTTAGAGAATTATGAGTCTCTCCATTCAACAGCTTCCACCTACACATAAGAGAATGCACTGATCTGAAGCAAACCCCAAACTATTTGAATGTGACATGTGCTGGGACTGAATAATGCAAGCACACTGGGAGAGGCCCCCTGAGCTGCTGCCCCTGCTGTTGCAATGGTGAAGAGGCTTTTCTATCTTGGGTCTTTTCTATTTTAGTATTGTGCACTGACCTGGTCACCAGAAGAAAGAAGCAGTAGGAGCTGACACCAGAGTTGGCTCAGGCTGAGCTGCAAAAGTAGAAAGGCAGCCAGGTGCCTGACGGCTGAAGGAGAGCTTGTTCAAGAGAGTAGCCAGGACAAAACAAAGGGAAACAGGCTGGGAAGATGGAGCTGATGGAGGATAAAAGGCTGTAAAGAGGGAAGAGAAACTCTAGCTTGGGCCACTGGAAGAGCTCCAGAGAGCTATCAAGCCTATGTAGCAGAAACTGTCTACAAACAAACAAACAAACAACAAGATGCTCCCAATGAAACAAGCATGGGGTACTGCCATCGACACAAAGTCATGTTTCAGTTAATGGTGGGCCATACACAAAGCAGGTTCCTTCCATACGTCTTGAGGGTTTCTACTGCTATGATGAAATACCATCCAAAAATAACTATGCCTACACATCTCAGTCAAGGTCCATCACCCAGAGAAGTCAGGGTGGGAACTTAAGGCAGAAACCTGGAGGCATTCTCTGATGCAGAGGCCATGGAGGAGAACTGCTTACTGCCTTTCTCATGGCTTGTCCAGCATGGCAACACCCACAGTGAGCTGGGCCCCCTCACTTCAATCACTAAGAAAATGCTCTGCAAGCTTGTCTGCAGGCCAATCTGGTGAGGATGTTTTCCCAAGTAAAGTTCTTTTCTCCCAAATGACTCTAACCTGTGCAAACAAACTACAGTACCACCAGTCACCTAAAAGTGCAGTATATACATTTATGCACACACATATTATTTGATAACAGTAAACGATTACTTAGTGATTTATGGGTCTATTATACTATACCTCATGTTGTGTTATAAGAAGCTTTTCTGTAAGACAATGTCTTCTGCCAGCTCTTGTGCAGCCTGTTTACTGTTTCTCAAGAGGATATCACTACCTCCTCTGCCACTCATTAGCATCTCTTTTGCATCCTAATTATCTGAGGAGACTGAAAAATCTTTGATGCCAACATCTGTGCTTCTTTCATGACCTTTGTCTGATGCAAGTACTCAGTCCTCCTGGGTCTGCCTCACTTCAAGGGCCATGTTCTATGTCTCTTCTGCTTTTAGCTGGACGTGCTTCTACTGAGGAGGATACCAAGTCCAAATCCAGATGGAGAGGAGACTCTGGCCAAAACCACAAGCAAAAGCAACCGAATAAACCAAAAGACACACATAAAAAGAAAAGAAAACCGAGGAATTGAGAATGGCTGAAGCAAGGCATGTACTTACTCCTAGGCAAGCTAAAAGTTATAAAAGAGTGTCTGTGCTTAAACAAAATTGTAACTTCACTGTGGGGCAACATGGTTCACACAGCGAGAAGCCTTTATAATCCCCCACTTGCCAAGAACCTGAAACATGGCAAACAGTCAGAGCCAGGAAGAGGAAGGAGGAACAAGGATCCCTGGCGGCTTGAGGACCATCTGGCTGAGGGAGAGTGGCTGCTGACAGGGTGAGTCACTTCATGCAAGGGCGGGTGTCTACTTCTCTCTTGCTGATCTTCAGACCACCTGTTCAGTGTGGCTGGCTCGGCCCAGCCTGCTCACAACAACTCCCCCAGGAAGAGGCAAGTCAGGACCACAGATGAGGGAATCCAAAGGCGGTGAGTGCAACACAGCAAAGATGGTAAAACAGTGTGTGTGTCTTATTAACAACTTTCCCACACCTTCTAAAGTTCTAGACTTCCCTTCTATCCTGGGCTCCCCGGGGATCTCCGAAGTAAGGTAATCATTTTTCCTTTTAGTTTAATGTTTTGACTTTTTAAAATTTATTATTATTAAAAAGAAAGAACGGGGCCACACTGGGCTGGAACTCAGACCAGAGAAGTTTCGTCTTGCAGAAGATGAGTACAAACACGGAGACGCACTGGACAGTACACAGCGAGTGAGGGACTTTGGGACACTCAGCCCTTAATGGCTTGTCTTCACCAGAGCTCAGGAATATTTGAAGACAAGGAAGCAGAAAGACTGTAGGGCCAGAGGGGACGGTGACACTAAGGAAGCAGTGTCTTCCAGACACAGCAGGATTGACGCGATATGAACTCACAGAGACTGTGGGAACATGCAGAGAGGCCTGCACAAGTTCAAGACAGACGGCCCTAGAGGTTATCTCCAAGTGACAATCACTTGCAAAGGAAAAAAATAATTTTCTCCACTGGAGTCTAACTGGGTATATAAACCACACTTAAGGACAGGCTCCATGGACAACAAACCCAATGGTGACTTTGCAGATTTTTTTTCTCTCTCAGTAGCCCTTTGCTTGTATATTACGGTTCTTGGTTTTCTGTTTTGATGTTTTTGTGTTGTTTTGTTTGTGCGTGTATCTGTGTGTGTTTATTGTGCCTTTTTTGGCTAAATATCTATCTAGCTTCTGGTTTGTTTCCTTTCTTTTTTATTTGCCTGTTTTTTTCTAAATAGAGGGAAAAGCCCTGGAGGTGGATGAGTGAGGAGGATCTGGGTAAAGACAGGGGAGGAGAAACCATGACTTTTTTAAAAAAAGATTTATTTATTTTATGAATGTGACTACACTGTCACTGTCTTCAGACACACCAGAAGAGGGCATCAGATCCCGTTACAGATGGTTGTGAGCCACCATGTGGCTGCTGGGATTTGAACTCAGGACCTCTGGAAGAGCAGTCAGTACTCTTAACCTCTGAGTCATCTCTCCAGCCCCCAGTGTATGAATTTTTAATAGTTATAAAATGTGTGAGCATGTGTGTGTGCAAGGGCATGCACATAGGCAAGAGAGCACCGACCCTGGAGCCCACCAGCGGGCTTGCTGGGCTGATCAGTGCCATGGTGACAGACAAGCTCTACCACATGCAGCTATTACACTGGTGCTAAGATCCAAGCTCAGGCCCTCATGCTGGTGCTTTAGTGAGTCACTCCCCAGCCTCCTAACTCAATAGTTTTTGAGACAGTATGCATAGATGGCCCAGGCTGTCACTGGATTGATGCCCTCGTGCCCACCTTGAATACTGGGGTTGGGGCATGCACTATTATACCTTGCTTGCTAGTTTATTTTTCTGCTACTCTGTCTTCTTCAGTATACAGTTTTTCCACAGTTTCTTACCAACTAGATAGAAAGAACCTTAAGGGCAGAAACTTTATTTGAGAGCAGAGCATTTGTCTGGCTAAAGGGGGTCTTGTGGATTAGAGGGCATGTCTAACAAGATCCTTCATCCAACAGGACAAGGATACATCAATAGAAATAACTGTCTTCCTCCGATTTGAGATGTCACTAAGCACTGACTGGCTTGCTGGCCTCCTGAGTGCTGGATTAAAGACATGTGCCACCACACCCAGCTTACTTGTCTTTATTTTAAAAATAAGATTCATGGGGCTGGGGATTTAGCTCAGTGGTAGAGCGCTTACCTAGGAAGCGCAAGGCCCTGGGTTCGGTCCCCAGCTCCGAAAAAAAGAACCAAAAAAAAAAAAAATAATAAGATTCATGTTTGTGGTTTCAGATTGTATTGTTTGTGTTCCTAAGTCCAATGCACTTTTTCAAAACACCACACAGGGCTTTTAACTCTCACCACAGCAGAAGTTCCTAAATGCTTCTTTTTGAAAAGGAAAATTCTGTTTACTAGATATGACAAACTGAATTTCGTTCTCCTATTACCCTGAACATCTTTACTATTATGTGAGTCAGAATTATAGAAAGACAGTGTACAATTAAAGGTAAATTGGAAATTATGGTAATGGCTGACCCACTGTGATCATCTCAGCAGTGCTCCAAGGCTGGCACTCCCTCTCACCAGCTATTCAGAAAGAACAGCCTCAGGGCAAAAGGGACCTAGAAGCTCCTGCTGTTAGAGACAAGACCCAGGCCTCTTCATAAAGGAATGGCCTGCATATCTAACATCCTGGGTCTATCTGAGCCCTCCCTGTCTCTTATGGGATCACTGCAGTGACTTTTTAACAGGGTTTCTATCAGTTAAGGCATCTTTCTTTGAAAAACATTTGTTTTCTTTATTTATGCATCTATGAGCACGTTTTAGTCCCCTGTGGTTTCAGGGACTGGACTCAGGTTCTCAGGCTCGGCAGCAAATGCCTTTGTGTTAGAGCCACCTCATACCTTTGACAATTCTACTCAACTGCAGCCCTGGCTAGATCATCTCCTTGTTCAGATGTTTCCAGCAGGTCCAAGTACCCACAGCCTGTCATTCAGACCTTCTGGAGTTTAGAATTCAGTTCTCTCTCAGTCTAGTTCCTCAGTCTAGTTCCCTGCATTTCACATCCCTCTCTACTCCCCAACTACTGCACTCTCTACATCCCTCTCTACTCTCCAACACTCTCTTTTTCCAAGTTTCAGTTTGTCCTACCAAAACATTTTAAACACACTAGGCAACCCAGCCTGGCTGGGTTCCTGATTCTCTTGCCTTAGCTTCCAGTGTTGGGAGGGAAGTGCTGTCACACACAGCAGCAGTAACACAAAGAAATGAATCACACACTCATGCTCACTGCACCAATATCCCCAGCTACAAAGGGACAGATCACCTAAGCTTTTGTCAATGGATGACTAGATGAGGAAAGAGAGACTCATAAATACAATGTGTAAATCTACCTGTGTTAATAACAGTAACGACAGCAACAACAGCAGCAGCAGCAGCAGCAGCAACGACAACAACAACAACAACACTTCATGATGACATGGGTGGACATGGAGAATAATGTTAAGAAAGATGAACCAGGTATTCAAAGTACAATATCATGTGATTTTACTTAACCATGGATTCTAAAAAACTTTATCTCACAGAAGCCAAGAGTAGAATGTGGCTTACTAAGGGAAGGAGTGCTAGAGCTGAGAGTGCAAGACAAGGGCTCCAAAATCTCAGTTAGATCAGGCGAAGAAGTCTACCACACACGTCTTTAGACCATAATTAAAAGCAATGCCTGTAGTCTTGAAGAAATCTAAGAGGGTTCTTTCTTTGTATTATGTGTTGTTAGGATATTGTTATACAGCCCAGGTTAGCTTGGAGCTCTTATTTACAGATTAAACTCACTATAATTCCTCAATGCAGTACTCTGAAGGATTTCAAGTAATCTTTGCAAAACACACACACACACACACACACACACACACACACACACACACACACACACACACACACAAAACTGTGTGAAGGAATGCATGCTACCTAGTTTGAGTTAGCCATCCCATAATGCATATTTGAAAAACAATGTTGAATCTGGTAAATACATATACTTTTCATTTGTCAATTCAAAAATTAAATAATTTAATAAGTAAAGAAATACTATTTTGCACATAATCACTGAAGATGGAAGGTTCTAGAAGCTGGAATGTATGCTAGAGGCTGTGTAATATGAGCACAACCACAATAAACTCCCAGGAACAGTGTGCCAGGAACAGTCTGGACATTTTGTAGTACTAGTTCTAACAGGATGAAGAACAAACTGCAGTGTGCCTGACTCCTGAGCTTGTGCTTCCACACTGTGCTATACGATGCCATAATGGCCTCTCTGTGGCCAAGTGTGTGGATGGAAATGCTGACAATACCATGGAATTGTATAGTGTGCAGACTCTTCCGATTTAGGACTTGATTCTCATTATTTCCTTTAGAAAGGCTTATTAGAGGTTTCACAGAGAAAGACAGGCTTTGGGAGGTTAACTGCCTTTACCAAGGTCGCATGACCAATAAGCAATGGTAGAAAGAACATCAATCAACCCAGCATCCTACAACAATACCATCACACTCTTGTTTGATATTCTGCTAGTATATTTTCTCTGACTCTCCTAGCACCTAATGGTACAAAATAACTTGGCAAGAACTATGCCAGACATAAGAGCTTAATAAACATTTCCCAAATGAGGGGAGGAATGTGAGACGTCACTAGCATACAATAAAAGTCAGGCCGAATTTCTGCTGTCAGGTTCGACTTAACAGTGAGTGGCATGGCTATAACTAATGTACAGTATCTGGTTTAAACTGGTTTCTGTCATCCACCTAATAAGGCCTGCTTGAAAGCCCACAGAGCCACCTTTGCATAAAGGCAGAGTGACTAGCACATAGGCAAACAAGGCCAGCATGGTGAAGCAGCTCATAGACTTCATCCTAACCAAGGAGTGTGCCTTTCTAGGTGACAGTCACTAGAGCCACAAGTGCAGAGAATGTACCACTCAAAGGAGGGTGCCTTTCCAGAGGTGAATTTCCAGGGGAGAATGTAAATCAAATGGCAACACTATAACAGAAGTTGTGGAGCTGCAGCCTTAAAAAGGGGGGACGGGGGCGGCTGGAGAGATGGCTTAGTGGTTAAGATCACTGACTGCTCTTCCAGACATCCTGAGTTCAATTCCCAGCAACCACATGGTGGCTTACAACCATCTGTAATGGGATCTGATGCCTTCTTCTGGCACATCTGAGGACAGCAATAGTGTGTTAGTTCATATACATAAATAAATCTTTAGAAAAAGAAAGAAAGAATGAGAGAAAGAAAGAAAAGAAAGGAGAGAATTTATACTTATGCAAGCACCTCATTGGACTAAATTCTCCTTCAACTGAAATGCGGACACTGGCATAATGCATTCAGCTACTGTGGTTAGGATCTTGAAAATTAGAAGCAGCATAATGTCTACCTCATATACATTACAGTGTGTTTATTTAAAAAGCAAAATTAGTGATTACTTTTAAAATCAGTGCTCATTTTTACCCCCAGCCCTTGGGAGCTGAGGCAGGCAGATCTCTATGATGTTGAGACTAGCCTCCAGCCTGGTCTGTATGAGTATGAGTTCTAGGCTAGCCAAGGCTACAGAGTAAGATCATGTTTTAAAAGAAAAAAAACAAAACCAAACAAAAAAAAGCAAAATCGGTCTTTAAATGCTCATAATGTAATGAGACTCTTGAATGACACCAAGTTAATCTTTCTGGCTAATTACTGATTCAGCAAGATTAAGATATAAGAAAAAATATTTTTTTATAGGTGACTAAATTATTTTTTAATAGTGAATTAACATTTCTGTGATTAGCACAATTTTTGAAAATGAATTTCAGTAGTTATTGTAATATACAATAAAGATTAAAATTAACTAAGTAACAGTTCCCCTGTGCTGAGTGCTGCTCTGTGGCATGAGTTGTCCCAAGTCCTTCATATACACTGCTTCTTTCAACTCCACGACAAGTGCAGGGGCTTGGTGGTCACGGCACAGAGGCTGATGCTGACCAGCATACATGCACATGGGCTCATGGGTATATATATGATTTAGCCTCTGTGTCTCTTCTCACAGTTGGAAATAACAACACTGCTTCAGCCTGGGTGCAAGGGTCATGACGTACTACTGGAATACCCAGACAGGGCTTGACACAGCTAGCAGCACCCTCAATCACCTGTCATGTGAAGCCCCTGGAGCAGGAAGCTGCAGACGCCAACTGGCCAGGGCCACACTAAAGAAGACCTCTGTCAGCTGTCTTCCATTTCAAGTCTTTCCTTTGCCATTCCTACCGGACTCTTGGTGTTACCCAGTGAACCCATGCCTGATCATGCCAGAGACTCTATTGCTACATCTCCAGAAACTTTGAGGTCTTAAATAAAACAACAACAACAACAACAACAACAACAACAACAACAACAACAACAACCCCTTAGTGTCAGCAAGACTGCTGAAATCATGACAAGGAAGACAATGTTTATTGCTACAATTTTTTTAATTTGTAGCTTATTTGACAATAACTGGTGTGATGATTTGTATATGCTTAGCCCAGGGAGTGGGACTATTAGAAAGTATGGCCCTGTTGGAGTAGGTGTGTCACTGTGGGTGTGGGCTTTAAAACCCTTATCCTAGCTGCCTGGAAGTCAGTATTCTGATAACAGCCTTCAGATGAAGGTGTAGAACTCACAGCTCTGCCTGCACCATGCCTGCCTGGATGCTGCCATGCTCCCGTCTTGATGATAATGGACTGAGCCTCTGAACCTGTAAGCCACCCCCTATTAAATGTCCTTATGAGAGTTGCCTCGGTCATGGTGTTTGTTCACAGCAGTGAAACCCTAACTAACATAACTGTTCAAAACAGATTAAAAAATGCACCTGAATCACTTCTGATTCAATGGTGACTGATCTTGACTGGACTCAGACATGGGGTGGGGTATACACCTCACAGAGTACATGTGAAGATGTTTTTAGGGATGACTGACCTATGTAGTAGAAACTAAGGGGGAAAGTCAAAAGCACCTCAAAATGTCAGCCACACCATCCATGAGGCTGAGTGCCCAGAAGGGAAAGGGAGAGGGAGATGTCACACCACAGGTGCAAGTGCCATTCCTCCTGACAAGTGTCTATCACTGCTGCGGTGTGCAGAGGGCATCAGAGTCCAGCTGCTCTTGTCTTTCAATGCAGACTCACACCAACGATTCCCCAAGGGTCTGACCTACAGCTACAGCCTGGGACGATACTGCAGTCCCCCTTGTTCTGAGCTTTGTGGATTGAGCAGCTGCCGGGGCTCTCTGGACTTTGAGTATACAAATGGCCATTGCTAGGTCATCCAATAGATCTGAGGAACTGATACTCTGAAGAGGGAATACTAGTGAGTTGATTCTCATACATTTATTTAACACTGTTTTATACCTTATAACCATACCTCCACCGCTTTCCAGCTTCGGCAGGGAAACGTCTAGTTAACAGATTCGATGCAACTAAAAATCAAAGGTAAGGTTTGATGGAAGTGAAAATCCATCGAGTGCACTGAGAACTGTTTCTTACAACCTTACCTCAACAGGCGATGGGGAATGTGATGGTACGGGGAAGGGAGCGACGGCCATCTGATTGACTGCATCTTCGTTTCTGTGAAATGGACAAACAGGAAGGGTCAGTTCTTGAAAAAGGTTCCGATCCTGTCCAAAATTACAAGCACTAAGTTCTCAGTTCAAGATGTGCACACAACACCGCGAGTATGTGGAGAGGTCAAGCATGCAATTCTATTACACAAAGACAGGTGTCACACTTAGCAGATACTCACGTACAATTATCAGTGATAAAGAGTGATGATTCTGGGAGTTAGGAAATCCAGCTTAGAATGTCTGATGTTGTAGAAGATAATTTTAGGACAGTGCCAACTCTTCTGGCCCATGGCAGAGCAATTTCTTAAACCGTGCACAGCCTCTAGGTGCACAGTCTCCAGTGTTATGTTCTTTGAACTGGAGACATTCCCAAGCTTCTCACTTGGCTTCTAACAGTGGAGGATGGGAGGGTGTCTACAACAGGTCCTACAGGGCAGACTGTGAGGAGGAGTGATGGATGGGGATAGCACAGCTCTAGAAAGATCATGCCTTGTAGTTATGTGGATGCTGTCATCTTAAGTAAGCAGAGTACGGAGGAGCTGGAATCTAATCACCTCTGAAATACCAGTTCTGATCATCTGGTCATGGCCACCATGTGACCAGCAAACAGCAGGCAGAGCTTTGTAGGAGGTCATGACTGTCTTACTAGTCACTCATGCTGGACCAATATAGCCATGCAAGGTTTATTTAAGTCAAGTCTTAGCTTTACAGATAAAAGCATGGAAAGTCACACAGATGCTTTCTGCCTAAAACACGAAAGCTGGTAAATGAGGTTCAATGGGAGAGCATCTGCTGACTATGCATGAGGCTCTGAGTTCAACCCTGGCAACAAGAAGGGGGGGGAAATAAACATAAGACCCAATATGTCCTTGCATATAGCGGAGTGACCTGACTGGGCAGCTGGGTGACAGGCCCACTGGTCCATGTCATTCCTTCTCCAGACTGTAGTCAGGACTCTACTTCCTCGAAAGGCCTGTCTTCAATGGGTTATGAACACCCGTGCATCCTTCTCTGGTATGATTTAATAACCTCAGCGAGATGACGAGCTCCACTAACAAGGCCACAGTTATGTCTTCTCTTGAGCTCACTATCCGCATGCTTAACTCCCCACTTGAAGGATCTCTACTACACATCTGACAGGCATCCGGAGAAAAACAGAACTCACTATCCACTCATTCTCCAGATTGTTCTGTAGCCGATTCCCCTTATCTGAGTCCTCACTAAGACTTGCCCTCTTGCTCAACCAGGAACTAAGAGTCTTTGAGGATTTGCTCTGCCAGTCACAGTTTTACTCATAGAAAACAGCAGAAATAGCGTTTGTGTGCTACGGTATATACTTTAAACTAGAATGTCTCCATGTGGTAGCTAAAATTTTCTTCATGGCATTATTTTAAATGCAGGTAAAAGCACCCACCATGGTGTGTGGATTGCTGTTTCTATGCAGGTGAGGGCAGGCACAAGATTAGGCGAGACCTGTGATTGGGCAGTGGAAAAGGAAGGCGGGCTGAGAATTTTTGAGACAAGTACTGAGAGTACAGAGAGACAGAGAGAAGGAAGGAAGATGGAGGGAAAGACATCCAGATTTCATGTGGCTTTAAATAGTCACAGGTAGCTATGAATATCTTATAAGGGATGGATACTTACAGGACAACTTGTCTTTTTTAGGTGGGCAGTTTACATCAGTATCAATTAGCTCTGAGTTTATTGTGTGGACATTTTGTGGGGTGAGAATTTACTGATCTAAATCTGATTGATAAATTACAAGCGTCTAGAGTTTTGATTTTACTGGGTTATGGGGGATTTGTGACAGCTAGTCACAGGGGGTGGAGGGCTGGGAATGTGAGCAGGATCTGCCAACAGAGAACCATGAGATGGACGGTTGCTACATGAGGCTAGCCTGGAAGCGGTGACAGCTGGGGCCAGAGAGTAGCCAGCATTAGCATGAGATGTGTCTTTTTTTTTTTTAATATTTCATGCAACAATTGTCTGGTTTCAGAACTCCCTCATAGTGGTTGTACTGAGTGTCCTACCAACCCAAAGCCACAGATGTCTTCTTTCATAGGTTCAAGCTAACCAGGCCCACCTTGACCTTTTCACCAGGTCACAGTTTCCTCTTAAATCCATTTGGTAAACTTCCTAAGGGTACATACACGTGGTTCCAAGTGTGTTCAGTCTCCTGACTGCAGTCTCCCTGAGTCTCATATTAACACTGCCTACCCCTTATATGGATTTGATGGCTGAAACATGCTTTAAAGTGTCATTATGTTAAACAGTATGTGACAGGAAGCAATGCGGCAGAGCCTGACCCCCTGGGTTGCCGTCACAGGCATAAAGCTGGTCCTAAGTTCCTCTGGCAAGCACCTCTCGTCCCCTTGTAAGCCAGTCCTTATTAACTGTCCCCTTGCCGCTTTGATGATCACGGGAAGACATGGACGACATGTTGACATGGAATGACTGCAGCACAGACGCCTAAATGTTCAGAAGTGGGGACGCATGGATTTTGCTGAATTTTAATGGGATATAGTATGAAAAAGAAATAAACCATTAGAAATTATTAACGGGCTGGAGGCATTTCTCAGTGCTGAAGAGAACTACTTTCCCATAGGACCCAGGAGGACTCTCGGCACCCACCTGGAGGATTGTCACTGCTTGTAAGTCCAGTTTCAGGAGAACTGACAGCCTCTTCTGTTTTTTTTCAGGCACCAGGAATGTGTGTGGTGCATGTACATACATGCAGGCAAAACACCCATCCACATGAAATAGTTAAAAATAAATGTAGGGGTTGGGGATTTAGCTCAGTGGTAGAGCGCTTGCCTAGGAAGCGCAAGGCCCTGGGTTCGGTCCCCAGCTCCGAAAAAAAGAACAAAAAAAAATAAATGTAAAATGACTTATTAGCATGATTAGTATGTATGTGTGAGTAATGTGTATCCGTGCATGTGGGAGGTTAGAGGAGGCCGAAGAGTTGGGTCTATCTTCTGCCTTTGTATCCTCAGACAAATATGCTGTGTATAATTTTGTAGAAGAATGATTTTTAAAATCATGCTTATACCTTATTCATAATACTTAAAAATTGGAAATGTTCACTTATAGGAAAATGGATCAATAAACTTTCGTACATCCATAGAATGGAATATTCCTCAGCAATGAGAGGAACAAATTTCGATGACTACATGACCTTGACTAGCAGTGGCAGGGTCCTAAGTGGGAGGGCCAGGAGATGAGAACATAGGGAAGAAGATATGAAAGCTGGGGACGGAAGGTCTTCCAGCAAGCATATCAAGAAGCACGGCATCTTACTTACTCTTCCCAGGGGGAGGAATGGGACAGGGGACAGTGTCAATGGAAAGCTATTGAGATGGAGTCACCAGGAACCTCATCAAGCAATGTTGTCCAAGGGGAACACAGAACATGTCAAGGGTATTAGAGGCCAAAAGCGCAGCAGCCTTGTGGCCGACAACTCCAGTCTTTTCAGGGTATAGAAAGCCAAGTTCCCAGAACCAAATCTTGACTCCTTTCCGGCCCAGGCTTTCTCTTTCTTTGCTTGTTTGATCCCTCCCTCTGGTCACTGGATTCCATTTTGGAGGGATTCAAGTATCTTTTGGGTATGAGTAATATTACAATAATGTTTTGTTTTCTTATTTTATTAAAAAGCTTGTTTTTTAGTTGGATTATAGCCCTTCCTCTTCTGATTCGAACATGCTTGTCTAAAAGATCTTCAAATCTCTGTCATGAGTCAGTTGGCCATCTAACTCTGAGACAGGAAGAGAGAACAAAACAAAACAGTTCAGGAAAACACATTATGTGCTTTAAAATAGTTGAAAAGGGAATTATTCCCAGCAGGGTTACTGCTGCTTACCTCACACTCCTTTTCTTGGTTTTATTTAATGCTCTAAAACATTTGCTAAAGTACAAACTCTACCTCAGCATTTAGGTAAACCTTCTGTACCTCAATTTTTTAAAAAGTTTATTAAGTATGGTTAAAGATCCATAAAATCTGTTTTAAAAAGTTAGCTTAAACTTGTAACCAAAGGGTTGATAGTTAATAATCTATCCATAGCTAATCTGAACTTTTCTACTTCATGCTAGTATGTATTTTGAAATTGACTCTTGTTTCAAAAAACAAATAGATGTTTTGAGAAAAAGGGGATAAATAGCAACCATGTGACTTGCCACCATCCTGGCTGACGATCTATCAGGATAGAAGCAACCCCGTGGCTGGCAGCCATCTTTAGTAAGGTTCAAAAGAATACATACCATGTGACTCCATCACCATCTAGATTAAAGTGACTGTGTGGTATGAACCAACTAAGGCAGTGCCCATAAAATTTCTTAGTCCTTCTGAGCTCTCTCTTATCATGGTATTTCCTGCTTAAACAGGTCTCTAATTTATTTATTTATTTTTTTGTATGATGATCTTTTTGTCCTGAAAGTAAAAAAATTATATAGAAAGGTATGCCTAATAAAGTATGCTTAATTAAGATTTATAAATTCCACTCTGGTTATCAGAAAGTGGCATACAAATGTATGTTTGACCTCTTATGCTCTTTCTAGCCGTATTCGACAAAATGTCTTCTAGAAAATTGTGGATGAGAAACAATGTATGTCTGAAAAGTAAGTTATGTTTAATAAATAAAGTTTATACATTCCTAAGGTCTATTTAGAACAGCAGAAACTGACACAAAGATGCACGCAAAATCTCTTTGTGCTTGCTAAATTTGTGAAGCATTAGCTATCTGCATAAACTAAATCCAAGAAATTATGATAGTCTATAAAGGTACACTATAAAAGGATCAGGAAAATAAGGTTCCTAGTTTCTCTGTGGACTGCATTTATGGTTTAAAGTTTTATTTGCTGCTAAAAGATTTTCAATTAAAATTTCAATTCAAATTTTTAAGGCTAAAACTCACCAGGAATAAAGGTATAAAAATCCTAATTTTGTAAAACCTGCTAACTTGTAAACTGTTAATAAAAGAAAGGTAATTGAATTGCTAGTCACCTTATAAATGATCAAAGTCTTTAACGTGCTCAGAACTGTGCTTATAGTCACACTAGTGCAAATTAATTCACATATAAGGACAAGCTTTATTTAACATTTTGTATATGCTATCAAGGATAAGCCTGAAGCAAGTAACTAAAAGAAGAAAATTTGTTGAAAATCAGGTATACTTAATAGACTAGATGATGGACCACAATTGCTCAGTTCTGCGAACATGCCCCTTAAAATGTTTAATGAAAGACTTCCCTGTGCCTGATCACTTAGACCGGTCATAAGTCCCTACATAGTATGTCCCTGACATAAAGGTTATGAACATGCCTGCTGCTCAGCCAGAACTGAAACCCTGTGGGGGAAACCCATTTGTCTTGGTCCATAGTCTTCCCCAAATATACTTGCCAACTAAAACCCTCTCCTGTTGCTTTCTGGATGTTACCATAGACCCTTATATCATAAATTGCCTACACACACACACACACACACACACACACACACACACACAGGAGAGTCAAACAGTTAAAATATTAACCATTAGTCTTATATAAATGTAGAATCAATGATTTGATTCATAGGAGCCAGAGCCAGTGTGGAATATAGCAGCTAAGGACTCCATTCTAGGTCTAAGGCTAATCCTATGAGCCATCTGAAGCTGTTAAGATACAACCAGGAGTTTGAGCAATGCAAAGACCCAAGAAGTTCCCTTACACCTTTGGAAAACACATTTCCACAAGAATAAATTGTGGCCTTTGCCTTTAAAAGTAGCCATCCCCCTTTAGCTGGGCCTCAGTACCAAATCCAACCATGCGAAACCAGGACAGCTGCAGTTTAAATAAACATTTGGCTAAGTATAACTCGATAGTCAGGTAGTGTCTTGGTATTTTCTAACTCTACAACGTAAGCACATTTTGTGACTGTGATGTTGAATCACAGATGCTTAAACGTCCATGTTTTAGGTCCATTAGCATTTACTTATTCAGCTGTTATCCAAGGCACTAAGCTTAATGATTTCATTCTAATGGCTCTGCCCTTCTTTCTTCTCATCCCAGGGTCCTATCCTAATCCACTTATATCAGTTGCTCACATTATGATAAGACAGTCCCTGTTGGTTCTCTTGATCTGTACCTGAATTAATCCAAGTGATTCCCCTCTCACTAGGACCAGATTAAGTTAAAGACTTACCTTCACCTATGCTGTTCTGCTTACTATATAAGCACCTGTTCACATGTCTTAACTTTTAACTGCATGGCTTTACAAAGGATGTATACAGTAGGTATTTATACTTTTAGAAAGCCCTGTGAGCTTATTAGAATACTTTTTGAGAGAGGGAAAGTAAAAATAGACATCAAATGTGTTAGGATGGGTATATTGATAAA
Source organism: Rattus norvegicus (assembly GCF_021556685.1). Classification (NCBI taxonomy): domain Eukaryota; kingdom Metazoa; phylum Chordata; class Mammalia; order Rodentia; family Muridae; genus Rattus; species Rattus norvegicus. The sequence continues at coordinate 119,113,430 of NC_141538.1, read as the reverse complement.
ACACTATCATTTCTTATGGGTCAATATGAGATCGCGTTCTCTAATTAGTATGTTTATTTCTTTTAAAAGTAAATGTGTGGTCTCTCCTATAATTTGTAGAAAATCTTGAGCTTACTCCTAAATGGCCAAAACAATCTTGATAAAGAACAGCATTGAGGGTTTCCCCTTTTCATATATCAAAAATTACCACAAAGACACAATAGTCACTAACAGAAGAGGATGAGGAGCCCAGAAATGAATCCCTGTGTATGTGACTGAAAGACTCTCAAGGACAGCAAAGACACTCAATGCAGGAAATGATCTCTCTCTAACAAACGGTGCTGGAGAACCCTGACAGTCATGTGCACAGAACAACACTGGGTCCTTTCTTTGTATCCTATGTCAAAATTAACTGAGAATAGACCAAAGACTTAAATATGGAGCCAATACAGTAAAACATCTTTGGGAGAAAACATAGAGGGGAAGTTCTGCAACACTGAATACTGAATTGCTACATGGTAAAGCAGAGGAATGAGACTACATCAACATTATTGTTTTTATCCAATGCAACCCAAAAAGTGAAAAGGTGAGAAAAAATATTTGTAAATCATCAATCTGATAAATGCCAGTGTCTAGAATCTGTACCCTCCCACAACTCAGAAGCAATAGCAAAACAAACAACCTGCTTGAACAAATGGACAATAAATGCAGTGCTGGCTAGTTTCATGTCAAGTTGACACAGCTAGAGTCATTAAAAAGAGGAAACTGTAATTGAGAAAATGTCTTCATAAGATTGGGCTGTACATCATTTTCTTAATTAGAGACTGATGGGGGAGGGTCCAGCCCATTATGGGCGGTGCCACCCTGGGCTGGTGGTCCTGGGCTCTATGAGAGTGCAGTGTGAGCAGATCAGTAAGAACACTCCTCCATAGCCTCTGCCTCGGTTCCTGCCACCAGGTTTCTGCCCTGCTTCAGCTCCTGTCCTGATTCCCTGGAGTGATAAATGTGATGTGGAAGTGTTAGTCAAATAACCCTCTCCTCCCCAAGCTGCTTTAGGTCATGGTGTTTGATCACAGCAATAGTTACCCCACTTGAGACAGATGTGAACAGTTCTCCAAAGAAGATATAAATGGCCATGATAAGAGGTGCTCAGCCTACTGATCACTAGAGAATGCAAATTGAGATTGCAAGTTGTCCCCTCAAACTCACTAGGGTAAAAACAAGACAGAAAATAAACTGGAAAAGGTGGGAAGGCATTGGAATCTTCATGAATTATTGTTGGGCTGGAAAATGGTGAGTCTGATACAGAAAACAAAATGATTGTTCCCCCAAACAAGACAGAAGAGTGGGGTGACTCAGCAGTTGCATTTGTAGGGCCACATCTAAGAGACATGAGGCCTCAAGAAGGTACTGCACACCTATGCTCACAGATGCATTGTTTGCAATAGTTAAAAGGGAGAAAGTAAATATAGCACATTCATATAGTAGAACACCGCTAGTCTCCAAAAGGAAATTCTGATACACGGTACAATGTGGATGAACCCTGAAATCTATGACAAACTAAATAAGCCAGGTGTGCAGGTCACCTTCTACAAGATTCTGCTTACACAAGAATCCTATACAGTCAAATTCACACAAACTCAAGCTCATATTCACTGTTAACTTGATGGGAAGTAGAATTACCATGAAGCACACCTCGGGGTGTGTCTATGAGTGTGTGTTCAGATAGGATCGACCAAAAGAGGAGAACTGCCATGAATGTAGTCTCAAATGCAATAGAATGGACAGAGTGAGCTGATGCTCGGCCTGCTGAGAGTGGATGTTGTGACCATCAACATCAGCTGCCATGTCCTCCCTGCCATGATGGACTGCACCTGCACACAATATACACCTTTTTCTCTAACTTGCCGTCATCAGGTATTTTGTAACAGCAACTAGAAGAGTAACAACTAGCACACAGTTTCAGTTTTAGAAGACAGAAATATTCCAAAGATGGATGATGATAGCTGTACAGGAATATGATGTTTTCAATGTCCACAAACTGCTTAGGATGGTAAGGAGTGCCAGTTCAGTGTTATATGTGTGTGATCACAACTTAAAAGCATTAACAAGAAAAAGTACAGTGCAAGTGTGACAGGTAATGTTTGATCCGTTTAGAATAACACTGCTAATCACTGAGCCCGAACTCTACCTGCTGCCAGCAAAATAACACTGTATCAAGAGCAGAAGTTATGGCCTGAACCGCACAGCAGGTTCCTGTCCATTTATCTGCAACACTGTCTAATAAAATTACAATCCAGTTGGTGCCCAGCATCTCACCCAGCTTTACACAGATCTCATATATGTTGAATACATAAGGACCATAGAATGCAACTAAAGAAGTCTGAATGTTACTCTTTGACTGTACTAAATACAGTGATAGGAAACCTTTCTAATCGGAAAAAAATTAATAAACTTTACAGTTGCTGCACTAACTGGGACCTGACACTTAAATTCACATTCAGCCATGAAAACTCAACGTCATTGACACAGAAGTATCATGTACAACAAAGCAAGTCATTACAGCTCTGTGGGAACAAAATTCATTTCTGAAAACATTCCAGAACACCAGATAGCATCTCATTCACAGCAGGAAGAAGAAACCACCCAAGACAGCTGAGGATATCAAGCTAAAACTTCCAAACTCACTGAGGGGTGTAGGTATTAACCTGGCATTTTGACCCATGGTTCCTAAAACTGTCCCCAGAGAGTTCTCAAAAGTTTTTACAGGATACACAGGAAAAGGGAGTTCAAACAACTGGCAGGGCAGTCAACTAAGGGATGAAGCTAAGGGATGTGTTGGATACCTTAGCCTAGACAGTTTATCACAGAGATTCTCTCTGAACGCACAGAGCATAGCCTTACTCTCTCCAGGCTGAATCCAGGCTGGGAAAACCCACATGTTAAAATACCTAGCCCTGACCACAAGCCGAGTACTGGGAGATGATCCTGCCCACCAGGAAACAACACTGACAAATCCTCCTTGACGACCATTGCAATCTCATGGCAAGCCAGCGACATTAACTGGGAGTGAAAGTAGTCACAGGAGATCCTCAGTGGTCGAAGATCTCGTCTCATGTTTGAAGGGTAACAGATCCAGAAATCCAGGCTAAACACTACTTGTCATAAGGAAGCACACAAGGAATCACGTGGTCCTCGGGGTCTCCTCAGATTCCTCTGCCTTCACGGCCTCCTGGGTCGGTCATTAGTGATGAAATGAACTTGGAGGAACTTAAGCAAAGCAGACTGTCTTGAGGGACACTGGGATCTCACACAATAAACAGAAAGGCCATAGGACCAGGTGTATAACAGCCAGGAACTAAGGGACCTCTACGGGGGAAAAAAAAGCTGTAAGCAGGATGATGTGACAACCTCGGGGGACAAAAGCCACCCATCTAAGAGGCTTCCCATTGCCAGCTTTCTGCCTAAGGCAGCACGTGCCTAAGTGTAGGTCACATGAACACCCACTCTCCACACGTCAACACACTGAGAGGTAACGTCCCTCCAGCCTTTATGGGAAAACAGGCATCTAGATTTACTGGGTCTTTGTTTTGCCTTGTTTGTTTATTTTAATTGCTCCCCAAGTGTGTGTGGAACGAACAGGACACAGTTTCTTCTTCTTCATCCAACTCTGTTTAATAGCTATTATTTAAGTTTTTACCACAGCTCCCTCCGTGTTCTGGGTGACTATGCTCCACTCAGCTACACTCACGGCCCCAGAGTCTAAAGTCACCTGAAAGCAAAGCTGATCACGCTCTCCTGAGTGATCTCATGAATAGGTGTTATGAACACCAAGGGTAGGCACGGACAAACACAGTCATACTTCCTGCAAGCTGACACCCACCAGCACTGTCAAGGAGTGGGGTTGGCAAAGGCAAAAGGAAATGGTTTCCAAAGACACTTTATGAATTATTCAGGGAAGGTGGAGGCTGGACTGTAGCCCAGCAGCACAATGTGAAGTTCTGGGTTCCATCTTCAGCACCATATTAAAGAGGAGAAGAAGGAACGGAGAGGAAAGATGGAGTTAGCTCAGTCCCAACATGTAAATAATTTGCTTAAATAATTCATGTGATTCATGTTCAGGAATGGTGCTGGGAGGCATTTGGTTATTTTACTGTTACAGATATGCCAAAGGAAAGACAATTCCAGAAATGCATGTCATCATGACCGGATTAAGTGTCCAACTAATGTGATCGTATCAATGACTTCGACAAAAAACCAAAACGTAAATAATCTTAACCTCAACTTATTCCGAAAATCGTCTAATTTATAAATCAAAACTACCAAAAAACCCAGTAAGTTTAAAATATGTAACAAGGGTGTTGAGATGCCCTGCTGGTGAGAGTACTTGTCACCAAAGAACCCACTTAAAGGAAGTAGAAAACAGATTCAAGCTGTTTGCCGACAACATACATGCACTGTGGTGTGTGCATGCCCATATTCTCAATACACACATCATGCACACATATAAACAAACACATATGTACTAAGACAATAAATAATAAATACAAAATTTTAAGGACATTTAAGAAGTAGTTATTTCTGTACAGGAAAGATAGACTGGAAGAAATTACATAAGAGTTCTTGAGAACATTGTAGAAGACACTCACAAGTCCACCATATTGGCCAACAAGAGAGAAACAGTCTGGGAGGCACCACTGTCTCTGCTGTCTTCTTACTCTGACCTGAGGTGGACGTCAGCACTAATGTCAGGCCTTGTCCTCAAAATTCTCCACTGTATATGCCATGAATGATATTATTCACTGTGTTTTTAAAGACAGCCTCTTAAAGGATTTGAAATTACATGTGCATGCACGTACACACACACACACACACACACACACACACACACACACACACCCCTCTCAATGTTCATATGCACTGACTAACACCCAGCCTTTGACTTCTGTACAAACTTGCTTCCTTGTGCTTTGGGTCTCAGCTAAGCATCTCTTCCCATGGTTCCTTCCCAAAGGCCCAGAAGGCTACAAAGTGAGAGGTTTTTTGACTTTGAGATTGGCTCTGCCTCAAGAGGACTATGATATTCATATGAATTTCAAGCCAATATCATCTTTCAGGAATATGTGCAGGCCACACAATTGTGAATTGCCCAAACAAGACCTATGTCCAGTGGATACACAAGGTGGCTCCCTTGGTGAATTAGCTTTTATTTCGTAGGGCCTGGCCGCTAGCACTAAATCTTCCCAAGGCTTTCAGTTTCACTTGCCTCCTTTAGCCCCAGAAGCTTTACACAGTACACATTTTCCACACGCAATTACAGAATGGAGACTGAGTTCTTATACTTGACATTTAATTCTTGATAGTCAGGGACGACATGACAGGCGCTATAGGCAAGATCATTAGTCTCCTTGGCTCCCTCACATCACACACAGCTACTCACTCTATTCATTCCAGCATGAGCATAGCCTGCTCTGTGTAAGCTGGCTTGGTTGTGTCGAGGGGAAGCACACAAAATGGACCAAGAGCCTAGATTGTGATATGCATTCAGATGAACGGTGAGTAACAACAAACCAAAGGCTGCATGCTTTTGATTCAATATGATCACACACACACACACACACACACACACACACACACACACACACACACACACTATGGTAGTTATATAAATTATGGATACTTACACACAGCAACTCAGACCCCAGGAAATAACAGGTCAATTAACATGAATGAATACATGTGTTAAGGGAACAGGACGAAGATGTCATCAATACAGACTAAGGGACCCAGCTAACTGAAACACGACACCTAGCACATTTTAACAGCTCCCCCTCCCCAAGTGTTAATCATACTCCAAAAACCTGTGGCCAGTTCTAATGTTTATTTCAAAGGTCAATAAATTAGAAAAGAGACACCAAGGTATAAAAGCTCATAACTTCTGTATAATGGAAAGCTTTCAAAAATTAGTAATTTCAACTAAGGCGGAAATGTTTCCAAATAGAAGCATCAACTATAAAAAATTTAGTATATATAAATGCAGTTTCAAATAAGATAACCCCGTTCAAGTGCTATGTGGTTTAATCATGTCACTGAGATGACTCGAGTTAACCTGCTGAAATTTCATAAACTAACCTTTAGTTCTCCCAGAATCAGGTTCCCAAATGAGCCAAATCTGGTTTCTTATTGTCTGAGAGCGGCAGTACAAGCGAGTGATGGACAGACAGCCATGAGCATAAAACGCTGGCCAGGATCACGATGTACAGCCTCTGTGGATAGATGGACGCTAACCTCCTGTGCCACCACATGGTACACATAGGTGCAAACCTGGTACAACTCTACCACTGATGTTCCAGAGGCCAGGACAGATGACAGACACAAGGATATGACAGAGCTCTAGCCAGTAGAGCTCTGATAGTAGTTACCCAAGTAAAACTAAAATATTTCACTGACATTGGAATTCACTGTATTAGATGTTTCTCTGCACACTCCTTATTAAAGGTATTGTACTCCTTATTAATAATAATGGGCAAACCATACTTAAAAAATAAGCTAAGAATGGGGATTTGATCCCTTTAGTAACAGTTCCAGGAAGTAACTTTACATATTGTTCCTTTTCCTGGTGCTTTTTCTTTATGATGTAATGAGAGATTCTTACAGGACAAATTTGCTTTGTGTAACAGCATCACAGCTGGGGCAGCACAAGAAGTGCTTGTCAGCAAGCCTGACCCACATGGTGGAGGGAACTGACTCTCACAGGTTGTTTTCTGATTTCTACACCCTTGCTGTAGAAAATGAACCACCTGTATGCCCACAATATACATGCACAATACACACAGACTCAGACAGACACACATACACACACACAGACACACACAGACACAAATATACACGCACACAGACACACATACAAACACACACAGACACACATACACACAGGCACAAATACACACACACAGAGGCACAAATACACACACACACACACACAGGCACACCATCCTAAAATTAAACAGAACATAGAGGAGAGTGCATTTTTTAGCATCTCCTTTATAACTTCTTTTAGGCCCTTTCTCTCACCCTTCCTAACCTTTCCAGCCACATTCACTGATGTTCCCATATTGGCAGACACTGTCAAGCCCACAGGTAACCATGCCTATTTATACCAGGAAACTGACTAAGCTCACACAGATGTGTGAAAACAGCTGGGTTCCAAGTCCTGGGATGCTGGACCCAAGGTTTCTACTAATTTTTAGCCAGGTTCTGGGTGGGAAGGGGGACCCTGTATCTAGGTAAGCATTCTCAGGGGGAATAGCTCCTTCCATTTGGACAAGTAAAGGCTTAATTCATTGTCTGCACATAAAATATCAAATATATATCAAATCAGGTCAATAAAGACTGGCTGTCAGCACTACACACATCTCTTCTGATTCATTTTCCTGTAACTTTAAAAAAGTGGATATGACAAAAAGTATATAGAATCGCTCCTACAATTTTCTTCTTTCTATAGGCCTATCCTTTTGTGTGTCTTCCCTGCCCCTCAACTTTGGGCAGTGTTGAAACTAAAACCAGCAATCTCTATAAACACACTGGGCAAGCTCTCAACTACTGAACTACCCTGCCAATCCATTTTTATTTATTTAGAAAAATTGAGAAATCTTTCAGATTTTCTGATCTGGGAAAATTGTAAGAAGCTGAACTTAGACACAAAGAATTTTCAATTATATACATATATTTAAATCCACATAAAATAAATGACTTACTATGATTTGAACTTTGGAAAAGAACCTAGAACTGCTCTATGGTAGCTAAAAAGGAATTAATTCAATAACATTTTCTAAATGACCAACAGATCCTGGGAATTATAATATAATTTAATGACCTCCTATAACAGTACATGCTATGGTCTGAATATTTGTGTCTCCAAACTCATATGCTGAAACTTAATCACCGAGGCAGCAGTGTTAGTTAGGGGCCTTCTGGGAGAGATCTGCTCATGGAGGCAGGGCTCTCTTGGGATTCTTGCTCTTATAAAACAGGAATAAGAAACTCCTTGGCCATGTAAAGAACTAGTAAGAGACAGGAAGCAGACCCTCACCGTTCACCAAACTCACTGGCACCTTGACCTCAACCATCAGGAAGGAAGAAGTAAATCTCTGGAGTTGCAAGACACCAAGTTTTATAGTATTTATTTTAATAACAGCCTCAAAGGAACAGGACAGTTCCTCATTGGATCAAACCTTTTCAATGTACATTGATAACTTATAAGGTACTTAATATCACTTAGCAAATAAATGCTCAGCATCCTCCTCAATGTTACATACATCATTAACTCAGTGCACATTCTTATGAGTCATTCTGCTCTAAAAAAACAAAACAAAAGAAAATCAACCAACCAACCAACCAATCAACCAACCAACTAACCAACTAACCAATCAACCAACTAACCAACCAACCAACCAACAACCAACCAACCAACCAACCAACCAACAAACCAACCAACCAACCAACAACCAACCCTGGAAACTATCAGGAAACTGAGCTGGCAGGTCTTTTCTATGGAGATACACAGCTCTGTCTCTTATGGTCAACTTCACATCGCTCCAAGCTTCCTTTACAGGAGGAGGAAGGTTTTGACTTCCAAATACTTTCCTGCATGAAATGATTTCCTTTGACCCATGCTCCATTTTCTTTCTGCTACTTTAAAGCAGAAGGCCAAGAACTGGCAATCAATGCTCTGCTGATGCCGAAAGGAATGGCACTGTTGGTAACAGCACTTGTCACTGCGGCCAATGCCACGCACTAAATAAAGAGAGCCACGTGCGTTTGTTTGCTGCTAGAATGAAATACAAATGCAAACACATATGTAATACCAAGGCTGAGTAGCTTATTAAGAAAAGACATTTGTTCAGCTCAGGGCTTTCTTTTCAATTGAAAAATGTTTTTTTCATACAATATATTTTGATTATGTTTTCCTTTTCCTCAATTATTCCCTACATATCCAAATTAATGTACTTTTCCTCTCTCTTAAAAAACAAACAAATGCAAAAACCAAGAAATGCCACCCCCCCAATAGAAAATCAACATAAATAAGCAGAAGATGAAAAGACAAAAAGTCTTGAAACAAAGCAAAGTTCTAGAAAAACACATTGAGCACATTGTGTGTTGGCTAAGTTCTCCCGGGCATGGGTCTGCCCTGCTGTCATCAATACACTCAATGATACTCTTGTAGAGACACTGATTTTTCCTCTGCCAGCGGGTATCAATTGCAAATGGCTTCTTGGTTAGGGGATGGGAGCACATGTCCCTTTTCTCTTCTCAGTGCTGGGACCCCATTTGGCTTGAACCTGTACAGACAGGTCCTGTGCATGCTGCCCGTCACTCTGAGTTCATTCGTGCATCAGTCTTGCTGGATCTAGAAGACACCGTTTCCTTGGAATCATCCATCCCCTGGCTCTACAGTCTTTCTGACTCTTCAGAGGATCCCTGAGACATGGATCCCTGAGTCTTGACGGTGTTTGAAGAACACATCACATTTATCAGAGGGTGCTCCAAAGTCTCGCACTCTGCATATTGCCTAGTTGGTGGGTCTTTATGTTAGTTCCTACCTATTGCGAGAAGTAGCTTCTCTGATGAGGGCTAGCTCATGCTTTTAAAGGCTGAACATCCAAGCAGCATTGTGCAAGCTGTGGTGAGGGCCTGAAAATGGTGAAATCACTGACAGTTTGTAGGAAAGGGAGAGGCGACATGGAAAAACAGGAAGCCAGAGAGTGATCCGGGGAGCAGGCCCATTGTTGTCTTCTATGTTTCAAATCTTGGTGGTGCTGAGGATGGACTCACGCATGGGAGGCAAGTGTTCAGAATGGACGGACCTGAGAGCCCCGTGCCCGGGAAGCAATGGTTCTACCAAGTCCATCCCAAGGGTATCTTTATCTTATAAAAAATTTAAATGTATTTTGAGTGTGTACATGTGAATGCAGGTACCCAAGGAGACCAGAGTGACACCAGATTTTCCTGGAGCTGAAATCATAGCCAGTGATAAGTGGGTGTGGGAACAAAATTCTGGTCCTCTGGAAGGGCAGTGCCCAAGTCATCTCTCAAGCAGGAAGCTATATTTTTATAAGGACACAGTTTCAAGAAAACTAACTCACAATCCAAGACAAGTGCCTTAATCTAAGAGCAGTACCTAGTGACTGGCCAACCTTAAGCCCCTCTTTTTCAGTGGTCCTTGTTTTTACATGACCACGTTGGAAACCAAACCTTTCAATATACGAACACATGAACAGTCTTTAAGTCCAAACCTGCGACCTGTGTGGATTTCTTTCAAAGGACAGTTTAGCCTTTTCAGTGAATGATCTTGCTTCAAGTCTGCTCAAGTTATCATCAGCAAACTCTCATTTTGAAGCACTGACAACTGCCACAGCAGAGAGACCCCAAAGAAAGCATTGCTGAGCAAGCCTCAGGAGGGAGCTCAATACACAGACACACAAGAAGATCTCCCTGTTTGGAAGCCAGAACAAAGGAAGAAAGAGATGTTATGTGAGAGCAAAGGATGATGCTGATTAATGATGGAAGACTGTATCAGGAGCAAATGCAAGGTAAGACATAAAGGTGGCGTGGAAGGATATTCAGATGGGCCACTGTCCAACCTGGGAACAAAACTACCCTCGGGGGGCCAGTGGTCCCACCAATGGGGAGGTCTCCTGGATGGTAATTAGCAAGAAAGGGAAAATAACAATCATTTTCACCCTAAAAAGGCAGTGAACGTCTTTCAGACCTTACCCTGTGCTGCTCATCATGCTGGCTGTTTTATTCGTTCTATAGTACTGGGGATGAAACCCAGGGCCTTCAGTATTCTAGATGGGTGCTTTACCACTGAGCTGGTTCCCCAGTCCTTATTGGTTACTTTCAAAAGTGTATTTGTACCATGTACACACCAGGTGTCCACTGAAATCAGGAAGAGGCATCGGAATCCCTGGACCGATGCTTGGTGCTGCAAGTACAGGTGCTGTAAGCCACCACATGGGTGCTTGGAATTGAATCTGAGTCCTTTGCAAGATCAGCCAGTGCTCTTAAGTATTGATTCATCTTTGCAGCCCATCATTAAAAAAAAAATGAAGCAAAACAATGAAGGAGATGAGGTGTCCATTTTAAAAATGGTAGCCCATGGGGAAAAGATACCCAGAAATATTTAACAAACACGGTTACTTACACTACCTACAAATTATTCAGACTTTAATATAATTCCAGTTAAAGAGTTGAGGCTTAAGCTCAACTCTTGCTGATTTAGAAAACTAGTGATGGACAGACTCCCACCTCTCACCGACAAGCACTGTAGGGCCTCAGGCAGTCAGCTGGTGAGGTGGGCAGAGTGTGGAATCCCAAACACTGCAGAGCTGGCTGACCGGGGCTCCATCCTCTCTAGTCCTGTTCTTCTTAACAACAACATCTCAAGCAGCTCAGCTGGCCTCCAGCTCTCCATGTACACAAGTATGACCTTGAACTTCTGACCCTCAACCCCTGCCAATAGCTTGGATAATAGGCACACACTGGTATTGGGGATGAAGCCAGGATCTAGCACATCCTGGCAAGAACTCTACCAGTTTGATACACGTACAGCCTTCACCAGCACCCCTACACTTTTCTGGGTTTTCTAAATGTTGGTTCTTTCATAAAGACAATAATTGATCAATAAATACCAACCCATGGTAACAGTAGTGAGTGGCCTCCAGTACATCTGTACAGATGTAAGCACGAAGATACTTTTAAAAGTTGAAATACAGATAATAGGAGGCTCAACCACCAATTTCGTCTTGTGAAACATGAAAACAAGAAAAAGCCTAGAGTAAAAACAGTCCAGTTTTCTTAGAGCGACAGAAAGTGTAGTTTTAGAATATAGTGTTAGACAAAGCTAAAATACAATACTAATGCCAACAATGGTCTCTGAAGAGGAGACTGTATTTAGAAAACCAGGCCTATTTCCCTTACCTAATGAAAACCAGTTTGACCCTGGTCGGGGCAGTCTTAATAATGGCAGATGCATTCTGATGACTTCTTCCATAAAGGATCTGATTGTTTATCTGTTTGGGAAAAAATAAGAAATCCTTGTAAAAATACAGCTCATATATTCACACAATGAATAAATATATAATAAAGGTATCTATGTATACACTTTAAATTAAGCAATGTCTTCACTTTTATGCATGTATACAATCATTAGTGGTAAAAGTCTCAATATTCTTTGTACTAGAGATTAACAAGGTAATTCTAAGCAACTATAAAGTCTCCTAAATTCAGCTGTGGCCACAGTTAACCAAGGACTAAATTCCTTAACCCTGTTGCTAAACTTTACAAGAATAGTAGCTGAGCTTAATGCAAAGTTTTATGACAGATATTTCATTTTCTATGGCTTTCCCAGATTCCTAAAGAATGTAGAAAACAGACCAAACTATAGTATATACAGAGCTCTGGAGGGCCTATTAAACATGGTACTGCATGTATGTCATGGTTATTACACAGAATAAATTTTGTTACCACAGGTGATAAATATTGTATACTTATTTAAGTTGAATTTTAGACCAAGTAATTAGAGAGGACATCTTACTGTAGACAACTGTTCATGTCCAAAATATACTAAAATTATAATGTGATTGGTACTGGGAATTGGTTCTAATGCTGTGAATTAATCTGGCCCCCAAAATCAGGAATCTGTGTGTCCAAATGCTGAAGGTCCTTATGCCCAGTTGGTTTTTGATTGATCAATAAAGAGCCAACAGCCAATGGTTGGGCAGGTAGATTGAGGTGGGACCTTTAGATTTGTGTGAGATAGAAACTGGGAGGAAGGGAGGAGAAATCACCATGTCTTGGAAGGAGAGGGATCAGATTTAGAGCTGCAGAAAGAAAATCATCTGAAATGTAGGTGAGAAGGAATGTGGACCCTGGAAGGACTGCCTAGAAGCATCTTGGGCAGCAAAGACTAGGGGCCCACCCGGAAGGAGTCAGGGCAACAAAGATAAAATATAGAAATAGAGGGTGTTAAGCCAGGAGTACCAGAGGAAAAGTATGCTAGCCTTGGGGAAGATTAGAACTGCTCAGCCTTTGAGCTAGTCAAGGCAGCGGGTGTGTGTGTGTGTGTGTGTGTGTGTGTGTGTGTGTGTGTGTGCGTGCCTTTCTTTCATTCACAAATCCAGAGAGCTCTTAGGTGGGTGGGTGAGTGCGTGCGTGTGTGCGTGCAGCCTATCTTACTGCTACAGACTGGAGTCACCTAAATATGATAGAACAGTAGGTCTAAACTGTTTTCATTGCAGATCCTCCCACTGATACATTATGATAATGACTATAATTATTCTTACACCTTCCGTATAACTGTAGTCTCCCCATCTGTCTGAGAAGTAAGTATGACCTGCATTGCCATGTTCTCCCTGTGACAGTGGCTCTGATAACTTCTACTGTCTTATGGTTGGTACAGTATAGTCAACGACAGATACTCAAACGGATGAGTCTCTTGAAATTGGTGCTTAACCCATCTGCCCTGATGTCTCTGTAACGATGAATCTTACAACACAATTGACAGATCTTTGAAAACAATTGTTTCATTGCAGTGGTTACAGTGAGAAAGGAGGAGGAAACAAACACTTCAAATGTGAAATACTTTATTTTTTTATCTTTATTTTTTTGTCTTAAAGGAAGCCAGACCACCCCTGTGTCTAGGGCTCTCTGGCTACGGCTATCTGGAGGCTGCTTTGCCCTGCCTCTTATTCTGTCTGGTTTTTGTTTGTTTGGTTGGTTTTTTGTTTGTTTTCTTTTGTTCTCCACCAAGATCATTAGTCTCAGAGAAATGCACAGATTCCCACACTCCCAGTTATCTGTGACTCGCTTCCCTAACATCTAGAGGAATTTTAAAAAGCTGCTCCAAAGCTGACCTGAGAACTGTAAGAAGAAAAGCTGTTACTGTTCATGGATGGTGTGCTTGAAGCCCGAAGGAATTCTCCCTTCAGATAGTCAAACACTCTTCTGCTGTTAAACTTCAGTAGTCTTGCACTTAATACTGTGCTCATAGCCCAGGTTTCCAATACTATCATACTAATACATATGTACAAATACTTCATGATTTTCTTTTTCATACACACAAACACATAGAGAGACAGACAGACACACTGTTTCCTTCTGTTCCCCTTTCACTTTCCCATTTTTCCTTCTTGGTGCTGGAGATTAAAGGCCCTTTCATGTACTAAATATGTACTGCTTGGCACACAGTAAGACACCAACCTAAACAATATCTTCTCTAATTGGGTCAGCAGGCGAAGGTCTACGAGTGATGTGAAAGGCTCTGACAGGCCAGTGCCATGGCTGCTGTGCCAGTAACTGTGGCCTTGACTGTGGTGGCCGCTGCTCACTGCCAAAGTTTAGGAAGAGCTACACAGTGGAAAACGGACACAGAGCAAACAACCCAAGACACAGCTGAGGCCGACTTTACTAGATTAAATCTAGAAGGAAGACTGAGACTTCTAGAAGGAAGACTGAGACTTCTAGACAAAAAGCCAAAACCAAAACCTACCAAAGAGGCTACAACAAAGCCTTCTTTCTGGCTTTAAAAGTGATGTAACCAGGGACCAGTAAGATGGCCTAGTGAGCACTTGCAGCCAAACCTGGAGATGTGAGTTTGATACCCTCGTGTGGAAAGTGGGAACAGACTCCCACAGCTGTTCTTTAACCTCCAAACACGTGTGCACGTGCATGCACGGTCTCTCTCTCCCTCCCCACACTCTCTCTCCTTCTTCATCCCTCTCTCCCTCCTCCTTCCCCATCCCCCACCTCTGTACACACACACACACACACACACGCACACACACACACACACACATACACAAACACACACATTACACACACACACACACACACACACACTCATCTGCAAACAATCTGTGTGGAATCACTGAGTATTAATCAATGGGACTGGTATCATTAAGACATGATTGGAAGTTCATACCTATAACCCCAACACTAGCAAGAGGCGGTGGCTGGAGGGTTGTGAGTTTGAAGGAGAGAGAGTCTCTCTGCTATGTGAGGGTACAGCAGTGAGGAAGCTGTCTGCTGACCAGGAAGGAGGCTTCATGAGAGTCTAGCACTGTGATTTTAGACTTCCCAGCCTAATAAACTGTGAGGAATATGTGTGTGTGGCACCTCAGCCACCTTGGCATTTGTTATAGACACCCAAAGTGACAAAGGCAATTCCCTGAACTAATTTCTGTTCTTGGAAACTAATTATTTCCACTGATGCAATTTCTTGTCATTCTAAATACCTACATTAATGCAGTCTGTTGGACTTTGCCTTGGCACACACAAAGAAGAAAGAGGAAGCAGACTTCTGTAGACAGGAGATTCCTATTTGATATTATTATCAACATTATAATTATTGTGCTGGGGTTTGAACCTAGGACCTCACACATGCCAAATTGGTACTCACCCATTCAGTCATATTCCCAGCAAAACCTTTCTCTGTCTACCTCCTTGCCTGCCCACCCACCCACCTACCTACCTACCCACCTACCTACCTACCCACCTACCTACCCACCTATCATCTAGTGATTTATTTAGGGACAAGGCCTCACTATGTAGCTTAGTCTGGCTCGGCCAGTGTGGTGCTCCTGCCTCAAGCCCTGAGCACTGAGATTAGAGATGCTCATCACCACCTGCCCAGTGCCAGCTATGTGCCGGCCTAGCCATTCTGGTTTTCTGAGTTGCTTTTGGGTTCCTCTTCTTATCACCAACAACTGGGACTTCTGTGTCTCTACAGATAATAATTTCTGTCTTAGCTCTTTCTAGGTCCTAGAAAAAGCCACAACAGGCTTATCTGTGTGAGTTAATTTTCTCCCCGGCTCTGAAACTCAAAACCCATTTAGGAACAAATTATAGCAACTCTGGATTCCAAGGCCCCATACAACAGCCATGTCTTCATTTCCCAAGATGATGAGTTATACTGCAGGTTTCCAGGCTACCTGCTTTCCCCTCAGGGTCTGCCTTCTGCCTCCGTAGTGAGAAAGAACAAACCCTCAGTATGAGGGCAATCCTGACCTGGGTGGGATAATTGGCTGCAGTATTTGTAGTTTGCAGCCAAAGCAGAATTGGGGTTAATCCAGTACAGATTCAGCAAGAATAAATGGATATAAATCCTTTCCTACACCACATAAACTTTTACTTTAAAGGTCCTTAATGAGATTTGTTTTAATCAAATTAATTATGCAAAAATATTAAAGAGATAAGCTTTTAACTACTCTTAATTTCCCACAGTTCATCTGAACAGGAATATAAATTTATGCTGAAAAGCAGCTCAATTAAATCTACTCAAATGACATAGCAAATTGAAAGTAAAAGTTAATTAACTTAAGCTAGGGTTGAAAATATTAATTATACAAATTAAAATTTAGTTTAAGTAACAGATTTGCTCAAGGTTTGAACGCTGTCATAATTTATTACACTCAACCTCCCATGCTTTCTTTTTTAAAGCAAAATGGCACATTATACAAACTGTAAACTATTATTAGAGAGCTGAACTGAACTCACAATACATGAGTCCTGATAATAAAATCAGAGTCCTTCCCCCATCTGTACTTGGAAGCACTTCTGAATGTCATATTTTAAAGCATTAGAATCAATATGTTCACTTTTAAAATAACCTTTACTGAATATAAACTACATGGAAAAAATCAACACATTCTATTTATAACCATCAATCCTTTTATATTTTTTGGGTTGCCGATCAAACCCAGTACCTGGAATATGCTAGGCAAGTGCTCAATTACCAAAGAACATTCCAGATCTTTTCAACTTTATTTTGAGATAAGGTCTCAATAAATTGCCTCAGATTACAGGTATATGCTACCACACCCAGCTGCCAGTTAACTCTTGACTATATCTGTCAGTACAGCTATACTTTTAATCAAGAAAAAGTAGGAAGACGGTTATGGTGACAATGAAAACTATCTCTGCAAGGAGGACTGAGGAAGGTGATGTGTGTTGCTGTGTGGTCATGGTAATCCAGCAGCGCTGCGTGGAAAACACAGCCGACATCACGGAACCGCGTGTATGATAAATGTGCCAGTGTGAGTTTAAAGAGCTGGCGCTAACGGTTGGGCTCTGTGGTGACAGTTTTCTGTATCAGTATTTAAAAACATTTTTTATCACATTTTATTTATTTTGTGTGTACACACACATATGTGCAGTCTGTCCTAACATGAGTATGAAGGCTTTAACGTAGCCCTCTCCCTCCACTATGGGCTCTGGGGATTGATTTGGGTCATCGTTTTTGTGTTTAGTGCTTTCCCACTGACCATCTGCGTGATGGTGTCTGCCTGTGAGGCCGGGGAAGCTTGGGAGCATGGGGAGGATGATGCGCAAGGGCTGGAAGTTAGTCTGGGCTACTGCAACATCAGTGTACAAAACACGACTTTGCAATAACCAGCGTAAACTATAGAAAAATAATCACATTCATGTTTTTCTTAAAGGAAAGAAAAAGAAGAAAAGGCAAGAAGATGGGTGTGTGTCCTGTTTCCTCATACAGCAGAAAGGAGGGGATAAGTACACAGTGTAGTCTACCTCTTAACAAGAACTGCTATTAATTCTAGAGAAAAACTGTTTTCCCAGAAGTGTTTGAGGGTATGTGTCTTTTTGTGTTTGCATATGTTCATGTGCACTTGTGTGGGTGAGTACATGTGGTGGCCAGAGGGCTACTTGAATTGTCTTTTCTTGAAGAAAACACTGTCTATCTTGTGTTTAATGATCTTGTTACTATTTGTGTGCATGTGGTATGTGTGCGCGCACGTGTGTGTGTGTGTGTGCGTGTGTGTGTTCGTGCTACTGGTGCCAGAACCATTGACACCTTTGGAGCTGGAGTTACAGGTAGTTGTGATCTGTGTGATATGTTTACTGGGAACCTAACTTTTGTTCTCCCAGAAGAGCAAGCACTCATTCTTGATCTGTCTATCCAGCTCCACACCTTGTTTTTAGAGAAAGGTCTTTCACTAGGACCTTGGGTCTCTCAGTAAGCTAGGCTGCCTGGCCCATGAGTCCAGGGACCTATCCTCTCCGAACCAGAATTATGAGGGCTTGTCATCTCAACTGACATTTTACATAGTATGGAGGATCAAACATGGGTCCTCATGTTTGTGCAGCAAGCATTTTACCAACTGAGCTATCTCTCTGGCCCAGGCATAACTCTTAATGGTATTCTTAGCCAGATAAGCAAATTGAACTTAGATGCTTAGAGACCTGGGATTCCTTTACCAAGATTATCGAGCCAGGTGTGGTAGCATAAGCAAGTGATCTCTGTGAGTTCAAGGCCCGGCCTGTCAGAGGTGCACAGTGACACCTGACGCAAAACAACCAAAGCAACAAGGCAGATAAAGAGTATAAGGGGAAGACGTCCTACCATAGCAATGCTTGCCCTAGGGGTTCCTTCTTTCTCCCAATAGTTGACATGATTAGCAATCTACCCCGATTCGCAGTTACCGTATTTCCCTCTTGTGTTAAAAACACGTATGTGTCCCTTTGCAGACAGAAAACAACTCAATCACCAAGATTCTCCTAACTCATCACCTTAGAGTTCAGTTTCTCTCATTTTAGAAGTGTTCCAATCTTATCATACTGTGCGCATGGTGTGTGTCTGTGTGTGTGGTCCCCAGCACAGGTACACATATGTACCACAAGGTGTGGTTCCCAGCACAGGTACACATGTGTATCACGTGTGGAGAGCAGAGCACAACTTGCTGGAGTAGATTCTCTCCTCCCACCTTGGATTCTGGGGATTAAACTGAGGTCAGAAGGCATGCACAACAGGCTCTTTCCCCTCCGAGACACCTCAGTGGCCCCAGTCTCTCACTTCAACACTCACCCTATTAAAAAACTGTCCTGAGAAGCATGATGCCATCATTTGCACCTAAGAACATGTAGCACAGACTTCATATGGTCTAGCACTGCCCCTTAGCCAGGCCATGAGAGAGGCTGACCCGTGTTGGTGTAACGAGGACACGGAGACTCACACACTCGGTGTCTTAGAAGGTAGTTTAAGGTATGTAGTGATGCTGCCAGGATGCAGGCTCAAGTCTCCAGATCGCACAGCCTTGAGTAAGTCATGTAACAAGAATGCTCACTGAGCGTCAGGGAACTCCCTAGGCTTCTCTCCATCCTTAATGGAATCAGTCGCCCACCTCCTATCCCTAAACGACTCCCAATCTCTGTAAACACTTCTCATTCTGTTCCCTGCATGGCGAAGGTAGGCGACATTGAAAGCACTAACCACTCATTCACCCTCACTCCTGTTCCTGTAACTGTAGTTACCCAGCACAACCCAAAAAGTACAAGGTCAAAGGGGGACTGACTGGGAAGAGTAAGGAAATCAGCAGGAGGGGACTAGAGAGCGCAACGGGGGAAATTACTATATCATTTAGGATATGCAATAAACCTAATAATTAATAATTAATAATAAGAGATCCTCTTCAGAGGATAGCACTATTTGCATACTTCCTTATGTTAATGTGTACCCTATACATACTCAATTTACTAGGTTGGTTAAAGTCTGGTAGTACAGAAGCTTACTAGTATAAAAGGTAGGACTAGTATTCCTTACATACAGTGGCCACCCATAACCCCAGATGTAGTTTTGTTTTCTATGGCTTCAGATTAAATGTGATCTGAAGATATTTGATGAAAACCTCTAGGAAGAACTCCTACTTCACAAAACCAGGTGCTTTGGCAGCTGCTGGTGGTGGTCTATCCCTTCAATCTCACCACTCGGGAGGCAGAGGCAGGAGCATCTCTGAGTTTGAGGCCAGCCTGGTCTACAGAGCAAGTTCCAGGACAGCCAGGGCTACACAGAGAAACAGATCTTGAAAAACAAAGCAAAACAAAGATTTTGAAAGTTGCGTACAAAGTTTGTCATTTTCACACAGATCATGTCTTTGTAGAGCCCGCCTCTCCCCAGAGGCGGGTGTCACCCTCCAAGCCATTCCCTCTCCACTTTTCCACCTCACAGTTCACTATCTGGGCTCTGCATCAATCCTGCCCCAACCCATGGCTGCGAACCTGGCTTTTGTGCACTGCACACACCTGCCCCCAACTACTCCGCTATCAGGCCAAGTTCTCTCAGGCAGAAACACTTTAATAACTGCTGCCGTTAAACATGCTGTTGACTCAGATGTCCAAAGGAGAGTCAAAATGCCCCATGTAGGGAAAAACAAAATAAGGCATTTGCGTAGAAAACTTGTTTGTGAAACTATTACTAGAGTACTTTTGTCTAATTGTTATATGTCATGAGTTACTGTTAATATTGCACTCTGCTTAGTTTATAAACCCAACTACGCCATGGGTATACATGTGTAGAGGGCAAATGTAGTATGAACTGGGTATTGGGGTTTATGCCTGTAATCTCAGGTCATGAGGCTAACAGGACAACTGATCTAAAATTGAAGCCATCCTGAGCGAGAGTGAGAACTTGTCTAAAAACAAAACAAAACAAAACAAAAATAAAGCAAAATAACGATGATAATGTCGGTATGAAAGGTCTGAACTGCACAAGGTTTCAAGCTCTCTGAGGAGTCTTTGAGGACGCCCTGGGGTGGGGGGTCAGACAGCATGGTTAGCGAAGTGTAACTGCCCATTGTGTAAATGAGGAAAGAACACAGATGGATGTTCGCCTTTCAGAACGACCTCAGTGAGTATTTTCCCAGGCTGCACCTCATGTAACCACTAAGATAGCCAAGGAGGAACATGCAGAACAGAGGAGGGGTGGAAGAACAGAGCACGGTCACCCCCAGTCACGTGGCGGACACTGAGAGGAACTGCAGAAGCCAGGGGTGAGGGAGTGCAGCTTCCAAATGACACCGGATCCGTTTTCCTCATGATCAGCCTCTCCCAGCCCTGATACTTGATTTTACTGCTAACTTGGCTGGATTTAGTCACCTAGGAGACACATCTGAGAGGTTATTTCCAGTTAGCCATAATTGGGGAGCAAAGATTCATTCTGCACGTCTGGAACCATCCCACAGGTAGGGTCCTGGACTGGAAAAAGGTGGGGCAGTGGGTTTGAAAAGATAACCGGAGCACAAGAAGCCATCTCTCTGCTTTCTGATTGTGGGGACACGGGACCAGCCACCTCACCTTCCTCCTAATGTCCCTGACATGAAGGATTATATCCATTTAAACCACAAACACAAACAGCCCTTCCTCGAGTTGCTAGTCTGTCATAGCAATGAGAGAAATAACTAATACATCTTCATTTTAACTTTGTTTCGTCTCTAAGGTCTTAAGATAATTTGGCTCGCGGCAGAGAGCTCAGAGCTTCTGTAAGAGCAGTATGGAGACCACAGCAGTAAGAAATAAATGATTGTTATTCCTTCCAGAGAGTGGCTAGAGTAGAGACTTGAGCCGGACTATTTCAGTGACATAAAGACAGTAAGGTGCAGGTAAATAATTCAAAATTCCTCCCATAACAGGCTGCAGTCAGAAACTGAACTGGCAAAAATAGAACTAAAGATTTCACAGCTGGAAGCCCAGTCAGAAAGAATCAGGACACTCAACCCAAACTAGGCTTTAACAATAGTTTCTGTGCCTGAAAAGAAACCCCGACTCTATAGCCAAAATGAGGGCAAGGTTTTCAATTATGAGGTCCAGAAGCTCACATGCTGTGCACAGACAAGACTGCCTTCTGTGCTTCCTAACAGCACGATTTTACCAATTACAGTCTTCTCTTAATGAACCTAGAGTGCTTATTACATTTGAGGAAGATGAGTCATATAATATGTAATTGCCATGTGGGAAACTGAGGCAGGATAGAAAAGCGGAGCATAGGAAGGAGCCTTTTACTTGAGCCTGGTTGAGTCTCTTCTCAGCAAAGAGTCCGGAGCTTTGACACAACTCACTAATTTGGTGTAAAAAGTTCATACAGAGGCCAGGTGTGATGGTTCACACCTTCAATCTCAGCGCTAGGGAGGCAGAGGCAGGGGGATCTCTGAGTTTGAAGGTCGCCTGGTTTACATAGAAAAGCCCAGGATAGTGAAGGTTACACACCCAGTCTAAAGGGAAAAAAAAGATTGATATGTAGAGACAATATTCCCATCTTACAGAAGTATTTAAAACAATAATGTTGCAATAACAACTGACCGTGCTTACGGCCTAAGTGCTTGGGACCTTAGCATTTAACCTTTTCTCCCCTCAACTCAAATAATACAAACGAACGAGATTATAAACTTTGTTTATAGTCAAAGCTTGTCTTAATTAAGTATTCTTTGACTTGTCAAAATAAATTTAAAGGGGTGGCGGTATTTCTCAGAAACTCTTTAAACAAAGAAAGTAGCTTCAGAAGCCACAAACATAGTATATGCGGCTAATGCTAAGTTAAGCATGACATTGTGAAGTTCATACCCATGCCCTTGGTACGAGTGGGCTGTTTTCTAAGAGGCACTCTCTCTCCCTTATTGTACATTAAAATTTTACTTACTTATTTTTATTATCTTTAATGTTTTTTAACAGTTCGGTTGTTATCCCCTTCCCGTTCTGCCCTCTGACAGTTCCTCATCCCATCCTTTCCCCTCTACCCCTACCTCCCCCATCTCCAAGAGGATGTCCCCACCTCCCCAGCGCTCCCATACTCTGCCAGGCCTCCCCATTCCCTGGGGCTTCAAGTCTCTCTAGGGTTAGGTGTATCTTCTCTCAGTGAGCCCAGACTGGGCAGTCCTCTGCTGTATGTGTGTCGGGGGCCTCAGACCAGCTAGTGTATGGTTGGTGGCTCATAGTGTGTCTCTCTGTGTAATCTGGGTGACTGTATGCATGTTTGCCTGTGTGTGCATGGAGGGCTGGAACTGACTTCAGGAGTCTTTCTACAGTATTCACAGAGGCAGGGCTGTCAACTGAACAATACAGCTAGTCTTGCTGGCTAGCTTGCTCTAGTGATCCTATCTCTGCCAACTGAATGCTGGAGTTAGAGGAAGGCCACCAAGCCCAACCAGGAATTACATGGGTGTTGGGGATCTGACCTTCAGCCCTCATGACAAACATTTTACCCATGGAGCCATCGGCCCAGCCCTAAATAAACAGGTTTGCTCCAAAATGACTCATCCTGAAATACTTTCCTGCAGGGGAGTCAAGAATCTCACTCTTATCTGAGTGGTGTTCTCTAAAAGAAGTCAGGTGGCTACAGGCCACAGCCGTGTCTGTTACTCCAATAAGAAACTCTATTAGATATAGTAACCTGTTCCGAATTAACTGCATCTACCTACACCTGATACATTTCTCATTGTTATGAAAAATACTGAACTATGAAAAAATACTCTGAAAAAAGCAACTTAAAGGTGAAAGGGTTTACACTGGCTGACAGCATCCATTCTGGGGGGAAGATATGGGAGCAGGAGTAGGAGGCTCTCCCACTCAGGAAAGCAGGTGAGCTATAAAGCCTCAAGGCCCACCCCAGTGACCCACTTCTTCTGGAAAAGGTCTACTTTTAAGACAGGGTCTTTCCTTGTAGCCTTGGCTGTCCAGAAACACTCTGTGTAAAACAGGCTGAACTAAAACTCAGAGATCTGCCTGCCTCTGCCTCCCAAGGCATGTGGCACCATGCCAAGATGAGGCCCCACTTCTTAAAGGTTCCACAGCCTTCCCAAATCATGCCATTCACTGGGGACCAATTGTTCAAATAAGTGAACTTAGGGAGGACACTTCACATTCAAACTATAACCCCCAAATTATAATTATAATTTAATCCAAAATTATTTAAGACTCCAGTGTTAGTCAGAGAAGCTTGCTGATTCTGCCTATCCCTGGCCCAGACCGCTTGCTTGCAGAGCTGACAGTACAGTTAACTCTCTACGGTTGCTGTGAGCTGACTGAAGATGGATATAAAAACTAAGCAAGTCTGGCAGGCATTAAGGCTCAGTATCTGCACAGTTCCCTGGTCCCTTTATAATGACATGTCCTTCCTTCATACTCAGAGATCCATCTACCTCTGACAGTATCAGGAAATAGACAGTGAACTCACATGGCTACGGTCACAATGCTGTGGCAACCAGGGTCCATCCCCTGTGAGGCTTTTAGGCCACAAACAGATTATTTTTAGGAGTACAGAATGGGATGACTTTACCTTGGTATGTGTGAAAGTCATAGTTAGGACCTACTCATACTCATTTATGTCAGCTTTGGTCACTCCTTTTTAGCAGAGCTTTAGCTATTAAAGCCAAATATAACTGTTTGCTGAGACAGGGTCTTACTTTACAGTCCTTGCAGGCCTGGAACTCATTTTGTAGACCAGGTTGGCTTTGAACTCATAGAGATCTGCCTACTTCTGCCCGCTGAGTGCTAGGATTAAAGACACGTGTCATGACAGCTGGCCAAATATGTAATATAATCATATCTAAGGTGTCAAAATTGTTATGCTGTCACACTTCAAAGTAATTGCCATAGTAAACACACACACACACACACACACACACACAAACACACAAACAAAACAAAACAAAATGAAAAAGAGCAACCTGGTCAATCAATTCTGCATGACTAAAGTATTCCTCTATCGAAATATCATGGAGAAACCATAATTTATTTCAATTTTGAAATCCTTTGCTCTTTCTATGGCTCAGACCACTCTTTCTATACCAGGAGGTTTCAGTAATGAAGAACCTTAGGGAAAAGTCATTTCATCCAAAACTTCTTGATAAATATACCTGGGTATCTCGGTGTCAATATCATGAGCTTCTGAGTGTAAAGGAAGAGATTTTATCCCATGGATGCACAAAACCTAGTGACTTACTTACTAGCTTCCAAGCCACATTCCGAATCATACTAAGCTTTCCAAAATATTCCAACTATACTTTGCTGGCAAGGAGCGGAGAGAGAATGGGACCGCAAGGACAGCTAGGGAAGACTGCACGAGCAGTGGGGAGCACCCGGCTCAATTCCCTCACACCTATGGGTTTTTCACAGGAGACTATCATGAGACTAGATCTGAACTTATCCCAGACTATGTCTCTATCCATCTACAGCAGGAGGTACTCAGGGCTTTTCTTTTCCATTGTGCACGCAGTGGACAGGATTCAGTGTAGGCGCTCCTGCAGGTGCCTGGCTCAGGGAGCACCTCACACAGCAGCCTAATGCACTGTGCCTGCTTCCACTGTTCTGCTTCTGCTTTAACCTGACACATCATTCAGACTCCCTGCACAGCACCACTAGCCCCGTCTGCCCACACTTGCACTGTAGGGAAGGTTATAAATAAATCCTATATTCATATGACAGCACCAGGCCCCAGCCTGCACACTTTCTGGTCTAATTGCTCTGGGAAAGCCAGTGCTCTGGAGTAAGCCTCATTCTGTGTACATGGTAATTATATGCTAATGCCTTTTGAAATTAATTCAGTAACCCCCACACTAGAATCAAAAGGAAGGGTAAAGGAGCTGAGATTTAATCACACTGTCTTCTGGGAGCTCAACAGAAACTTTCTTTTACCCATGAACTGCGCCATCAACCCACAGAACTCAATGACTGCTACGACAATACAGCTGTGCACCACCCATGCTGTGGAGCCCGTAGGCTCCAAATCTGTCCCATGCAGGGCCCTGGGAGAGAAGCAGAGTTTCTGACTTAAAAGGAGACAGGCTAGGTTTTTGGTAATTCTTTCACTTCTTAGCTCGACTTCGGAGCGTTAAGCAGTGAATCAACTCTAAGTCATAGGAGGCAGAGAACCACAGAGGAATGTAACCGTCACAATGAAGCAAGCAGCAGAACTGTGACAGTAAGCTGGACACACACCTGTGCCCGATCTACGGTTGAGGCCATAAACATAGCATATTTGAGGTGGGAGTGAGCAAACACCCCGGTTCACTCCATTTCTTAAAAGGCCATCCGCACAATGCAGGGTCCAAACCATCTAATGGTCTGCAGTGTCCATGTCATGCAGGCTCCTGACTCTCCTGGTGTACATCACTAAATTGATTTCCTATTCTCAGCAAGCAAGCGCATTCCAACTCCTCACATATTAAAGAGAAACGACTTCATTTTTTCCCGTGAGCTATAAAAAGAAACCAGGGAATATTTATCCACAGGAAGTTATTTTCTGTCATCCTTGACCTAAAGTCAAACTGTTCCAAGAGAAGGTGAACTACAACTGCTGGACGTGTGCTAAGGCAGCACACGAGATGACCTAAGGAGTAAGCATTATTGTTCTGAGACAACGTCAGAGGTTCTAGTGTCAATCTAAACTAAAAAGACAGAGATACACAAAAATCAGAGTTTTGACGCTCTCAGCTAAAGCAGGCCAGAGACTTAGCCTACCATTTTCTGTCATCAACTTCCCCAACCTGCCCTGAGGTTGATGCAGTCAACCACTGCGCTGTCCAGCACTGCATTGCTAGCTTTGTGAGAGCAGGACCCAGTGCATGCAGTGCCTGCTCGGAGGGAGCCTGATTTTAGGGTCTGACACAAGCAATGCCAACTATGAACCTAAAGAGGCTGAGAGCAAAGCAGAGAAATGTACTAACAGGAACAGAGCCGTAATGTGAGCAAATGGTGGGTCTCACAGTGATCAAGACAAAAGGAATTCCGTCAGTTCAGGGAGTCCATAAAAACAAACTTGGGCCTTGGACTTATTCTTAGGTGTTTCAGGAAGATGTTTGCTAAGTGATTTGAAAAAGCTGAGGCTGAGGAGAGATGGCATGTTGACAGTGAAGTCTGTGCCCCAACGTACTTTTGGCACTTGGTAGACACTGGAGCATCTTTGGGGAAGGGGAAAGAGAGTTGACATGGCTCCATTTGAACCTACTTGGTCCCTGTGCTGTGACTGAACTATGTGGCTGGATATAACGAAAGGACCAGATCCAGAAGGCTGGAGGAAGGAAGAGGAGAAGTACAAGGCAAATGCTACCATCGTTTTCTGCCTGATGCTGGGCAAACATCTGAGGTTTCTATGCATGAAGGAGGAAGTAGGATCAGTTAGCAGTCAGCTCTTTGCTAACCTTAGGATGACATCATGAAACACTTGGACCCTTGAGTCTCTATCCTTTGTTTCGGCAGAGTCAATCCTGTAATTTTCTAGTGGATCAGTGTGCTAGGTTCATCTATGGTTGAACATCTTGTCTCTGACTTCCAATCCTGAGTTTTGTTCAACAAGGGACAGAATCAAGGATCGTGAGCATGCTCACAAGTGCTCTCTCACTGAGCTACACCTGCACTCCAATGATGTTTATTCTTCTTTTAAAATGTGTGTACAAAAGTTTCACCTACATGCATGTTCATACCATGTAAATGCCTGGTGCCCATGGAAGCTGGAAGAAGATGTCAGAGTTACAGTTATGAGCCACCATGTATGTGCTGGGAAATCAAATCTGGAAGAGCAGCCAGTGTTCCCAACTACTGAGCATCTCCCCAGCCCCGAGAGCTGACTCTAAAGGGGCTGCTGGATGCAGATGTCCAAGGGTAAAACAAAACTGCGATTACAATTGTTAAACTTGCACCCCATCCCCCATGATCTAGGAAAAACAGAGGCCTACAGTGTTTGTGATGAGCCATGATAAAAATCCCATGAGCCTCTGCGCTCAACATCCATGCTGCAGCACTTGTGAACCTGCGGTGGGAGGATTCCGGAGTCTCAGGAATTTGAGCCAAGCATGGGTAATAAATGAGGCTCCATCTCAAATAAACACCCAAGACCCTTCCCTGAAGTATGGGGCTGGGAGGCTCTAACCTGTTGGCCATGTGAGAGTACCTGGAGGGTAACCAGAGACAGCAGGGAAGCTCTTTTAAACGTCCCAATCGCATGTGTCTGGGCTGTTGTGCTGTACATGTGCATCCTCTGTGGTGTTCTCTAGAACATGTAGGTGGGTACAGACTGAGTGAACTGTTTCCCCAAGTTCTGGGAGATGCTCTGATAAATTAATCAACCTGCAAAATAGCAGTATTAGGAACTTAGATGTGTGGCTGGGTAGGCCTAAGTACAGGTAACAACCCAGGACCTTCGGGCAACGCCTGGATTGAAGAAGGGTCACGAAGGTGTGACTTAGACCTGTGGGGCTAGATGCTATCTCCATGTAGATGGCAGACTGCAGTGAATATAGGATATCACCCGAGAACTACAGGTTGTTTAGGAAACGCCCTTGTTTATCTGGGATTAGCTTGTGCTGCACTGAGTATATGGAAGATGAAAAATTGTTGATCTCTTGCTCGAACTATGCCGAACACCCTCAGCTGTCAAAAGCATTGGGGGAAAAGTAAAGTAGGCCTGCCAAGGCCTATGGCGACAGTCCATTTGTCTCCAGTGTCTAATGAACGTCAGACTGAGGAATACAGCACAGTGCTCCTGTGAGACCAGATCCTTAGGCTCTTCCACCTTGAGTCTGAATAACAGAGAAGGCTACAACTAGAAGCAACATTTTCCTACTTACGGAAGCGTTTGCATCCACTGTGTAGAAGGGAATCTGTCTAAGCACACCCAGTACACAGAGCGACTTCATACACAAGATTTCACTGAAGATACAAACATCATAAACCAGGAATCTCTTGGATCTAAAAAAAATGGGGTACAATGGTGGTCCTCTTTAAAACTATGTCAAAATTAAAATCCTGTTATGCAGAAGGAAAGTATGGGGCATCTGAGACTTTCAGCAGGGAATTAGTGCTCGGCTCCCACGGATCCATTAATCTATACATGGGACTGACAAATAAAAGCCTTTCTCAAAAACCAATATCCTCTAAAATCTAGTTTGGCTTGGTCTGTCCGCATCTTTCACTATGTGAGGTCCTGAGCCACCGCTGGACACTGCCAGCCAGGTCAGGTTATTTGACCAGGACCTGGAACTATGAGCCAATATAAATCTCTTGGTGGGAGGTGGTGGCAAAAAAGAAGGAGGAGGCCGAGAAAGAACGTCCTTCTTCCTCTATAACCTAGCCTACTGTGATGTATCCATAGCAATAGATAACCGTTAAGGCACAGAGCAAGGGGACAGATACATAAGCACAGGGGTAGAGCACTTGCCTAGCATGTTCACAGTCCTGGGTTGATCTTCAGCCTTCACACGCACACACACACACACACACACACACACACACACACACACACACACACACACTTATTTGCAGAGTCAGAGAAAGAGAGAGACAGTAGGAGGAGGGAACAAGGGAGGGAGAGAGGGAGGTCGGAGTCTATTAAAGAATCTCAGGGAACACAGTGACATTAGTGCCCACAGCATGACTCTTAAGACACTGCCAAGCCTAAGTTTTCTTCTTGTTAAACATTTTTATTTCTTTTTTATGCATGGGAATGTTTTTGTCTGAACATATAGATGTGAACTACTTATGTGCATGTGGAGGACAGTAGAGGGTGTCAGATCTTCTGGAACTGTGGGTGCTAGAAACAGAAACTATGCAAGAATAGCAAATGCTCCAGGCCCCCAAGCTTGAGTTCTTATCCAAGTTTAGACTTAATTCTATAGTAATAAAGGCTTTACAATCCAGTTTTCCTATGCATACAATGAGAGAAGTAATTTCCACCTATGGTTCTTAAGAACCCCAAAGGCAAGCGAGTGCCATGCACAGACAAGGTCTAACAACTCACTGAGCTAGCTCCCGTTTTCACCATGTTCATCTCCATCTCTTCAGTCTTTGAGGGAGACTTCTAAACAGATGCTAAAGGAAATTAGCTCGAAGCATCTATTCTGTCAGTTTTACCTTTATTTACTTAATAGTTATACTAGTCAGAGCTAATCCTAGTGGGGGCTTTGGCTGTGACACTGACTTACAGAACAAGAAAAGAAAGGCTCTCCCAGGTGTTTTAGGAGTTAGGTGGAGGGAAGCTTCAGAGACTGTGGAGGAGGAGGAGATGCTAATGTCTGTGTTCATTGGCTGCAGATGTAGAAAGCATGTTGTCTGGAGTCTGGCGGGGAAACTACCCACATGAACTCAGGGGCTCCTACTTCCTACAGACAGTGTCAGACCCAGCACCCTGTGACTGGCCTCCTCTAAAAGCCGCATGTGGGGCTGGTTTTCTAGGAGGCCTTAACAGTGGGTAAACACCAGCAGAAGTCAGAAGGCCAAATCCTCAGGACAGGAGAACTGCTGACTGTGCCTGGAACTGTGTCTGCACTCTCTGTTACTCGCTATTACATTTTTCAGTTTGAAATTCAAAGGACTTTGCTGCACCTTAAAAAAAAAATCTCTTTTCTCTAAACTAGAAGCTATTTGAATGAAAGTACTTATGTCTCTCTGTTCTAATGGACAGTTGAAAAACAAGCTGAATGAATGAAGAAAATGAATATTAAACGTCAATAAACTCAAACCAATGCCCCAAATTTAAGGAAAATAGAACAACCTTGCCAGATTACTGATGAGACCATCTGGAGAGTAATTATCTGAGGGCCAGTCTACTCCCTGCTTTCTAAGTAAGGAAGCTGTGGCTGTAACAAGTTACCAGTGTGATAGACATTAGCTGTTCCCAATAAGATTTCCACAGCCTTAGTATCTTGGTTTATTTTGTTTTCCTTTGACAGGGCCTCACATAGCCAAGGATGGCTCAAGCTCATTACATAGCAGAAGCTGGTCTTGAACTTCTGATCCTTTTGCCTGCCTCTGCCCTCCAAGCGCTGGGATTACAGGTGGTGACAAAGCGCTGGGATTACAGGTGGTGACACAGCGCCCACCTATCTACAGACTTTGTTGGTTCTCACACAGTCATAAAAGAACCCAAAGCCATTCTGTATGCCACCCTCAATACTTAGTCTCTGTGCCAAAGGACAGCTTGAAAACAAACGGCTCTCACCTCTAGCAGCTCATCTCCAACCCGCATCCGTCCATCTGCAGCAGCAGGTCCGTCTGGGTTAATCCCCACCACAAATATGCTCATCCGTGACCGGTCCTTGTTGCCAGCGAGACTGAGTCCCAGTCCATTCTTATCCTTTTCCAGTTCGATGATGTGCAATTCTCCAGGCAGGTCTGCATATCTTTGCCTGATCTTTTCTGTATTAAAAATGAAAAAAGGTAGAGCATGAGCCTGCATTAAGGAGACATGAGCGTTCTCCCATACTTAGTGGGCACGGTTCATTTTCAGTGCTCTGAGAATAAGTCAGTTAAGCTATGGTTAGCAACTATTTTTAACTCCACCTAAGTTTAGATTGCTCACTTCTCCTTCTCGTTCCTGTCAGCTCAGCCTTTCACGGACTGTTTTTCCTTCAGGCCCTTACCAAAATGAAGGGAAATCAAGGTCTCAAGCTTCTACCTTGCCAGGAAGGATTAGAATATTCACTAACAGTGATGCATGAATAAAGGATTTAGTTTTAGAGGTAAAATATGAAACTCATGAGAGTAGAAATGACTGTTCAGAAAAAAATCAAGAATTTATTATACTTAAAATAAAGTTATATAAAAGTATAAGTTTGTCAAACTAGGAGGTGAATTCAAGGCCACGTGCGTGACTGGCAAGAACTTTTCTATTTGCCGGCAGCTCTTCCCCTAAAATATACTCTTAAAAAAATATAGAAACAGCACAAGTAACATTCAATAAATGAGTAAAAAGAAGGGAAATTAAGGATGCCTGTTTAGCTGTCAGATCTAGATCCACAAATGCCCACACAGCCATCAATCAGTGCAATGTTTTATCTCCTGGGGTTATATTTCTCCTTCACTATGTTGAAGGTCTTAATGGTCATGGTTTATGTGTTCAACATCCATCTTTCCATCTTCTATTTCACCTTGTCTGCTGGCTACTTTTTTTTTAAATCAACATGACACAATGTAACATCACCTGGGAAGAGAAAATGGCCCCAAGAGACTGGCTTCTAGGCAAGTCTATGTATAGATTGATGTTCAGGGGCCAGCCCAGGGGTGATGCCAGCCCCAGCCAGGGGACCTGGGGCTATATAAGAAAGCAGGCTGCTCAGGTCTTGAGGAGCAAGCTAGCAATCAGCAGTGAGCTCTGCTTCAGGTCCTGCCCTGATTTTCCCTCAGGATAGACTACAAACCAAATGCTGAAATAAACCCTTTTCCCCCAAGCTGCTTTTGGTCGTGGGGTTTGTCACAGCACAGACAGCAAGCTAGGCAGCCCTGTCACGTCTACACTATGGTCTACACCAGCATCCTGGATCCGCACAACAAAACCACACGAGTACAGCAGCAGAGAGAATACCACTCGGGCTTGCATCTCACACAGCACCAGCCCAGAAAGTACATCAAAGAAGTGAAAAGGGAAAACAAACACTGACAGTTTTCTTTATGTGAGGATGGCTACAGGTCACTGTGCCACCAAGTACATGCTGGAGGATGGAAACATTCATAGACAAGCTGGAAGTGACAGGTGCTTTAGGATGCAGGAAGCTGAGGCAGGGGGATCTCCACTTCAACGCCAGTCTAAGCCACATATTAAGGTCCCATTTTAAAAGACAAAGAAGAAAACACAAGCAAATAAACGAAAACCAAAGATATTAATATATATATGAAAACACAAACAAATAAACAAAAAACAAACATATATAATATATATATGAAAACACAAACAAATAAACAAAAAACAAAGATGTATTTATATATACATATATTTTCATTCCACTTTTAGGGCCGACATGATAGCTATTGAACCTGAGGATCAGTGATTGATAAGGCTGTATGGGCCATGATCTCAAAGGCGCCTCTTGTTTCTGACCCAGTGCAGTGGTTTCAGGCCTGCTCCTGGGTTGGAGATCCCAACTGTGGTTCTCGTGTTTCCACCGATGTTACCTACTTGACCTACTGAGCACCCTCCCCCCATGCCGTGTCATTTGTCAACGCTGGTATGATTTTATTTTGCTGCTGCTCTTCACTGCAAATTTAACAAAGAGAAGCTGTTCATTGCAGCATTTCTCCTAGCCCATGCTGGCTTCGCACTCAGTATGTGTCTGAGGATGATCTTGAACTCCTGTCCGGGGCAACACTTATGCCTAGCACAATCCTGACTTTTCCCTCCCCTGGCAGAGAGATTCAGCAAGAAACGAAGATTGTGCTCTTATGAAACTTGTTATGTAATCACCAATTTATGGTTTAGATCTGAAATGGCCCCACAGCTTCTGCTTGAGGACTTGGCTCTGTAATGGGACTGAGCCAGGGCGTGGGACCTGACTGGATCATGGCTCTCATTGAATCAGGGAAGTAGTCCATCATGGAGTCAGAGCTTAAGTGAATCAGAGGAAAGGGTTTTGTTATAAAACGCAAACCCTTTTTGCTTCCTGCCACCTTGAAACCATTTAATATGATTCAAGCTAAGACCATATTCTGAAGACAGTTAAAAATTAGGAAATCTTTTACAGAAAATCACCATGGCAGTAGCCTAAAGGATAAAGTTCAAAAATGATGTTAATAGAGAGAGATAGCTATGCATTTTTTTTAGAATTAAAGATAAAACAGCTGATAAAATAGGATACTTTCTGTTGTTGATTTTAGTTTTTATGACTAGTCACACTTCTATTCTACCAACTCTCTAATCTCTTACAATAGCACTTTCTTTTTCTTAGATTTTCTATTAAATGGTAGTTTTATCTATGATAAATGCTAAATTTGTTAGTGCAGTAAACATTCACTAGCAAAAAGAGCTTTATGGCAATTTTTTTTTTTTGGTTCTTTTTTTCGGAGCTGGGGACCGAACCCAGGGCCTTGCGCTTCCTAGGCAAGCGCCCTACCACAGAGCTAAATCCCCAGCCCCGGCAATTTTTAAAGTAGCCATATCTTGACTTTGGAGAACCCCTTACACACCTATACAGTAAAGTTCTGTTCCTCAGAGCAGTGCGATTGGGAGGTTATATGAGCCTTAAGAGGTGAGGAAATAGGAACTCTTCAAGCCATGGCCATCCGAGAGAGCACCTTCTATGTCACTGCTATAAAGTACTTACTGTAGGAGCGCAAGGAGTGAGTCAGCTGACCCTAAAGTGAAGCTTCTAAACATGCAAGCCAAACGAAGCTCTTTTATTACATTGATTATATCAGATACTTGTTACGATAATAAACACCAAATGGTGCTCTGTGCACCGGTTATAAAGTTGTACCTTACTATGTCAGAATCTTCAGCAAACATTTAATAGCACAATAGTTGCTATGTTGTCTTCTGATTCATTGCCAATACTCGAAAATGCTAATTGTTTCCAGCCTCATCCATGGACCTGCAGACTTTATGTTATAGGCAATCGTGTGAATGTACCATGTTTTCACTATTATTCTGTTGACCGACACCTAGGCTGTTGGTATCTCATGGCTACTGTGACTAGAGTAGCAGTGAGCGTGGGTGGAAAAGCATCTCTACAGCAGGATGGAGAGTGATAGGGGTGCGTGCCCAAAGGAGCATTAAATTCCTATATTTAATTTTTCAAGGAACCTTCACACCAACTTCAGTTTACACTCCACCCCCACAACAGTGGTCAAGTACTATTTACTCCCTACAGCCACACCAGCATTTGGTGCCTTTCTTTTTTAATCTTACCTATTCTGACTGGGGTAAGATGAAATATCAAAGTTGTTTTTATTCTCATTTCCTAGAAGGCTAGAGAGTTGGGCTTTTTTTTTTTTTTTTACTATCTCAGGCATCTGTAAACTAAGTGTAACTGTGAAAGTAAACAAACTTCGGGAAACTTTTAAGCGTTTAGCTGATATAAATGAACTTAGGAAGTATTCGCCATCCACGACAGGTTTGAAGAGTAAAGTAAGAACACATTCTAATTAGACCGTAGCCCACTGCTTTGATACACAGAGCAAAGCAGCAGCTGGTCGCCCACTTGAACTCTATCAATGTTAGCTTTCCCTGCTGTTGTACATGGCTAAACACATGCACATGCAAATTCTACATGCTTTATATGCTGGCTCTTTATGAAACACACAGAGATGTGCAGTGAGAAAATCCACAGGAAATCACATTACTGTGCTATTTTACAGCAGCAGCAGCAGCATCACCAAAACTCACCCGATTGATCTGAGAAAGAAAAAAAGCAGACTCCATTGCTTAGCTTGTAAGTCAGTAATGACAAGGACGCTCCTTTGGTATCCAAGGGGCAGAACCAACTATGCTAAGCCCAGGCACACTGTATGAACGATGAATGCACTCTGAGAGTCCACGTTGGGGTGGGGTGGACAGAGTGGAGTTTTAAATGCCTGCCGAGTCACTGTGTCTCTCATTTATGGGTCTGTTTACATGGCAAACCTATCTATAAATGTAAGGTTTTCTTAAGAGCACAGGTTCCCTAAAATAACCTCAAATCCAGGTGTCCAAATAATGCAGAGGGAAGAGAAAATTATGATCTTATTTTCAATGCTCAGTTAAGGATGTCGAAAATTAATTTTGAATTGATGACAAAGCTGTTCTTTTCTTCTTAATTTTGTCTGCCATTCAGAAATTGCCATTTGAAAGTAAGTAACATTTCTCTCACAATGACGTTAAGAAGAAACAAAAAATGAAAAACACTCAGTCTCCACTGGGAGTCCTGAAGAAAAGGACAACAGCCCTTCTCTACTGTCCAGGTTGCTTCTCTGAGTTAGAGTACCAAGTGAGAGTACCAAGTGAGAGTACCAAGCACAGCTCCTCGAGAGGCCCAAGGGACCCCTGCAGGACCAGTGCTGCCTGTAGATCCAAACCACAGAGACAGCTTGAAAACTCACAGTCAAGTTGCTCCAGTTAGGGACGGTGAAAGTTCTGTGTAGGGATTGCTGTAGCCTGTCAGCGAACTTAAAGCTAGGGTAGCCAAACATCATTAAAAGTGGTAAATCTTTCATGTTTTTTAAACATATACATACAAAGCCTTACTGTTAATCTAATGGACCTCAGAAATTGGTTCTTATATTAGTCATGTAGGATTTAAAATGGAGATTCATGGACAGGATCCTTCCGGTCTCCACCTGAGCCCTGAAGCTAAGGCTGTCCCATGACCCTCCAGGCTCAAATCCCACCCGGAGAGAGAGCGGATTTCCCAGGAGTGCTGTCGCTCCTAAGCTCATAGGTGAGACCACCACTTTTGCTCTAATAACTGGCCAAAGAGGGACCCACCAGAAGTGCACAGAGCACAGGAATCAGGGAGCAGCCAAGAACAGGAGCTTTCCAGTTTCCATTAGCACCCCAGAGCTAACCCTGTGATACAACTCTTCACACCCAAGTCCCTCCTAGACCAACAGAACTGGTCTCCCAGGAGGGCTGACACACCTAAGAGCACAGGCTCACAGGCCCACAGGAGAGACACACTCCAGTCAGAGACAGCAAGACCACCTAACACCAGAGAAGACCAAAATGTGGATGCTTCAGCCCTTCTTAGAAGGGGGAACAGAATACTCATGGGAGGTAGAGGGTGGGAGGGACTTGGGAGGAACAGAGGAGGGGGAGGGGGGAAGGGTGGCAGGACCAGGTATGGGAGGAGAGAGAGAGAGAGAGAGAGAGAGAGAGAGAGAGAGAGAGAGAGAGAGAGAGAGAGAGGCGATATACAGAGGGTCAGGAATTTGAACAGAGGTGTGTAGCACTGGGGGATGGGGAACTGAGAGTAGCCACCAGCAAGTCCCAGATGCCAGGAAAGCAAGAGGCTCCCAGAGCCCAACAGGGATGACATTAGCTGAAATGCCCAACAAAGGGGAGGGAGAACCTGTAAAGACCATATCAGGAGGTTAGGCAAAGCAGGGGATGGGGCCACCCGTTCATCTCCAAATTTTAAACCCAGAAGGGCTCCTGTCTAAAGGAAATACAGGGACAAAGAGTGGAGCAGAAACTGAAAGAAAGGCCATCCAGAGACTGCCCCACCTGGGGATTCATCCCATATACAGACACCAAATCCAGTCACTATTGCGGATGCCAAGAAGTGCTTGATCACAGGAGCCTGATATGAATGTCTCCTGAGAGGCTCTGCTAGAGCCTGACAAATACAGAGTCAGATGCTCACAGCCAACCATTGGACTGAGCCCAAGGACCCGAAAGGAGGAGTCAGAGAAAGGACTGGAGGAGCTGAAGTGGTTTGCAACCCCATAGGAAGAACAACAATACCAACCAACCAGAACTCCCCCAGAGCTCTCAGGGACTAAACCACCAACCAAAGATTACACATGGAGGGACCCATGGCTCCAGCCACATATGTAGCACAGAATGTCTGGTATCAATAAAAGAAGAACCCTTGGTTCTGTGAAGGCTTGTTTCCCGGTATAGGGGAATGTAGGGTGGTGAGATGGGAGTGGGTGGGTGGCAGACTCTCATAGAACCAGGGGGAGGGGGCTGGGATAGGGGTTTTCCAGAGGGAAAACCAGGAAAGGGGATAACATCTGAAATGTAAATACACAAAATATCCAATAAAAATGTAGATTTATTACCCTTACTTTGTGAGGTTAGGTTAAAAACTCCAGCCTGAGTTTTTAATGCCACAGTTATATACCCACTGAGTCAATGGACAAATATTAACGGAATCCACTTCACATTCAAGTTGTAAAACAAAAGGAATTCATTCCATGAAACCTGTCACATGCATACACATGACTGGTTACAACTGAGAAATAAAAGCTTCGAGAAAAAACCTAGAGGCTGAAACTATTTATTTATTTTAATTTATTCCGTGTCCTCCCCATTCCCAGGAATCAAGCTCAGAGCCTTACATATGTGATGATACCCAACCTTGCAGCCACATCTCTAGTTGCCACCCATGTATTTAGTGCAGTCAACTAAAGATAAGACTAGCTGGTACATGGTGCTGGAGCCACGGGGGCCTCTTCCAACAGTTCTGCATCTAGGTTGCTCCAGTGCTGACGTACTTAATGCTAACGGACGAGCTAGTCAACTTCAAGTAGCCCCATGGCTTTCTCACTTTTGTAGACAGATGGAGTAAGTTCAAACAGAAGCTCGGCAGAGCAAAGCCTGGCACTAGAGTGGAGCATTCTTCCATCATTTGAGGTTTCACTCCATTCTCTTCCCTGGTAGAAACGAACTATCATCTCTGCACTCCAGACTCCAGAAAGAAGGCTCAAGTATTAAGCCCCTCGAGGGTGAGCATCTGGCAGACGATAAGGATGTCGCTCAGCCTTAACTGGTTTCCTGCTCATCCAGCCCACTGCTGCCAGTGCCCACGTCACACCTTTGGTGTGCCAAGCTCAGGCTACACCTGCTGAGAGGCACAAGCATAGGCTGCCCTCAGGTTCTTCAACACTCGCTACCATCCCAACACCACTCCCAACAGACAGAAAGTCCATTTCGGATCTACAATCATCCAGTGGTTCCAGAGAATGCCTCTTTCACTTAAAAGTGGCACAATTTCATCTTTAGACATAGATTCAAAATACATTAGTGTTGCTAGAAAAACAAATTATTATATGGACATTTTCTCTTGAAATATACTCTACTAGGGATGAGGTGGTAGAGTTCAGTGGCAGAGTGTGCTTTGCACATACTAGGCCTGGCTTCAATTCCTAGCATCTCTCCAAAGGGAGCTTAAACTTTTCACCCACTAGGAAGAACACCAGATGACCAAATGCATGCTCAGCAGGGCATGGCTAACATCTCACGCCCAGCATTTATGTCATCCTATAACTTATTCTTAGACTCCCAGCTTGAAGAGGATTAAAAGACGACGATCCTGCTTCTTTGATATACTGATTTCTGTGTCTTCCCCATCCCTGAGAGAGATGAGGAAAATCATGTAACTGAATTTTGTTTTACAGATAAAGAAGACTTTAGAGGAAAGACCTTATTATAAAAGGCTATGAAGTTAGCATATCAAAAAATTAAAGAGAATTGCTTTCTATCAAATCATCTTACATTCACCTAATACTGTTTTTAAGACTGACTTTAGTATTCTCCCTCACTTGAGGTGCTTTGTTTAGAAATCCTACATTTTCCCAATAGCTCCTTACATGAAGGAGACCTCACCACTGGCTCTGCCTCTGAGTTCTTCCCACACAGATAGCATGACTGACAGGTAGCTGAGAGGATCTGGCCAGAGTTCCATTGGGTCTCCTGCACCCATGGGGTCCAATCTGTTCAGGTTGCCCTTAGACGAGAGGACCTGCAGCTGTTGAGAAGCTCCCTCCACATTTTCTTATTCATTCCTTCCTTCTCTTTGAGACAAGTCCTGCTGTGTGACACAGGCATGAAGCTCAGGATCCTTAAGTCCTCTTTAAGGAGCTGCAACAGTGCTTGCCCAGGCTGCCCACCTGGGGACTGGTCAGTGTAGCTACTGCCAGCGCTCAGAATGCAACATCCCAAACACAGCAGCTTGGCCCACGACAAGGACACTTGGAGAAGCTGATAAAACTGCAGAAGTGAGTCCTGCTACTCAGTCCCTCATACTGCAACCAGAACTCCTCCTTCTTGAATGAAGCCAAGGAAGGTCCCTCCCTCTCTGACCTACTCCTTCTCCTCTTACCTGAGGGAAAGAACTAGGGAGCCAAGAACCGGAGAACAGGGCATATAGAATTCTGCCTAGTCTGGCACCATTAGACTACATCCCCTATCTTCCAATCATCTTTCTCTTTGTCTGCCTTTAAAGACAGTATTCTGAGATCATCATTTCTGTAGGAACTGGTGTCAGATGAAATTTTAACTCAGTAGATATTGTGAGTGGGCCCAGAGAAACGGTTTAGAAGGTAAAAATGCTTATTGCTAAACCTGGGAACCGAGCTCAGTCCCCAGGACCCACATCACAGTAACAGAGAGCCAACTCATCCACGCACTCCTCTGACCTCCACATGTGCCCCACAGCACGTGAATAATACATAGTAAAAAGATAGTTCTTTCCCCACATACTACACATTAAATGTGGTGCTGCTGTGAAAAGAAATAGTGACTGGGCCCCAGCTGTTGAGATTCCACACTAGTGCGCCTGGGCAATGCTTATGAATTTGTTACCAGGAAAAGGATGTGACTCTTGTGGGTCACCACAGAATCCTCTCCCATGCAATGCAGTACATTTTCCAGTAAAGATCATGACAGTCAATCATGAAAATTCACAGAAATCAGGTTGAAGGCAGCCCTTCACAAATAGCATCTCAACAAAATTTCCTGTCTCTACCACCATGACTCAGGATTAAATATGAGGTTCCTTTGGGCCATACAATGAAGAACTTCAGAACCCTAACCATTTCTCTCTTCCTCCCTACATCCAATTACATCTTTCACCTATCCCAGAGCCAAGCAATTTCTAGTAATCGAATTCTACTCACTAGGTTTAATGTAAGGTTAACTACAGTTTCAAATGGGGAAAAGAAGTTAAGTTACCATGTTGGTCAACCATCAAATTCAGTCCATATCTTTGAAACATCAAGGCAACATTCACTAGCTCTGAAGTTTCAATTCTATGCTGCCAGTCAGCACAAATAGCTCTGGAGCGTCAGACAGGTGGTTTTGCAGCAAGGGAACTCCATGTGGGGCTGAGCACAGGCTACCACAATTCCTTTCCGTGACAACTAGCATGGACAATGTATTGTTTTCAAGTGGTAGAATAGCGTAATATCTATCTATCTATCTATCTATCTATCTATCTATCTATCTATCTATCTATCTATTATATATCCCCAGACATACCAAATCACACATTAAATAGTGGTTTTAAGCAACAAGAGTGTCACAATGATGCAGGATCTTAACCATATCTGCTTCTATTTTGTGTTATTCACTGTGGTGGTGGGGTGAACCCAGGCTTCATATATCCATGCTAGACATGTACCCAACCATTGAGAAACCAGCTTGGTTATAGCATCCTTTTGTTTGTTTGTTTGTTTATCATTTATTTATTTTTTGAGACCATGTCTTTGCATTGCCTATGTGCCTGAAGAATTTCTCGAATTCAAGAGTCTACCCCTACCAGCCAAGAAGCTGAGACCCTGGGTATACCCAAGAGCAAATTCTCAATTGTTCTGTTGACCTTTTTATTGCGTGCAGAACAAGCTCACTGCTTCCCAACAATACAGAGCTTGGCAACTGAGAAAATGGCAGAAACAAGGCTACTCACCACCCTGAAACAGGCAGTAAGGCCTAGAAAGGTTTTCTGATCAACCCTCAAGCGGTTGTTAGGGTCACTGCAGAGATGCCCTGTATACACCAGGGCAAGGAGCATGTTTACCTGAAAACACAGGGCCTCAGAGACAGCCCTGCACAAACACATTGCCCACCCCACCCCGTTTATCATGATCAGAACCCACTCCAAGATTATCTATTTCTGTATTAAGCCCATTCCTTTCTTTGAACTTATTTCCTTTTAAAAGTTCCCATATCACACAAAATCGTATTCAATAAAGCTGTTTGCTTTCTTCAGTTCTGTACCAGGACCTAAGATGGAAAGATATTGCTTCTCTATACACTTTCAAAACACCAGGGAAGCAGCTATGGTTCCCATTTCAAACAACCTGGATGCCCTTCCACTTCTAACAAGAGAAGAGATGAGGAAATAAGTCACCAAGTTCCCTCTACTCCAGGCTCGCTCACACACCCTGAATGAACATCAGATCAGCATAATCGGATAGAACAGTTTTATAGCTCTGTTCAGCAGTCAAGTTTGTTTTAAACTTGGCTTTTTCTACCCCTGTGACGTTATTTGGAAAAACAATAACAAAAACAACACCCCCACCCCCGCTCCCAAATCTCCAGTTGCTCATAATTCTCTATCAACACACCAGATGTCTTTCCCTTGTCCAAGAAAGCCAGAAGGATTTCTCTAGTGGGTCTTGGAGTGCTTTGCCCTCATCACAGGATATTAGGTGTTGCTAAGTAACAAAGCCTTTCTCCCAGAAAGACACTTAATTCAAGCCACTGCCTAGTGCTTTAATAGCAAACGCTCGATGCACTGGAATAGAGGCTCAGAGCAGTCTCAGATGGCTTAGCTGCTTGATCTGCTTCCATAACAAAGAGGCCAATGGCGCAAGGCTGTGATTTAAACATTTCTGCCTATGCACTAAGTACAATAATGTCACTTGTGAGAATCAGTTATGATGAAAGTCCCAGTCTGTTTTTCTTATTTAATAAACAACTTTTAATTTTCGGAGTTAGTGCATCCAGGCTTGAAAAGTAAAAATATCTGAAGGAGAACAACAGCAAATCAGAAGAAACAAAATCGTAGCTCAATGGGTATAAAATTAACTCAAATAAATCAGTAGTCTTCCTCTACACAAAAGAGAAACAAGCCGAGAAAGAAATTAGGGAAATGACACCCTTCATAATAGACCCAAACAATATAAAGTACCTCGGTGTGACTTTAACCAAGCAAGTAAAAGATCTGTACAATAAGAACTTCAAGACTCTGAAGAAAGAAAT
Source organism: Rattus norvegicus (assembly GCF_021556685.1). NCBI lineage: Eukaryota > Metazoa > Chordata > Mammalia > Rodentia > Muridae > Rattus > Rattus norvegicus. Next base: position 119,071,219 of record NC_141538.1, on the reverse strand, counting down.
TGAAGACATCAGAAGATGGAAAGATCTCCCATGCTCATGGATTGACAGGATTAATATAGTAAAAATGGCCATTTTACCAAAAGCAATCTACAGATTCAATGCAATCCCCATCAAAATACCAATCCAATTCTTCAAAGAGTTAGACAGAACAATTTGCAAATTCATCTGGAATAACAAAAAACCAAGGATAGCTAAAACTATTCTCAACAATAAAAGGACTTCAGGGGGAATCACTATCCCTGAACTCAAGCAGTATTACAGAGCAATAGTGATAAAAACTGCATGGTATTGGTACAGAGACAGACAGATAGACCAATGGTACAGAATTGAAGACCCAGAAATGAACCCACACACCTGTGGGCACCTGATTTTTGACAAAGGAGCCAAAACCATTCAATGGAAAAAAGATAGCATTTTCAGCAAATGGTGCTGGTTCAACTGGAGGTCAACATGTAGAAGAATGCAAATCAATCCATGCTTATCACCCTGTACAAAGCTTAAGTCCAAGTGGATCAAGGACCTCCACATCAAACCAGATACACTCAAACTAATAGAAGAAAAACTAGGGCAGCATCTCGAATACATGGGCACTGAAAAAAATTTCCTGAACAAAACACCAATGGCTTATGCTCTAAGATCAAGAATCGACAAATGGGATCTCATAAAACTGCAAAGCTTCTGTAAGGCAAAGGACAATGTGGTTAGGACAAAACGGCAGCCAACAGATTGGGAAAAGATCTTTACCAATCCTACAACAGATAAAGGCCTTATATCCAAAATATACAAAGAACTCAAGAAGTTAGACCGCAGGGAGACAAATAACCCTATTAAAAAATGGGGTTCAGAACTAAACAAAGAATTCACAGCTGAGGAATGCCGAATGGCTGAGAAACACCTAAAGAAATGTTCAACATCTTTAGTCATAAGGGAAATGCAAATCAAAACAACCCTGAGATTTTACCTCACACCAGTGAAAAGGGCTAAGACCAAAAACTCAGGTGACAACAAATGCTGGCGAGGATGTGGAGAAAGAGGAACACTCCTCCATTGTTGGTGGGATTGCAGACTGGTACAACCATTCTGGAAATCAGTCTGGAGGTTCCTCAGAAAATTGGACATTGAACTACCTGAGGATCCAGCTATACCTCTCTTGGGCATATACCCACAAGATGCCCCAACATATAAAAAAAGACACGTGCTCCACTATGTTCATAGCAGCCTTATTTATAATAGCCAGAAGCTGGAAAGAACCCAGATGCCCTTCAACAGAGGAATGGATATAGAAAATGTGGTACATCTACACAATGGAATATTACTCAGCTATCAAAAACAGTGCCTTTACGAAATTCATAGACAAATGTTTGGAACTGGAAAATATCATCCTGAGTGAGGTAACCCAATCACAGAAAAACACACATGGTATGCACTCATTGATAAGTGGCTATTAGCCCAAATGCTTGAATTACCCTAGACGCATAGAACACATGAAACTCAAGACGGATGATCAAAATGTGAATGCTTCACTCCTTCTTTAAAAGGGGGAACAAGAATACCCTTGGCAGGGAAGAGAGAGGCAAAGATTAAAACAGAGACTGAAGGAACACCCATTCAGAGCCTGCCCCACATGTGGCTCATACATATACAGCCACCCAATTAGACAAGATGGATGAAGCAAAGAAGTGCAGACCGACAGGAGCCGGATGTAGATTGCTCCTGAGAGACACAGCCAGAATACAGCAAATACAAAGGCGAATGCCAGCAGCAAACCACTGAACTGAGAATAGGACCCCCGTTGAAGGAATCAGAGAAAGAACTGGAAGAGCTTGAAGGGGCTCGAGACCCCTTATGAACAACAATGCCAAGCAACTAGAGCTTCCCGGGACTAAGCCACTACCTAAAGACTATACATGGACTGACCCTGGACTCTGACCTCATAGGTAGCAATGAATATCCTAGTAAGAGCACCAGTGGAAGGGGAAGCCCTTGGTCCTGCTAAGACTGAACCCCCAGTGAACTAGATTGTTGTGGGGAGGGCGGCAATGGGGGGAGGGTGGGGAGGGGAACACCCATAAAGAAGGGGAGGGGGAGGAGTTAGGGGGATGTTTGCCCGGAAACCGGGAAAGGGAATAACATTCGAAATGTAAATAAGAAATACTCAAGTTAATAAAAAAAAAATCGTAGCTGAAGTGGCAAATCTCTGGTGAATATTCTCACCAAACAGAAAATGATAACGGCACATTAAAGAAACTGATAGTACAACAAAAAAAGAGGAAGCTATGAAGTATAGCCAATATTTTTGCCAGCATGCGGGCCTGATAATGTTACACAAATCTATACGGGGAACTGACAGTCAACACATGAGACCACTAGCCATGAAAGCAAACGAGTGATGGACATACATGTCGCTCTTACGCGCTGGACAGTGCTCCTGGCATGGACAGCTGACTGCCCTGGCTTTTATGAAAATGTGGATAGGAAGGAATCCTCAGCTTTACCACAAGGGAAGCAAAGCAAGGTAAAAATAACAAATTTCAGCGTGACACAGTGTACTAACGTTGGGCACCCCAGAGAGTTTGCCTCTAGAACCCAGGAGAGAATCTATCCAGAACTACAAAGTATCACAATTTAAAATAATTTCCTTCCCTTTACTCATAAAAATTGAATCTGCATTAGATAAAAAAGAAATAAAAAATAAATAAAGTAAGAGAGACAACGTGAGTAAGAATCATTCCTGAAAACATCATATAGGGTATGTGTAAGGACATAGGTGGCCTCCACTAGGAGAGACATCTACAGTTTTCCCATTAGGTACATCAAAATTAAACCAATTGATATGCGACAAAAAACTTACACAAGCTTTATACTAGTAATAAAATTAAAGTGAACCTTTCTTGTTAGACACTATGGTTACTTTTTGGCACACTCTAAATCATGAATTAGAAACTTCACAACATGAATTTACTGTAAAAACAAAACAAAACAAACAATAAGAAAAATGAGGCAAAGAAGCAGACAGACTTGATCAACAGGCTGGGACTGCTTTATTGTACTAAAAGGGCTCAACCTTTCCTTAGGATGAAGGTTGTACAGGCTTGAAGGGGCTGAGGGACAGGTATGCACATGCACATAGTTGCAAATAGACACACACACACAGAGACACATACACGTAGACACACACACACACACACACACACACACACACACACAGAGCTAACAGGAAGTTACAGCTATTCTTTGCAGCTGGACTGGATCTGGGAACATCATTTCCTTGCTTCAGCGTCTCTAGTGCAGGGAGTACAGATGTGTGCCACCGCAGCTGTATTTTTAAGTAGTGTGTGTGTGTGTGTGTGTGTGTGTGTGTGTGTGTGTGTGAAGTGACAAAATAACTAGGAATGAAAAGAAAATGTATCGATGCAAAAAATGCAGAAAAACTTGGTTGTTACTGAGTCTGGTAGGATAATACATGTCTTAGTTAGGACTACCATTGCTATGATCAAATACATGACCCAAGAAAGTTTGGGAAAGAAGGGTGTATTTGGTGTTCACTTCCATATTGTAGTCCATTAGTGAAGGAAGTCAGGGCAGGGATTCACTGTGGGAACCTGGAAGAGCTGATGCTGAGGTCACGGAGCGGCGCCGCATACTGACTTTCTCACCATAGTTTTTCCAGCCTATTTTTTTCTTGACAGAACCCGGGACCACCAGCCCAGGGGTGGACCCTCACATGATAACTGGGCCCTCTTGCATCAATCACTAAATAAGAAAATGCCCTACAGCTGAAACTAATGGAGACAGTTTCTCAATTGAGGTTCCCTCCTTCTAGATGACTGAAACGTGGCCTGCAGTTGTATCAAGTTGACATAAAACTAGCCAGCATAGTATGTATTCTATATATTCAAGAAAAATGGTGGAATTCACTGTTCTTCTCATGTTTTCAAAAGTCGGAACATCTCACAACTAAAAGACAACAGCACAGGGGTTGGGGATTTAGCTCAGTGGTAGAGCGCTTGTCTAGCAAGCGCAAGGCCCTGGGTTCGGTCCCCAGCTCCGAAAAAAAAAAAAAAAAAGACAACAGCACAAAATCATCTGAACAGCCCTGTAACATACAACTGTTATTTCTTAAAGACTGAGAAGCTGAGGCCAGTGTAAGATCTGGAATCTGCCCAGTGTACAGTTCCTTTGCAACACTCTAGTGGGTCAGGCTTCGGTGTCTGCCCCTCCAAATCCTGTCCACTTCCCACATTAAAGAGTATTCACATCAGCTAGCATAAGGAAGAAAATCTAAACAAATCTCTAGCTTAGAGAAAACAGATAAAAACCATTTACCATCTGACCAGGAAAGGAGCTATGGTTTGATGCTCAGAGCTGCTGATAGAAGCGCAGGGTTGACACTGGGCTGGTGTAGGGCAAACAGTACACAACATGGGACTGGCTGCCTGGAGCTTGGGACTGGAAAAGACAATTCTGGAACTACAGTTAGGAGCAGGTGGTAGTGAAGCTCACCCTAGCCAGAGAAGCTGGACTGCTTTGAGCGGTGTTTGGGATGAGTTACTACTTGACCACAGGGAGACTAGGAAGCCTGACCATTTAGCAGGACTGAATTATACACCCAAGAATGACAGGGAAATGAATAGGAACTGAGTTAACGGTATCTAGGGAAAGAGACCAAAAGTAATTTAAGACGACAGAGTAGTAATTTTACTCCATTTATTTCATTAAAAATTCTGAATGCCAGCTCTGTAACAGGCGCTATGCTACTCACTACATTAAAAGAAAAAGTAAGGACTGAATTGATACTGTCAAAAACACTGAAAGTTCTGAGTATCATTGTCCTCTTTCAGTTATGTGACAGCAGACAGCGATTTCACATGCATATTCAATACCTAACCTCTTAATTAATAACCATGCTAAGTTTGGAGAGACAAAGATGCCAGTCCAGAATTCAAAATCAAGAAAACACTGAAGGTCAAAACAAAGGGCATATTGAATAACAGAATCCAAAGTTCCTCGCATGAGGACCCTTGGACTTGTCAGGCTCAACACCGAGGCAAGCAGCTGAGGCTGGAACAGAAGTCACAGCTGGGCTATCTTGGCTTCTCACTTCCACAGGCAGCCCAGCTCCTTCCTTCTTTATTTCAGGCCATGAGACTGACCGCTTGGCAAAAGCCCTCTGGTAAGGAGGTGTGGAGACGCTCTGAGGTAATCATGCAGTGGGGGAAAGAGTTGGCAAATGGTCAATTTACAAAGACAAATATAGGTTCATTGACCACCTTACAGTTAAAACAACATGAAATCTGGTTAGTCTCGAGGGGAAGCACATCCACCTCCATAGGGAAGAAAGTAACATAAGGACCCGTGTTCAAGTGCACAAGGCCCCTCTACACTCTGTGCCCATGAGGCTTTCGAGAGTTTACTATACTTGTTTCCCAAATTATAGTCCCCAGATGAGCTGCGGTAAGGGCTCAATTTTCAATGCTATCTGGACTCTGTCAAATCTACAAACTCTCACTTCCTGGAGATGGGACAAAGGAGTCACTTTTATTATATTATCTTTGTAGATCTCTACAGATTAGTGTTGGGCTGGGATGGTAGTTTCCTGAAAACAAGATCCAAGTGTAAATAAATCTTATGAAATCATCAAAAAATGTTTTCAAATTTGAAAATGGTACTGGAAAAAAATACCAGAATTTCAAAAGCGCTCTTCACAATCATTTGTGTTACACTGTCTATATCACAACCGGGAGTGGGGTGTTTTTGTTTTTTAGTCACCAGAGAAGTACTGTGTTGCAAATGCCCTGTGGTTATAGCAGAGCAGAGAGGTGAAAGACCTGGGTAGACACCTCATGCAAAGCTGATTAACAAAGGTCCCATGGGTGTCAGTTCATTGTCACCAACACTGGTGCTGACAGGGTTAGGTGTTTAATTATATTTTGTGGAAGTGGGGAAATGATAGTTTCAGATAATTAAACTGTAGCAGAAAGTAGCAAAGGAATTATATAATGTGGTATCTGCCAGGTGACCTGGTCCTTAGTGACAGAGAAGAGAAGACAACCATTCTCTACTCATGCACTTCCAATCGGGCCTTGTACACAGCATCAGTTCAAATAATTGTCAGAATAAGGTTCAGAGAAGAAGGAAGCAGGATTCTGCCTGAGCTGTGGCAATGTTGAACTGCAATAGCTGTTCATTGTGTTGTGCACTGTCTTGTTAGAGTAAGAATCTACCTCTGATCATTATAGGCAAGGCTACAGGTTGAGCATAAATATATAAATGATATGTAAAAACACAAATTTATAAATTATTTAGTAACCAACACTGATCAAGAGATGGGTTACGAGCTAATCAAAATTTTTTATTAGAACTGGGGATATAGCTCAATGTTATTGTACTTGCCAAACATATAAGGCTCTGGGTTTTTTTATTTTGTTTTGTTTAGACAGGATGTATGTATGTATGTATGTATGTATGTATGTATGTATGTATGTATTTTTCCTTCCTTCCTTCTTTCCTTTTTTCCTTCCTTCCTTCCTTCCTTCCTTCCTTCCTTCCTTCCTTCCTTCCTACCTACCTACCTATCTACACACACATACACACATATATCCCTTGCTGTATGGGAACTCACTATGTAGGTCAGGTTGGCCTTATAACTACAGAGATCTACCTGCCTCTGCATCCCAAGTACAAAACAAAACAAAATACCACATCATGCTAGAGAGGTCCTAGTTTTATTTAACCTTTAGTACTTCATATTAACAACAACATTAACAACACACAATCACACACCCAAACACACACACATATCACACAGACATACACTCACACTCACTCACACAGACATACTCCTCTACACACACAAAACACACACACACTCACTCACTCAACTCCTAAAGACTGGTAAAATGAAAACGGTAATGACATCTTATTTGGGTCATTCATATGTTTTATATTATTATTTAGAAATAATTTGTAGCATCAAAAACTTTTACTAAAAGATATATAGTCAAGTTAAAAAGAGCTGGTTAATAGCTACTTTCCAACTTCCATTTTGCTAGATTGCACCTATTAAGCTTTTATGAAGAAGCTAACTTTGCCCTTCCATCTTGTTTCCAGCCCAAGGAGCTTGAGAACTTAAGTTAGTGATGTTCAGAGTTCCCCATGGTGCCTCGTACCCACCAATTCTCTGGGCCTGAAGTTTATTCCCCCACCAGACACAGCTTTCCTTGTCTCCTGCAGAGTTCCTAAAAGCTCCATTAAACCAGTTTTAATTACACGGCATGTTTTTAAATTATTGCTATAATTGTCTTTACTTTACACAAGAGTAAACAGACTACGAGAGTTTCACTAACAGGCACAAGGTTGCACAGAAATTAATTTTTAAAACAGTGACAAAAATATCTCATGAGACCTTTGAAATTAGTTTAATGGGGAAAAAACCAACATGAATTTTATCACTTGTTACAATGTGATGTAAACATAATTCACTTCATTCAGACAACACAAGCAATAATGAATGCTTGCACTTAGCAATTTCATCCCATGGCCTCTGAGGCCCTATGGGATTTTCAACAGCACTGGGAGTAGAGCTCAGTTGTGCACGCAGACAGCCTTGATCAGACAGCACCAGCATTTCTGAAGTAAATAGCACAGAAAGAGACCTCAGGTGACAAAAGCAGCCACCAGCAAAATCTCCTTCTTGCTTCCCAGGCATCGGCATATTCACATAGTTCTGAGGCCACGGGGTAATTACTAGAAAGCTGTGGGGAGGAACTACTGATAAGGTTAAGAACCTGACTCTATTGTTCAGACAAGAAATCTTGGGAGAGCAGATCATTAATCCAGTCTCAGTTCGGTCATGGGTTAAATGGAAATAATCTTGCTTGCTTTAACTCACAGGCTTCATAAAACGGTCCAAACACTTATGCAAGAATAAAGTTTATTGTGTTTGAAGTGGGGAGAGGGGAAATCAGCAGTTTTCCTAAGGAAAGTTAGAATAATATGGTTTCGAGGCTTTTGTTAACAAAGACTGACAGAAAAAAAGGATGAGATTATCCCTCTTAAATTTCTACTTGGGCGAGTAGGAAACCAAGAAACTGAAAACTTTGCTGGTGACATATCTTTTTAATAATCGAAGTCCTTAATTAAAAATGAATGCTCTAACAGGGACAGAGGGAATGAGTGGGTGCTGTAATGATCCTTTAGGCCAGTAACGCTGGCATGTGGCTCTTCTTTGGCAGAAGTGCCCACTGTACCTGTCAAAAGGTCATGTGAACATGTGATGAACATGCAACAGTGAGAGTGACTTTTAATGCAAACTACAGGGTGGTACAACAAGCATGTGTCCAAGTAGTTCATCCATGACAGCAAATATGTTCCCAGCACAGGACACTGGTGGGCAGGGGAGACGAAGGGGAAGGGGAATTGGGAATTTTACTGTGGGTCCAAAGGTGGTTTAAAAACAGAGTCAGGTAAATAAAATCTAGTCCCCCATTATGGTGTTTCTGGAAGGAAATAAGGCAAGGCTTCGAGACCTGGATTGAACCTGGATGATTTCTTAAACATGATGCCAAAAGGAAAGAAACAAAAGGGGATGATACCGAAATTAAATTTCCACTCATCAACAGATTGAAAAGCCACAAGCTGGATGGAGAATGTACTTGACAAGTAGTTTGTATCTTGAACATACACTGATCAGCAACAAAATGAAACAACTCTCTTTTAAAATGGGCAAGGACATGAAGAGACACTGCTCCGAGATCACGTACAACTAAATGCTAGGGTGCACATGAGACCGTGCTCGGCGATGCTGAACATGACAGAGTATGGATGGAAAACCTCAGCCAATTATCATCTCACTTGAATGGCTGCTGTGAGAAAACGGTGCAGTGAGAACTCCAAGTTGGGTCCTTGTGCCTGCATGGCTGTTGGTGGTAAACAGTGCAACTGCCGTGGAATCCATAAGGCAGTTCCTCAAAAACCTTACAAGTCTCACTGCCACGTGACTGAGCAATCTCAATGTTCATCTAAAAGACCCAAAAGCAGGTCTTGAAGAGATTCATAAGTCACAGCAGGGCCTGTGCCAACTGCCAAGAGACGGAGGCAGCCCAACTGTGTTCCAGTGAGTGATGAGGATAACTAAATGGGGGATGTACACACAGGGAAATACCATGTAGCTTGTAACACAGAGAAAATCCTGTCCTGTACTACAACATATACAAACCCTGACAACACTGTACAAACAATGTTCAACAAAACAAAATAAGTCAGTCACATAAGATCAAATACTGTGAGATTCCCTGTAATGGGTCATAGTCAAAATCACAGGAAATACAAAGATGTTTATCAGGAGCCAACAGGTTAGGGATGGGGGAAGAGCAGCGCTGTTTAATAAACACAGAGTTTCAGTTTGAGAGGATAAAAATGTTCTGAAGGGAGCCAGTTTATACCAGAGGAAAAAACCAACCCTTTGGGCCTTCAAGATGGCTTAGGGGGGTAAACAGCATTTGCCACCTAGCCTGATAAACTTAGTCCGATCCTTGGATCCCACTGTGAAAGGATTTGGACCAGCTTTGCAAGGTGCCTTCTGATCTCTACACAGGCACAACATTCATCTATTCTCTCTCTGTCTCTGTTTCTCTGTCTTTCTGTCTCTCTGTCTCTCTCTGTCTCTCTGTCTCTCTCTGTCTCTCTGCCTCTCTCTGTCTGTCTCTCTGTCTCTGTCTCTCTCTCTCTCTCTCTCTCTTTCTCTCTCTCTCACACACACACACACACACACACACTCAAGGAAATAAGCAGCTAACCTAAATGGTAAATTATATCTATTCTTTCTACAATAAGAGAACGCCTATTTTAAGAAGTAAAGCTGTGAAATCGTACTTCAGGTTCTGTTGTGACCTAGATCTGCATTTATCTAAACAACCAGTGAGTCAGGAAGGAGACTAGAAGCTGCACATAAAAACTCCTTAAGAGAGGAGACATTTCTCCCATATACCTGAAAAGACTAACAACAACAGCAACAAAAGATTACATTCTGAACATCTGGCAGGCAGCTAGGGCTCTGACAGTGACACAAAACAGATACCAAAGGCTGTCAAGACCAGCAGCAGCAGACGTCAGCTCTGGGGCTGGTGCCGTGCATTGCTGTAACGCATTTATGACTGTGCTCTGGGCTTTAACAAATTTTTTACAGACACAAAGATGTAACAGCTTTAACCTGATCCCACATTGAAGGCAGATGACAGGAGGAACCAGATAGGATCTCATGCATCAGTGAACTGCTATCGTCACAAGAAAAGACAAAAGTGGGGCTGGACCTCAGAGGAAGAAGTGAGCAAACAGTCAAGGGCAAAACAGACCAAGAAACAGCTCCTTGCCACCAATCTAAAATCTGTCAGGAGCAATTCTTATCTCCCGTGTGTAATGATAACTGAGCTGTAGGCACCTCACATAAATGACCTCATGTAATGCTTCCACAGTATCTCCTGCACGAAAGGAACTCAGGAGGCTGGGAGGGACTAAGAGAATGGCTCAAAAACATCATATTCTTGAGGGCAGGCCTGTGTCCCAACCTAAGACATGGATTCTTTTACAAAAAGTTGCCTGAAGCTCTTACAGCCAAGCTTGCTGCCTGGTGAGGCAGTACTGTCAGTTATCTCCCTCAGAGGACAGGCACTCGATCAGAACCAGGTTCCCAAGCACCAACACAACACGGAAAGCACACAACTAACTAATCTAGGACTGTGGCTTTCAGATGTTGGGGATGGGTCACTGCATATATTTCCCTTCCAGGAAAGTCATCTTGGTTCAAACGTTAGTGGAATTCTACAGTGCCAGCACCACCCTGAGTCAGTCACGGAGATGCTCACAGGACAAAGACCCGCTGCCTGGTTCGAAGGGCACCGGCACATGGTGAAACCTGTGTCCAGCCTCTCACGAGGGAATTCCTGACTGCTTTGGGGGAGCTCCGGCCACTCAATCCCCTAAATACCTAGGTCTGAAACTTGAGTGCTAAGCTTCAACAAAGCCAAGGAAGATGAACTTGGCATTGGGGTTTGGATTTGGGGCCAAACCCAGGTCTGTCAGTTGCAGTTGAGAATGCCGGGCCGCAGCTGATCAGCCTTCCTCGAGTGTTTCATATGTGATGTGAAAACCATAGCCACTCGGAGCTTGGATTGCTGGTGTGTAAAGAAACGTCGCCAATCTTGTCTGATAGTGGCCCTACTTCCCTCCTGGGCTTCACTTACTTTCCACAATCCTGGGCCCCACACGTGTGGATTATCTGTGATAATCGCACCCCAGTCTGCAGGCGGTCCTACCTTCCTGTTCTCCTTACCTGGTACTCTGTTCCTGGCCAGTGAGCTACTTAGCTTCCTCCATGTTTTTGACCCTGCCTTCATGTGCTCAAAAACAGAAGTGAAATGTCCCACTGGCTCTGGAGGTTGATGGGCCACACTTTGAGAACTATTCTGTTCACTGGTAAGTTCTGTAACCTCTGACTTAGGATTAAAAAATGCATAAAACGCATGCAGGGAGACTGAAGACACCTTAAACTCTTACTATGGGGAAGAGCAAAAGCTAGAGAGGTAATGTCAGCATAGCACTGCAAGCCACAGACACTGCTCACAGGGGAAGCAGTAATTAAACTTAGGAAAACAGATTGCAGATTCTCAGGGGCCTGAAGAACAGGAAGGAAGTTTCATAGGTTCTTTTGCTATGCAATCCAGATTATCTACCTGCTATAATGTCACTTGCTAAAGAACAATCAAAACATGGGCCTAAATAACTTACAAGTTATTAAGCACACAACACAGCACCTGACACAGAGGAAGGGAAGCAATGAACATGAGGAGGAGTTCTCAGAGATTCCACACGGCAGAGAAGCAGTCACGACTGACACAAAAGACAGACATTCTTTAGCCCTACAGACGCATCAAAACTTTTCCAAGTCTGGTTCTCGCGTCTGAAATTCCCACTTGTGAGAAGGAGTGCTACAAATCCCACTTGGGCTGAATAGTGAGTTCCGTGGGCTACACAGTGAGACCCTGTTTCTAAAGAAAATGAGCTTGGTGGTGGCGGCTCACACCATTAGTCCCAGGCACAGGTGGGCGGATGTCTGCTGTTGAGGCCAGTCTGTTGTACAGAGTGAGTTCCAGGACAACCAGGGCTACACGGAGAAACCCTGCCTTGAAAAACAGAAACAAACGAAAGAAAGAAATGAAGAAGCGTCGTAGCATTCCAGCTCTAGCCATCAGATGCCAATCTCTCTCCCTCAGACTTTTGTAAACTATAAGATCGTTGCTTCTGAAATTGTGAGGGCTTCCATCCCCAGGATGCGCCCACATCTGTACTGGATTTGTTAACATTCAAGGTAGCAGACACTGCGGGACACTGAGCACCTGAAGAAGGCATAAGAACTACTGAGCTGAGAGCAACTGTGACTCAAGACGCCATGAAGAAAACACTCATCCCGCCTACCACCCATCTCACCCAGGACGAGCATGGAAAAGGCTCGAGGTCCAAGCATTCCAAGGTTTACCGAAACATTCAGAAGCCACCAACACATCCATTTTCAAGAGGCCAACAACAGGAGACTTGCTACTTCTTCTCTAAATGCACTAATGTTTCAGCGAAGGGAGAGACGTTTGCTGGCGCTGAGAGGGAGGTCTGGCTCACACGGCTCTGTGCCTCAAACGTGAAGCACACCCTTCAGCTCATGGCACGCCTCCATTGCTGTAATTTTCCCAATTCAGCCTCACTTGCTTGAATGGGAACCTTCAATATTAAAACGTGAAGTGCTAAAGAATGCAGTGAACGTCTTTCATGTATGTTTTACCTATAAATTAAGACCAATAATATATAAATGTATAGGAGAAACCATAAAGAAAATAGAGTATATGAAGCACTTAGCAGAGTATACAGTAAACCTTTTGAAAAGGGAAAAAGCGAAACTGGGAATTATATTTCAGTGTTCTAACACACAGGCTCATTGTGTGAGCTACTACTCTGATCTCCAGTTCAGAAACTGCTTTAGCTTGTAAGCGCAGGACACAGTGTGAGGAAGAAGCACCCTTCCTGGTTCAGTTTCTCGCCTTCCCCTCCCCCTGGCCATGAGTACAGCGCTTCTGTGCTCTCCATGGACTTTGCAGTTCTCTCTGTTGTTCCCTTCCTTTCCCCCTTTCCCCCTCATACGCCCCCAGCCCCCAGTTTCTCTGTCTCAATATCCAGCCCAGCCTGCTCCCAAAAATCAGAGCAATCTTCCAAATGCTGTTGTGGTCAGCGGGCATACCGTTCATGGCTCACACAGACTCCGATTTAAGACGGATCATAATAGAGAGTTTGTTACACTTATATCTGTTTAAGATACCAACAACCTCCCCACTCCATGAAAACCAACTGACTAATCTTAACTGAGGATGTAAGCAACAGACACAATATGTGACTATGACATTAGACATACGTTGGCATTAGGGGCTGGAGAGAGTGCTCACTGCTCCTGTAGAGGACCCAGGTTTGTTTCCTAATGGGGAAATCAGGTGACTCAGAACCTCTTAAGACTCCAGACCTAATGGTCCCTGATCTCTGAGGGTAACTACAGGTACATGGCACACATAAACTCATGAAGACACACACATACCCATGCACAATAGACAAATACATAGATACATAGGTAGGCAGGTAGGTAGATACATAAAAAGATGTAAAACAATAGACAGTCTTTTAAATATTGGAGAAAATTTGCTATGAAACCATGAGCAGTTAACCCTGAGCAGAAGCAATGTGGACATTTAACATGTAGCACACACATGCTCTACCACAACGGCACACATTCATAGTTAATCACAGTTCTAAAACTGAGTTCATATATTACTGTGATTAAATTCAAAGAATATAAAAATTGCTAATGAATACATCCATGTAATTTCCAGAAATGGCTATGGCTTTTTACCTTGGCTCTTAATCATGGACAAGGGCAACTTATGGTAGTGAGGATATTTAGATGTATTTATAATTTGGATTGCTTTAAAGAAAAACAAACAAACAAACAAACAAACAAACAAACACAACCCAAAGAGGCAGCCTGATCCAGCAGGTTCTAGTTCATCCCCACAGTTCCATTGTCATCCAAGTTTGAGAAGTGGTATTGACAAGATGACAGACATCTGCTGGAAAGCAACTCTAACTGCACAACAGAAACAAACACAGTGAAGGCAGTGGCTTCTCTGGGGAGTCTGTGACGCATATGTTTACCAGCACATATATTTCCTGGAAACTAAATGCACAGACTGGATAATACGCTATGCAGGACCACTGCATTAAAATGCCCAGGCTGCAGAAAGAGCAAAGTTTGTGCCAGTTATCTTGAGAGAGGAGCCAGGAGTGTGCTTGCTTAAACCGGGGCTGCTGCATATGTCCTGCTAGCACAGGACCAAACCTGATTTGAGTCATTCTGCTGAAAATGAAAAGGAAGTCACACTGCATCGGACTCTGAGTAAACTGACCCGTAGATAAAGGTACTCATGAAGGCTCTTATCGGTTCTAAATATTGTACATTTTAACTGGATAAAAAGGAGCTCTGGTTCTAACACATTAATTTTTTAAAAGTCAAACAGATGCTTATACTACTGAGGGTCTCGTGCTGTCAACTGAGCAATAATTTCCAAAATATGTGTTTAACAAGGAAGTTGTTGGTGACGCTTGCAGAAGCCGAGTCCCCCAACCTAATGAATCAAAGGTGCAGGCTCAGATGGTGGAGGCTGAGGACCAATCCCAATACTCTTTAAGGACTATTTACAGGTTAGGGAGAGCAGGCTTCTTCCTGCTGCTCTTTTCCTTAGTGATACACTGCTTTCACCTACATCCAAAATGCTGACTTCTCAGCGGTAAAATTAATCTGAATACCTTCATTCTAATGTAAATACCTTTCTCTTTTCATCACAGCGAAGTCACAAATAATGCTAATAAATACCCAGGAGACCTACTTCTCAATCATGATGCTGAAAGGCAAGCATACTGCACACTGAGTGTTAAGGATTTTGGTGCAGAAACTACGAACATATTCTAGTTTTCTAAAAACGCTCTAAGGCTGACTCCAGGTAAAGGTGCTGTGAGGATCCAGCACGCGTCCACCTTGCTCATGCCCAAGTACCCCTACTCTCACTTAAGGGAAATGCCTTAGCTCACTGCTGTTTAGATCATTAAACGATATCACATTCTGCACCAACGCTAAAGCAGCATTTGACTGCATGCAGCAAGACCTGAAGATCCGTCGTAGGCAACAGAAGCCTTACCTGGGAACCCCCCGTGGACCATGCTGCAGGACGGCTCCCTTCAGGGCTGCTGCATTCCTCACAGGTCGATGCTGGAAGCAGTTCCACTCTCTCCACCGACTCTGTCCTCTCTTCTCACGACCTTGGGCCTATAGTCTTTTTTCCCTCAGATTTTATTCTTTTAAAGGGCAACCTGTCATTGTGTTCTACTGTGGGAAATAATCAATTAAGCTCATTTCAATCTCTTCCCCAAGCTCACAGTCACATCTGCCGGTAGGCGAGAGCTGCCTGGAGAGGTCTGCCAGCGAAAGGCAATCCCTGGTCCTCCAGTCAGAGTCTCGGATGCTGCAGGCTGCTTCTGGCTCTGACGCTCGGTCACCCTGCACACATAGGGACTGCATGCTGTAGCCTGTGACACCAGTCACCCTGTGCACGCAGGAAAGAAAGCTCTATTTCAGAGGCAATACAAATGCCACTACTTATTTTGTAGCCAACTTCAATTGATGCCGTGTTAATGGCCCATTTTCCTGCGGAGAAGCAGTGCTTTGGGGGACACGATCTTTCCCATGCAAATTAAAGGCAGCTATGGATTTAAGCCTGCTCCCAGTTCAGACTAGTCATCAGCATTTTCTCTTCCTTACTGCTTCCAGCACAAAATCAGCTTTGTCAGAAAGCCATCAGTGCAAACTATAATGCCTTAATTATGACTCATTAGAGTCTCTGACACTTTAAATACACGTTAGCTTTGGGAGGAAAACTAAAATGGGAACAAAGGTGATTCATAGAAACTGTTTTTTTTTTTTAAAAAAAGCTAAAGCCACTTCTCCCGCTCTACCTAGCCTAGCCCAGCACACCTAACCCACATATGGCAAACCGCAAAGATTCTGGTCATTATATTACAATCCAAATCAGTCAATCACTTCAGTGTTGTCCAACCTTTCTGTGTAAGCTACAGATAAAACACTCATTTTGTGATTACTGCTTCATAAGCCAGGTGGGAAAAAAGTCAAGGACATACACGGCAATTTAAATGTAGCTCAAAGCTGTTCAACAATACTGTTTTAAAATGTATACTTCTGTTAAATTCACCTGAACTATAGAAGCTTAGAACATTCTCACAATTTAAGAAAGCTAAAATAGGAAACCAGTATTACCAGCCTCTAATCATATAGCTAGGATATAAATATTGCTTATTTCACTTAGTTATAAATAGGAAAGTCCATAAAAGGACAATTAACTATGTAAGACATAAGGAAAATCACTCTGAAAAACTAAAACAATTTAGTCTTAACTGGTATCCTTCTATTTTGTATTGTCAAAAATAAAAAGGCATTATTTAGCGAAAGCTGGCAGGTGCTACTCACCCTGCCTGCCATTGGTGAGCATCCTCAAAGCTCCATGCTGGGTTAGCAACTACTGTTGACTACAGTGACACCTATTGGTGAGGCAGAGATCAGCCGAGGAGGCCATGGATGCACAAGAGACCTTTGTTCCCCAAGTGTTTGCTCCACACTAAAAACAGAGGCGAGCACTGGGTGCAGGGTTTAAAAGTGACACCCGGGTCTACCTCTGCCTCATCAGTACCCCATTTTGTGATTTGGGGCAAATTAGTGACTCTTGGTCTCGGGATTCTCAGCCACAAAATTTGATAAACCTCAGGTGCACTTTGCAACACTGAAATAGCCCACCCCCAAATCAGAGAAGACAAGTGATTTTCTTTCCCTTCTTTAGAACAGCATGCTACTTGATTTCCACTCCTCCTTTAGTGGAGACCTGTTCATAACTTCAACTATCCCTCGCATGCATATGATTTGAATATATGTATCAAGTACAACTGTATGTAACAAATGCATAAGTCAGTGATTTTAATGCATTTAAAGAACTGTAGTGGTTTGAATGGGAAGTGTCCCCCATAGGCTCAGGTATTGGTCCCTAGTTAGTGGTGCTGTCTGGGGAGGTTCTGGAACCTTTGCAAGAAGAAGCCATGGACTGAGGGCAGGCTTTGAGAGTTTATGGCCACACTGGACTTGCAGTTCATACTCTCTGTTCTCAGCTTCCTGTTTTTGCCTCCATGCCTTCCTTCTGGTTATTGGCTCCGGTCCTCTGGAACCAAAAGCCAAACACACTCTTTCTTTCCTAAGTAGCTTCTGTTCATTACAATGTATCACTTTTAGAACAAGCCTCAAAATTCCAGGAAGCCTAAACCCACCCCTAAAGCACTTCGGTGAGTAGGATTATCCCTTCAAGTCCCAATAAGTAACAACTGAATCCCTATTTCTAATGAGTCCAGTGGACGCCTGGCAATGGCTGGAGCCATGGTCACACCTAAAGTGGTTGGAAAGATGCTGTTGCCATCTAACTGTATCTAGCCCATGCAGACCTGATGTACTGATATGTATCTTCCCGTGCAAAGACAGTCCTACGACAAAGAGTCACTCAGCTAAGACAGTGGCACATGGCATGGCCCTACACAGAATGGGGGTAACCACCAATCAGAGCAGTGGAAGGTAGAGTTCTCTACTCTCTTTTTATTTTCCAAAATTTCATTTACAAGTCAAAAGAATGTCAAGTTCTCATATTAACCAACAGTATATTTCACTTAGGATTTGGGTTAAAACCACATTACTCTTCTGGACTGCTTTAGAGACCCAGAGCCCTAGTGTGAGACAAACACACAGCTACTGGATATCCCAGCTGTTACACACTCCTGACTGCAGTGCTCCTATGGTTTCTAGTTTTTCTCTTATTAGGAAATTAGTGGCCCATACTGACAAGGGGTGTATGTGTGTGTGTGTGTGTGTGTGTGTGTGTGTGTGTGTGTGTGTGTGTGTGTGTATGTATGTGTGTGTGTGCATGCACAATTCATATACTCCTGCATATGGTAGCCAAAAGAATTTTAGGTTTAAAATTCTTTTAAATAGACTGACAACTGCGTCTTCTGTAACTGCTCTTCCTGTCCTTCTGTTTTCGGAGGAATGTGGGGACTGAGCTCCAAGCTCTACTAGCTTCCTAGGATGGTGGCATTTGAAAATGTCCCTATATTCTTCCAAACCTGACACAGATTCTGTTTGTCTGAGAGAGGTTTTTGCCCGTGCATGAAAACATACAAGAATTTCCTACAAGACTATTTTTAAACTACAAAAAGTACATGTACTTGATTTTATATATGCACATCAAGAGCTTTTGAAGACATCTGATGTGGAACAACTAACTGCTGATAAGCAAACTCTGTGGAGTAGTTTAGCAAAGACATGGCAAGTATTAAACACAGAGGCAGTGGCTACACGGCTCTTGCAGAGAAAGTGAACTAGGATCACCCTGTAAGGGCCAACAGTTATTGTCTGAGTTCTAGTGCACTAAGTTTTTATCGATTTTCACTTCTATACTTATAAATACTTGAATTCTTAGTAACAGTTCTGTTAATAAACTTCATCTCCCATAAGTCCAGCACTCAAGAGGCTGAGACACAAGAACCAGGAGCTCAAGATCAGCCTGACCCACATAAGACGACTATTTCAGGAAAACAGAACAAGTCAAAAATGAAACAACAAAAAACAAGCAGGAGCTGAGGCAAACCATGAAGTGATGATGTCTGATAATCAAGGTCGCATGCTCTGCATAAACCAGGTCACCAGGGGAGGCTATCAGCACACTTCACGGCTGAAAAGCAGTGCTAGGTAAGTCCTCAAGCAACACCTGAGTACTGAGTACACACAATTGGTGTCAAGTAGACACCAGACAGCCACACGAATACATTACAGCCCGCAACCAACCCCAAAAAAAGGAGAAACAAGATAGAAAAGCAAACCACAAAGACAGCTCTGTTCTGGAATTCTCATAGCAGGGAAGGGAAGGACCCCACCAGGGGAGGATGGGGTTGCGTGTATACCCAGTTCTCCACTGAAGGCTGGGTAACCAGAGTGACTCAGGAGCAGTTTATCACGCACTTCCAGCAGCTGAGATGGCCTTTCCAGCCAGCGGCTGGGGTGAGGTGGGTGTAAGAGTCAGGCTGCTGGTGAGAGACTTCCACACAGCAGGCCTGCTGAGGGAGAGGGACTTACCTTTCCCCAGCATTGAGAGCAGCAATTGGTTACCAAATAACTAAAGGTCAGCGCTGAAATTGTATTCATACAAGCAACACTAAATGGACTTAGAAGGTTGTATGTATATTTAGGAGGTGATGATTTTTGAGAGGGAAAGAAGAAAATGAAGGGAATGATGTAATTGGATCTTAATCTTTAAGAAGTGAAAGCAGCACAGAGAACTGGCTAGATGTGGAAGTCAGCAGGAAAGGGCCTGTGCATAGCACAGCAATCTCATCCAGCGCGCCCCCCCCCCCCCCGTCTCCCATTGGGATCAGACACCCTGTGTCACGGATGCTCCCACTACTGAAATTCAATGCACCCACCAAAAAAATCGGCTCTGTAGCCACCCACCTCCTGGAACTTAAGAGAGTTTAACAAGACAGATATTGATCTGACAGGTCTATCGAGAGCTATGCTATGGTACATGCTATAAAACGATAAGTGAAGGCCACGGGTTTAGCCCATAACACTGGGCTAAAGAATCAGGTGCAGCTCCCAATGCTGACAAGAAGTGAAACAAGGTCTAACAGCCTTCAAAGTCTTCTGAATACCAAATGGGACTGCATTTGAAGCTTTAAGGAGAAATGTGCCATATACTCTGTCCTCAATAAAACCTTGGTCTGTTGCCATGTTACTGTAACTATGTATACTGGCTAGTTTTATGTCAACCTGGCAGAAGCTGGAGTCATCAGAGAGGAGGGAACCTCAATTGAGAAAATACCTCCATAAGATCAGGCTGTATTTTCTTAATTAGTGGGGAAGGCCCCAGCCCACTGTGGGTATTACCATCCCTGGGCTGGTGGTCCTGGGGTGGTAATGCCCATTCTGGGCCACCCATGGGGACCGAGTCAGTCAGCAACACCCCTCCATGGCCTTTACTCCAGCTTCCGCTTCTAGGTGCATGCCCTGCACGAGTTCCTGTCCTCACTACTTAAGATGATGAGCTGTTCTATGGCACTGTGAGTGAAATAAGTCCTTTTCTCCCCAAGTTCCTTTGGTCATGGCGTTCTATCACAGCAACAGAAACCCTCACTAAGACACTATGGGATGAAGAACGTAGCTACAGACACGGAGGCCAGGAATGAAAATGCATCTGTATTACCTGTTGTGAAGACTTTTTTTTTTCAATTGGCCCCTAATATGTCATGAAATATGTTCCACAAGGCAAGGTAAGGCATCTAGATGCCTCATCTATTACGCGGTGGATACTAGGTGTAGTATTTAATTCTGATGACGTGAGCACTGCTTACTAAGGTTGCGTCAGTAAGAATCCTTGCTCTTCTATGCCAATCATGGTGCTAAATTCAGCAGCTGCCTGTGTCTGTGGCCTCTCTTCAGCACCATGTCACGGCTAAGCACTGAAAGAGGGAGGACAGCAGAAGTGTCCCAGAAACACTGTCTTAGAATCTCATGCAAGTATCTTCTGGAAATGGCCTTGCTGGGTCACTGGGCAGAGCTATTCCCATACTGCTCTTTTAAAGATTACATTTGAGTATGTGTGGGCATATGCACCAGTGGAGGTGCCCATAGAGAGGAGCGGCATTGATCCCCCAGGAGCTACAGCTACAGCTGGCTGTGAGCTGTCCCACATGAGTGCTGGGAACAACTGAAGGCCCATCGCAGCCGTGTGCACACAACTGCTGAGCCATCTCTTTAGCCCTCACATGATTATTAAGTAAATTCATCAGCACCCCCACCAATGGTTTTCCCAAGGTGGTTCTTGGAAATAGTAGAATCAGCAGAGAACTGTTTAGAAATATTACTTTTTAGGTCCTCCTACATCTAAGGACTCTGAGTCCGTGGCGGGACTGTCAGTCAATGCTTCACAAGTGCTTCTGATGAACTCTGAAATTTGAAAGCTGTAAGTCCAGATTAGTATTTCCCAAATGTAGACTATTACATAAACACCTTATAAGAAAGTTAACTGTAAATAAATCAACTATAACCAGCACTTAAAAACCAAAAAGGAATAAAAAGATAACAAAATAAATCACATTGTAAAGTAGTATTTTGTGCAACTTTTGTCTCAAATATATATGCATATTTCTACACATGCACCTCTGCTGGTAGTTATGATTTAGTCCTTACATGTCCCTCAAAATCTCATTTGTTAGGGCTGGAAAGACAGCTCAGTGGTTAAGACCACTTGCTGCTTTTGCAGAGGACCCATGTTCAAATCCATTGACAACCATAACTCCATTTCTAGGGAATTTGACATACACCTCTCAATTCTGTTGGCACCAAGCATGCATGTGGTACAGTACATATATACATTCATACATATAAAATTAAATAAATAAGCCTAAAACATGAACATCCCATTGGTTAAGGCCTGGCAACCAGTATATGGCTCTGATGGAAGCCCTGTAGACACTAGGCGGGATCTAAAGCTGGTGGAGACGGAATGCTTATGAAGTGACACTGGGACCCAGGCTCTCCTCTCTCTCTTATTCCACCTCCTCAAGTCTCTCATTTCTTCACCCTGTCTTCCCCTCTCGTCCATGCTCCATGACTTAACAGCTCCTGAGTCAAATGCTTCTACCCAATGCATTTCACAGACACAGGTTCAGATCAACAGGCCAAGGGATCTGATGGGAGACCTTTAAAGCTGACTGAAAAGAAACCATTTCCTCTTAAAAAGTTGACTGTCCCTAGCGCTGTCTCATGGGGATGGACAGTTGACTCACACAGTTAAAATGCTGCTGCCTGGCCGGGTCTCAGTGTTCTCAACTATCTCAAGACTGCGTGAGCCACGTGTGCCTAGCACAGGGTTCCGAGGATCCTATCTTAGTCTCTGAACCATTCTACTTAATGTGGTCTCACGCAAAGCACTGATTTTTCTCATACTACCTTTAGTATCTTATATTTAATTCTTAGTCCCACTGTATTTTCCTCCATGCTAATTACTATTAAACCAGCCGATGATGTCAGATCTATCCTTCATCAGAATATCAGCCAATGAGAAGAACATTCCCTGTCACTTTCCCAATACCTTTCAATAGTATTCACCCACCACAGCATCCATTCAGCAAACCCTACCTACATGAAGTCCAGAACTAACCAACTAATAAAGCCATTCAGTGGGCTTTGCAGTGTACCTCATGTCTGTGATCTTTCTTATAAATCAGCACTGCCTTGTGAGCCATCAGGTGAATTTAAGACACATACTTACAGCTACAGACCTTGGGAAAGTTATGAAATATATTTCATAAAATGAAACACATTTTATTAGGACAGGAAAAAGTCAGATAAACAACCTGTTTAATATTGGTGAACCCAATATTAAATTAGTGAGGATTACAGGACAAAGAAAACCTGTGGGATCTACTCTAAAGAGAGCACGGGAGGCCAGAGGCTTAGGTTGCAGGCATGCTGTGTGAGCTATTCAGCATTTCTGGGGATCAACAGTGAAATCAGTGGCGTGTGAGATTGGAGGGCTGTAAACATTGAGAATGACAAACATCACAGGCAAAGCAATGGAGAGAAGAATCTCAGACAGAAATGGATTTACTGGAGAAACCATGAAATGAAAGTTTCTGTAGTAAGGAGAAATGACAAGTTTTTCCACACTTAATGCAAATCAGTGACCGTTGTTGTGTATGTGTGGATGTACAGCACACATGACTTGGGGAAGAGGATGCTGTCATGCATATCTCACAGCAGGAAGAGTATTGTGAGTGAAGTCCACGCCACTTTGTAACTTTGTCTGGACAGTAGGTATTTTATGCTGCAGCAAGGCTCTTCCCGGTGCCAGTGTGGAAGCCCCATTCCTACTATTTGTTAGCTGTATGATACGGGTGCACTCCTTCATTTCTCTGAGGTGCAGTTTCTCTGCTCATCTGAAGCAGAGTACTGTAAGACATCCAGTCATTTGTCGATAAGCAAAATGAGCCACAAATAGATTAGACGAAGCACTGTGAGTGGCTGTGCCAGCATCTGTATGAGAACACGCGTGAGCTCCCCCACCAGCACCTGCAGTGGTGGCTCTCTGCAGTAGGAGCCTGATCTAGTTCTGTAGCACTGCGTCCCCACCTACGCTGCTGGCTCCGCCTAGGCAAAGGAGCGGACTCTTCATTTCACAGCTGATAACATTTCTACACAGCAGACTGCACTCCATCGAGCTTTGTTAACTACTGAAAACAAAGCAAGACAGAGGGTTCTACAGAGCCACAGAGAACACATCAAACTTCCATCAAGTCAACGTGACCACCAGCGAGATTCTTGTATTTCATTTCTACTTAGTCCCGCTTATAAAAATAGCAAAGTGGGCTCAACCATCATAAAGAGCAACAGGAACAGCAAAGCCTTTTAGAGATGAACCATGCTGCTTGTCAAAACCTGTTCCTTCATCCAGCCCTCACTATCAGCACATGAAGTACTGACTGACCACACTTAAGGTCAGAGTCTAGAAAGTGCTACAACCTACTTTCAACTCTCCATTTTTACATCCAAACACTTTCCTGTATTGAAGTAGGAGAAATTTTTAAAGAAAGATGTAACATACCTATACAATTCAAAGGACACAAAATTCATCCTTGAAAATGTCCGCCGACAACTTTTTGTACAAACTACATGGCACTGTCACTAATTACTTTTCAAACCACTTCCATATCCCACAGAGGAAACTGCATAAGTAGCAACCAGGCTTAACTATACACACTGTGCATGCAAAAGGAAATATGACGTCTTTAAATACAGCCTCTAGCAAACCTCTGTCCAAAGGTATAGCTGATTCAACTACTGCAAATAAAATCAGGAAACAGATTCCCAATGCCTCCGTAAGACATGGAGACCCCCTGTGCTGTTACACGAATCATGTCAGCATCCTGTAAAGGGAAGAATCCAGAAGCAGTGCCCGTGTCCAGCTCAGATGGTTAGGGCTAAAACCCAACACTCAGGGTTCAGCAGTTTTTTGTTTCATGATCAATTAGTAAAAGTAAACATCATATAACATAGCTTTCGTAAGTGTCCTTTGTTAATTTCAAATAGGAAAGCTTAGGAAATAAAAGCCACAGGAGTTTCAAATATTAAAAACAACTTTATTTTTAACGCATGTTTGTGCACATTTTTGAAGACGTGGCCTTGTATTTGTGATTCACGGTAGTCATGGCAGCATAATTTAATAAGCCCTGGATCTACCCTAAATAATGCAAAGGAACTCACTGTCGGTCAGGGCACTGTCTTCTTCACTCTCCTCAGTGTCTGCAGAGGGAGCTCTGTAAGGTGGGGGCAGTTTCATTGGCGGTGGAGCTGTTCCGTGCCTCTGAAGGTACAAAAGTCAAAAAGAGGGTTAGCTGGTTTTAGACAATCCTCTTCAATGACAAAAAAAAAAAAAAAAAAAAAGACAATCTGAAAATAGTCCGGATTCAGGTGTCTTCGACCATAACAAAAATACTGTAAAATAAATATAATTTATTTCCTCCAGCTCCTGTTATTTTATAAAAGTTTACGTTAGTTCAGCAATGCACCAAAGAATTCAAAAGCATAGCTTTGAAGAGCACTGCCCTTCCCAGAATACATCTCTTTCCCTTAAGAAAGGAAGCCATGTACACTCGCCTTCTGCCACGAAACTCAACCCTCTACACATCAGTAACGAAACAATTCATGGATTTTCAAAATAAGCATGAAGGTAACAATAACCCCAGGTATCGACTTTACAATTACTCAGGTGATTTTCATTGTAAGAATTACAGATTGTTCTATAAAATCTGAAATACCAGACTTTATAAATGGCAACGTGCTCTTCTGTAAGTTTGTAGATAGTCATACTAATTTAATGCTAAAAGGGAAGTGGCTACAATGAATAATTATTTCTGCATAAAGGTGCTCTGAATGTATATAGCAAATAACATAGTTTGAATCACACAACGTAACTCTCATAGATAATTAAAGTGAAACAAAATCCCATTGTTAAATTACCTTCACAGAATGAAGACACATTCTTGAGCGAGAGAAAAAATGAAACATGCCAAACTTCAGAGACGCCAGCTACTGCAGGTAGGACCTGAGAGGCCCAAACCATTCACAAACCCAAATGACTAGACTGGGATTTGTCTTCTGCAGGACTTCAGTAAAGTGAGTTCAATTATGCTTTACCTGACAAAACCACTAATGTAAGGTACTATCTCTGCTGAGTGGACACTGGCCCATTATACGCAAGTCACGCAGTGAGCTCCTCTGGAAGAGAAGGCACTATCTGGGATCTATAAAAGCAAGCACACCCATATCTTGAGAGTACGATGTCTGATGAAATCAGTGATTATATGTGTGGGAAATATAAAATATCAAAACACAAGTGTGATCGAAGTCAAATGTACAAACATTCATTAAGAAGCAGAGAACATGATAGCTGTATTCTTTAATTAAGTGAAATTGGTCATATGACACCCCACCCCACCCCGCCCCAATAACTCCTACTTTTCTCAGGTCCAGGCCATGCAATGTCAAAGATGATTGTTCAAACAAGGGCAGGGGCTAAGGGTCCTACTGAGAGCTAAGAATTCCAGTAACTCAATTATACTCTGTCAGCACTCTTGAAAGTATGTCCTAATCCAGGCTGACCTGGGACCCAATTCCCTGGGGCACCTTCCTCCTGCACATTAAAGAAGGGTCTGTACACAGTCAAGCCATCCAGTGATGGGAAGGCTGGAGCTCCCAACGTTGAAACAGACCAGGAGATGGCGGCTCCATCAACACAGAGAACAAGTCATATCGAGTGGCAGCTTCGACTTCATCCCAGGCACATGGTGACCTCCCTGCATATTTGCTGGGTGTCTAAGAACTGCTTCTTATTTATGCTGCTATTTGAAAGATACTGTTTTACGAAATGACGATGATGCAAGCAATCCTTTTTGTTTGTTTTTTGGACCTACAGTCCAATGTGCACAGGCTGGCCTCTAATTCTATATGTAGCCAAGGATGACCCTAAACTCCATCTCCCAAGCTCTGGGATTACAAGGATGTGCCACCCTAACTGCTGAATATGGTTCTCACTGGATAGCAGTGCACACAGACTGTGTGTGGGAGAGAGGTGAATTGTCTTGGAAACAGACAGCACCAATGTTACAGTGATATTGTCCTGGAAGACAGGACGTAATTTTATATCTAAACTGGAAACTTAATTACTTGATTCTCTGTTCCCCGAGGCATGCTCACCATCTCCTGTCCCGTTCAACGGTGAGTTTAATAAATACCTGGTACCTGCACATTTTGCATAGTTTTATGAATACTGATTTTATTTCTTTTCCTAAAATATACATGGACAGTTTTGGAAGTCCCAGTGAGAAGTGCAAGCAGACCCACCTTCTAGAACTAATTAAACAGAGATGCCTCAGATATGCAGTCTGTGAGCTGTCTAAACCCACTCACATGATGCAGTTCTGAGAGAGAACTCTACCACCTTTTCCTGTTTCTCGTGGTTTATTTCAAACTCCGTGTTTGTGCTCTTTGTACCAGGTTAAGTCTGATTCTGCTGCTCTCTTGGCTGTAACTTAGCAGCAATAGTAACGAATAGAGCTTTGGTTTATGCCCCATACTGGGTGGCATTTATCATGAGGATAAACTTCTGTAAACTGACTTTATGGGGATATACTGTCCACTACTGAGAAGTAATAGAAAAGGTGCTTGTTAGTTTCCTGTGCTAGAACACGCTTTGGTTCTAAAGAATCAGCTCTCTGACAGACAGACCAGGGGGTTTGCAGTCTGAGTCTGCATGGAGTGTAGTCACACAGCTGGGACAGCAGCTAAAAGCTGTCTGAATTTGAGGAAAGTTCTTACTGCTCATTTTGAATGAGACAAATTTCCCTGTCATCTGGGTTTTAATAAAGTTAACAGTCCTGAAAAAATAATTCTCATTAGTTTAGAAACTAGTGTTAATTTTAATTAATATTGTTTCCAGAAAATAGTGAAAATGAACATTATTTTGAGTGTGCTGGTTTTGTGATTTTTAAAATTTTCTTCTTCAAAAACTTACTATCTCAGAAACTTTAAAAGAATCTAATCGTGTATGTGTGTGTGTGTGAGAGAGTGTGTGTGTGTGTATGTGTGTGTGTGAGAGAGTGTGTGTATGTGTGTGTGTGAGAGAGAGCGAGTGTGTGTGTGTGTGTGTGTGTGTGAGAGTGAGAGAGAGCGAGTGTGTATGTGTGTGTGTGTGTGTTGGGGGTATGTGTGAATGTGTGTGTTGGGGGTGTGTGTGAGTGTGTGTGTGTGTGTGTGTGTGTTGGGGGTGTGTGTGTTGGGGGTGTGTGTGTTGGGGGTGTGTGTGAGTGTGTGTGTGTGTGTGTGTTGGGGGTGTGTGTGTTGGGGGTGTGTGTGTGAGTGTGTGAGTGTGTGTGTGTGTGTGTGTGTGTGTGTTGGGAGGTGCACCTGTGCGTTTGAGCTCAGGAGCGGTGGAGGTAGGAGGCACGGGTCCTTCAGCAGCTTAAGTTATCAGCAGTTGTAAACAATCGGACATGGGAACTGGGACCTGAGCTCAGGTCTCCTGTAGGTGCCCTTCATCCTCTACATCCCTGAGAACCCTGAACCAGAGAGAGCTGTGCTGGACAAACTGTAATCTCAGCCCTTGGCAGACAGAGGCAGGACTGATAACACCAATACATTAGACAGTAAGTTCTCAGACAGCCTAGACCACAAGATGCTCTCCGAGAAACACAAGCAAGCAAGCAAACAGAAAACAAAGCACAAATCAAGATTCACATGACCAAAGTACCTTGATAATTCTCTCAACAGACACCAAAACAATTAAATCATACAAACTTCAGTTGGATTAGAGCTGAAGTAAGTTAGAAAGTTCCACCAGCAAAATGTAGCATTTCTAGGAGCACATCAAAGGTTTATATTTTTCTGAATTATGAACATTAATGAACAGAAACAATTTCATAAAGAGAAAAACATGCTAGGCAACTAAAAGGTTGAACCTTCAGAATGATATGCTGTCACCCCAAATCAATTCCAAAACATCACGGACATAAGGTGTGGAAATTGACAAATTGACTCTAAACTTCCATGGAACTAAATGGACTTAACTGGGCAAAACTTTAGAGGAAGGAATATGAAAAAACAAAACTGAGTGCCAGGTGTCAGTAACTAAGGAGCAGAGCATGCTGGGATAGACAGGATGATCAAGAACCAGCTCAGGGGCTGGAGAGATGGCTCAGTGGTTAAGAGCACCGACTGCTCTTCCTGAGGTCCTGAGTTCAAATCCCAGCAACCACATGGTGGCTCACAACCATCTGTAATGAGATCTGATGCCCTCTTCTGGTGTGTCTGAAGGCGGCTACAGTGTACTCATACAATAAAATAAAAATCTTAAAAAAAAAAAAAAAAAAAGAACCAGCTCAGAAGTCAACCTCTCTTCACACCCCAGCCAGGACAGGCTTATACTATGAAGCCTATTTTAAAATGATGAGCTGATTTCTTTGATGGGGCTAAAAAATGAAGAAACATTCTACCTAACACTAGACCTTAAGATAATTTTTAGGTCATTAAATTCTATGAAAATAGATGTAGGAAAACAAAATGGGTGATTACTTCTGACTGATGATGAAGACAATTTTTCCCAGTAGAGGTAAATTTTGATGTGGATCTTCTAGGGGAATAGCAACATGTACAGGAAAACTTCCAGTTCTGAGCAGCATGCCCTGGGAATGACCTGCCAGCCAGCAGAACCAACCAGGGAAGAGAGCTACAGATACCCTTGGTTGACTGAGTCTCACAGGTCACCCTCACCTGGTTCATGCTTCATCCTGTCAAGAACCAAGCTCACACCCAGTGGGCACCCACTGGACACCTCTGTACACTCACCCACCACTACTCAGCTATGCAAACAGAAACCAAAGCCTCCCTCGGAGGCTGGCAAGACTTGGCTTACCTTAGCTTTCTTTTCTTGAGTGTTTTGGTCCTGATTCTGGGGAGGTGTTTTGCCTTTGTTATTCACACTTGGGATGACCTACGCCACCAAAGAAAAAAGGGAAGAAAGAAAAGTGAGTACACCCAAAAGTCTTTTTCTAAACTCGCTGTGATGGTACCCACCCACAATCTAGCCCAGTGAGACTGAGACAGGAGATTCAGAAGCCTGGAATGTACAGGGAGCTCAAGGCCAGCTTGGATGACATAGCAAGGTCCAGGCCAACTAGAGCTACATACAAAGACCATGTCCAGGGACAGGTGTGATGGAGGGATGGAGGAAATCCCCCCCCCTTCCTGATTTTTTGTTGTTAGTGTGGATTAGGTGACTTTTCTCAGTCTGTGGTTCAGGTAGGTCTAGAAGTTGCTATGTAGTCTAGGCTAGCCTCAAACTCATCATCTTCCCAGTTCAGAACAGGTGAGAGCAATGGATGGGGGTGCCCTGCACTACAATTCAATGCATTCTTTCTGTCTGTTTATTTGTCATGCCATTGCTCAGGTCAGGCTTGGCACTGAGCAAGCTGCAGCCCTTATTTCTGTGTGTTTAGATAGTAAAGACTTAACGAACCTGGTGACTTCATCTCGAAGCTGTCAGTACAAGTAGGTAAAGTAAGGAAGGCAAGCATTATAAAATCGTGTATGTCACAGAAACAAAGAGATTAAAGAACACTACAGAGTTAGACCACTGACACTAAACATCTCTTCCTGCAAAGGAAGTTTCAGTGGTAATCTGTTAGATGTCAGAATATAGGAATCCTCATTCATTTGAAACCTGCAGTACAATTTAAACTTATCCCCGACTAGCTTACAAACAAATGAGGGTCAGACTATGCTTACTTTATTTGGCTTTGACAATTACTGAGGGGTCACCCCTAATCTACTCTTCTAGAAGCTGGCCTGGCAGCTCCCCAGCAGATATCCCAGATACTTGCTGTTCCTCCAGCTCAAATGAGCACAGTTCTTCTCTCTCAAGATGGCTTCCCCTCTTCCTTGTCCCCACACCTCCATCTCTCCTCCTCTAACCAGGTCACTCCAAACCCACCTACCTCTAATCTTTCCAGGAATTGACTGTAGTCAGTTTTACTTAACCAGTAGTTTTAAACCAAGGAACAAATTTGCACAGCAAAAGCTTGTAAACAGGAGAAGTCCCTAGAAGGCCTAGAGCTATGGGTATAGAATTTAGCATTACAATACACAGCAACAGACCAAACCTCAAAAGGAATATGAACTCCCAGCTGAAATCTGTTACTTAGCAGATTTCATAGACTTGTTAATTATCTCACTTTTACCCTTAGCAGAGGGATAAATTACAAATTTATTTCTTCTAGTCAATGAAAGAAGGAATTGAGTAATTTTTTTTCTATAAAAAAAAAAAACAGGGTCTGATACCTAGTTGCATTCAGTAAATATTTATAAATGAACGAAGTTCAAGTTTACAATTTAATATTTATATATTTATGTTATGTGGGTGTTTTGCCTGCATGTATATTTGTTCCCTACATGTGTGCCTACTCCCTGTGGAGGTCAGAAGAGGTCATCAGATTCCCTGCAATCACAGTTAACAGGCAGCTGAACCTGGGTCTTCTGTAAGAGCAACCAGTGCTCTTAACCACTGAGCCATTGCTCCAGCCCCACTAAGTTTATAAAAACAATTTTAATTCTTACTGACGCTATTAGCACGGGTTTTTAATTTTGTCTGGTTTGTGGCTTTTTGAGGCAGGAATTCAGGAATTCACTCATTACTCCAGGGCTATTTAGAACTCAGTGTAGCCCAGGCTGGCCTTCAGTGAGTTGTAGGCTATCATGTTCAGCTAAAGGTACACCCAGGAGTTGGCCTGTCCTCCTGGCTCTCCCCCTGCTGCAGCTGTCTTTGGCACATGGCTGCTACTTCCCAAATAATGTCTCTTTGTTATCTATGAAACATCTTAGGAAAATATAGTATTTACACTCATGTTCTTTTTCTAGTCCTAGAAAGATCGAGTAACTACTAGTGATTGTTTTGAGATTCTTTCAATTGCTAACACAAATAATTATGGTATAAAATCTGATGGCTAACATGAACGTAGGAAAAAATGCTTTATAGAAAATTAAACGAGCGGTTGGGGATTTAGCTCAGTGGTAGAGTGCTTGCCTAGCAAGCGCAAGGCCCTGGGTTCGGTCCCCAGCTCTGAAAAAAAGAAAAGAAAAAAAAAAAGAAAATTAAACAAACTACCTGACTAGAGAATATGAAAAGTGTTTTGAACTAAATGCAATTTCAGATGAAATTTCACTCACTTTTACTATATTAAATAAAATAATTCAGAATGTTTTATTTCACTAAAACAACTGTACTAAGTTCTTCCAAAGACTTAGTTTTGTGTGTGTGCGCGCTGTGTGCCTCTGTACCCTCAAAGGCTAGAAGAGGATGTCAGATCCCCTGGAGCAGCCAACATGGGTACCACGAACCAAGCCCAGGTCCTCTGCAAGACCAGCGAATGCTCTCCAGCTGAGCCATCTCTCCAGTCAGAGCCTCTCTTATGAGCACCATGCTCTTTGTACTTCTACCTTGCCCAACATACATTAACAATCTGCTGAGTACAAGGTGGCAGCCTACAGACTAGTGATTCCTGTCAGAATAGAGCTAAGACAATCCAGGCTCTGCTTCCTTCGAAGACAAAACCAGACAGCGGTAAAAGGCAGGCAGTAGCTGAGAGATGAGCAGCATCAGTTGCCTCTCATGATGCCCACATTCTGAAGAGCAAGGACAGACTTCTGTATATGCTAACCACTGGCAAAGCAGAGATAAAATGCTCGCAAAAGCACTACCCCCCTTATAGGAAAATAGATGATCAGGCATTTCATGTAACAGTGAAAAATGAATTTATATGGTTAACATAGAAAATGTCCATGTAGGGATGGAAGGGCACCATTCTAAAGCCATGTGATAAGAAAGTATAGCCATGGCGCTGGAAGAAGGAAACAGCACAGTTCACGGCTTCTGAGGGAATTAAAGGGGTCTAGTACATAGCTGCATTCACTGAGTGCTTAGAGAAGGCGTCATTCAATTTTAATTCTTAATGATGCTTAAGGGATGGATGAGGAGCTGGGTTCAATTTTGAAAGGATTTTGCTATTATTGGAAACACGGTTGGGGGATATAAAAAAATATACAAACAGTGCTACCATCAAAACATATTTATGTTATTGTATGGAAAAAACTGCCTTGGCGTAGAAACTTTCTAAAGAGAACTGCGGGATGAGCCGCAGGCTCTGCTGGCAAATGAGCAGCCGCTAACGAAGCAAGTCGGGTGCTGGGCAGGCCTGAGAGTCAGGAGTCAGGGTGTGCACTAGTTCTGAGGTGGCGTCACCATCATGTGGCTGATGGTGCCCATGGCAGTTTTCCAGCATGGAAACACTTTTACACACTAGTCCTCAGAGTGGTACAACATTAGAATCTGACTTCTTTCAGGGTTTTGAAGAACGTTCAAAATTTAATGTAAACTGGTCAAAATGTTTAAGACAGCTGGGCAAGGTGGTCCACACTTGCAGTCCAAGCTCCTTGGGAGGTAAGAGGATCAGGAATTTAAAACCAGTCTGGACAACTCAGTAAGACTTTGTTTCAAATAAAACAGGGGCTGAGGACGGAAGGTCCCAGGGAAGGTGCTTGTCTAGCACCTGAGAGTCTCTGGGTTTGACCCCCAGCACTGGGAATTAATTTAATACAGTTAAATTTGGAAGGGGGGGAGTGCAGCTCAGGGGTACAGTGCCTGTCATGCATGAAGCCCAGTGTTCTATGGTCACTACTGCAAACTAGCAAAAGAAACATGAAGGTACTGTCTCTATCTGCCACGTTCTTTCCTGAGGCCTTGCTGCAGTACTTAATCCAAACCCCTTTAGCAAAGGCATGAAATTTGATTTGTCATTGGCTTGGGAGTTATTCTGGGCTAAACCAGGTTAAAATTGGAACAAGTTAAGCCTGGTGACTAACACCACTACCTGAGGCTGGAGGCCAGCGGCTGACGTTGGCAGCCCACTTTATATCTTGGATCAAGTGACACAAGTATGGGCCTGGGAGGATGCTGAAGAGAGGCTCCTGCTTTTACAGCTCAGTTTATGTCATCCATGAAAAGCCTTGTAACTCAGCTCACTAGCAAAAGCTACAAGAGGCTCAACATTTTTAGGTGAATCTGTAACACGATCAATTGTTCTAAACATTTTCAACAGGGCACTTAAGGTTGGCAGCAGAGTGCATATCCTGTTGCCTCATTTTCCCTCACAGTCATCTCTTTGGAAGTGCCATTTGGCACAGAACAGTGTAGGTAAATTTCCTACTGAATGCAGTTCTAACAGAAAAGCAGAGCCACAACTCATTTTCCGTATTATAAAGTACAGTTTACACGTGGACGCCAAAGAGTCTAGCTGAGTCTCAGACCCTGTAAGTATGAGAGGATTTTATGTAGTTCACTCTCTTAGTCTTGCTGAAGGAAGAAGGAAAGGCACAGTCATGGAGCATGGCTAAACTGCAGAGCTGCCCACTGTGGCCACGGCTGCAGCCCAGCAGGCAGAAAGTGCTCTCCTGCATGCAAAGCCCAGCATCAGAGCTGGGGCGCTGGGGCACCCAGTAATCCACTTGTTTTTCACACAAGTATTAGCTTCTGCATTCCCTGAAGGACTGAGCACATTACAGTACTGAGACGCAATCATGCTAATTATGTAGTTCTAAGTTCAGAAGTACGTATCACTCCCATTTCTAGGATTTACAGCTACTGAGATACACACAACCTATCATATGACAGCATTGCCCTGACAACGTATCTGTGTTTACAGGATTCAAACAAGCGCAAGGCCATATGGCTTCCCCACATGGCTTTCATTCCTGGCCTTTCTAGCTTTGAAGTAACTGACTGAGAAAAGTGAAGAAGTGTGTCACTGTGTTAGGGGAACTGGGAAGCAGGCAGGGAGGAAACAGAACAGGACACCGTGCTTCTCGGGCTTGTTTAAGCCAGTGTACAGGGTCATGACTCAATTTTGGCCAGTACATCTAAATTAGGCCAAAGGAAAAACCAGACATTGATGAGAAAGGCTAAATCTGTATGGGGCTAATTAGTACATTTTACAAGGAAAACCAAGCAACAGTGAAAACGTGGGAAGACTGGGAGACACGGTTAGCAGAGGAGAACAGAATGCTGTGTTGAAGTAAGATGTAGAACTTACCCTTGGGGTGGATGACAGGCTCTGTACCACGAACACCACAGGGTTCCCTGCACTCTTGATTGCCTCCACGGCTTCTGCATGCGAGGCATTCTGCAGGTCTACACCAGACACCTAAACCACACAAGACAGCGTTCTGATTAGAAAGGCACCAAATTGTGGACAAAGCCAGCTCAAGTGTGTATCATCCTATGTGCCAGAAAATCCAGGGACTAATGCATTAGACGACAGCCAGGGAGTGAGAACAACTACATATGAAATGTCCCATTGTTTCATGGACAGCATGGTTAACATAATGCTTCTGGCTGGGGAGGGACAGCAAAGAGGACAGTTACATCCTAACAGTCCCACTTTCATAGGACGAGCCTGGACCGGAAGCTGGTATGGCTCCATTCCAAGGTCTCTATGCACCAGCACGTGGATCCGTGTAACAGAAGCATGCCTCAGAGTGGAATGAGGAACCTTTCTGGACTTTTACAGTCTCTCTATTAAACCGAGTTATTTAACCTAGTCTCACAATCCAGAAACTATTTTGCAATTTGTGCTGACAGAAATGTCCAAACACACACAGGTTTTTTTATTAAAAGCATTTGTAACTTTCAGATAAAGGATTCCCTATTTGGAAACTCCAAGAGCCTAACTTACTAGTATATCCACAGTCTCGAAAAGCACAGGGCTTCAAATCCCAAACAGAGCAATGCCTTAATTGCTAGGGTAGGTTTTAGTCAGCGGGGTGGTGAGCCTGCTGCCTCAAGGGGATGAAGAGCGGGACTGAAGGACTAACGCAGGTGTCCCCAAAGATTCCTTAGTGTGGGACGGGAATGACTGACGATACCAGAGACAACCAACACACCATGACGGCAGCAAATCTGGTTCTTCTGAGCTTTAGAATCCAAATGCAGGAACTCAACTGTTCTCATGGATGAAGACACATTTCTGAGAAATAAACCCTGACTTCTTAAAGAGTTCTTGTTATGTATCTAAATCTTTCTTATCATTGCTTCAAGGTATCTGTTTATAAGATACAGACAGAACTCATCACTGCTTCAAGTAAAAACAAACCAAACAAAAGCCTTAGAGCAGGGATCCCAGGAAGCGTAAACAAATGAGTCATTACATCTGACTCAGCGCAGAGTAACAGTGACTCAGTCCCACGGTGAGCCTGAGGACGAGCAGGTAAGGGGGACATGACTGTATTTACTTAGAGGTTTGATTTATTTATGTGCATGTATGTACATGTCACGTATGTGCTGATCAAAGAGATCACAAGAGGACAGCAGATTCCCTGCACTAGAGCCAGAGGTAGTGTGGGTAGCCTGAGGAAGCAGCTGGGAACACAGCAGACCCTGGGGAACAGAAGCAAGGGCCCTGACATCCTGGTTAATCTTCTGGCCCCCAAATTCTAATTTACAGAAGATAAAGCAGCAGGCCACCTGAAAGCACATAGGAGACACACTCAGACGCTCCACCAGAGGGGAAAAGCATGGAGGAGACACACTCAGACACTCCACCACAGAGGAAGAGCATGGAGGAGACACGCTCAGACGCTCCACCAGAGGGGAAAAGCACATAGGAGACACACTCAGATGCTCCACCAGAGAGGGAGAGCATGGAGGAGACACGCTCAGACGCTCCACCACAGAGGATTAGTACATGGAAACATGCACCAGCCAAGGTAGGACTGAGGCAGCAAACTCAAACCACAACTAACATATACGACTACATACCTGTTAGAATGCCAAACTGACAACACTGTCTCTACATTGATATTGGGGACAAACTGGATCATTTACTCATGGCTTGTAGGGATATAAAATAGCTCAGTTAACCTGGGAAATAATTTGATAGCTCTTTTCAAATTTAAAAATGGAATTAGCATAAAAGTCGGGCAAATAGATTGGCACACATTCCAGACATAAAGACCTGTTTGCATTTGCTAATTGTACACACCTGTAGTTTTGACAGGAGGTGAAGGTGGGGAGAATGGGAGTTTATAGCCAGCCTTGGGTACAAACAGGTTCATGGCTAACCTGGGCTACATGCAACTAGAGATACCTACTCTGGAACCATCCAACAAGCCCGATACGAACATCCACTCAGAGCTCAGAGCACATTTAGTGTTTTCTGTGCATTAACATTTTAGCTCCCAGGGCTGGAGAGACGTCTTAACAGTTAGGAGCATGTGTGGCTCCGGCCGAGGCTCAGCTGCCAGCACCTACATGGCAGCTCAACTACCTGAAGCTTGAAGGCGCCACCTTTAGTCCTTTCTGGCCTCTGTGGTCTCCTGTATGCACATGATACACATAATTCATGCAGTACACACACACACACACACACACACACACACACACACACACACACACACACACACGTATGTATAAAATAATAAGTAATGAATAAATCCTAGAAATAAGTAAGGTTGTCTCGCATAAAACTGAAAACATTCGAACCATGGTTTCCCCTTTCAAGGTCACCTTTCTGTAGACAAGCTACAAGCACAAAGCCTAGAACTTGCTAAAGGTTCTGGGGAAGCAGGTGTTGACCTGTTCTATAGGAAGCACTGTGCTAAATCTGACAGTCAGATCAGCTGGGGTTCTTGCCATGTCATTTTATTTGCTCCGCCCTTACAAGCTAGAGAGGCTCATGCGGTGGGCCTACGATATACAAACTACGGCACCACAAATGGACCCTACCAATTC
The DNA here is from genome assembly GCF_021556685.1 of Rattus norvegicus. Taxonomy (NCBI): domain Eukaryota; kingdom Metazoa; phylum Chordata; class Mammalia; order Rodentia; family Muridae; genus Rattus; species Rattus norvegicus. The sequence continues at coordinate 119,034,080 of NC_141538.1, read as the reverse complement.
CGTGCAATTAGAATAAACATCAAGCTGGCCTAAGTGATTCTTTTACCGGCTCAAATGTTTCAAGTAAAACACTGCTTCAGCCTCACTCACCTCAAGTATTTTATCTCCAGTTTTAAGGGCCTTGGTCTTCCCCGCAGGACTGTCTTCTAACACTTGCTTGATGAATATACCCTTGAGTTCTTCTCCATTCTTGAGGCGTTTTATAACTGTTTGTCCACCAACAATGCTGATGCCAAGAGACACATTAGGTTCTCTAAAGATTTCAACACTACAAAAGGGACAAAGAAGACACACTCATGCATAAGGGAATTTCATCTGCTGCATTGTCACTGCAAACGCTCTGTCTGTGGCACAGCCTGTGGCTCATGCTTTATGAACATTTCCTAGTGCTCTTTAGAGATGGTGTATAAATGGGGCTGGCTCCAAAATCGTAAGATATGATCAGACATTTCATTTATATGCACAATGTTAGCAGAGACTCTGAGAAAATAACAAGGAGGTAAAGTCTCAGGAAAGCACAGGTTCATTTTAATGAGGCCTCAGCTTTTCAGAGTAAAATGAACAGCTATTGTGCACACTGCTTTCCCAGTGAGAAGGTTTAAGTGTGAGGTTCTTTATAGAAAGTCACCCTTCTCTGCTTTCCACCTCCATACCATTGTTTCTGTCTGTTTACTTACGGACTCATCGGTATTTGAGATAGATTCTCACTATACAGTTAGGAGGACCCTGAATTTGAATGCTTGTTTCAGGCTCTCACAAGCTAGGATTACAGGTATGTGTCTCCTATCCCCATACTCATACCTAGACAAATATTTGTTTTTTATCCAATGACACTTTAAAAAAAAAGAGTATGAAATAAAATTTGCTCCTACATAAATTTTGCTTTAGCTATAGAAGCACGACGATTAATCAACTCAATTTAGAAACTACTCATAAAATATGTCCTCAGAGTCTGTATGAAAAACCCAGAAGTGCAAGGTGATGATAGGCTGGATGGTGGTGCTGCTGGAATTAGCACAGCATAAAAACAGGGAGAAGAGCTACTAAAGAACTTGGGTGGTCTGATAAGTACTTCTCCGGGCAACCACATGCAAGAGAGGATGGGCTCATGCTGCCCAAACCAGACCCAAGTGTATTCTGTCCACCAGGGAGAGGGAGGGAAGCTGGCAGGTAAGAGAAGCCTCCACCAGAGTTTCTGGACCTCTAGCTGTAGATCACACCTTGGCAGCATTACCTCACTTGTAACCAATGCAGGACAAAGCGTGATGACTCAGTGACTACTCTCACAGAGACAGCATCAAAGAGTTTAATATTGGCTAACAGTCTTTAGACAAGACAAGAAGGCATTAAAACTCAGCACAGAGGATTACTTAAGTGTCCATTACAGTGACTAAGTGTCTTACTCAGGGTTTTTGTTGCTGTGAGGAAATGCCATGACCGAAAAGCAAGTTGGGAAGGAAAAGGTTTATTTGGCTTAAACTTCCATACCCCTTCTCATCACTGAAGGGAATTGGGACAGGAACTCAAACAGGGCAGAAACATGGAGACAGGAGCTTATGCAGAGGCTATGGAAGGGTGCTTTTTACTGGCTTGCTCTCCATGGCTTACTCAGCCTGCTTTCTTATAGAACTAAGGACCACAAGCACAGGGATGGCATCACCCACAATGGGAGGGGCCTCCCACCCCAACCACTAATTAAAAAATGCCCTACAGAGGAATCTTATGGAGGCATTTTCTCAAGTGAGGTTCCCTCCTTTCAGATAACCCTAGCTTGTGTCAAGCTGCCACAAGACTAGCCAGCCCACTGAATCAGTTGAGGAGCAAGGGTGTGCCTGCACTGAGGACAGGAACAGCATACACTTACATTCTTGGTGGGCCCCAGTGACTGAAGTTCGGTGTTTCCTCTCCTTCACCTTCCTCTCTCTCAGGTAATTCACTATAAAGGGAAACACAAAGTACTCTTGTTCTTAAATGTTCTTGGAAACTTCGAAATTGCATGATATAAAGGTAAACAATTAACCTCTAAACTTTTAAAGTATTCACATCAATAAATAAAGAGAACATTCCCCGCTTTAATAGTCAATGCAGAACCAACCATATAGTCCAGAATGCCACAGAACGATTAAAAACTGCTAGAACAGGAGACTCGTTTGGAACAATTGCCTTTAATCTGTCCAGTTTCACATCTGCACCAGCATCCGTATAGAACATCTTTCTGTTATGCTTTAAGGAGTCTCATGTTGTAACCCAGGCTGCCATCGAAGATGCACTGACCTTTGTGCCTTGTCCTCCCTAGTACTCAGATGTCAGGTGTGAGTGACTATGCTTGCCTTAGAGTATGTTTCCTAAACCTTGCACTGATTGACCAGCTTACCCAACTGATTTATTTTTGCCTCAACTTAGAGCAACTAGTGAACTGGATTAAAAAAAAAAAAAAAACCTGCTGAATGCCCGAATGCACTAGTTGGAGCAGTAATGTGATTGCTTTTGGTCATGGTATTTATCACAGCAACAGAGAGCAAACTAAAACAAGCAGATCTGAAAAACTCTCAGTTTTCACTGTTGAAAATAGAAGGAAACACCCCTCGTATCTGTGGGAGTTTGCTTTGCTTTGCTTCCGGGTTTCCTGAGCTAAGGGATGTAATTCCCATGATGGTGTAAGTGGGCCATGGAAACCGTTTATGTTGTCATTACAGGAGTTGCATCCCTCACCAGGACCAAAGCAATTTGGGGAGGAAAGGCTCTATTTTATTGTAGAGCTTACAATCCTACCATCTAGGGAAGCCAAAGCAGGGACTGAAGCAGACCACAAAAAAAGGTATGCAACGCTCTCCATGGCTCACAACCAGCTAATTTTCTTGTACATCCAAAGCCCACAGTGGGCTAGGCCCTTCTCCACCAATTATCAATCATGAAAATGCCCACAGGCTGGCCACAGGACAGCATCACTCAACTGTGCTTCTCTCTTCTTGGTGACTCTAGGTTGTGTCAGGTTGACATTTGAGGCTAACAGTGACTCATAGCTTCCCAGAGGGAGGAGGCAAGGCAGTGTCTGACACACGACAACTGCTTTTCTTTGCTAAGGATGTAACACAGGGATTCTGCTACTGGAAGAGAGCAGTACCTTTCATCACCTTCAAGCAGCAGAGGACACATACTTTAATAAGATTATTTCACAGGAAAAAAAGTCTGAAGCTTGTGAAGGCTACCCAAACTGAACGTTTCAGTTTTTTTTCATTGAATACTTGAATTTTTGGTTTTACATCACAGTTTTGATATATCAATAGATATTGGTGCAGGGTAAATAAGGATCGGGTTTCATTCTGTTACTTATAGACACTGGTTCCCTAGGACCATTTGTGGGAGAGGCTGTCTAGGTGAACGGGTATGTGCCACAGCGCATGTATGAGGTCACAGGATAAGCTGTGGAAGTTGAGTCTCTCCTTCAGCATGTGGGTCCCAGGGACTGAACTCAAGTGTTTGGAGGCAGATTCCTTTCACCTGCTGGACCATCCTGCCAGTCTGCTTTGCATCCTAAAGAGATTTCATTCCATATATATTTGATATGAAAGGTATTGTGTTCCCTCCCTGACCCCTCCGGTTAACACTGCTTGTTTCTCTACACAATTATACTATTGCTTTCAAGTGATATGGTTTTACATATCAATATAAAATCCAGGAGCACATATAAGAAAAATATGCATTGTCTTCCTGACAATTTACTTGCTTCTTGATTCACTTAATAACTTGAGTTGCACCCACCTTCTTGCCAATGGCATAGCGTTCCTAGTCTTTATGGCTGAAAAGAATTCCATTGGGAATATTCACCACAGTTTCCTCACTCACTCCTGCTGTTGGGCACAGAGGCTGGTGCCATGACTTGGCCACGAGCAGTGCTGCAGCAGACGTGGATATGCAAGTGTCTCTGGTGTGCTGGGTTGAGGCCTTTGTGCAAACACCCAAGGCGGGTGTAGTGTGGAGATCATGTGCTGGATCTAATTTTTAAGAAGCTGTCAACCCATCTTGCATGGAGGCTGGACCAGCTCACCGTCCTTACAGCGATGAGAGGGTTTCCTTCACTCAGACCCTCATCAGTATTTGTCCATTTCCCTATTAAGTCCCAAACACAAGTCTTTCACCTCAAGTTCATTTTCAGGCTCAAAACTTTGCTTAGTGTACTGTGATTTGATCCTTTCATTATTTTAAAACAACAACAGAAAATGCTATAATCTGAGTATTTTATTAAATTCAGCAAGGCTCCTGAGGCCATGAAACAATCAATATCTTGCCATTTCCATCACCACTGCCTCTGGATTAAACATCTACCATGACCTGCACCAGCCTGTTCTAGGTATTTTTTCCAGTTTTATGGACAGAGTTGATTGTCTATCTTTCTACTCCTCTTTGGGCAGAAGGAAATGGGCATGGCTCTTTCCCATTTCCTCAGTTAACAAACTCCAGTGTAGAGAAATAGTTTCACTTCTATCAGATTCAACGAGCAACACTAAGCACAAGACAAACTAAAAACCAAAGGTGCTTCACTGACATGTGATTGGACAACATAAAGTCATGAAATATGTCCGCAACCTTTCTACTCTGAGGTGTCTCTGGGGACACAGACTGTTGCTGACTCACTCAGGCACCCTTGCCTGCATTTACACGGTCATATATAATAAAACATAGATGTGACCTGCATTTATACGGTCATATATAATAAAACATAGACGTGCATGTGTGTGTATCCTCCTTACCTTAGTCATATAGTGCCAGCCTCTTTACATGGGCAGGATTCTCAACTTCATCCAGTTCCTGCCATGTCTAACTCTGGCCTTTATCTTCTACTCTCAATTGTGATTTCTATCCAACACCACAGCACAGACAAACAAAACTGCTCTGTCCATAAGAGCCTCACAGAATGTTTATCGTGGCTCATCTCTGGCCACACCACAGCTCTTCCCCTGGTTTGCAGTTCAAGGCCTTCCTCCTACCTGTTGTGTCAGCCCCACCTCCCCTTCCTCTCTCCAGTCAGGCACCACTTGTGGCAGGACTTGGAAGGCGCATCATCCCCTTGCTGCTTGCACTTCCACGGATGATCTTTCAAACCCAAGAGCTTCATCTGTACTTGACCACGTTCTCAATGACACGTTCTCAAGGAATACACAGCATTTCCAGATTCCTACATCCAATGGATTCCATCTACTTTGATGATTTAGGAATGTTTTAATCCTCAACATGTCCCCAGATAACCTGATAACTTGCCAACCTGTTTATTGGCCTTTATCAAAGAATTAATGTCCTCCTACCCAGCTTCCTACTCTAGAACCATGAGTCTTATAAAGTGACATTTGTAATCATTCCCTATAGATTTTCTGACACTGTATCTACATATCCTTTGTCCTCAAGTCTGCTTGCTGACCAGGCAATAGAAACTCCGAATTAACATCCCATTCCCTAAGCATACTGTGTGCAATCCATTTTGTGAATAAAAATATGAAATTCTATGTGTGACCTAATTTTAAACACAATGTAAAATTTTAATAGTAATTGTCTAACATAGATATAGTCATAGTATCCTTCTACATTTTCTAAATGTTTCACTTAAATTGTACATTTTCTAGAAATAGAAGCCAAACCACAGTGGACAGGGAACACAGGGGAATGTTGGCATGGGGGCTGGTGGTGGGGTATAAGTTAGCACACAGGACAAAGTCATACGCGTAAGAAAATGACATAAAATATACCACTGTATATGACAATAATAATAAAAAGTAAATATACTACTTTGTATAACTTAGAAACAACTTCTTAAAAGAAGAAATAAAATGAAAAGTTAAAGGAAGGACACCATACCATGCAGCATTTGCATGTCGTGAAGACACCATTCCCACGTGCGAGGAAGGCTTGGTGACCACACGGGCACTGGGAAGTCGGTACAGGGGCAACTCTTCCTGTTCTCTTCTTTGGGTGACAGCTGGAAGATCTACAAGCACGCCAGGGCCTTGCAAGTCACTTGGAGTCATCATGCCTGAAGAATCCAGATGGTGAAAAACACAATACAGTCAGCAATTCAACACGGTGGTAAAGGTATGACCCTTCCAGCTAGGCGGTGGCTGACACCAACGTCTGTACATCAAAGACTTAACGCCAGGTGGCAGCAAGCACCACTGAAAATCGAAGCAAGGAAGGGCCAGAAGGAGGAAGGTCACATTTCCAGTGGTCCTTGGGGGGTGGGGGTGGGGGGACAAACAAATGAACTAAACTAGGTACTCTATCAATATCACTAATTCATCCAAAGTTTTCCTTTCTTGTCCTGAGCTATTCTCGCCACTGGTACTTTAGAATTTATTCATTTAAACAAAATGACCCCATTGAACAACTAAGAGTTCTTACAATTTGAAGGGCTTAGTTTAGAAACAGCAGAATTCTTTTATATCTGTTGACACATTCTATTTTCATAGATAATTATAAGAAGGAAAGAACATTATTAATTATATTTTATGAAAGGGGAAATTCAGGTTAAAGATTTTGCTAATTTTTAGTTTGTACCAGTACAGGCAAGGGGGTGCACACATCCCACAGTGCATGCATGTGTAGGTCAGAAGACAATGGGTAGGACTTGGTTTGCTTCCCAGCAAGTGCCTTCACCTGCCCGGCCATCTTGCTGACCCAATTTTGGATAACCGGCCACTGAGCACAAATTATCATAATTTATTTCAAAGTTTACCTTTGTTAGGGGGTAACCCCTATGCGGGGGTGCTACACACAAGTGTGCACAGAGGTGAGCATGGGTGCACACGTGGGAAGGCAGAACAAGACATGAGCTCTCTTCCTCTACTACTTTCTGCCTTATTGTCTTGAGACAGGGTCTCTCCAGAACCGGAAGCTCACCGTTCGTTCGGCTGGCCTGCCGGAGAGCCCTCGGGATCAGCCTATCTCGCCTCCCAGTGCTGGGATTACAAGCACATATGCCCAGCTTTATACACAGATGTTGGAGATTTTAGCTCAGGCTCTTGTGCCTGCAAGCAGGAGTGAGTCGTTGGTCAAGTTTCTGACTTTGATTCTTATTCTTTTGTTGTTGTGGTTGTTTGAGGGAGTCTCACTATGCAGCCAAGGGTAACCTCAAACCCACAAAGTTCTGTGCTTTCTAATTGTTGGGATTAAACATGAATATGTTGCCCACAGAGAAGAGGGCCTCAGAATCCCTGTGAGTAGAGTTTATAAGGGACTTATTTGTGGTGGGGTTGGAAACAAAACCTCAATTGTTATTTTTTTTTTTAATTTATTTATTATGTATACAGCGTTCTGCTTGCATGTATGCCTGCAGGCCAGAAGAGGGCATCAGATCCCCCATTACATGGTGGTTGTGAGCCACCATGTGGTTGCCAGGAATTGAACTCAGGACCTCTGGAAGAGCAGTCAGTGCTCTTAACCTCTGAGCCATCTCTCCAGCGCGTTATTTTTAATTTTTGAAATGCATTTTGTGCTGTGTGTGTACAGTGTACATGTGGCAGTCTCTTATTTTAATGCTTATTCTTTAAAGAATTAAGGTAAGACAACTTTCAGGAGTGGATTCTCTATTCCATCTTGTGAAGGTCCTTGAGTTCCTGCTGCTGCGTGAGTGTCTAGCAATTCTTCTCTGGGCCTCCCAGCTCCCGCAGGAGTACTGCATCACAAGGTCATGCAATGCATCTGGCAACTAATTTCAGGTTTTCAGGTTTACATGGCACGTGCTTTCACCTAAAGAGTCAATGTGTGTGTGTGTGTGTATGTGTATGTATGTATGTGTGCCTGTGTGTGTCTGTGTATGTGTCTGTGTGTGTGTGTTGGTGTGTGTGTGTGTGTGTATGTGTGTGTGTGTGTGTGTGCGCGCGCGCGCGCTCATGTACACTCTCCCTGCATTATCATCTATGTTTTTTACTTTACATATGTATCTGTGTGGTGTGCAGGCATGTATGCATGTTCACGTGTGTGGCTGCACTCATGTGTTCATGTGTGGAGGCCTGAAGTGATGCAGTGTCTTTCTTGGTCCCTCTCTACCTTACAAAGGCTGGGTCTCTCTGAGCCTAGAGCTCACTGCTAAAGTGAGCCTGGCTACACAGCTCCTGAGGGCTCAGTCTTTGTCTCCCACGCACTGGGCTCGGAGGTGGTTATCTGTCACCCGGCTCTGACGTGGGTTCTAAGGGGCAGAATCCTGACCCTCACACTTGTGTGGCAAACACTTTAGCCACCAGGCCGTCTCCCCAGCCCCAGCCTCAGCCTCTTATACTTAATTTTGGTTTCTATTTCGAAGAGCTCGTGTAATGACCTCGAGGCACACTGGTTAAGGGGAGAGCAATGGCTTTGGCCTCCAGCCAGAGGCAGATTCCAGACAGGGCTGGGATGCGGCTTGTCCCCAGCACCACACGAACCAGCTGTGGGGTGTGTGCCAATAATCCCACCACTCAGGAGGGAGAGGCAGGAGCATCAGAAGTGCACGGCAATCCCCAGCTACATAGTTCGAGGCTACCTGGGCTATTTTCCAGAAAGCAGAGTAATTACAGACAAAAAGGCAGCATGATTGAACAGCTGACTTCAATGATTGACGAGAAGAACAGTTCTGTGCAGCCAGCAGGGATGGGAAAACTAGCAGGTCAAGCACTGGAGAACTTTGCTATGCAGGGAAGAACCTGGCTTGCCGTGACAGGAACCAGTGGGGCCAGCCTCTGGAACCTATGAGCCATGAATTGAAAGAACCTCCCCACCAACCCCGACCCTGAATGACATTCTTCTTTGAAATTGGTATTCTTGAAGAAAATGTGAAATGCTACGATTTACAAAGTGTAGGTTTCAAGCCAAGGAGATGGGATGCTACTTTACAGGGCGGCATCACAGTAAATAATGCAGCGCTTATCCAAGCAACATGAAACACGATACAGACTTTCACCAAGATTATTATTTGAGGGGCCCTGGCTCAGGGGAAGTTGCTTGCAACCAAGTCTGGCGACTGGAGTTCAAGCCCTAGAACATGACGGCAGGACAGTGCCACCTCTGACTCTTCATAAACAAATGCATGTGAAAAAGAAGTTGTTAAAGTTATTTGATTTGGACACTTGTTTAAAAAAAGATTTCTTTCAGAAGTTAAGCCAGAGGTTATAATTTTTTTTTTTTTCCGGAGCTGGGGACCGAACCCAGGGCCTTGCGCTTCCTAGGCAAGGGCTCTACCACTGAGCTAAATCCCCAGCCCCTATCGTTATAATTTTTAAAAGGACAATGTATTTTATTCACCATCGTGCAAAATGTAAGGAGTCATAGGTGGCTGAGAGCTTCAAATACAGGCGCTTGTGGCTTTTAAATATTCACTCAACAAACGTACACGGAGCATCTACTACTTGCCAGAAAGTTCAAAAAAATCTACAAAAGTCCTCGCAGCACAGAGCTACCATTCTAACGGTGAGACACAGAATGGACACCTGGACGGATGCTCAGAAGCCCTGAGCTCTAGGGAAGAAAACGAAGCAATCGGGGGACAGAGAAGATACAGGGACTTCAGACAAGTTGCCAGAAACTACTCACAGCTGCATCGTGTATGTTAGGCACAGGAGACAGCATGAGGAAGGGAAAGGTGGAACTCAATAAATATTATGACTCCCCACCAAAAGTAAAAGCACCTCCACTCAGCCATAAGAAGTAGAAGGATGGGAGCCAGAGGTGGGCGAGCCTGAAACCAAAATACAAGTGAAATAAGAAACACTGCAGCTGCAGCCCCTGAGTGGTCGCACCTGGCTTGACTCTAGCCTGCCCTGCCTGCCCTGGCCTAGCCTGCCCTGCTCCCTGCCTGCCCCTGGCCTAGCCTGCCCTGCTCCCTGCCTGCCCCTGGCCTAGCCTGCCCTGTCTGCCCCTGGCCTAGCGTGCCCTGTCTGCCTGATTGCCCAGTCCCGCTACCCTTACTGTGCTCAGAGCTCTTCAAAGGTAAATCAGAAACCTCTCCCTCTTCCAACCTAACCTAGGGTGTTAGGACTAGGGTCCAAATAGTTTTCCCACTCTTCTCCATGCTTCCTGCCATACCCTAGTCCTCGTCATGCAGTCTAAGTGCTCTATAGCTTTGCCTGTGCCTCAGCCTCCTGACTTTCTTTTAATGGAGACCTTTATTCCAGACTCTAGGACTGCTTTGGATATCTGCTCTTTAACCCAACATAGGGAACCCCGGCCGCCTCCTTCACCTCCTCCTGTTTCCTAGAACGTGTTAAGATGGTGTAAGACATGTGTAAGACAGGCCACACGTGTCCTCTTTCCGTCTGCTCAATAAAGGAATCACTAAGGCAGGCTGAGGAGGCTGAGGCCCTTTCTAGAGACCTGCACCTACAGTAACATCAGCTTACTCATCACTAGAGCAAATTCTACCCAATATGAACGCTCAGCTAGTCTGTCCTCGTGTCTGTGAGAACATGAAGGATTTTACACCAAAGGCCTTCCTTGAATCTGTGTCTCTATCTTGTTTTAGAGACTTGAGTCTCTAGAAACTGGAACTGACTTGTCGGTCACAGACAACCCGTTCCACCTTTTCCTGTGGATGCCATCCATTGGAAACCTGTCTACTAAATGACAACTCCTTTTGCTTCTGGTCTTGATCAAGTGTCAATACAGCAGAGATACGGGGAATAGAATTATCATACTCAGATGCCTTCCCCATCTCCAGACACTTTCACTGCCAACTACTGGGACCCCACTCCTGGGTGCTTGGTCAAACCAGACCTGACAGCTCCGGGGGCTGCCTGTGCACCTCCACTCAATGCATGGGGGGGGGGGGCACAACAAAGGTTCCACTTGCCAAGCAATCTCTCACACAGTCCACTGCTGTGCTGTGAGAGTTACCTCTTCTCATGCCTGTTACCAGGGTCTGCTGCCCACTGCCTCCCCTCTGGCCCTTTGCCAGCACTCGAATGCCCATTTCTCACCTCTCACAGTGTTTGACACATACTTTATAGAGCTGTTCACCCTGTGCTCCCAGCACCCACCAGCCCATAAAACAAATCATGTCCTGGAGGCCTATGCAGTCGTTAGGCAATGGCTGAAATGGGCACAGAGGTTATAAAAACAGGGAGGTTATAAAAAAGGCCCCAGGATAAATGGAAGTTAACGCTTACAGACGAGGAATGGGGAGAATTTTCCAAACCTTTATACACGGTGAGGTGATTGTAGACCTCAGCAACAGAAACCAAGCAAAGTGAGCTGAGGTGTTAAACAGGCGCACACGCAGCCTGCTGCCTGCCCACCTGCCGAATACTATGTCTGCGGTGAGAACTGAGCCCATTCGTGACAGCACTCGCCCTCCAGAAGCTTCGCCTACAGCGAGGACTGGACTGGAAATGGGTACATAGGACAGAAAGCCATCCAGAGCGGGCGGTAGGATGGAAACGGAGTTGTTTCTTCTGGGAGTCTTGGGAAACTCATTTACAAGTTTGTTCTCACACTCCATGGACTGTGAGTGTTTTAAAGAAACCACATTATGCTGGTGTGGTTGGTTTTTTGTTTTGTTTTGGTTTTTTTTGCCGCTGTTTTCTGTTGGTGACGACACCACCGTGCGCTCTACTGCCACTTAGTCACATCCAAAGTCCAAAGTCATTGCTTTAGATTAGCCATAAGGTCATGAATAGCCTGTTACACACAGGCTATCAATAGATGATTTTAAAATTAATTGCTCTATAAAGGTAAGATGGCTTGTTGCTAATGGAGTGGGCTTGTGCACTGCAGATTTGAAAGGGATTCCCAAACTCTCAGATCTAGTCTTTGACTTCCACCCGAGGAAAGAGAGGCTTGGAGAGGTTACCAGCAGATCATCGGCTTACTACAGAGCAGCCTGGTATTCAAGTAGGGTCTGTTGCTTGCTGAGCAAAGCTCTCAAGAGGAAAATGAAAATCTGAATTTTACCAACTTGGTATGCATGTTTGCTGAGACATCTATCAGCCCACATCTCTGTCCTCCTAGCTTGGCATGATGATCAACCAAGCAATAGAGTCACGTCTGTCACAGCATCTCCTGGCGCCTGTGCTTATAAATGGTTTCTGATCGAGGACAAGTCCACAACACATGACTTTAGCAGCAGTCCCCAAGTGATATTTTTAAGAATAACTACATATGGCCTTGTAAAGTTGAACGGTGTTCCCCCAACTCCTCTGTGAGAATCTACAGATGGTTTCTGGGAGAGGGGATGTTAGTTTCTTCAGTAATGCAGTCACCAACAAGTTGTGTATGCCCCCATAAAGAATGCCCCACCTGTGCTTCTCTAAGAAACCCTAATGGATGTCACTGGGTCACTGGTGAAGAGATGACATGAAGGTAGAAAGGGGACAAGTTGGAAAGAGGAAGAGGATCGATGAGTAACAGGGAGCAAGAGGGTAACGGAGATGAATGTGGCCAAAGACATCACATATCTGATTGGAAACGCTGTAATAAAACTCAATTCTGTATAATTAATATAGAGCCTTTGAAATTAGGACTTAAACTCGGGGTGGGGTGGTTTTCACACACAGTCACACAGAAGCATTGTTGGGGGATTTGATTTAATGATAAGAAGCTGAATGGAAGTAAAGAAGGGCGGAAGGGAGGGAGAAAGGCAGAGAGGAAGGACAGCAAGTTCCCAAGCAGTGCCCAGCAAGACACATACAAAACAACTGCGGTGGCCAGGCCAGTGTGAGCTGTGACCAGGCCAGTGTGAGCTGTGACCAGGCCAGTGTGTGCTGTGACCAGGCCAGTGTGAGCTGTGGCCAGGCCAGTGTGCACTGTAGCCAGGCCAGTGTGTGCTGTGACCAGGCCAGTGTGAGCTGTGACCAGGCCAGTGTGAGCTGTGACCAGGCCAGTGTGTGCTGTAGCCAGGCCAGTGTGTGCTGTAGCCAGGCCAGTGTGTGCTGTGACCAGGCCAGTGTGTGCTGTGACCAGGCCAGTGTGTGCTGTGACCAGGCCAGTGTGCACTGTAGCCAGGCCAGTGTGTGCTGTGACCAGGCCAGTGTGTGCTGTAGCCAGGCCAGTGTGTGCTGTAGCCAGGCCAGTGTGTGCTGTGACCAGGCCAGTGTGCACTGTGGCCAGGACAGTGTGTGCTGTGACCAGGCCAGTGTGCACTGTAGCCAGGCCAGTGTGAGCTGTGACCAGGCCAGTGTGTGCTGTGACCAGGCCAGTGTGTGCTGTGACCAGGCCAGTGTGTGCTGTGACCAGGCCAGTGTGTACTGTGGCCAGGCCAGTGTGTGCTGTGACCAGGCCAGTGTGTGCTGTGACCAGGCCAGTGTGCGCTGTGACCAGGCCAGTGTGTGCTGTCCACTCTTATCACAACCATGGGCGAGGAAGTCCTCACTAACCAGAGGCCCATGGAAATGGGGTGAAGTTAGAAAGTAGATCTCCTGCAGGAAAGATAAAAGCTATGAGCCTGAAAGGGGGCAGACTCATCTGAGCTACGGTTCTTTAGTTGAAGTCCTGCTCTGGTCACGCAGAGGGCCACCCAATGTCAGCACTGCATGGCTTTATCCACCATCAGGCTCTGTTCTGTGGCTCTACACAACAGTCTTGACCTCACGGCCAACTGTCATCAAGTTCTAAAGCTTTCTCGTGATACATGAGATGTCACAGCCAAGCGTGTTCTGCCAAGCTGGTTCCAGCAGCATAGATCCTGCCCAGTGGCTCGGAGTCCCGATGTGATGTCACAATAGTCTCACCCGGGATCTCAGTATCAGAGCAAAAGTCAGTATCTCACTGTTAGATGGATAAAAGTATATGAAGGTTGATATTCTGAGTTGGCAAAGAGGCATAACACTTTCAGAATTCTTTAATGGAACCTAAGTTATTAATGTACTAGAATCAACTATAATTTATGGTTATGAAAATACTTCATAAATGTTTCAACTATGCACCCCTTTATTAATATTTAACAGCTCCATCCAGTGAGCTGGCAATTTCACTTAATAGCATCGGAGACTTTAACATATATCAGTAGAGACGCAGTTCACGTAAAGGAGGAGCCTCACTTCCAGTCTATGCTATAGTACAAAGCAGAATGAGACAGAGCATGTGTAGCCTTCTCCATACACAGAAATTCAAAGATCAAGTTGAAATTCTCAGCCAACCTTGTCCCAAGACAGGTGAAGTAAGTTTTAAGTTCAAAAGATCATAGTGAGGAGATGGAAGGGACTGGAGGGCCAAAAGGTAAGCAGGAGTCAACGTAATTATGGTTTAATCTCAAAACCTTAAAAGCAGCATGCCGGATGTAAGTGTGACAGTATAACACACTGTATACAAAGCAAAGGACAAGGACCACAGATACCCTAACAATGCTCACAAACCTAAATCCAGGCCGTGGCTCACTAGTGAGTGAAGATGTTCCAAGTCATCAAATCGGCCGTGCTGACCATTTCCTTCAGAGGAGGGCATGGGCGGCCGGGAGTCAAGGCCAAATGTTTCTTTCATCTTGAAAAGAAAGAAAACCAGAAATTCAGCATATTAAAGCAGCAGTGAGAATGCCACAATGTTGTTCAAACCAGACATCGATACAATGGATAACTGGGGCTGCGAGCTGCTGTGCCCGCACTTGTGCCCACACCCCCTGGGCCTCCCCCTCCCCCCACCCGCATGGGGTTTATTCTCCCATGACTTGCAACAAATGCTGCCTAGACCTGCAAACCTGGAGAGTTAGGAAGAGTTTTGTTTATAAGCATTAGCAAATGAATACAAGTGAGCATAACCCATAACAGACAAAGACAAACAAACCACAAACTGGCTGTCAGTCAAGTCACTTGGTGATATATGGCCTCCTAGATGTGTGTGTTCCTAAGACATTGCTATTTCTCAGCCTTTGCTCTACTCCCCTTGCCCTATTATTTTCTTTGCTTGCTGTATACCTATTTTCATCTTCCAGACAGGATCTCACTGACTGACCCAGGTTGGCTTTGAACTCACAGCCTTCCAACAACTGGACTCATAGGCATACACCAGATGCCTGTCAGGCAGACTGGCCCAAAAGAGGAGTTAGAGATTGACAGACACTGCTGATAACTTAGTGCGCTTTCCTCTCGCCTTCCCTCCCTGGCCATGTGTTTTACAGATTTTTAAAGACAGACTCTGCTGGGATGCTAAAACACTAGGGTCTTCTCCGAAGTCTTATGTTAAATCAAAATACTCAAAGAGGTCAAGTAGTGAGACACAGACTTTAAATCGAATGCACTTGAAACACAGCAGGTACAAAAGAATCGCTTTGAACTTCAAGCTGTTTCTTACAAGAAGCAGGAATCGAAATCCCCTCGTGAAAGACATTGTCCCTGAAGGGAAAGAGAATGCCACATCTCTATCTTCAGGGATGAGCAGCAGAGGCCTTAAGCCTCTCTCTCCCTAACACTGAGTAGCGCTTTCACAGCTTAGTAGTCCTCAGCAGTCAGTCAGTCCCTGAGGAACTGACTCCACCTGTTCTGGGTCCTCCCTTACGAGGCCCCCATGCTACATAAAGCTATGAAGTAAGTGTGCATGCTTTTCTCTTGTTTATCTATTTTAGTGTAATTTAATTTCAGGGCCCTGCAACCTTGGAAACAGAATTTGTCTGGCCCCACATCTCCCAAGTAGAGGAGTTAGGAGGCAGGCCTCAGTGGCAGGCCTCAGTGGCAGGCCTCAGTGAGGCATGCAGGTCACGGAACAGTGCCTTAGTGAAGGACACTGGTGACCGGAAAGAAAAGGTGCAATACACCGTTTCTAGATGACCCACTTATAGAAGGTTCATTTGTAAACTATAAATTGAGCCCTTCTTAAGCATTGAAACTACTGACTCCTTGACCTTAGACTTCTCAGCCTCAGAAGGATAATAAATTTCTGATGTTAACCTCCCCCAGAAAATGGTATGTCTGTTGTAGCAGCCCAGACATAGAACACAAGTTGTCATAACTTTCTATAAGCATAAATTTAAAAAAGTTTTTTAATAAAAAGATTTATTGTCGAGAAGGAAGAGAGGGAGGAAGAGGGAAGATTATAAACATGCTTACCATATAGATATATTAATTAATTTAAGATTAGCGTTTTAAAAACTTTGGTCTTACTTTTCCAAGCTCCATAATGTGGTCCCGCTCCGTTTGAGCCGGCCTCGTTTGTGATCCTTTGCTTCCAGCTCCTGACCGCTAGAATCACAAAACTGTACCACGACACCAGGCACTACTGTTGATTTTTTATTGTTGGAGATTTTGATTGTTCAAAGTGAAGAAAGTTTATATTTTCTAATGATCCACTTTCTATAGAATTAGAATAGTCAGTCTTTGGATCTAGAGAGATAGCCTGGTAGTTAAGAGCACTGGCTGCTCTTCCAGAGGTCCTGGGTTCAATTCCCAGCAACCACATGGTGGCCCACAACCATCTGTAACAGAATCTAACCCCTCTTCTGGTGTGTCTGAAGACAGCGACAATGTACTCACATAAAACAAATAAATCTTAAAAGGAAAATAGCCAAACTTCAGTGGTAGAGAACGTATTCTGAGAACTGCCATGCTAATTCCTGACAGCTTCATCAAACAAATAATGGTCACAGAAGAGAATATAATAAAGGCAGGTGGCCACCGGAGCCTACAGTGCACTGCCCACCTCTAAGATCGCACGGGTGTGAGAAGTGGTACGACTACTTGCGGGACTGGAAGAAAAGCAACAGTAACTTCCCAAAGAAAGGAAAAGAGTGGACAGAAGAACTGGGGTACTCAACGAGGAAACATTTTGAAATAATTTTGGATTTTAGTAAAGAAGATTCAAATTTTATTCTCTTTGATTTTATTTGACATGTATGAATGCTTTGTCTACATGCTTGTGCACCTTAGTGCCTGCCTGGTAGGTACTGACACTGAGCCCAGGTCCTCTGGTAGAGCAGTGTTCTTTTTTTTTTTTTTTTTTTTTTTTTTTGGTTCTTTTTTTTTCGGAGCTGGGGACCGAACCCAGGGCCTTGCGCTTCCTAGGTAAGCGCTCTACCACTGAGCTAAATCCCCAGCCCCTAGAGCAGTGTTCTTAACTGCTGAGCCATCTTCCCAGCCTTCAGGAAGCAAATTTGAAAGGTTAGACCTTTAGAAAATTGATTTTGGGTTTTTATTCCTCTACAAATAGAAGGGAAAAAAAGACCCCATCGTTATGAGGTAAATAATCCAGAAGCAAAATCAAAACAAAAACATAAACAAAAAAATCAAAACATTTAAAAAATGGGCAGATGGTTGCAAAGCAGGTTTTCCCACAAATACATATGGGGTCAACATAAAAAGATGCTTAACATCACTAACCACTAACTAACAAAATGCAAATCAAAGTCATAACAAGATAGGTGTGCTGGTACATGTCTGTAATCTCTGAGGCCTAAGGCGAGAGAATGTGGAATTCACAGCCAGCCAGAGCTGCTTGGAATCTGAAATGCCCCCTGCAGGCCATAAAGTGCCTGCAGTGATCCTCTGAACACTGAAACCTCCAGGAAGCAGGGCCTAGCAAGCAGCAGCTGGTCACTAGGAATGGGCCTCGTAGGGTTCCGGTCACCTCTGGTTCCAGCCTGTGTTCTCCGTTCCCTGTTCACTGCCACTGAATAAGCTTCTCCCACATTCCTGCCACCAAGAACTGTTCTCACCATTTTGCATTCCCTGCAGTAATAAACAGGTAGAAATCCCTTGAAGCCATGAGCCAAGGTAACCCCCTCTTCCTTTAAAATTTCTGTTGGGCAGCCGGCCGTCACCTCGCACAACAGGACAGGAACTAAGGCACTGGGACATAAGCACGTCGCCATCTCAAAACTAATCCCACAGTAGGGCACAATTGCTACTCACAAACAGAAATCTGAAAAAGTCAGACAAAGCAGCATTAGCGAGGGTGTGACAAAGCTGGACCCTGGCCACTGCACAAGTACAATGCTCTGGCAAAAACTAACCAAAGCCCTCTGGTCACATCACAGTGAGATCGGAAACAGACAATGAGGAAAGGATAGGAGCAGGGTTTGCCTGTCAGAGACAATGTCTAAGGTCTTTGCTCTTTGTTGGTTTAAAGTCAGGGTCTAACCCAGCACTGACTTCAAATTTACTATAGAGCAAAAGCTGGTCCTGAACTCCTAATCCTCTGCCTCCACCTCCCATATTTTGGGGTCACCTGGCTCATTTACTCCATGTACCCACCATGCTCAGCTTTTCCTAACATCTTCCAGTGGGAACACCCCAGGCTTGACATGCCCCAGGAACCCACACATTTCATTTACAATACTTGGTATCTGTTAGTTCTGCAAACGTTCAGACAAGGCACTTCTAACAGAACGCTTTGCCTGATAATCATCTCCATTAATAAGCTGGGCCAACTACGGCTTTAGGACTTCAAGAGAAGGAACTTCATATCCAATGAACTGTAACCATAAATTCTTCTCTTTTACAAACTCACTTTAGACTCTTGGAAATGCTTACTGATCTATGCATTCACATCCTGTCACTCCCAAAGAAACACCAGGTTCCTTTGAAGAATCTCTGGTTGTGATTTAGTTTGACAACCCAAGAGAACCAAAGACAGGTCATGAGCAGGTATTTATATGCCAACATTTACAGCAACATTATCCAAGAACAATAGTGTGGAGGACTGGAGACACGGCTCTACTGAGGGCTGGACTGATCAGCCTAGGCTTCCCCTGGGTCCCTGGTGTATAGAGAAGAAAAGTGTTTGGCAAACCCAGTAATAGCCTGGGCCCCGGGCCTTTAAGGGCTCCCCCTCCCACACACACACCTCGATGCACTGATGTACAGAGAAGAAACACAGCCTTCTCTAAAAACAGGAATATGCTTGGCAGAGCAGGTCATGGCCTGAGGCCAAGGCCTTGGGGAAACTGTGGCTTCAGATCCCAAGAACCCAATCTTCCCACCATATTTGGCCATGGTTATCAGTCCCAAGACTGCTGTATGGTAGATTTATAACGCTCTCGAGATGCTGTGCTGCCCTTGTGAAACTTGTTTAATTAGCTTCCCACTGACTTGGTCCCATTGTATGACAGGCTCAGCTTACTCTGCCCCACTTCTCCCCTCGAAACAGAACATAAGGTGCTGTACTTAATAGGCTTACTTGACCTAAGTCATAGCTTGTACAAACCTGGTCTCAAACTTCCTTATCTTCTTATCGTCTATCATCGCTTCCGATCGCCTGGTCCCCTTTCTGAGGGCCCTGTCGCTGAAGATCGAATTGCTGGCCCAGGTCATGGCTCAGTAGTTAAAAGCACATATGGCCATTTCAAAGGACCCAGGTTCAGTACCCAGCGCATATGTGGAAAGCCGAAATGTGCCACGTGAGAGACAACTCTCAGATGCTGCGAGTTGCTACACAGATGACTTAAGCTACAAACACCATACATTCTGCAGGTACAAAAAGACGCCATTCTTTAGAGCTTCCCTTACATGACTAAAAGCGGCAGCTTTGGCTGGCTGGATGACCCTGAGAACTGAGGCAAGTCCATTTCAAGGTGGATGAGAGCCTGTCCTACACAAGTAAGACCATGTCTCAAAAAACAAAACAAGACAAACAAACAAAAAACCCACATGCAAAGGCAGGGGTGAGGGGTATGCCAAGAAGCCACTTGGGGGAATAAGCTGTCACCGGTCCAGGAGGCTGGGTCTACTCTCATAAAGAACAGCAGTCCTAAGACCCACTCCAGCCGGAAGGTGGCAACCCCTCTGCACCCTCACAACTTCACTGTGGTTTCTAAACAAAACAATGTGTTCTACCCACAGAAATCCTTTTTAATTCTCCACTAATGCCATCTCTCACTTTACCAGATACTCTCCGAGATCTGATCTGAAAGGGTCAGAAGAAAAGATTTTCCACTGAGACACACACAGAGGGAAAATGAGGTGAGGTGGTTGGACATACATGAATGAACCTTGAAGAGCTTACGCTCAATGGAATAAGCCAGGCATAGAATGGTAGTTATCACAGCTTCACTTCTACAAAGTACTCAAATTCTTAAACAGAAGATAGAGTTACAGCTAGTGCCAGGGACGGGCAAGGGGAGGGCATGTATTAATCGATGGGCTCGACATTTCTGTGAAGGAAGCTAAGGTTCTGGAGATGGACAGAGATGGTGGTCACCCAACAGTGTAGTGGTATTTACCATGACAGAAGCAATAATGGTCCTCAACCCTCTTCAGGACACTAAATGGGTGCTAAGAACTACACGTTCCTAACACATTTGAGTATAGTTTTAAATCCTCTCAGGGGTTGTAACGTTGTATCATCTATGTTAATAGTATAGGTTGGATAGCTTAGTTTATTCCTAAATCTGAAGGAAGTTCCTACATTACACAAGTGGAAAATTCCATATGTGACGTCATATGATGGAATAC
Source organism: Rattus norvegicus (assembly GCF_021556685.1). NCBI lineage: Eukaryota > Metazoa > Chordata > Mammalia > Rodentia > Muridae > Rattus > Rattus norvegicus. The sequence continues at coordinate 119,013,753 of NC_141538.1, read as the reverse complement.
AGGCCACTGAAAATGCTGTGCAGTCAGCTTCAGGTTCAAGACGTGCATAGGAAATGACAAACATGGATTACATGATAAGAAATGATTGTATGATAAGGAATGATTGTACGATAAGGAATGATTCCATGATAAGGTATGATTCCAAGATAAGGTATGATTCCAGAGGTCCATCAGTTCAAACAGTGGGCAAGTAAAGATCCAAGCCCACTCCACCATTAATAGAATTAATAGAAAATCAAGTGGTAGTAATTCAGAGTTTATTAGAGCTAAAACAATCTTTATCAATATATCCTACAACCATAAACCATATAATTCAATGTGAATTGATTAAGTGTAGAGGAAATAGTATGAACACATATTGGCTATTTTAATTTATAACAACATTCACAGCATGTGTGAAAATGGACCACCAGTCCTCTGAGCTGATTTTTATTTGAGATCTAACTTCTTCCTTCTACATAGAAAATGGTCCTAACAAGCAGGAATGCCTGGAAAAGAGAATTCAGTAAGGGAAGCAACAAAGAGGTCGGCCCCTGCACTGGTCGGGATGAGATGTCCCAGTGGCTCAGATGTTTGAGCACTGGCTCCTTGGCTGGTGGTGCTGCTGGGCAGGTTAGGACATGTGGCACTGCAGGTTAGGACATGTGGCACTGCAGGAGGAGGTAGGCCGCCTGGGCAGAGCTCCGAGGTTTCCAAGCCTGGTACTCTTCCCGTCTCCTCGCCAACCCCCATCTTCTAGATACAGCCAGTGTGTATCTAGCTGTACTTGCTGCCGTCATGGTCTCTAACCTTTTAGAACTCTAAACCCAAATACATTCTTCTATAACTTACTTTAGTCGTGTGTATTTTTAAAGCAAGATATAGTAACCAATACGGGCAACTATATACCAGTCCAGAAATTAAAGTGCGCGTCTTCCAAACCGTGAGCACTGAGTATGGTCTTGAACAAGCCTCAATAAAACCACTTTACCAAACGCCCACAGTATTGGTTAGATATGATTGTCAGCTTGGCACCCAGAGTCACCTGAGAAGACAAAACCTCACCTTTAGGACAGTCCTAAGGATCCCGGCCCGTGACATGGCAGAAAGGGCTCAGCCCATGCTGGCGGCACCATCTCTAATCAGTTGGTCTGGACTGTACAAGAAGCTAGCAGAGTAGGAGCCCGAGAGTAAGCCAGTAAGCAGTATTTCAGCTTCACTTTTTGCTTGAGTGGCTGCCTTGTCTTACCCTAGTGATAGGCTATGACCTAGAAGTATAAGCTGAAGCCAACACTCCCTGCCAAGGCTGATTTTGGTCAGCGTTTACCATGGAAGCCAAGAGCAAACTAACAAGTACAAATTAAAGAACTGCCTTACCTCAAACAAGCTACACAGGAAATTGGAGTGACCTGAAAGTGACTGTTGTGAACATAGACAGGAAATATGCAGAAGATTTAACCTGATACAACATTTGAGACATGACTTTGGACTACATGTATCCAGTAACTGTTCTAAATATATTTGTCTAGTTCGCCCCTTGCCTTAAATGTTTAAGTAGCAACATGGACCAGTATTTTAACTTGTCTTTTATTTAAATGAATAGGAGTTTTCTATTTATGGGAAAAAGCAGCCAAAATAAAAGTATGTACATGTTCAGCAATCTCTGGTTCAGTGTGCTTATCTCAGTGGACATCCGGTGTGAACTGAATGAACACTGAGGACATGGGGAAGGGCTGTCAGAGAAAGCTATTGTCAGTGGGGGACACCAGGCAACGGTGTCACTGCTCTCAGCACCACTTACACATTAAAAACATCTGCTCCCTGGTAGGCTGCCCAGAACCCTCTGCGGCTGGGCATCTTTGAGGCTGCATCAATTGCTAGGGTAGCACCTTGCCCAACAGAACAAAGCCATAGGATCTGCATGAGGAACAGAGGGAAAACGTCCATGGGAGGCAAGGGAGAAAGAAAGCCAGCTTCCTTCCACCTACTTTGCTTATCACGCAGAAAGGACCTGCCTGTGCAGACAGCAGGGACCTGTATGAACACACTACCCTCAGACCTTTAAGACACCTCTAGGGCAGCCAAGGTGGCTCAGAGGTAAGAGCCACTGGTGATCTTTCGATGGGGTCTGGCTCGATTCCCAGCACCCCATGACAGCTAACGAGCATCTGTAGCTCCAGTTCCAGGGATCTGACATCCAGTTCTAGCCTCTGCAAGCAGCAGCCATGAACATGGTGCACAAACATACATGCAGGCAAAATGCTCACACATGTAAGAAAACTAAAAAACGTCAACAAATAAAAACACCATCTAGAGTCACTTTCTTCTTACATGTCTGAAAAGTAATTCAGGCCAGAAAGTAAACAAAGTAAGACAATATGACAGGTGGCCAGGAGGTGGTGGCAGGAGGATTTCTGAGTGTGGGAGGTGGAGGCAGGTGGATTTCTGAGTGTGAGGCCAGCCTGTTCCACACAGCGTGTTCCAGGACAGCCAAGGCTATGCAGAGAAACCCTGCCTCAAAAACAAACAAACAAACAAACAAACAAAAAACCAAAAAAAAAAAAAAAACAAAAAGGCAACTAATTAAACATAATTTTATTTTTAAAAAAATCCAGTTCACTGGTGATTTAATAGTAAGGATAACCTACTGAAGGTTAATGCTTCCTACCAAGTTTGAGACAGGCAGTCTCAAACATGCAAGTCACTCTCCGGCCACACTACAGTTGCATCACACATAGTGGAGAATGTTATGAACAGCAAAGAGAGCAATAATAATGTACTGTATATAATAATGTATAATATATAATGTACTTTATGTTAATTTTGCCCTGACAAATATACCATACAAGAAACATATAACTATGTTACCTTTAGGGAATTTAAAAAAAAATCTTAAGGATTAAAGAACTCTTTATTGAACTGAGAAATGAGAAGAAAAATGTTACACACACACACACACACACACACACACACACACACACACACACAGAGAGAGAGCAAGGTAATCCATAGCTCACGATTTCAGAGAAGCAGTGTGATACAAAGAGGGTGACCTCAAGCACACAGCTCTGCTCCTGGCAGTGCATCCTGTCAGTCACCCTGACTGTGAAAAGCCCATTTCCTTTCTGTTTTATCTGTGGGAGTGATATGAGCAAGGGGCGGAGGGGCAGGGCGAGGAGGAGGTGGCTGTGAAGCAAAGCCGTACCATGTCTGTGGTGCTGAAGCTATAGTCCTGCATCTCCTGGGGATAAGCAGTCATCATGGACTCTGTGTCGTGACACTCGAGTATCTCTCCTCCTGAGAGGTCAGCATGCAGCCACTGGGGGCTGGCCTGGAGATCCAGCCTGGGAGATGCAGAAGTGGGCTCCCGAATGTGAGGAGGTGGTGGGTGTGCTTCCATGTCCCGGAGGCGGTCTTGGTAGATCTCATACTCCTCGTCAACAAGCATCTCTCTTTCCTCACCCCTTCTCTCCAGCCGAGGGCTCAGGAATTCATGCATTTCCCAGGCTTCTGAGCTGCTGTCCATGTCTTTTTGTTGGAACTGCAAAGACTTTCCCAAATCTAGAAAAGGTTCATCCACGAGTTCTTCAAGATACGGCTCATCTCTAAATCCCTGTAAAGAAAAGGTTTTTAAAAAGGTTAAGCTTCACTTGTCTTAAAACTGCACTATACACCTCAACCAGGAAAGGTGCCAACCTGACTGAAGCACCCTGCCTTAGCCAACACATGGTCAGAAGTACGTGCTCTTCTGTATCACGAAACCAGAGAAACTGCAGCCCATTCTGCACAGCCCAGAAAACAAACACACATGGAGTAAAGAGGCAGAACTTGCCATACGTGAGGGAAACCACACTGAAAGCCTCATTGTACAGTAGCCACCAACAATTCTCCATCGCAGTGAGGAATCTGGTCAAAATGTTACACCACAGATGCAACTTCTCCCTAATACTAATGGTAGTTCATAACCATAGACTCACTACTTACTTCCTACTTTCCTAAGATAGGAAAGACTGCAAGCTCAGCGTGGCCATGCATGAGTAACTCAACAAGTGAAGCTACCGGACAGTTAAAAATCCATTGTTTTTTACTTTTTTAAAGGACAGAGGACTGAGCCTAAGGCCTTGCAGATGCCAGGTGACACTCCACTGCAGAGCGCCAGCTTGAGCCCTTTACAAAGAGAGTTCTTTACACATTGAGGACACAGTCATGTCTCAAGCACTTCGAGTATAATTTTCTCCTAAGAGGCTAAATAACAGAAATAAGATTTCACCTACACTGAGAATATGCTAAAGAGGCATGAAAACAGTTTATGCTGAGCCTCTGCCCTGACTCTGCTGAGCCAGTGGCTGCTGAACACAGGGGCCTAACTGCCTATAGATCAGCCCTCATTCTACTGCAAGCCCTGTCCATTAAGCACTACCTAGTGCAAAGTCTCCAATCAACCTCCCCTCTGCTTTCTTCTCATAACTTAACACCACATGGTTAAGCTTCACATTGAAACAGTAAATCAATACCACAAACCTGATTCAAAAAACGATCAGTCAGAGGACATATTTGAAAACATCATGGTTAATAAAATGTCTTCATTTTTAAGAGGGTGGTGGACATTATAGGAATACTTCTCAGTCTGAGACACTGTACATATATGCCAGGAACATTGCTGGACAATTGTTACCAACTACAGCAAAGAACGAAGTACATTTTAGGAGTAAAAGGAATACTTGATACATACTGTCTATGATTATAGGACCAAAGAGGTCTGAGTAGATAATCTTCTTTTTTTTTTTTTTATTAACTTGAGTATTTCTTATATACATTTCGAGTGTTACTCCCTTTCCCGGTTTCCGGGCAAACATCCCCCTCCCCCCTCCCCTTACTTATGGGTGTTCCCCTCCCAACCCTCCCCCATTGCCGCCCTCCCCCCAACAGTCTAGTTCACTGGGGGTTCAGTCTTAGCAGGACCCAGGGCTTCCCCTTCCACTGGTGCTCTTACTAGGATATTCATTGCTACCTATGAGGTCAGAGTCCAGGGTCAGTCCATGTATAGTCTTTAGGTAGTGGCTTAGTCCCTGGAAGCTCTGGTTGCTTGGCATTGTTGTTCATATGGGGTCTCAAGCCCCTTCAAGCTCTTCCAGTTCTTTCTCTGATTCCATCAACGGGGGTTCTATTCTCAGTTCAGTGGTTTGCTGCTGGCATTCGCCTCTGTATTTGCTGTATTCTGGCTGTGTCTCTCAGGAGCGATCTACATCCGGCTCCTGTCGGCCTGCACTTCTTTGCTTCATCCATCTTGTCTAATTGGGTGGCTGTATATGTATGGGCCACATGTGGGGCAGGCTCTGAATGGGTGTTACTTCAGTCTCTGTTTTAATCTTTGCCTCTCTCTTCCCTGCCAAGGGTATTCTTGTTCCCCTTTTAAAGAAGGCGTGAAACATTCACATTTTGATCATCCGTCTTGAGTTTCATTTGTTCTAGGCATCTAGGGTAATTCAAGCATTTGGGCTAATAGCCACTTATCAATGAGTGCATACCATGTATGTCTTTCTGTGATTGGGTTAGCTCACTCAGGATGATATTTTCCAGTTCCAACCATTTGCCTACGAATTTCATAAAGTCGTTTTTGATAGTTGAGTAATATTCCATTGTGTAGATGTACCACATTTTCTGTATCCATTCCTCTGTTGAAGGGCATCTGGGTTCTTTCCAGCTTCTGGCTATTATAAATAAGGCTGCGATGAACATAGTGGAGCACGTGTCTTTTTTATATGTTGGGGCATCTTTTGGGTATATGCCCAAGAGAGGTATAGCTGGATCCTCAGGCAGTTCAATGTCCAATTTTCTGAGGAACCTCCAGACTGATTTCCAGAATGGTTGTACCAGTCTGCAATCCCACCAACAATGGAGGAGTGTTCCTCTTTCTCCGCATCCTCGCCAGCATCTGCTGTCACCTGAGTTTTTGATCTCAGCCATTCTCACTGGTGTGAGGTGAAATCTCAGGGTTGTTTTGATTTGCATTTCCCTTATGACTAAAGATGTTGAACATTTCTTTAGGTGTTTCTCAGCCATTCGGCATTCCTCAGCTGTGAATTCTTTGTTTAGCTCTGAACCCCATTTTTTAATAGGGTTATTTGTCTCCCTGCGGTCTAACTTCTTGAGTTCTTTGTATATTTTGGATATAAGGCCTCTATCTGTTGTAGGATTGGTAAAGATCTTTTCCCAATCTGTTGGTTGCCGTTTTGTCCTAACCACAGTGTCCTTTGCCTTACAGAAGCTTTGCAGTTTTATGAGATCCCATTTGTCGATTCTTGATCTTAGAGCATAAGCCATTGGTGTTTTGTTCAGGAAATTTTTTCCAGTGCCCATGTGTTCCAGATGCTTCCCTAGTTTTTCTTCTATTAGTTTGAGTGTGTCTGGTTTGATGTGGAGGTCCTTGATCCACTTGGACTTAAGCTTTGTACAGGGTGATAAGCATGGATCGATCTGCATTCTTCTACATATTAACCTCCAGTTGAACCAGCACCATTTGCTGAAAATGCTATCTTTTTTCCATTGGATGGTTTTGGCTCCTTTGTCAAAAATCAAGTGACCATAGGTGTGTGGGTTCATTTCTGGATCTTCAATTCTATTCCATTGGTCTATCTGTCTGTCTCTGTACCAATACCATGCAGTTTTTATCACTATTGCTCTGTAATACTGCTTGAGTTCAGGGATAGTGATTCCCCCTGAAGTCCTTTTATTGTTGAGGATAGTTTTAGCTATCCTGGGTTTTTTGTTATTCCAGATGAATTTGCAAATTGTTCTGTCTAACTCTTTGAAGAATTGGATTGGTATTTTGATGGGGATTGCATTGAATCTGTAGATTGCTTTTGGTAAAATGGCCATTTTTACTATATTAATCCTGCCAATCCATGAGCATGGGAGATCTTTCCATCTTCTGAGGTCTTCTTCAATTTCCTTCTTCAGTGTCTTGAAGTTCTTATTGTACAGATCTTTTACTTGCTTGGTTAAAGTCACACCGAGGTACTTTATATTATTTGGGTCTATTATGAAGGGTGTCGTTTCCCTAATTTTTTTCTCGGCTTGTTTCTCTTTTGTGTAGAGGAAGGCTACTGATTTATTTGAGTTAATTTTATACCCAGCCACTTTGCTGAAGTTGTTTATCAGCTTTAGTAGTTCTCTGGTGGAACTTTTGGGATCACTTAAATATACTATCATATCATCTGCAAATAGTGATATTTTGACTTCTTCTTTTCCGATCTGTATCCCCTTGACCTCCTTTTGTTGTCTGATTGCTCTGGCTAGAACTTCAAGAACTATATTGAATAAGTAGGGAGAGAGTGGGCAGCCTTGTCTAGTCCCTGATTTTAGTGGGATTGCTTCAAGTTTCTCTCCATCTTCTTGGGAAAGCTTCAAATGTGAATTTGCATGTTTGGCTCCATGTCTATAGCATTTTACATGGATGTCTGTTTCCATGATATATCGTTCTTCCAAATATTGAATATATATTAGTGTTTAAAAATATGCTTGTTCCTTTAAAATATTTTTTATATTTATTTTGGATTATGGAGGTGGAAGAAGTTATGTGCCTTAGGGCATGTGTAGAAATCAAAGGACCACTGTGAGAGTTAGTTTTCTCCTATCTTGTAGACTCCAGATGCTGGACTCAGGTCATTTGGTGTCTTACGTGAGCCATGCTGTTAACCCTAGTGTTTGTTCTTTGAAAATGCCTTACAACTTCTGTCATTAAAGAGACAATGTTACACTAAATGAAAATTTTTAATTTAAGATATACTAGTTACAGGTAGGGCAAACCTGTAATGGTGAAGGGGTGGATTTCATTTGTAACTGTTTAGCCAAGTGAGTGGGAACAAGCTTGTGTCCTCCCCCCACCCATTCAAATGGCAGATAACTTTATCAAATACCTGGGGTGCCTCGAGGATTAAAGATGAGTGGATCTCGTGAACGGTTTCTGGAGACTCACTGTTATCTCCATTGTTGTTTGAATGGAAAATAAAATGTTCCTCCTTCTCCTCCTTCTCCTCCTCCTGAAAATAAAAACCATTTTTATGATCAAGAAAATCCTTCAGCTTCAAGTCCCCCTGAGACAGTTCTCATTCACTGCAATAACCCATAAAGGCTATGCAAACGTTATCAACAAAGCCAACAGTTACCCACACTGAAAAGAAAAGGAACCTTAGGGCACAGCTCACCAATTTGAAGCATTCTTTAAAGAAAAGCCACTCACCGGGAAAAGGCCTTGCAGGTACAGCTATGCCGTGAGGCCTGCACCAAGCATAGGCTTAGGTACTTGAACACACTCAGGTGCACATCACCAATGGGCACTGAGAGAGAGGCTTACCCATGAGGAACGGGCTCAATTAGTGCTAGTCACTCAATAGTTACACGTCCAGAATCTGACTCCAGAGCCCAGGTCCTCAATTACCACTCCATGTAATCCTCATTTTACAGATCAGCAACGTGGGTAGTGAGGTGGAAAAGCCTCAGGGTACACAGCCTTGAGGCCACAGAGTAGCCACAGCTCGATAGCCAAGGGCTTCAGGGCCTGTGTGGTCTGCCTAGTGCTAAAGACACGGTACAGTTTTTAAAAGCCAGTTTAGTAGGGTTTTTGTAGCCAATATGTTTGATGTAGGTTTGCAGAAGATAAGATGAATTGCTATCATGGGTAAGGTGACAATTCCTCATGGTAGTTCTATAAGTACAGCTATTACAGGGCTCACTACTACAGAGGTAATTGTTGTGCTACACATCCAGTCTTTCTGCCCATCCACCCTTCTTACTTATATTCTCCTGCCTCCACCAGGACTCACAGCACATGCACCTGTTTATTCAGAGCCCTCTACCATCCCCTTCACCTGCCCCTTAAGCTTGGCCTCCCATCCCCCAGCTCTCCTGGGAGCCTCACACTCATGATGAGGCTAAATCCCTCCCAGGGCTGACCTCTAGGGTCATGGCTTCTGAATGGAATAGGTTCCATGTTTTCACACTGCCTCAGACTTCCTAATGCTGCTTAAAGGGAGAGCCTGTGTTGTCTCTCTCCTAAGGATTTTCTCATATAGTCATGATGAGTAAATAACTGTCAGAGAAAATATAGACAAAATACTTGTCACAACCTAAAAAGGTGAAACTTATAAAAATATTAATGTTCTCCCTCCTTAATTTATGAAAAAGCACACTGTGTACTTCAATTTACCATCTGTTGCCTAAGGCAGTACAACTCATATATGAAAAGTCAAGATCTTGGTCAGCCATGTACTAGACTGAATTTTAAATGGTTAAAGTAATTGATAGGCATTGTTATATTCAGGCATTTTTTAGAAGATTAATTTCATTTATATGAGTACACTGTAGTTATCTTCAGACACACCAGAAGAGGGCATCGGATCCCATTACAGATGGTTGTGAGCCACCATGTGGTTGCTGGGAATTGAACTCAGGACCTCTGGAAGAACAACCAGTGCTTTTAACGGCTGAGCCATCTCTCCAGCCCATGTTCAGGCATTTTAATGTGTATAGAAGAATATAAAAAAATGTAATGTTGGTAGGGTATGTGATTAGCATGGGCAAGCATGTGAGAGGCTTAAAAGACAGTGATGTACAAGTCCTAGAATCAATCTCAACCACAAAAATGAAAAAAGAACAAAGGTCACACTGCAGTTTCCTAAGTCAAAAACACTTTGTGCAATACACTGCTCATTATCCATATATGTGGGGTGTGTGTGTGTGTGTGTGTGTGTGTGTGTGTGTGTGTGTGTGTGTGCGTGTGTGTGTGTGTGTGTATGAACATAAGCGTCACTGCCTACCAAGCTAGTGAGGTTCCTGAGCTGCTATCATGTAACATGCGAATATATTTACACACCAAAATAATTTCAGAGGCAAGAAAAGACTAGTTCTTTAGTCTTGCTCATTCCACTATGAATTTCTATAAAAGATTCATAGAATAAAAGTGATTGACTTTATCAAATCGCCGATCCAATTTTTATGAAACATGGAGTGCTGCATCAGAGCGATATGGGCGGCCCACTGAAGAGGGAGGTTTGGGAAGAACTAGCAGCCTCTGAGGAGGGGATCTTGATCTCCAGTTCAATGGTCTCCCACTGGATTCTTTGAGCCTACACACCTTTGAAGTCTGAAACTCACTGGGTTATTCAGAGCAAAACTAGAAATAGGCTCTCTGAAACCCAGGCTGACAACCTACCATGACGAAATTACTACTCAGATACATGCAGGCAAACTAAAGAGGACATTGTAATAAAGCGAGCTTAGCGTGCTGTGCCTAAAAAAGGGTACACGTTTTGAAACTGTCCAGCCAAGCTCATACTTCGACTCCACCCCTTACTAAAGAAAAAACTCTGGAAAAGTTACTCAACCTTCTGTGTCTCCACTGGCTCATTTGTAGCGAATGACAAGAGAAGGCTTAACGTTGCTTTGAATTAGTACTAATTAGAACATGTGAGAGGCTTAAAATATAGTGATGTACAATAAATACTCATTCAAAACTAAATGAACACAATCAGTATTTGTTTTACACCAAGAACCTCAACAACACAGTTTTAGGACCCACAGTCAAGAGCAGTAACACGAAACAGTGCATCATACGGTAAGATGACCTCAGAACGATTTGACCACAGGAGGGGGGTCAGCATTAGGGCTTAGCAGACATGCTGGTGACAGATGATGACAGGAAAGACTGAACATTTCATTTCCATATGAACAAAACCAATGCAGGTTATGAATTCCAGCTCGCTGTACCTTCTGAACATCAGTCTGAAGCAGTGCTTCTCAACTGTAGGCTGCAACCCCTTTAGGGTGGAACAAGCCTTTCACAGGAGTGACAGAGCAGATCGCCTTGCACACTAGATATTTACATCACAGTTCATAATAGTAGCAAATTAGTTATGAAGTACCAACAAAATCATCTATGTCACCACAACATGAGGCTGTGTTAAAGGATAGAAAGATTAAGAAGGTGGAGAACCACTGTTCTAAAATTAAAATGGAAAATTATGTTAATTGACATTGAAAGGATGTGACTAAAACTTAGAGTCTATTTTGAAACCCGAAGGCAAAGGGTTAGTAAAAGTGGCAGGGGCAAGGCTGGCACCACCAGCAGTGAGCAGTCACTCAGTATGTCACATTGGGTGGCATGGCCCGGATTTCTGAAACTTGCTCTAATGTTGTAAGTCAGAGGCATCAGAAACTTGCTTACTGCTCTTTCAGAACAGCAGAGTTTGGTGCTAGGGACTGTTTGGGTGTGAGTCCCCAGCACCCACAAATTGTGGCTTACATTCACCTCTAACTACAGCTCAGGGAATCTGACGCACTCCTCTGGCCTCTGTGGGCAGTGGACACATGTACAAAAACCTCACACACCCGTGCACTAAAATAAAAACGAAAAAAAGAAACTTGCACAGGGTCACACACACAGTAGCCAGCCATATGGGACAGATTTCAAGGACAGGAGTGACTGTTTCCCCTGGTCCATGTTCTTTACTAGTTTTATTTGCCTTATTAACGCAAGTCAAGCCTTACAGGTGAGGCGTATTTGTCTTCCAAGTTCATGTTGTTAACTACCACACTATTACCCCTCTGTATTAACTGAGTCCCAAACTCACCACCAAAGGCTTACAGATGCCAAGGTGCACCACACCTGGGGGTACAGCCTTCAACACTTCCACAGCCTCAGCAAGAGTGGCATTGTCCAGAGAGAACTCATTGACGGAGACTAGGCGATCTCCAGGCAAAAGTTCTCCACTTCTTTCTGCTACGCCATCTGCCACCAAGGAGCGAATCACAATCACTGACCTCATGGGATCCAGGGGGTCCTAGAAGTTAAATGAAAGAAAGTCAGCCCCCTGGAATTAAATATGCAGGCTTAAGAAAGCTTATCTTTCACAAATCTGGTTCATTTATCTCATATGGCCAGTATTCTGCTGCTGTTCTCTAGAAGCTTAAATCAAAGAAAACTCCATCCTATATATCTTATAATATCAGCTTACATCAGGGTGAAGGCATAAACATAACAGTTTCAACTGTAGTCTGAATGTTCAATACATATAAATTTATTCTTTAAACTTCCAGTGACCGGCCACAAGAGATCTGGGAACAGTAAGGCAAGATTCTCTAACAGTCTCAAGCTTAGGTATACTGTGGGACAAAGATGTGGCCACTGGTCCACGTGCAGGATCCACGGGGAGCGTAAAATAGAAACAACACGCCATCACTCAAAGTCAGCATCCTTCTAGGAACCACATGAGGGAGGGAGGGAGGGAGGGAAGGAGGGAGGGAGGGAGGGAGGGAGGGAGCGAGGGAGGGAGGATGAATGATTATTTTTAAAATATATTTAGCAGCTGAAAAGAAAATTGAGCAACTGAGAGCACTTACTCCCAAATCATAGGAGCCAGAGTTCGAATGTTGACACAGATACCTATCTCCAAGTGGAACAGACATGGGAGGAATGCTGGGGTTTGCTGGCTTCCATTTGACTAGAGAAAGACCAGCCCAAGATGCAAGGAGAGATCCTGCCTCGAAGAAAAAGGCAGAGTGACAGCGGAGGACACATGGCACCACCCTCTCACCTCTGCACTGTATACAGGTGTATGCACCTTACCTGTGCACCATACACATACTCATATAGACACAGACAGACAGACAGACAGACAGACAGACACACACACACACACACACACACACGCACGCACGCACATTCCCACACAAACAAGAGTAAGTATTGCATGGTAAAGTGACTGTCTGGTATGAGAGCATCGGCAACACACATACAGGTATGTGCTTACAGTGCATAGTTTAAAATAATCGAATTATGACCGATTTAGGGGGCCTAGATCAGAAAGATACCAATATAGATAAAGGGAATTTATGAGCAAGCCGATATGAAGCCCTCTCACCCAGTGGGAGGACCCTGTGTTCTTTGATTAGAGTACAGAAGATAACAGACATATTAATGCATCTGCTTGAAAAAGACCACTCTGAAGAAAAACCTGGAACTCAGAGTAATTCTCCTGCTTCAGTTTACTGAGTGCTATGATTACAATGAGCCACAGTACCAAGCTTACAGTCTGCATTTCACAGGTGACAGAAAGTGATGCTGAGAAAGCTAAGGGACCTGGACACCACTCGCCACTGGTTAGGGACAGAGCCAAGCTTCCACTGGGCAGCCCCTGCTCCCGAACTCCAGGCTCTGCTGCTTGCTCAGGATGGCGCTCAGTAAGAACTGAGTGAGGCAGCCACCCTGCTCAGATATCCCACTGCCCACTACAGCTCTGCCTGTTGTGCTGATAGAGACTGGCAGATGACGCAGCACTGTTGCTAGCCTTCCTCGTCAACCGTGCGCAGCACACTTGTGCCACTATTTCGTCACGTCTGTACCATTTTACGTCTGTGCTTGCTTGCATCCAATTCTTCCCGAGAGAAGAGGGAGAAAGAAACTGCCAGATTTACTGTAACACTTAGGAATTAGCAAAGCAAGGACGTGCCAAACGCAGGCTGTGTCTGTGAGAAGTGCTGGTGGCTCCTTTGAAGATGTCTGGTTCTGCTTTCCACACCTCAGTACATTCTTTTCAAAGCACTGCACAGAATTATAACAAAATATACACAGCGACACTGACAAAGCCTAAAATAGCCTTTGAACAATGCTCTCAAATATAATTCTTGCTTTTTCTTCTCAACTGACCTTGACTCTTTCCCAAGTGACAGGCCCTTGTTAACTGTCTAGCATAATCTGGTATTTAACAATGCATGATGTAGCAAGAGAATTCAAACAAAAAAGAAAAGGGTCTAATAAGGTATGTAGTGTTAAGCTGTAATTACACTGATGCTTTCAAGTAGAGGGAGCTGTTGTACAGGAAGAGCGGCGGGGCTCAGCGAGCCGGTGTGTATGCAAAGGCAATCCCAGCGGCCATATGGAGGAACTGTCCACTTTGTCACTGACAACCATGAATCACAACAAGCTTTCATTTTGAAATATGAAACCATTACAGTTTAAGCTTAACACACTAATAAATAAGCTATACAATTACGTCCTTCATTTAGGATGTCAGTTTTTGATAAAAGGCTTTTTTATTGGGACACGAGGGAAACTACATGAAATACACAGAAGGAAGGAAGGAATGGCTTCCTCCTGGTGATCACTAAACATTACCGGAAAGACTAAGAGGAAAATATACCAAAAGTGAATGATTTCTCTAAGTTCGCTGTGGATACTCACTTGATACCATCCATGGAACCCTGAGCCAGAGACGTGAAGAGGCGAATGGGCGTGCTGTCACTGAGGTGGACAAGCGAGCATTAGAAAGAGTATCACTATATAATGAGGGCGATTCACTGAGAAATAATGAAAATAGCTCTGCTGTGGAAAGATAATGAATTTCACTAATTACAGAAAAGTCAAGTGCGTCCTTATGCACACAGTATCCTTCAGAGTGCAAACTAGTATAGGAGCACTTGCTTACTAAAATGTATTCAGGTTTGGCGTCTTAGTCATTCCACTAATCTTACTACTTTGTCCTGGAAGACAGAACCCAATGATTGCTTCTTTGTGGCTTATAGAAAAACTTAAGCATTCATTCTCTCTCTCTCTCTCTCTCTCTCTCTCTCTCTCTCTCTCTTTCTCTCCCTCCCTCCCTCCCTCCCTCTCTCTCTCTCTCTCTCTCTCTCTCTCTCTCACACACACACACACACACACACACACACACATACACACACACACAATGAAGCTGCCCATCTAATAGCCACCGTCCTGTAGAGGATGCTCCTGACTGTGTCATTTCCTACATCCTATAATGAGCAAGTGATTTCTGCATTGACCACCAAGGCAGCAGCTGCTCTTGCCTACTGCAGTGGCTGCTTTGTGATTCTTTACTGCATGGAAAATCCTCAGACATCATCCTGACACATGCCGCTTCTCACTAGAAATGTCCACTTTTTGAAAACAGTCTATAATATCATAAACAGGGTCTATCAAACAAGATGATAGATATTTCTCAAGATTGCCACTGAACATTGAGGTCCTGCAACCAGATCTTTAGCATTCTCACCAGATGTATCACCTTTCACCAGAGAGAGAGAGAGAGAGAGAGAGAGAGAGAGAGAGAGAGAGCGAGAGAGCGCTCGAACGACCATCACCAAAGGACAACCTGCAGGAGGAGGTTCTCTCCTACTTGGGCTACCCTGATGAACAGCACATGCCTTTACCCTCTGCTCCGTCCACAGTCACTATCATCATTTCCTAATCTCTCACGTTTCCCCTTTTGATAAAGAGAACTGCAAGATGCAGCCTGCGAGGGAATACCCAACAGAGGGCACTAACGGCCAATCTCAGAGCATAAGAAGCACTTGCCAGTAGCCTTAGGAAGGAAATCTCTTCTGTTTATTCAAAACCTTTATGTGCTACTACACCTTCCACAGTATGTGTCTCGTGTTTGATTTAATTCAACTGTTTATGAAAAGGACGTTTCATGAGAGTGTTCAGTTAATCAACTAAGAACAGCAAATACTCAGGGAACACTGCACAGATGCTAGCAGAGGAGTGTGTGTCCCACATTCCCACTCAGTATGGAGCACTGGCCGGCCAGTCAAGACACCGGACCCAAGAAAGGCCATCCAGAACGTTTTAGAACTCCTGAGGTGACGCTAAGGTTTGGTATTTATTATGGATATTGGATCCTGCACTCCTCAGGGAGATCTGACCTAACAAAGACCCCTTTCTCCCTGGCACACACTTGCCCTCTTGGCCTTGGCAGTGGTGCACATTTCAAACTCTTCTAGTCCACGTCTCCTATCAGCTCCTCCTCCTTGCCACCCCACCGCCTCACTGAGCCTCACACTGCTCCTGTCTGGATAAATGCTACACTCCGACACCGTGCCTACAGTCTCTAACCTCGTCCTCACCAGCGCACACAAGCTCTCCCACACCTCTGGAACCCTGACTGCTGCTGACTGACTGGCAGAGGGGAATTTTCTATAAGGGTGAAGCCCTAGCGGACGGCACCACACTCTCAGTACATGGGCAGCACAAACTGGACTCGATAGATCATTAAAAAGGAAAGGAAGTGAGGCAGTGGGAGGAAGAAAGGAGCTGGGAAGAATGGGGGTGAGGCTGTGTGGGTGAACATGTCCATAAATGCTGTGTGAAAATCTCAAAGAATTAAAACAGTTCTTTAAAAATAAAACTAGACCTAAAAAGCAAAATAAAATATAATCACAGCCTCCTCCTCTGCTTAAAATACATAATGACAGTATTGTCTTTAGAATTAAGTCCTAACTCTTTAAATTTTATGAAGTGAATGTCTGTGGGTATGCAGTTCAGTCCCACTGTGTCCACGGCCACTCCTCTGTGCCGCACCTTAGCACAAACACACAAGACTACTAAAACTTAGGGCCCTATGCAAGCTGTTCCTGTCAGGAATGTCTCCCTGGCCACTACCACTCATCCATGTCTTTGCCAAGATCTCCTCCAATGAGACGCCTTCCCAATTCCCTACACACTGAAATATTTTTCTATTCAGTGAGGTCAATTTTAGCACCTCACTAAATAATATATTTCCATACTATCCCATACTATATTTCCAAACTGTATAAATATATGTATGTAATAAATATATATTTCCATACTACAGAGTTAGGTGCCCCAGTTAATTATACCCAGAGTATTTTGTATTGCCTTATTATATGATTTCTATAATTTTAATATAATCATTATAACTGTCTTACTAAAGACAAAACATTCTACAGAGTGAGTTCCAGGACAGCCAGGGCTACACAGAGAAACTCTTGTCTCGAAAAGACAAAAAACCAAAATCAAACTAAACTAAACCAAACCAAACCAAAAAGGTAATGATGTGCAGAGGACGAGCAGTCATCGCCCTGTTTTGTGACTAAAGCTCCCCTGTGAGGAGCTGCTGTCTTATTCCTGCTACCATGTCTTCCCTGCCACAACAGACAGCGCCTCTTAAACTGTAAGCCACAATACCCGCCCCTCCCTTAGTAAATTACTTTGTTAGGTATTTGGTCACAGCAGTGAGAAAAGTACCTAATAATAAAATATCTTTTGAAAGTCAATCAAAGCTGCTAAGAAAGCAGGAAAATACAGCCATATACCAACACAGTACAACAGAGTGTCAGAGTGTTACAAACGAATGCCCAAATACAGGGTCAGTGATATGGCTCCGCTGTAAGACCACTTACTGCCATCCCTGAAAACCTGAATTTGATTTGCAGAACCAACATGGTGGAGGGAGAGAACCACAAGAAGAGAACTGACTTCTAGGTTATCCTAAGATATCCACAGACGCACCATGGTATATGTACAGGCAAGAACACGTACATGAACATTTGTACACACAAATGCATAATCAATCAATCAGCAGGCGAGCACACAGTACCCAAGTTCAGTTCCTCACACTAAAATCCAGCAGCTCACAACTAAATGTAACTCCAGCTCCAAGGACTGGAGACAGACAGACAGACACGCCACACAGAGTTCTTAAAGTGAAAATAAAATTTTTTAAAAAGGTAGAAGAGTATGTCTGTTTGCTGCTTTGCTCAAGGGCCTACTACTATAATGCCTGTGACACAGAAGGTGCCGACTGGGAAAATACTTGCTGGACTGTAACTATTTGCAAAGCAAGCTACTCCCCATCATATACAAACAATCACAACTGTGCACGTCTCCCAGTGCTGACAGCCTAGGAGGACTCACTGATGGGAACTTGTTCCACTCTCGCACCACTTAGAAGTGGGCACCATTATTATCTGCATTGCCTGAATGAGAAAAAGAAGAAAAACTGAAAGACTTCATCAAAGCGCAAAATTGGCAAACAGCAGAGCCAGAGTTTAAAGCAGTTAAATTCCAGGGTACTCGTTTCAGCTACTAAACTTCTCTGCCTCAAATAAAGTTTGGCCGAGTGAACAAAGGCTGAAAGAACACAGACACTGCAGGAGACAGACACACCATCTCTCTGTGTAACACCGAATCCTTCACATATCATGCTTGCTGCTTAAGGGTTTGTACTTCCAGCCCTGGACGATGACACACCAGACAGTACGGAAAGTACGGCTTGTCTCCAGAAGCTCACCTCTGGCACTTCTTTCCAAATTTTAACTTTATATCTAGCTTCGCAAGACTCCAATCATTCGGTGAGCCTAAGGACACATTTACAGCAAGAGAAGGGAACACATGACAGTCATTATATCCCAATGGATAGGATTCCAAGTTTCTGAACTGCCTATAAAATACATTATATGAACTTCTCTGTTCATTCCGAGATCAAAGAACCAGACTCCACGTAAACTGAAGCAGAGCACAGCACATCACCTGGGGCAGGGAGGAGGCTCCCCCAAACATGGCTGTTGCCAGTGACAGACATGAAAAAGATGTGCAGAGCAGCACGCTTGCTCCAAAATCCAGATGAGGAAGACAGCAAAGTGGCCCTGGGAAAACCACAAAGGCGGTGCAGGGCGGATGCACAAGGAGGTCACACAGGTCAAGAAGGCCAGCAGTTTAATAACATGACAAAATGTTTTGGGAAGAACCTTTGTCAAAAATAACAGGAATGTGGGGGGAAATCCCCAGGCTTTGTAGTGCTGTCCCCAAAAAGGACATAAAAAACCAAGGTGAAACAACTTATTCATGATCATAATATGACATAGATTCACAAGGTTCTTTTTGTTTTAATTTAATCTGTTCTGTATCAATACTCAAACACTGACAGGTCTGAGATTCATATTCCATACAGCAGGATGGTCGCCAGACAGAACCAAGTTTATTTCAAATAAAAAATTGTCCACTAGGTTCTTTATCTTTTATACATTTTTAAGCTGTGTTTATTACTGTTTTATATACATGAGTGTTTGCCTGAATGTATGTCTGCATCATGTGCATGGGCTGGTGAGTACATAGAAACCGGAAGAGAGCATCAGATCCCCTAGAATCAGAGTCACAGGGTTGTAAGCCCTTATGTGGGTGCGGGACTAGAACTAAGAGCCCTTTAACAGCAGCCTGTGCAGTGTTGAGCAATCTCTCCAGCCCATCATCTAATACTTTACATTGCATTTTATCTTTATTCATGTTGGTGTGTATGTACATGTGTATGAGTGTCACACCATGCCATGTGTCCTCTCCAGAGGACAACTTGCTGGAGTCCATTCTCTCCTTCTACCATGGGACCCCTAAGGTCTTCAGCTTGAACAATTGGCTTTACCTGATGACCTATCTGGAAGGCTCCTCTGGTAATTTTCACACTTATTGTGAATTGAGAATACTAAATATATAATATTAAGATATGTAATGGACTACAGATACTCACATGAAGAGGAGCATGGGTAGCTCATATAACCTTACTGTCTGTCATAGTTCTGGGCTGTGTGGCACAGTAGCTTACTGCCCTAGACCTACATTACGGTTGGAGCACAGTCTTCACTGAGGATGAAGTAATTGTAAAACCAAGCTGGCAGAACAGTGTCGGTCAACACTGAATTAGAAAGACATTACAAATGGAAAAAAACAACCCCGCACCCAAGGAAGTCAAGGCTGTGGCATAATTCCTATGAGAGGAAGCACATCTGAGAGACAATTTTACAGGATACATATATACAGTAATTTCTGCACAATAAGAGTGTAGTATTTTATAAGTATTCTAAATAAAAAGAAACCAAACCAAACTAAGAACCAAATAGTAACTTCATGACCTTATTAATTAAATGAAAGTAACTTAGATGCTATATCTTTTAATGGTTAAATAAATTTTCAAATGAATATTCCAAGGAAGTTGCCAAAATAAGTAGCATCGGAATAAAATAGTAAGTTTGAAAGACAGACAGCTGACTAGTTAATTTTGGAGGCACACAGATGGAATCATCTGGGACAGGGCATGGCAAAGATAAAGCACCCACTAAGTTGTGCAAGACGTAGGGACAGGTCCACAACATGTAGCAGTTCTGGCACACAGCCAGTTAAATTGGGATTTTTCCACCAGGAACACATATCTCTCAGAAAAGTAGGAATTTGAGGTTTTATAATGGAGAAAGAAAGAGCAAAAAAGAGACAAAGATGACAGGCAACCAATCCTTTAATATAGGTGAGTATGGACTGTAAGTCATAGTTTTGAGCCCCGGCTTGATCCAACAGTTGTACAAGTGTCTTCATTTCTTCTATGAGTCAGTTTCCTCAAATGTGAAATGAGCAATTGGGTGGATCTATGAGCCATGATGTCTACTCCCTCACTCTAAGATTCTATACCTAAATGACAGTATTGAGTATGATTTATACAACACACACACACACACACACACACACACACACACACACACACAGGGAGATTATGAGTTTAAGGTCAGCCTTGATTACATGAAGAGTTCTAGACTAGCCTGGGCTTCATACTCTTAGCAAGATACTTACACTGCATTAACAATAAAAAGCTGTATGCTGTGGTCACACAATGTGTTATTTACCACATTTACACTTTAACTAGTGATCTCTCTTTAAACTCATAGACAGTCTACTGATCATATTAGCCTAACTTCCTGAGTATTCTGCCACTCAAGGAAAGTCAGCAAATGAAATATAAAAGACATATGCCCTCCTGCACTAAACCAATCTTCTTAAAATTATTGTTTTATTTTTTGAAATTAAAATATAATTACATCGTTTCTCCCTTCCACTTCTCCCCTCTAGCCCCTCCCATATTAACCTCCTCCCTCGCTCTTTCAAATTCACGACCTTTTTCAGTTGTTGATTCATATTCATTCTCAGCAGTTCACAGAGTACGGCATACAAATATGTGCATGCACACATAGAAAACCCACACAAATATATACCATACATGCAAAGAAAAACAAATAAATAAAAATTTAAAGGTGTGACCCCGCCCTCCCCAAGTACCTTAGTTGTACTAAAAATGACTAGACTGGTTATGGCAAAAGAGTGTCTTCTGATCTGACCAATGTACTTTTAGGAAAGACAAATGCATCCTAGTGAATATAAGGTAATGAGGAAGTGGTTATAATGAATAAGGAGCACACATGTTCTAACGCTAACTCATGTTTAACTACCTCACAATATAGCAAAGTATTACACTAGCAAACCAATCACCACCACAGTGCTATCAGGTTCAAAGTGTGTGCCCACAAGGCAGTCTACTCAAGACTGAGGCACTGGTACAGTTTCTAGTTCCTCGTGTCTTACTCTTCTGAATTCTGTTAGGAAACAGATTTTCTATCCATCATACACAGAACAAGGCAGTTCCTGACCAGCAAACCAAGCACAGTTAAAGATCAGCACACAAGAAGTAGGAAACTTACTTAAAACCAAATGTTTACATTTACCTATAAGTATAGCTCATGGTTATAAAATCCAGCACCTCAAACATCTGAGCCAGCGCCCTATCCCAGCTTAAAAGGCTGATCAACATTATTCCCACAGAGTTTCCTGCAGTCCCTGAATAGGATTACATTCTCTTAGTTCCTCCCATTTTCTCAGTTATGTTGATTGGATATTAAGACTGAAGAGGATTACTTTCTCTTGGTTTCTCCCCTTTTCTCAGTTATGTTGATTGGATATTAATAGGCCCTTTAGTTGTTTTATCTTTTGAAATGTTTATTTCATGCTATAATTATTCCCACATTCAACTGTCAGTCACTCCTTGACCAGAACTTCTGATGGCTGTGCAAATAAAAACAAAACAAGGCAATATGCTTATCTGAAGGGATGTGTACACCACCTAGCTGAAATGCATGGGGTTCTATCAGAAGACAGTGTACTGAAGTACTACCAATTGTGGTACATTGCGGTAAATGGGATACTAAAAACACACTGTTGAAATGAGGATATTCTTAATAATACTGAACTGTGCTTTTTAAATGTAGAAAGTGAACTTATAATAAGAAATAGCCTAATATCTTCAGAGAAAAAAAATCCACAGTAGTTGAAATGCGTCATTGCATGGGAAGTACAGACATGTGAAACCTTCTTAAAATCTCTCAGGCCGGGCTGGAGAACACTCAGGCATACAGCCTATGCTGGCTTGGAGAGAACTGTTTCCAGTTCCCGAATGGGGCTCCACCCAAAGATCCAACTCTCTCTTCTGCACTTTGGGAACAGTAAAAAATGTTCACAGATCAATAAACAGACATGTATATATACACAGTAAAAAACTTTTACAAAAATTGGCTAAAGCTAACACCTTACATTTTCACATGAAAATTTAGAGCTGGTCTGTGCTCTCTGGATAGGCACACAAAAGAGGCTTACAACAGCACAGCACCTCACCCTCAGTCTCAGCAAACAGGCCATCCGTGGGCTAGGAAGTTGTCTGACAACCATAGTGGCTACATCAGGGACACCGATGCCACTCATTTTACAGTTTGTTTTTGTTTGTAAACCTTGACAGGTCAGTGATATAGAGCACACATCTTGTGCCTAAACTAAACAGGAAAAAGGCCAAGGTGTTACACTGAACACCTCAAAGTCAAACATACACGTTTCATGCTTTGGTAACAGAAAATATCACATCTCTGAAGAGCTTAGGCCGGGTCAGAGGATAAATCCTAGTGACCGTGAGCTTTGAGAATAATGTGAAGCAAGGCTTGCAGACACTAACGAGCACGTTTCTCTGGGAAGATAAATTAAACTAGCCAGAAATACCTCCTCTCTATCAGTTGATTGATAAGTAGGAAAAAAAAAAGTTTCTGTCTAAAAACAGTACTGTCACACATCCTCACCATGTGTGACACCACATCTGAGTCAGTCATGGCTGAACTGCCACTTCCTAGCCATGTACTTGTGGCTGAATCACCACTTCCTAGTCAAGTGGTCGTGGGTGAGCCACCACTTCCAGTTCATGCAGTCGTGGGTGAACCACTGCTTCATGTCTTACAAAGAGCGATTTACAATGCCTGCACGTTGGTTTGTGTCAATCATGAAGCACACTTGAGGTAGGACTATGATTTCCATCTAGTAGTCTGGTCCTCCCATTGGAGAGCAGAATGGAGTGGGAACTTTAGAAATACAGCCATGTCTGGCAGTGTGAGAGACTTGTAATGAGCTGCCTCTGAAGACTGAGTTTGTTCTTTAGATCCAAGGACCTTCCTGAAGTCGCTGTTCTGGTTTCTTTTGTGGGAGACAGGGTAAGACCTGCTAATTCACTGGAATACATAAGCAATGACCACACATCTCATAAGCACGTGCTATGCAGAAAATGTGAGCATCTGGACCAGTGCTTTAGCTCTCTGGGCCATTTAACAAACACTAACAGGTAGTTTGTCCTCTTCTAAAACACTGACCAAAGGTAATACAGCCAGTAATCCCTTTAGGCTCATCTCCTTAGCTTACGGTGAAGCCAAACTGACAGGAAGGTATTTGTGAAAGGGAAAGTTATCCCACAAGAAAGCCGAGTCCAAGTGACCCTCTGCTGCACACAGCTATTCTCTTTCGTCCCCATTAGACCATAATAAGATTTCTTTCCAAACTCATATTCCAAATCACAAAATTCCAGAAAACCTCTGTCAGACCTGACCTGAGGTCTCCGAGTCCTGCTGACTTCATCCTCAGCAGCTGCCTCACCCATGCAGGCTTTTGATCAGTGCTATCTGGATTCCAAACTCACACACACACAACCTCTTTGATTTCTCATTCCGACCTGCTGCACTGAGGGCTTCGGAGGTTGGTCATCCTCCTGAACACAGTACAAACTCAGATGCGAGGATCAAGTTCCCTCTACCTAGCCACTCCCCAGGCTTAAAAAGTGGTGCATAAGTCCTGAGAGGACTATCCTGCAGCCAGTCAATCCATTGCATGAACACATTTGCCAAATGATGCAGCTTAAAATTACTTAAAGGATGTAGCGCTTTCCCACAGAGGCAAAGACGGCAAGTCATCTGAGGAGTACACCTTAGTGCCCTGGGCACTAGTGCTTACAGTACCTTGACGTTCATAAAGTACATGTGGACAGGCACCAGGGAAGGCAAAGTAGGCTTTGTCAGTTCCCCCAAGTCCTATAAACAAATGGTGACCTTCAAATGCAGTTGTATTGATGGCCTTGTACATGCCTTGTGTGCAGAGATGCCAGGTGCCAAAAGTTTCCTTAAGGCTTGCCCAAGTACCACAGTCAAACTATACAACCTGTCATATACCGATGGCCTCTGCATTTATACTCTAGAAAAAAAGGAGAGTTTTGCAACTGACTTACTTATGCTATTGCTATGTGGTAAAATTGTGTCACTACTTACCAAATCTGTAAGCTGGGCCCTGTACACATCACCTAGAATACCATTAAAGACATTAGGCTTCTCTGAACTGCTAAGACTATCAACTGATAGCAGCATTCCCTCAAATTGTCGAATCACTTGACAAAAAGCAGATTTCTAGCCTGTCACCTCATTTCAGAGTTCAATCCTGGACAGAGGAGATTCAGATTGGTGGAGTAGACTGATGGGCACTGATACCAGAGTGAATATTAATACTCTACTCTCTGAGCTACAGACAATAAATTACAGTTGAGACAAAATTGATAGTTATATATTGCTCTCACTTAGTCCTTTCACATCATGGAAGAGCATTAGTTTCATGAATTACACACCTGCTTATATTTTCCAGTCGAACCATCGGAATGGAGATATGATTCCACATTAGATGTCAACTGTAACTCATCTAAACTCTTTTGTCTCAAAATGGTGTTGCAACAATTTGGTAAAAATGTATCAAAGTCGAAAACCTATGTGCTCCTTTGATTAGCACGCTCTTCTCTAGAAAGCTGTCACTAGCTCAACTGTGGCAGTTTTATAAAAGACTGTGGCAACAAATAAAGGGCTACAGTCTCTTATATTTTGGTTGTGAGCCTAGCCTTTAACGGCTGAGCCATCTCTCCAGCCCTACAGTCTCATTTAGTACACCACGTGGGTACAGGAGGCTAGTTGAGTAAATTATTGTCAATCAACAATAATGTATTATGCAGTCATTAAAAAGAACTAGGTAGCTCAATAAATACTAAAGTGAAAGAAGATGGAATTGGTTACAAAAAGCAAACATATGTATGATGTATCTCACTTATGTGTCACAAACGCAAAATTTATATAACAAGAAAACTCTGTTTATATAATGCTGTGTTTATAAAGCATATCTTGGAGGAAAGACATTAAATACAATGGGTTTTCCTGGAAGAGCCCCGAGTGACTGTCACAAAAGGCCTGGGTATACTTTTGAATTTTTATGCGATGTGCATATATTATCAACTTTAAAAACATTTTAATGCGCTCAACAATCCAAAGATACTTTTAAGTTAATAAATGAAACTGATATACCCCTTCCTTTAAGTTTTAAAAGTCTGTGTAAAGAGAATTTATGGGCTGGACATTGAGCACAGTGGTAAGGAGCCAGCCTGGCTCTGGGTCTTTCTCCCCTGGGCTGCAAACCAAACAGAACGATGGATTCTCTGGGTTAAGGCAGAAACTGTGCACAAAGTTCCTCACAGATCCAAAGGCAAGCTGTTCTGGGCTCAGCAGTGGCTTCTGTTCATTCCAGTCTGTTTTCACAACTCAGTTCACAACAACTGTTCCCTCAGGAAAACTACTTGCGCTTGCTGTTTAAGGTCATCTACCTAAGGCCTTTCACGGGCCTGCAGCATTACGGCAAGATTCACATGTGATTCAACCCCACAGCTGAATTATCTGTCTGTGGCCTTCCAAACATCCTTACAGCAGGACCGACTGACGTCCTCATGTGTCTCAGCTCTCACTGAAAAAACCTTCCCAAAATACCTGCTCTGGCAAGATTGAGTCATTCAAGAGGGAGAGAAATGAAGAATAGGATGTAGGTGGGGGGAGAATTATTGGTTAATAAATTTTCCCTTCTAAATCACTGAAATTTAAAAGTACCAAGGATGGCAACGTCATGGCTAATGTCAAACATTTTCAGTGAATTATAATCATGAGGGGTTATTCAAAGTTCAGCATAAATCAAAACACCAGAAAATATCCACTTGCTCCGTTTAAATTTATAGGGTCAACTGAAGGTAAAATCCATATAGTTCAATCTTTGCAAGCTTTCTGGTAAAAATCAGAAGTTACAGACTCTCAGGCTACCAAACTGCTTGATTAAGAAATGCTAACCTGTAAAAACAGGCTTTCAAACCAGAAGTCATTTTCTTCTGAAGCACTAGCTCTTACATGGTGCAGAAGGACACACTGCATTAACGAATTCTTAATATTTACTCAATTTTCATATAGCAATAAAAGAAGAATGCCATCTGGCAGCTTACTCGTTTTCAATTTTTCCAATTAAAAAAACAACTAACATTTATTATAAGGATGTCCTGTTTTTTAATATGTACACAAAAATCCTCATAAAGAAAGAACATCATGCTATATATAAAAGCAATGGGATGCCAGCACAGTCGCTTGAATTCAAGTTTCACTTTTTCTGTACTCCCGCTGTACAAACTGTCATAACACCTAACTGATGTGTCCCTCAGTTTCCTTACTCGTTAAATGGGGATTACATAGTTCTTGTGAGAAATCTATATGCTAAGTATGTAAAATAAGTAAAACAGAAGCTAGCACATAACTAATAATAATTGTCACATATACTGTTAATTTGTATTTGTGCTGATATATTAATGCATATTAATAATACCCTAGGGGAATAATAATCAAAGGAACGGTGACGTTGCATGCAAAAAGGTAGAGGAACAGGGATGAGACAACTAAAGTACGAAACGGAGCCCTCCCTTACAGACTAAGTAAAGCTGCTCTGAAGATGCAGCCGGACCCGGAGGAGGGCAGTGGGAAGGAGTGCCTGCTGTAGGAGCCTGACCTAAGGCCCTTCCTGGATGGAAGGATAGGAACGGAGCAAACCTACCCCAGTAGGTTGTCCTCTGCCCTCCACGCATGCACACCTGGGAACATGCTCCCATGTGTGGGTGCACATGCACATACATGTACACACATACTTACACACAATAAAAAATATTAAAAATTTGTAACATAGAGACAAATTTCCCAAGTATTCCGATGCTTTGAAAAAGAGCTGACCGTCAAACTTCAATGCACTGTTTCCACCACTCAATCTTACAAGCCATGGAGGCTCCCATGCTGAACACCCAGAACAGGTTTTTAGCCAGCTGCTATGGGGGGCAGACTTGACCTCTGTTCAAATGACAGCCAACAAAAGCTTTATCCTATAATCTTACCTGTATTACAGTTACTGTTTTCTCTTTTCCCTTGTCCAAATCTAGTGTAAAAGGTATGGACATGAGTTCGCACATTAGCTCTTTGGCATATGTCTGCTGGGGCGGTTTGTATGTGCTTGGCCCAGGGAGTGGCACTATTAGAAGGCGTGGCCCTGTGGGAGTAGGTGTGTTACTGTGGGTGTGGGCTTTAAGCAACTGGTGGGAGTGAGCAACTACTAGATTTCTGGACTTCCCATTCCCAGCTGACCATTGTTGGGGTAGACTGTAAGTCATCACTACGAATTCCTTTAATATACAGACATTTCATAAGTTCTGTGACTTAAGAACCCTGACTAATACAACGGCCCTCTAGAAGCCTGTGTCAGACTCTACTCCTTCATTTCAGGGCAGGTGCCTCAATTTTGTTAAGCTATACATCAGCCATACATCAGTACTAGGACTACCAACCTGCTGGGACAGCCACCCACCCCATTGTCCATTGTCCCATGGGTCACTTCAAAGTCCGTAATCTGCTCACTCATACTTTCCTAAGGCACAGCTAAGTTATGTAAAACTAAACTTTGGAGCACTAATTCTCAGGGTGGCTCACATACGGCTCTCTGGGAGTGGCTGCATGATATAATATGATTTCATGGTAAAATACAAACTCCATTAAACAAAGGCATCTACTTATTAATTTTCCTAATCTAACTGTATAGCTAAGATGTACATGGTTTAAAGACACTGCAGTGCGGTACTCAATCGAGGGATGGTATCAATACTTGTTGTGCTGATTTTCTCAACTGAATGACAGTTAACAGTGCTCACATTTTCATGCAACAGAAGATTTTCTTTCCTTTACACACAAACTTAATTCATATGATCTTTTACACGTGCTATCACTATGTCTTCGAGAAGTTACATTAAGGAGACAGAGGTATGAAATTTTCAGTTTATGGAGGAGGGGAAATTAATTAACTAGAAAAACAAGTTAGCTGAAATTAATACTCAAAAGGAAAGATGTAGCCTCTTCAACATGGCTAATGTAGGCCCTTACCACACAGAAACCATCCCAGGTTCCTAAGACTGGAAAGTCTACAACAGTGTTCCTATAGTACTACTTGGTGTAGACATGCTAAACCTGGGAGGTCGGGACCTCCCTTAGTCTTTTTCAGTCACCTAAGAAGTTTATACAAAACACAGCAGCTTTGGAAATCCCCAGAAGCAAGGCCTTTGATAGCATCTGCTATTTGTCTACTTAATTTTGCAAAAACTATTTTTCAAACTTGGAAAATTTTACCCGATTATAAGGGTCATACGATTAAATGAATTAATGAACTTACCACAAATTAAATTTTAAATTGCATTTCCCTGTTATCTGAAGGCTTTGGTGGGAAATGTTTTTTCGGGGCCCTGATAAATGATACCAATGTAGTGTGCCCAACTGTGAGAATGCTTAACCTCTGACTGAGAGAACACCCAGCATAAAAGTGAGTGCTTTTCTTCCGAAGACACGAACTGATCCATTTTACCTGAATTAAAGTAACATCAGGAAATTAAGAAGCCTTCTATCAGTTCTCCAAAACACACAAAGACAGAAGAATTTTCTAGTACTATTTTTTTGCAGCAGAAATACATCATACAACCTGGACAGAAATCAGTGTCTATTCATACAGATTGTAAGGAGGGTATGGGGAAAACAAACAAACAAACAAACAAACAAACAAACAAACGTTTGTAAATGACAATATTCAAAGTAGAAAACAACAGAATCCAAAATGCATACCTCTGAGAACTACTGAAATAATAATCCACATCAGAGCAACCATTTTTAAAAGTGCAGAGCAAAACTGTTAGCGATTTCCTGCCAGCTAGAAGTAAAATTGAGAGGCTAACAAGTTTTTCCTTCTTTCAGAACTCTGTCAAGCTCAGAGACAATTTTCTGCTTTAAGAAGTGTAACACTGAGAACAGGAAGTCTGGGCCGAGTGTAGCTCAGGGCTGTAACTGTTGGTTAGTTGTCTGAGTTACACTAGCCGTGAAAACAGATAAGTCGGTAACTATTTAAAGCCTGCAGTTGCTCCAAGATGCTGACAATAAAGTCTATTTATCCACTAACAATGAAAATACAGAGATCTCCGAGACAATGAAAACTAGCTGACCATCAGAGCACTTTAAAGAGTTTGCAAATTAAACCTAGGCATGGAAATGGTTAACAAACTCACCCTCACATTTGCTGATTTAACTCCAGTGAGCTTTGGCTGACCTAAACTTCACTTTCACTGGCTACACATTAGGGGATAGGTGAGACTTCTACAGTACAGTTTAGGGAACCAAGACTTCTTACGAGAATCTTACAATTTGATACTTCCTGTTGCCTCTATTTCCCAAAACGTCCATTTCAAATCAACAGCTCATAACTCAATGATATTCTAAAAGGAAGTTCTAAGAGCAGAGGCCTATCTGGCCCAGAAATATGCCAGCAAAAATGTAATTTAAATCTCATATAGTGTTCCAAGTATTTTTCTTGTACTCTAGTCTGTATCACATTATTATATTAAACGATGATTTCAGAGACTGGAGAGATGCCTCGGCAGTTAGGAGCACTTGTTCTTGGGGTTCTTGCAAAACACCAAGTTTACTTCTTAACACCCACATGTTGCCTTATTCCATGGGATCCAATGCCCTCTTTTGACCTCTGCGGGCACCAGGAACATACAATGTGCACACAGACCATGCAAGCAAAACATTTATAATCATAAAATATATGTTTAAAAGCAATGACTCAGAGCAGCAAGCTGGCTCAGTGGTAAAGGCACTAGCTGCCAAGTCTGACTGCCTAAGCTTTATTTTCAAGACCTATGTAGTGGAAGAGAGACCTGACTCCCAACAAGTTGCCCTCTGACCTCCATGTGGGTCCTAAGGCATGTGCACACACCCATATCCACACCATTAAATCGATGAATGAATATAAATTTAAATCTGGTTTTATATAATTTTGCATTTTATGTGCTTTCACAGAGTACATCTTGCTTTATTAATATTGTCTTTAAATTACACTAGTTTTAAGGTGTGTACCTTAGAGTAAAGGGATTTTTGTCCCGGCTTTAATTTCCCTCAGTGATCAGAGGTCTGAAGACAGGCTAGTAGGTGGTAAGTGGCTATAAAATAAAGGTGTCCTACTGTGTGCTCCAGTGTTCCTAACCAACCCTGGATTAGTCACCTTACTTCAGTCAGAACTGAAGTAATAGTAAATATTTAACTATAAAGGTGTTATGCACCATCAGCAGATAGTTTCACCAAGAATCTTTCTACTTGAGTTCATTAAAACTGGCAGGTAATCAAGGCCATAGCAGTCTTCATCTGAAAGGAAGGAAGGCAGGAGAATGTGGATGTGGCTAATGTGCACAGGCTTCTTTGTGTGCTTCTGCTTTAGGAGACAAGGTCTCATTACACAACCCAGACTGGAAAACCAGTCCAAACTAGCCGTCAACTTACACTCCTCCCATCCCAGAGTTCCTTTTGGAACTTATTGTGAAAATGGTGATGATTATGTAACTTGCACACTAAACAACCCAGGTGAATGCTCTAAATGAGTATATTTCATGGTACGTGAAATCTATTTCAATAGAGCTGGGCCCGTTTTGTAAAGCTCACCAAGGTCCAGTCTCTAAAAGCATCGACTTTCTCATTGCCACTGGTTGTTACATCACCATGGTCACTAAGTGCTACCGACCTTAAGGAAAGCAATGGAACGGGTAATACCCTTTCAGGATTCAGTTTTGCTGTCTGGTGAATGCTTTAAACAATTACTAGTTCATGCCAGCATAAACCAATAAGTCAAAAACAAACAAACAAACAAACAAACAAACAAAGAAAGCTACGACATAAACCAAAACCCCTCTCAGCGAGTCCCTGTACCTGATAATCCAAAATGCTGAATCCTAAGCCTTTGCAGTCTTTGACCAGCTCCACAGTCTTGACTTCAGGAGACCACAGGGCTAATTCTCCATCATCATCTTCAGTGCTGACATCTACACTGCGGTCGACCTGAAAGAGCAAGACGGTAAATGCTGGGGGCTACTGTCCTTTCTGTTCTAAAAAGAACTCAGATTCTTTTCAAACTGGGAAGTGTCTTTGGCATGCGTGGTTAGCTTTTTGCTCGCTGTAGAGGGGGCATGCACTGGGTACTCACACTCAAAGTCAAAGCTTCATAAACGTCCAGACATTCAGAACTGCAGAGCTCTCACACGGTTGTCAAATGGTTTAACGCATGTGTTAACACTGACCTCTTATACTTCAATGAGCTCTGTCATCCCATTAGAAGCATAAAAGGAAAAATAGGTAATTTAAGTAAAAATGCAAACTTCATGCAAAGCAGAGGCACATAGATATTCTAAAAGCAATACTGTAATCATAATTTTAGTCGGAGACAGAAAGGGAGAACACAGGAAACCAGTCCAGAAGATCCCAAGGAAGTTTTACTAGAAAAGAACAAGGGGGAAGGAGACGAGGAGGAAGCACTGCCTGGGGCAGCAGAGGTGGGGCAGCATTAGTATAAGCCACTGCCCCAACTCCCTGAGCTCTGTGGAATTCTCCAAGTAAGAACAGAGAAAGCCTGGCCTTAGAGGAAGGGGTTAGTCCAAATGCTCAGCATACAGATTCTCTGTTAAGTCTTTAAGACTCCCGATCCTTTCAAAAACCGTGGTGAAGTTAAAATGAGACAGATCTACCACACAGGACATTTCTAGCACAGTATTGTTTTCCTCCAATTAATATTTCCAAAAATACCTTGTCCTTCCACAGCCTAAACAACAATTTAGTTTTTTGAAGCAGTCTTACTCAGTAGTTCAGGTTAGCTTGGAACTTATTCTGTAGCCCAGGCTGGCCTCAAATTCACAGCAGTCCTATCTCAATCTCTTGAGTGTTGTGACTGCAGGCATGAACCACATATATGGCTAAACAGCTTTTCAAAGCAGATTTCTTAGACTCTTTGATAGTCTCAGTAAAGAAGATGAAAATGTATCATTCCTACACACAGAACTGAGAGACTGGTATAAGAAAATCCACCTAATGCACCAATGGGAGAGTTCTCTACTGGTGAGGAGTAAAAAACAACTTTCGAAATGAGAATTGGTTCAGATAAAACTATTGGTGCATAGCTATAAGAACACCCAATACCCACTGGATGGAACCTAAACACAGATCAATTTCCTGCTTCCTCACTGATCAAACCTGAGGTAAGGACTAGCCCCCACCGCTAATCTCCCACACTTCAGTTTGACCTAAGGATGCACACGCTGTGATGTACGTGTGGAGGTTGAAGAATAACTCAGTTTACTCAGTTCTCCTTCTATCCTCCATGGTCTCTAGAACTGAAGCCTGCCAAGCCGTCTCACCAGCCTGGGAAAGGACACTTTTAAAAGAACCACTTCCATCGTCCAATAAAACGTTCCAAAGGCTAGTATGCCTGGGATAGCACGGGTGTGTACTCACTGACCAGTGAGAATTAGAACTGTTCAAGGCCACCTACCAGAGAGTTTAACAACGGAGGACAGGGCCAGAGGGATGTGTCAGCAATTAAGCTGCTTGCTCTTCTAGAGGATCCAAATTCAGTTCCCAGCACCTCCGACAGGCAGCTCACACCTACCTGAAACTCCAGCCCAAGCGGATCTAACACCTTTTGACCTTGAAGGGCACACACTCAGACACTCGCAAAGACACACATATGTACACATAAAGAAAAAAAAATCTAAAAAGAATACAAGATTGTATCAGGATAAATGAAAAACAGAGACACTTGGAAAAGAGCCAGCATTTTAAGAGCACACTTACAACCACAAAGCGTAAGTGCACAGAGATTTCATGGCACCCTATGTGCACATTCTGCTCTGAACTGGACTGTATCACCTATACATCAATTCTGCATAACCCCAGCTTTACAGAAAAAGAAAGCCATCAGTTAACAGGCAGCAGTGCTGACATTTGGCCTGCTTCAGGCTGCTGTTCACCACTCTGCAGATAGAAACACAGAGTCAGCAAGCTGGGCTGATGATTGACACCTGACAGAATTAACTCAAGGTCTATTTATCAAACTTCACAAGGAAGCCACCACACACATTACAGTTGACTAAGAACAGGATAAGTTACAAAGTATGATATGAGTCCTCTTCTTGAAATTCGTATTGTTTTGTTTTGAGAACGGATGTACTCTGTAGAGATCCTGGATGGCTTGGAGCTTGATATGTAGACTAGGATGCCCTTGAACTCAGAGAGCTCTGCCTGCCTGCCTGCCTTTGCCTTCCAAGTGCTGAGATTAAAGTCATATAACACCTTTTATTTTTCTTCTTCTTTTACAGTAAGACAAGTATCAGAAGATGGATGGCGGTGGTTCATACCTGTAATCCCGGCACTTGGGAAGCACATGCAGGTGGTTCTATGTGAGGCCAGCCTGCCTGGTTTATAGATACAGTTCCAGGACAGCTAGGGCTACTCAAAGAAAACTCTGGGAGAAAAACAAAGAAACAACAACAACAACACACACACACACACCACCAGGTATCAGCCAGGCACAAAGCACACATCTTTGGCCCAGGAGAGACAGAGGTAGGATTTTGAGTTCAATTCAAAGCCAGACTTGGGCTAAAAACCAGGCTTAGGTTAACCTGGGCTATACAGTGAAGGGGGAGGGAGGAGAAGCTGTCAATCAAGAAGCTTAAGCTCTTCTTTCATATGTAGTACCAAGAACAGCAACTTGAGATTGCAGGAAGTTTTAAGAAATGGTTTATGCCCAAAGGGAGATGAGAACCTTCTTAGAAAAGCAAGATTTACTCATGCTCAAGGGTCTACAGCACAACTCCAGACTATATGGCAGTTACAGACTTCCTGGCAATTTAGGAAATCACAAGCAAAGATGGTGGATTGGAGGCTTCAAGAACAGCACCACTGACATTCATGGAGCTCTTTGCTGGTAGGTATGAGGCTCAGAGCTTGGCGCATGTTACTTTATTTCCTTCTCACATGAGCTCCTGAGAAGCAAGTTCTGCAAGCAGTCCCCTTTGTCTTAGTTACTTCTTTAATGTTTTGATAAGACACCATGACTAAGGTAACTTATCAAAGGACAAGTTTATTTGGGGCTTACAATTTTAGAAGTTGAATCCATGACCATCATGACAGAGAAGAGCAGGCATGGCACTGGGGCAGCAGTTGAGAGCTTACAAGCTCAGCCACAAGCATAAGGCAGAAGGGGAGGGGGTACAAAGAGACGGAGAGTGCTGGTGATGGCATGGGCTTTTGAAATCTCTAAGTCTGTCCCTAGGGACAGACTTCCTCCATCACAGCCAAACCTCCTAATCTTTCCCACAGTTCTATCAACTGTGCACCAAAGATTGAAACACGTGAGCCCACTGGGGTCATTCTAATTCAAACCATCACAGCACTCTTCACAACAGAAACAGAAATGAAGGTCATCAGCCCTAAGAGGCACAGACACCAAGTGTGGAAGAGGGCTAAGGTGCACACAACTCCAAGGATGAACTCGGCCCAACTGTAAGGAGAAAGGCCCTGCATTAAACTGCTTCTGCTCGGAAAAGAGGGAAGTGGCATAAGGATGATGCTCCCAAAGGCGTATGATGACAGCACATGTCCTTACAGCTCCTTCCACACCTGCAGTGCACTTAGGAGAAGACACCAACAACAGAGGAAGGCCCGGCCCATTTCTGACCTTCTGCACTTATGGTAGCTTCTAACCCCACTCTGAAGATTGAGAATTCTTTGTATACTTAAGGTTCTCAGAAAGGGAAGACCAGGATAGTCAACACTCACCAACGATACACCTTTGTGAGGATAAAATAAGTTGAAATAGGAGGAAAAATCACGAATCCAGACAATTAATTTTTAATTATAGTTGTTTTTTAAAGGATTTTCTAAAATCAGATTGATATACATCACTGTCACTGACACTGTCAGGGAACTCTAGAGAGCCAAATGTCAATCCAGAATTTCAACCATTCCACATGTTGCTTAAGTCAAATACACATGAGATAGGGTGCGGCAGCTGCCTCTCTTTATACTCGAACACCCATTCTGGAGTGTCCCCTATAAGGACACATACATAATGGCCACACACAGCCCTCCATACCTCTGCCTCAAGAAGAGAAGGTTCCACAGTTCTCGGCTCATCAACTGAGGCCTCATCATCAAACAGCCGGCGGCAGCAAACCAAGGTAAATGGTGGGGGCACTTCTTTAAGAAAGGAGACTGCTTCTCGGCGAGACTTCCCATAAAGCTGCACGCCATTGACCTAGGAACGACAAGTAAACAGGTGCAAAATTAAAGCAACAGAAAGAAAACAGGATGGCATTTCGCCATTCTTGTAAACAAAGGCCCTAAAATTACTCATATTATTTTATTAATAATTTAAAACATCCAAATTAAGGGTGAATTTTGATTGAAAAAAATTCATGCTACATCTTGAGTGAAATGGGGAGAATAAACTATAAAATATGTGCCAGGAAGTACGGTTCCTGGGTAGGAATCTAATGGTTCACATCTCTGAGGTTTCTCTTTTACATAATCCAATACCATGTTCTTTCAGCTTTCTGTCACGCCTCCTTAAATGCACTAACTGTTCCTGCCAGCCTCCTAACACCCAATTCCCTCTGTGTTGTCACTGTAAGTCTGTTTGCCTAGCAACATTTGAGCACATCTGATACAGAGCAGTTGGAGTTTACGGTCAGTCAGAGCGCCCTTCCTCAGTGAACCCACACCAGAGCATCACCTTAGCGCACACATCTAGAGCAGTAACAGGTATTACCAGCACCAGTTCCATTCTCACAGGCAGGCTAGTGCAGCATTACAGAAGTGCGCAGGTCCCAAGTGCACAGCAGTGTGCCCTACTTTCAAAAGGATAATTTTTCCCTGTTAATTAATGGTTAATCCCTATCACCAAATATCATATATATTTTTGATGCATCAAATTTTGGACCAAGGAAGATTTAGAAATCTAGATTGGGTGTATTGTGATTTTCACGTATGGTTTTAGCTCAAAGTCCTCTCAGGTCTGCATGTCACTGAGAGTGACCTGTTAGCTATTCCTAAAGGCTGAAGAGGAAGGAACACACTTCAGCCATTAATAACCTCTTTGGAGCTCTCTGCTTTCATAAGAGGGGTGAGTGGTAATTTTGTTTTGGTGATATTTCTGTCATGGCTCCAGTCTCTTGAAGGTGTGGCACTAATGCTCAGGTAACAGGCAGAACTGACTGTAACAGGAGCACCCCTTCCACAAAACTACCAATGCACCACGGAGAACACAGGAGAACACTTGGTTGCTGGAAGCACTCTATCAGCAGTGGGCAGTGCCTGGAGTCGCAGTCCCTAGGAACAACACTCAAGTTTGTGACACACCCGGTACTTAGCCATCAAAGCAGACATATCAGCCTGTCTCTTATTATTCAGACACAGAGTAAAACAACAGTAATGACCAAAACACCTCAGGGAGAATCTCAAAGTCTCTCCCTCTCTGCCTCTCTCAAGTCATTATGACAATGAATGAGTCTGAAGAACAGAATTCAAGTCAACCTCTACACAGAACACTGGTCACATCATATCCACAATACTAGGCTTTGAAATAAACACATAAAGCTCTAGAGTCAAGTGGACAGTAACGTCTATTAAATCACAAAGAGATACCATGGAAATAGAGACTCTAGCCATATACAATTATTAGTTGGTGCTTCAACAAATTAGAAAGTCACTTTTCAGGCTGCTATCTTAGAGTACCTTTAAATATTTATTTAGTTCATTATTTATTCATTGGAATTGTCTCCACTTATTATAGCAGTGCCTGGTAGTCCTCTTCACTGCCTACTGCTAAAACGATTGGTCACATTTCCCATTACCAAACCCTAGCGAAGCAGATTTATGGCTGTTGTAAATAGCTATTCTGGGCTGAGACTTGGCATGGTCCTCTAACCCCAAAGCATATTTGTGTTTCTGGTTTTAAGCTCTAAGAAGTACATTAAACACATTGGGGGAAGAAGGAAAGAATGAGGAAGAAGGAGAGAAGGCAAGAACAGGAGACGGGTGGAGTGAGAGAGCCAGAGAGACCAACCAAAAGTTTATGTGACTAACTTCAAAGTTTTCTTTTAATGTGTACATTCACTTAACTTGGAATTTTTATTTTAGAATTTTTAGCATAGAATTCACAATATTCCTCACAGTCCTTAATCCTGAGACGTTCTTTTAAGTGACACTG
Source organism: Rattus norvegicus (assembly GCF_021556685.1). Classification (NCBI taxonomy): domain Eukaryota; kingdom Metazoa; phylum Chordata; class Mammalia; order Rodentia; family Muridae; genus Rattus; species Rattus norvegicus. Next base: position 118,976,330 of record NC_141538.1, on the reverse strand, counting down.
AGTCTCAATCATGCAGACTTGTTGATGAGAAACTGTACATGAGTAGAGGCTTCCAGAGCACTGACTTCATACGTAAGCTTACTAACGTCTGTCACAGTGATAACAAACCAGTCCTGCTTTGTGACAGAAGCTCTACAGATTACATGGATGGCAGCTCTTTAGACCCCCACAAACACACAGTGGAAGAAGAAACTGATTTTCTTATATGTTAAACAGCATACGCATGTGGGGCAAATTCAGAACCCAACACACTTCTCTGCCTCTCAATCTAGGCTTCTGTCTGTAGTCAGCTTTTGCTACTTTGTGAGTTCTTCTTTTTTCCATCTTCTCCACACTTCAATCCCCTAATGCTACATAGGAGAGAAAAAAAGAATAGAAAGGGAAGGGGGTGAAATTATCATTAGACTACTTCCTGTTGCTTAGGGATGTCAAGTTCCTTAGGGCAAATTATTTATTTTTTTCTCCTCTTCCTCTCCCTCCTCCTTCTCTTCCTCTTCTCTACTCATGACTACTTGACAAACCACGACCAACAGCAACCAACAACCATCAACAACTCACCCCACCTCTCAGGGCCTTGCATTTAGATACCCTCTGAAAAGTCCCCAGAATTCTAAACATCACATAATCAAAGGAACTATCTACAGTGGGCAAAATCATGCCTCAGCTAGAGCATGAGCAAATCATAGTCAGCAGCTATTAATCTGGAACAGGCCCATATCCCACATCTATGGTTAAATGAAAATGTATTCTTATGGTATTTCTGTGATTTTTAAAGAAATCGAAATTCCAAAACTGTTACATCTTTCTGTCTCCCAACTTTCCTTACCAGAATCTACACTTTAGATGTCAAATTATTGAGGCTATGAATACCACTGAGAACAGAGCACTTGATCCCCAAGCGCAAGGCTAAGCTTGATCCCCAGCACAACTTAAAAAAAGGAAAAAGAGGCAGAAGACACCCCAATGCCCTGCCACAGCAGAAGCAACTCTAATATGCAAATATATGGTGAGGAGATGGGAGAGAAAGAGAAGAATGCTTTGTTCACTATGAAGGGAGGGCAAAAAAAAAAAAAAAAAAAAAAAAAAGTCTGATGTAAGTAGCCTCTCCTGTTAACTGGCCATGGTTAAATCCTGGCCCAAACTGTAGTTTCTAGTTCTGTGGCCATGCTACAGCAGGGGCCTGTGTTGATGTTCATGGCTCATATTACGACTACAGACCATGTAGACATCTCTGGATGGGCTGTCACCTGGAATCATATTCATCGGCTGTGCAGAGCTGGTCCTGCCCCTCACTGGCTATGGCACTGAGGAGAGCTACTTTCCAACCCTCACTAGCTGTAACACTCAGAAAAGCAGGTCTTGTACCATGCCTGGGTAGCACAGTAGAGTTGGCTCTGAGGACGAGAGCTCAAGCGAGCTGGCTCTGCTCTTTGCTTGCTATAGCACTGGGTGAGCTAGCCAAGGCAGACCTAGAGAGCTTGCCCTATTAGTGTGGGTGTGAGAAAAATGGTGGGCTGACCAACTCAATTATCACCTAGGCCCTAACCCAGGTCTTTGAGTTTGTCTACCTCAATATCTACCCCATTTTTGAACTGCTAGAGCTCAGGAAGGTATTAATCATGCAGATCCAAAGCTACAGTATCTTCATGACATTGGAGAACACTAGCATATCTGAAAGGGGTCTTGGTGAGAATCTAATTTTGAGAGTGTAGCAGAAGTTAGAGGCCTCAAACCAGACCAATGACTCACTATAATGAACATTTGTAAATAAAGATATGTGGGCAAAAGGGTATACTGTGGGACACACTACAGCTTCCATAAGATCTTTTCTTTGTTTATTTGGTTGGTTGGTCGGTTAGTTGGTTCATTGGTTGGTTGGTTGGTTGGTGAGTTGGTTCATTGATTGGTTGGTTGGTTCATTGATCGGTTGGTTGGTTGATTGTTAGTTGGTTCATTGATTGGTTGGCTGATTGATTGGTTGGTTCCTTGATTGGTTGGTTGGTACTTTTGTTCTTTTTTTTTTTTTTAATTTTATTTTGGGAGAGAGAGGTTGCAAGGGCAATACAATGGGGAGATATGTGGGACTAGGGTACATGATGTGAAATTCACAAAGAATAAAAAGATAAAAATAAAAAAAATGAATCAGAAGAAAGCTTATAAAATTGTGTTAACTTTGTATGTTAATGTAAAAGAGTCTTTTTCCCCCCCCTCCCAAATGTTTACACTCCTGTCACAACACTTTGTTTTATACGTAGAGGTAAAGAGTATTCTAACCTTAGATAAAGAATAGAGAACTACGTCGACCAGGGTGGGGATCGATGGGGATGCTACATTTAATCTACTCTAACCCATCCAACGCTGCTCTAACATCCAGCACATATCAACTACTTTATACTCTGGGTCCCTGGATTTCACATGTAAAAAGTATTCATTGGTAAACCTAGTCACATATACCTTACCATCTACCACAATTAAATGAACTAAATCAATTAAATTGATTTTATTACTTCTTCATCTTTCAAATATTTCTCAATTATTAATAATCACATTCCCATCAATGATATCCACTCCACAGATTACTGTCTCAAAACTATGGTCATACCTTGTCAATCAGGAAAGACATGATCTTAGGCCCAGAAAGAGAACATTAGTTATCCAATAAAATTTATGGCATGAATCTTCCATATGCAGCTCAAGGCCACTCTTATCAATGATCTAAAAATAACTACCTTTCCCCCATAAAATATGATGAGTATTTGAGGAGATGGGTATGGTTAACTTGACTTAACTGATACAGAACACACATTCTTATCAAAACATCAGGCTATCCCATTGCTAGGTACAGCCTACTCAACAAATGGTGCTGGGAAAACTGCATTTCTACAAAAGAATGAAATTAGACTCTTGTTTTTCATCTTGTACAAAATTCTATTTAAAATGATCAAAGGTCTCAGTTTCAAATATGAAACACAGAAACATCTAAAAGAAAACATAGAACAAAGGAGTTAGCCTTCAAGACACTGGGTTAGAGAACTTTTTGAATAGAACACCAATAGCATAGACACTAAACCCAAGTGTCAACCAAAGGACAGCATCAAAACAAAAGGTGTGTGTGAAGCAAGGGAAACAAGGAGGAGTGCGGAGAGCCTGAAGGACGCAAGATCTCCTTTACCAGCCTCACTTCAGACAGGGAATGATAGCGAGATGTAAAAGATCTGCAGACATCGGATGCCAAGGAAACTGCGAAGCAATACACATGAGCTGAACAGAGACTTCTCAAAACAGGAAACACCAATGGCCAATGTGCTTAAAGGCATTTGCTATCCTAAGTCATCAAGGAAATGCCAGTGAGAACTACAGAATGGCTACACCAACGGACCCGCGAACAGCTATTGAGGCTGTGATTATTCACGCTGGTGGAAATCAGTGTGGAGGTTTCTCAAAATTAAAAACAGTCCTACACTTGGACCCCACTATCTCACCCCTTGGCACATACCCAGAGCATTTCATACCCTGCCAAAGACATGTTTGTACTCTCGAGTCCATTTCTACCTTACTCACAACAGCAGAAAAACAGCATAGTTCTCCAACGGCAGGTGGGTGGGTAAGACAGGAGGGTGCATATATAAGATGGAGTACTCTTCAGCTCTGGGGTCGGCTTAGAATGTACACTAGTAACTGAGGTCACATAATCTCAGAGAAAAAGAGAAAATGCATGTTCTCCCTCATGCAGGATACACAGGCAATAATACATGCATGTATGTTAACAAATACATAGGTACAGTATAACATATAGAAAAGAGAACAAAAAGTATTAGGATATAAGAAAGAACAAATGTAGGTCATTGCAACAAAAGTTATAAAAGAGGATATAAAGCTAACAGCCTTTCTAATACTAATGGTCATGGGTTTTTAGTTTTTCCTAACGGGTAAGTGCATAAAATATATTCAGTGGTGAAATTGTAAGATTCAATGTGAAGCTACACAGCTTCAGCTCTAACTATCTAGGAATTTGCTGAGATGTATAGACTTGGGTCTCGTTAATTTCTGTGTATGATTTTTAATTCGAGGTTTTTAATAAATAAGTTTATAAATAAAAAATAATAAATTAATAAAATAAGGGCTAGTATTAACAAAAATTAAGTTCACTGGGAGTGTACATGCCTAACATACATAAGGACCTGGGTTCAATCGCAAATACATACATACATACATACATACACGTATACATACATACATACATGCATAAGCAAGCAAGCAAGCAATAGGATTCTAAAACCTTGTCCTCTCATACTTAAGACAGAACTTTATATTTGTTCATATCAGTCAAAAATTCAGCTCAGCACTTCTCAACACACTGCTTTAGGTTGGTGACAACCACTAATGAACCACAGGTGCACCCAACCTGTGTGTCATCCTTATCATTTCACTTTGATCAAACAGGAACCATGGCTACTGGGTAGGTTTATTAAGTACCTAGCAGTTTAAATGTAGAATACTCCCCATAAGCTTCTGTGTTTGAGATCTTGGCTTCCAGATGGTGGGGCTGTTTGGAAAGGTTCTAGAAACTTTAAGAGGTGGGGCCTCACTAGAGGAAGTGGTTCAATGGTTATAGTCCTTGAGGGTTTGTAGCCTGGCCCCATTCCCTGGTCAGTCTATGCTTCCCTGACTGCAGGTGACCCGCTGTCTCACACTCCTGGCACCATAGCTGTGCCACCATGATAGGTGTGACCTCCTCAAACTGTAAGCCTTAATAAAAGAGTGATGGAATGAACAAACAATGAGAAGAGTTCGGAAACCTGAGCAAAGGTTTTCTGCTGCTAGCTAAGCAGGAAGCTGGGAAGGTCAGCATCTTTAAATCTCTCAGAAGGTCACTTCAAAGCAGAGTTGCTTAGAAGCCAGCTTATTAAACTGGACCACAGACCCTGTATCTGCAACTGAATGCAGGGCTGTGAAAATATCAAGAGTAAAAATTTCAGAAATAAGCTCAAATTAATTTTAAATTGAGCATATAATGAGTGCAAGCTTTCTTCTGGTAGTACTTGTCCATGCTGCAGAACATCAACCTGCTGTGGCCTTGGGTGTGACCATACAACATGCAGGACTAAGCATGTCACCATGCCACACCACACCAACAACATTGCGTAAGACAGTGTAAACTGTGCTGCTATTAACCACAGAGTTTTTACTTATAGAAATGTAAAGACTTAGCTGTCGATATAGCTAAGTATAGCTAAGTAGAACACTAGCCTACCATACTAGTGGTCCCAAGTTCAATCCCCAGCACCACCTAAAATGGGAACTGGAAGCATGCAGACCTGAAATACAATGATTAAATTATTTCCTGCTGTCATTCCTATAAATGTCAAATTAGTATATATTGACATACTAAATTCAAATGTTTGATTTTTAAAATTGCTGTCTGAGTTGTTGACTTGAGCATTATTAAAAATTGTTAAATGAATTTTGGCTTGGGTTAAGGACAGAATTTTGAATAATTTCGGAAACAGTCCTAAACATCTGCTACTTTGTATTATGTATTTAGGCAAAACAACATACTTAGTATTGACAATTATAAAATCCAAACATTGATCAGATCTAGACAACACTGAAGACACTCTGCTCCTGCCACATCAAAGTCAGCCAAGATATGGTTCTTTATATGAAAGTAACCAAGCACAACCGTCTCAGTATGTAAACCAGCTTTCACCTTCAGTAAGCGGCAAAAACATATGCACACCAAAGGATCACTTTAAAATAAATGAATGATTTATTGTCAGCAAATGTTTATACCTGTTTTATACATGTATCCATAGGATTGTGTAAAAGTTGCTCAGGTGACAAATAGTTATGCCCTAAAATGCTCTGGACTGACTGGTAGCCTGAGAAAGCCCACTGGAGGCAGCCCCTCAGAGAGGGGAATCCCAAGAGGACAAAGGTACACACAAACCTGACATTGTTCCACTCTTGCCCTCACAGAGACAATCTGCAGAGCCTGAAGATAATATGACTATATGCTGCCAACAAGTATCAGGGACCATGGGGTGGAGAGTCGGCAAGGCAGTAAAGAACACCTGCTGCTCTCGCAGAGAGAATCAAAGGTACCAGGTACATGTAGAGTGCACACATATACATGCAGGCAAAGCACTTAGTATACAAACGTTTCTGTCAATCATTTAGACAAGCACTCAAAAGGATGCTCAAAGGATTTAACATCTAGAAAAAAAAGTAAATAGAAACAAAATCAAAAATGTGTTATCTACTTCTTATTACCCAATAAGCTGTTGTTACTTCTTGGTATAAATGGCTGGCATTCGTGACATTGTCACACTGACATGTGTCAGTGAACACAATTTCCTACAACTTAACATTTTTCCATATGTTTTTCTCCCCCTGTATGTTTTTACCTCGAGAAGCTCATCCTCTGGCTGCAGGAGGTTCAGGGTATCCACAGGACCCCCAGGAGCAATGGAGGAGATATAGTGGTGCCCATCGAAGGAGTCCACCTCCATACCAAGCCTCAGAGTGTGGATAGGCAGCAGCTGCAGAGAGCACAGAGCAATGATATTAAACACAACAGGGACAGGACAGTTGTTAATCAACCCCCATCGCCTATCATTTAGACATTGAAACCCCATTTCTTAGAACCAATAACTAAAATCCTAAAATTTCCAACACAAGAAAGAAGTGGTAAGTTAAGGAATCACCCCTCTTCCTATTCTAGGATAAACAAAGGAGAGTCTGAGCTCTCCCCCAGTGTATGCAGTGTTCCCACTTTCTGTAGTGCCCCCCACCTCAGAACACCCTACTTCCCCTTTATTAGCCAATTAGCCTCAACCTACACTTTAGCACCAAAATAACGAAACTGCCTCACATCCCAAGTTAATGAACATCTAAACGAGGTCAGAACCACCTTGAACACACCTCACTCTCAGCTCAACACACTGATTTTATAACTCTCTCTGTCTCTCGGTTACCTGGGCTTGGGGTCAAAGTCAGAGCTTTGAAAATGGTGGGCAAGAGTTCCACCATGGAACAGTAGCTGCGGCCTTGTTGTTTCTGCTGCTGTTTTAAGACAGGATCCCATGTAACACAGGATGCCTTAGTTCACAGTCTGTGTGGCCCTTCCTCTCCAACGCTCCAGGAGGCAGCAGCACAGGCACATACAATTCTATTGTCTTGACTGCCCCAGACCAGTAGGCACTCACTGGACGGAATGTGAACTCACACACCCCTCCCTAGTCAGTCAGATTTCATAAGAACGGTTCTTTGGAAGAAACAATCTGCTCTGGGATTACTTCTGTTTGTTTTGTAGAACTCTTGTGGGCTAAGACCTGAGTCAATGTTGAAGACTCAGTGTCAAAGAGTGAGTACTTTAGCTGCACTCATCTTTGCTGGCTAAAGGACTCTGGGACAGTCACCAAACTCAACTTTAAAGGTGAAAGGTGACTCTGACTGCAGCTGTCTGAACTCAAACGAGGCAAGCACTGTGCTGTCTTATTCTCTGTATTAACAGTCTACTTATCTACACATCAGGGCCACTTCTTAGTGTTCTAGACAAGGTGACAATCCTCTCCAGGCAGCACTGCATCTCCAATATGGCTTCTTCCACTCTTTCCCCCATTCCCTGTGAGTCCTCATCCCTCACCTGTCTGGTCTAAGTCACAGTGCTGCACAGGACTTACTTCAGTCACCCAGGGCTCATTTCCACCCCGTGATGGTCATGCAAACGAGTGTGAGTGGAAAGCAGTCCAACTGACTAGTAGTTTATAACAGGCACAAAGGACTTGGGGCCCAGGCTAGGTTTCTAAAAGAGTTACCCTTAATCACCAAGTATTCCAAGCTGCTCTATCACCCTACATGGACGTGGGCACTGAGTTGCTTACACTAGTCTCCCTGTGACTTGTTTCCACTGCTGCCATACCACTCTCTTGGGTAGTGACTAGCAAATCCCATCTATCAAGGAGGGAACTGGGTCATTTCCTTAGTGGCTCCTTCGACAGAGGTGAGCCAAGACTCTCAGATAAATGTTTCTGTAGTAAGTTTCCCAACCGACTCGTGGGCCCTTCACCACACACCCCAACAGCGCACTGTTACGTCTACCCAGAAACCATCTCCCGGGGGAGCTGGAGCTGTCTTACACAGCATTATGAAAGCAAATTGTTCATCCAGAAATGCTGAAAGCCAGCTGTAAAATATGGCCATATTTGAGACTGAGTTATATAAAGCTGCAATGAAATCAAAAGTCATCACTGCCTAATTACTTATTTTATTTTACTCCTTCACTCCCCTAACTGTAGGACCTAAGTATTCTAACACCTCAGAGAAGATCCATCAGGGAGACAACTGAGGCGAAGTGGCAGATGAAAAGGCTGGTTTGTTTAGTTGCCAAACTCAGCGGGGACAGGTCCTGGCTTGCAGAGGAGCCTGTGATACTAAAGTGGGGTGTGAGCTGCTTCCTAGCTCGGTTGACCAGCAATGTCACTTCGGTAGCCTAGAGCTGGTCAGAATGGATTCTAGGAAATGCTGCAGACTGGGGTAGTTTCATTCTCTTCCTGAGAGCTAGACCTTCACCATTACACCACTGATCTACCACAGCTCCAGGTTATACTCGTAGGCTGTCCATGGCAGATAAGGCACTGAACGAGAATGTGAGGCAGATGGAGGAACAGCCCTGGCCTTCAGAACTAACATCCACTGTAGCAGAACGAAAGCAATGTCTGAGTAAACATCCAGTGGCAGCGTGCATCGAATAAGCCTACAGTAAAGCATGCAGAGAAACGCAGCAGGTATGGCTGCTAGTGAGGAGCAAGTGTGTGCTAATTCTACCAAGCGCTGCACAGAGATGCTCTCTTAACACAGGAAGACAACTGGCGGAGGTCATTTTGTAAAACTGGCCAGGTAGGTGCAGAGGGAAAGGGGCCTGTGAAGAGACTAGTCAGCCCTGTGACTAGTCTGCTGGTGGCCCTTGTAGAAGGGAAACCGTTAAAGCTTGTGTGTGAGCAAATGAGTAGATGGGGCAGTGCTTATTTCTACATGAGAATAATTCCCCAAAACCATTGCTGTCCATATGGAGAAACCTTTACTACGTATCTCATCAAAGGTGAATCCAAACAAAGGTAAAACAAGGGAAGTGTCTCTAATCTCCCTTCTAGTCCCCTCCAACTACTGATCTATTCAACTGGAGGACGTCCATCCCTCTTATCTGTGGGATACTAAAGCCAAGAACGGGCTAGGCATGGAGACTGGCTCATGGCATCCACGGATCTCCACAGACAAGGCTGAGCCCTTGAAGGCTATTTTTTAATATATCTGTGAATGCCATATGTTCTCCAGAAAACTTAATCTGCAAACAAACTACATGTTTCATCTTCAATCACGATGAACCAGAAATGATGTTTACGAAATCTGTCAATCTGGGGGAAGCCTACCTAATATCAGTTCTGAATCTAAATTGGAGTGCAGCTGGGTTTGTGGGCTGCCGTGTCCCATTGCTGCAGGCTTCTTTGCAGGAGCAGTACTGTTAATTACCTGTCCCATCTCCATTTAGCAGCCAAACAAGTCAACCATTGCATCTGCCTTTTAGTTGTCCACCCCTTTGGTACCCTGAGTTCTCAGGCAGAGCAGAAAGTGCTAAAATGGCAGGCGTCTGTGGGTGCAGCAGATGATGGATGGCTTCACGCACGTTCCTTATTATAGTTTTGATGCTCCTTCAATACGGACTTCCTGGGTTCTCTGGAAACTGACAAAGCTACTGAGCAGTGGCATTCTCTTGATCCTGCTCTGACAGGTAATGGCGTAAATACAGAAATGGATGTATCTGAGGACGGTGTGAGCAGTGGGTGTGTACAGTCGGTGTAAAACTGACAAAGAGGAGACTGAGAAAACTGGAGCCTTCGGTCCAATGTAAAGAACCTGTCACAAAGCAAACCACAGCGCATGCATTCGGCTCTACTTTTAGGATCTGAAAACAAGATAAGCAAATGCTCAAGTGGAAATGTGTGCTATTGCTCCAGGGCAGAAAAACTTCTGGAAAGAACTGTTCCAAGGAGGTGTCGATAGGGTGGGGGAGGATCTCTCCAAATAAAAGTTGAACTCAAAATAAAACAGAACAGAACAGAAGGAAGCCCACGGTTGGTTCTCATCAGATGCATACACACACTAAGTGAAAGTATTAAATACCCATTCATGTTCAAAAGTACAAAGTTACTAAATTTAGTATGAACAAAAATCAATTATTCCAAGATGAAGGCTACATGTCTTGAAGGAGGAGGATGCTTCATTCCCTCAGAAACCAGGCAAACAATCAGCCAATCCAACAAAGCAGCGCTTTACTCAGGGTTTGCTCATCTCTTCTAAAATTAATTTTGAATATTGAGAAATATGTTAATATATAACATTGTTATATATGATTATATATTATGTATAATCATGTCATGATATATATCATGTCAAAATACTATGTTAATATATATTGACAATTCTTTTCAACTTCTTCTCTGGGACACATAAAGTCTGAGACCAACAGAGCTGTACTGAGAGGAAAGACACACAAATATACAGATAGAGACAGAAAGAGACAGGGATACTGGAAGGGAGCAACAGAGACAGAAACAGAGAATCTTCTAGCGTTTCTAACATGAGACTTGCCCAAGTAACTCTGCACAGCTTCAGGTACCTCAGCTATTTGGTTCTATGTCTCTATTTTCCACTCACAGAAAAAAAGCACACACTTAAAAACTCCTGAGAGTCTCTGCATCCAGGTGACGGATGGGAAAGAAACTTCTTTTCATACTTCATCCTCTGTATATTTTGAATTTTAAGCTTCATCTGTCATTATCTACTGAGAATCTTGAAAGAAAAGAAAAAGAGGCTAAGTGTGGTAACATGCATTTAATTCATGAGGAATCAGAGGCAGGAGGATCTGATCTTTGTTATCAGCCTGGTTTACAAGGTGAGTTACACAGTAAGACCCTGTATTTATAAAAAGAAAGAGGTGGGACAGGAGGGAGAGAGAACAAGAGACGAGAGAGAGAGAGAGAGAGAGAGAGAGAGAGAGAGAGAGAGAGAAGAGAAGAGAAGAGAAGGGGGCGGGGACTTACTGCTATGCTCACAGATCAGTGCAGAGAGGGGCTCCTACTGATTGCTGCTCTTCTCAGGCCTCTGCAGAAAAGCTTCTTGCAGTGGGTGGCCATAGGGGCACACGAGTGTGAAGAGGATAAGAAACTGTGGAGTACCCAACCTTCAGTGGGAGGTACAAACCATATTTTTCCCACAAGGCCTGGGATCTTTGAGAAGACACAGCAGAAAGATTGGGGGAGGGGGGTTGTGGATAACTTCACAGAAACTGTGTTTACAGACACAACAGGGCAGTTACACATATGAATCCAAAGAAATAGCATGCACAAGACCAACATAAACTTAAGGCAAACGAAATCCCAGCATGGTTGAGGGTTGAGGAAAGGTAAGCATTAAATCTCACCACTAAATAAGTTTCCCAGCATTTAACAGCTGTCGGGAAAAGGAAAGGAAGTTTTCTTTAATGGGTTGACCCTTGATAGGTCAACCACAGGTCAGAGCAGGCTCCAAGAGCACTGGCTGGGCAAACAGCTGGACTCGGTGAGAGAAGGGAGGAAAGGCAGCAGCAGCAGCAGCAAACTTGACTCTGTGTGGGGAGAGTGGGGTGGATCTAGGTAGAAATTTCATGGGTGGTTATGATCAAAACACACTCAATGTATGAAACTTTCTCAGAGTAAAATTTATTTTTAAAAAAGGAAAAAGAACAGTATAGGCTTAGGATAAAATAACGCGTGCTATCTGTGCTAATTCTCCCACTTGCTGGTTATATATGCCTTTACACGCTTTTTTTTTCTTGTTGTGGAAGTTTTGTTTTATTTGCGATAGAATAACACTTACCTTCAGCTGATATTGAACTCACTCTACAGCTTGAGGGTGTCTTTGAACTCCTGATTTCCCTGCCTCTAACTCCAGCGTGCTGAGATTACAGGCACGAATGGCCACAGCCTGTTCATCTGGAGGTAGGACCTGAACCATGGCTTTTGAAGGCTAGGCAAACAGTTGACCTCTTACTCTGTCTCCTCGGGATTTTATTTTATTTACTCTAGTTTCTGGGAATGGTCTAACTCACAATTCTACCTCTGCCTCCCAAGTGAGGACATCATAGGTGCACGCCAGCTCAACCGGCTGCGTATGAACTTAGAAAAGAACTTTGCCTACCAGATCCCACATGGAAATGAGAAAAGCATGCTGCAAACCAGAACACCTTCAAAAGAGATCGCTGACCCAGGTGACAGGATGGGGATGCTACTGCAGCCCCTAAAGAGCCCAGATTATCCACCACCTTAAAATGAGTCTGCTCACGCAGAGGGAGGTGAAACCCGCATGTTTACACTCACTTGCTCGGGGAATATATCTAAGAGGAAATAAAGTGAAATCTGCTGACCTGTCCCATCCGAGCTGCAGAACAGGGTCTGCTCTTTGTTTCTCCCACCCAAGGCATTACTGATGCTCATTCACAATACACTGGACACCCAGCACAGCGCCCTAAGACAAGGCTAATGCCTTTCCTTACAGAACCGTGATCATCTTAATAGTAAACACTTGCCAAGAAAGCCATCGCTAAAAGCACACATAGCCCCAGATGCGGGAAACCTGGCTGGTGTCATGATTTACAGCTTCCTAGAAGTAGGCTGCTAATGCTCATGCCTCTGCAGAGAGCTTCTACCTCGCAGGGAAACCATACCTATTATCAGAAGCTGTCACGAGTGACAACTTTGCATCCTCAAGGGTGGCTGTAAGGAGGCCACCATCTAAAGAAAGCAACAGGCTGGCAGCCCTGGCTTACAGTCTTGAAACCTCATCGTCCTGATGGAACTGTAGGCAGGGTAGGAGCTGGACTTCACATCACCACACCCCACTTCAACTCTCCATCACTGGGTCCTGGGACAAAGTCCATGCCGACCACCCCGTGTTTCTCACGAACCTCGGTTCGCATTTTCCCATTGTCAAGTTTGATCCAGGTGGATGAAAACCCTTTTGTCCTGGGCCACAATGGGGCTGCTGCTCAGTTCCCAGCCGGCCACATTCTTCTTTCCAAGACCGAGTTCAGCCATCCCCTGTCTCCCTATCTCCCTGCCTCCCTGCCTCCAAAGTGGCCTCTTCTAAATCAGCTTATGACACTGAGGAGAAAACAGAATAGAGGTCACTAGAGAGCATAAAAAATTGGGTGACAAGTAGAGAAGTACTCCACAGAAGGATTCAATGTCCCTAACCATTGCTGTTAATTCTGAGCCTTAGAATATATGTCTCATGGAAGAAATTTTTACACCTGAAAAATAAATGTTTTACTAAAATACAAATGGCAGCGTGGGAGCAGCAATTGGAAACTGACAGGTTTCAGGCTCTAAGATGCCTTGCACAGACTCTCCTGGGCTATGCAATGCATATTTGGCAATTAGAGTTGTTCTGAATCCTGAAGGGCTGGTTTTCCCCTCATCTATTTATTTAACTGAACGTACAAAGTAACGGGCTTCATTATAGCACTGACTTACTTCCTTTCTTGGCTCTCCTATGTATCTGAGCGTGGCCTGGAACTGAGGCAACCCTCTTGCCTCCGTTCCCAGGGCTGCAGCTCTCCACTTATCATGGTGTTTTCAAACATATGGCTCTATGTTGTCTTCCTACTTAAGTTATCCTTCATGTCCACTTTAAAAGTCAATGATTACATCTTTGAAAGATTAAAAAAACAAAAAACACAGTAGTCTTGCCTGGTTCTGTTAATTTCTTCACTTACAGTAGTTCTCTGGATGTATAAGACACTACCACATGTTCTGCCAGTCCACTCCTGTGTCCCTGTTCAAGCCCAGATTCTGAGCTCCATGGGATTGGAGACCTATTCATTTGTCCCCACAAGTGCTACCATAGTATATGGAAACAGTGGGATTCCACTGCAGATATTTCAGGAATGAATGACTACCAAGCTGCAGTCTGTCTGTGTTGCTATCCAACCGCCATTCAACTTACATGGCTTCCCATAACCTCACCTGTGAAGTGGGTTTTGACTGGCTAACATCTTCTTTATTTATTGTAGGGAGAAAAATGAAAAGGTGCTGACTTATGATTTAAATGTGCAATTATAAGTGGATAATTCATTTTTGTTTTGTTGTTTCAGAGACAGGGTTTCTGGCTATCCTGAAACTTGCTCTGTAGACCAGCATGGCCTTGAACTAAGAGAGCACATGCCTGTGTTTCCTTAGTACTGGGATTAAAGGTGTACACCTCCTCTCCTAGTTTATAAGTAGATTTTTAAAAAGCTATGGTGAGGGCTGGAGTGATGGCTCACTGGTTAGGAACCCTTAGTGGTCTTCTACAGGACCCAAGTTCAGTTCTCAGGACACGTATTGGTGGCTCACAAACACCTATAACACCAGCTCCAAGAATCCAATCCCTCTCCTTACTTCCATAGGTACTGATCATATGTGCGCGCGCGCACACACACACACACACACACACACACACACACACTCACACACACACAATCTTAAGAGAAATATCATATGAACCTTAATAACTTAAAATCAGTATAAAAATGTTTGGAAATGTTAGGTGGAAACCTTAGACATCGTTTTGCCTCATCCACATTAAGCAAACAAACAGGCATACTGGCTGCAAATGCACAAAGATCCACAGGGGACAGAGGAACAGCAAGAGACTGCAATTTGGGGGAAAGTTTCCTCTTTTATTTCTACCTGCAGAGGGGGTGGATAGTACACAAACAGTACCAAGCAAATAATTAAATGTTTTAAAAAATAGTATATATGATGAGGAGCTTTTGAAAGATCATATTCTAAAAGTTCTGGGCAGTACCTAAGACAGAAAACCACCACTTATCACAAGCTGGACTAATGAAGGCACATGTCAGATCTATTTACACGCCGTCTCCACCACCTCCAAGTCTTACTGCTCATATTATGTTGGAAGGAAAATTAGGCTGGTTATTTCATGTCCTAAATGTCATCTTCTAAACCCATAGCATGTGCGCATGAAATCTGAGTCACATAGGAAGCAGGAGCGGAAAAACAGAATTCCTCTCCAGCTTTGGCAACATGGCAGGAACTCATCACAGTGACAACTTAGAGGTATAGGGGTGAAGACTCTTAAATGTCCTCACCTTTAAGAAGGCTTTCCTATCTAAAGTGGCTAGCCATTTGTTTTCCTGGTTTCCCTACACACTTGCCTTGCCTAATAGTCTCAGGTCGTGCTATCTTTAGTAAAAGACTAGTTCTTATTGTTGTTCTTCCACTAATAAAACAATGTAAGGATCATTTTCTGGTTTGATCTGGCCTGAGCCCATTATACACCAGAGCACATGGCAGAGTGCATGCATCTCACGAATGACCAGCTAGCTGAATGCATGGACAGCATTTCAGAATGTGGTTCTCAAGGTCTCTCCATCTTCCTATGTCATTGGCTGGACCCAACTCTACTGCACAGAGGCTATGTGGGGAAGAAGGAAGAGGTTAGCCGGTAGCAGGGAACTAGGGAATGAGGGCATGATAATTGTGTCTGCCTGCAGAATCAGATTCCTCAAAACACACACAGGATGCTTTGTGTCCCCCTCTGCTTGGGAGAAACCATCAGGACACTGACCTTATGCTTTCGGTCATGGGAACAGCAAAAGGCAAGCTGTGTGATGAACGTGTCTGGCCTGAGGCTTTAGAGCCAAAGGAGCTCTAAAGATCTACAGCATATGACAAAGGAGCTTTAAAGTAATTGGAAAACTGAAGAGTAAAGAAACTACTGAATTCAGATGGGTATCACATGCTTGACTCCCACTCTGAAGGAAATATCTCCCAACATCCTTAGATGGATTTATTAATCAACTACTGTCAGAAAGATGACACTGTAAACAATTAACAACTGGCTGTAAAGAGCAATGTTAATTTTACATTGTGAATCTGAGGAAAGCGTGGTCAGTCACACAAGCCTCCATGAGGAATTGACCTAAAATGCAGCTGAGTTAGGAAGGAAAGAAATATTCTCCACTATCAGCCTTGAGAATCCAACCCCATAAAACAATGATCAGCAAGACAGCTCATCATATAAAGAAAGGGGCTTCCTTACAGGCCTCATGACAAAAGCTCAATCCTCACTTCCCACAAGGTGGCAGGAGAGAACCAAATCTGGAAAGTTGTCCTCTGATCTCTGCACCTATAAGGCCTGATCGCGTGTACACACACATACACACACACACACACACACACACACACACACACACACACACACAAACACGTCACCCATTTAAGACAACAGCACATAAGGCAAACAACTGTGGAGGCAAAATACCACATATGCAAAGAAACAGTGAAACTATCTGAACAGACATTTAGCTTAAGAAATCTAAATAAGACAGATAACTCATTCCTTCTAAAGACTTGTGTGTGTGTGTGTGTGTGTGTGTGTGTGTGTGTGTGCGCGTGCGCGCGTGACTGTGTGTGAGTACCCATGGAGGCCACAGAAGGACCTCTAGAGCTGAAGTCACAAACACCCAACCTGCTTGCTGGGAATACAACTTGGCCTCTCGGGGCAGCAGCACATGCTCTTAACCAATGGCCCCATTCTCCAGCCCAGAGAGAAAGGAGAGTCTAAGGTGGGCTTTGTGCTAGGGTTTATGTAGGAATTCAATAGTGTTTCTGAAACTCCAGGGAAAAACAATCCTTCCTTTTCTGTTATTTATTCTGAAGGCCATTTAAAAGGTTCTCTATTTTAATCAGTGAGGTTCTGATTGTCTAAGATAAAAGGCTACAAATTAATCTGTAAGGAGAGGACGGAATCTCCCCACATTACATAACTGCATGTTCTCGACAGCCATAGTGATTACTTCAGACAGGTGAAGTCATGAACAGCAAACTCAGAAGATGACCCATGATTTCTGTCCCTGAACATCCAGACATTGTTTTTCAAAGCCTCTCTGTTCCAGACTATAGAAAACCTTTTGCAAAAGTCTCCATACAAGACCCAAGGAGCTGACACACTCACCTGTCATCTTCGTGGCTACTATGCTGGAGTCAAACCTGGGCTTTTGGCTTCTGGGAATGGCAAACAGATTCCACTTTCCTCCTACCTTATGTAACCATTTGTATCTTTTATTTCTGGGAGTCTCAGTCACTTCTGGAACATGTGTATGACTAAGACTTTAGGTCATGACACTCAGCTTCTTCAGCAAGAATGTAAAGAAAGCTCACCACAGCAGAGTGGAGCAGTGCTTAAGCCAGGTGCCTACCTTGGAGTACTTCTGAAGCTCCTCATCATCTGCTATCTGCGTGTCCAACGTGGCTACCTAGAATTGTAAGAAAACCATTTCCACATTTGTGTGAGTGTAATTTCATTTGCTCCTTCATATTCTGAAATTTGTCATCAAAACCAGCACACTGATTACTAGACTGAAAATCTCTACCCAGTATTTCTGAAATCCATAAGTAGTGCACAGCAAGACATCTGTGCTTCTGAGTTCACTACACTAATCCCTTCATCCCACATCATTCACAAGCTGAACTGAAGGCGATGTACACAAATCTGATATTCAGAGAATAAAACTTTTACACACACACACACACACACACACACACACACACACACGACAGTTAGTGACAAGCTTGGCTAGCATGCAGAAAGCCCTGAGTTTGAGCTGTCATATCGAGGCAGGACAGCTCCTATCTGTAATTCCACCACTGGCAGGTGAGAGAGGATCACAAATTCCAGATCGTCCTTAGCTACACAGAAAGTCTGAGGCTAGCTCAGGCTGCATGAGACCCTGAATCAAAAAAGTAAAAGTAAACCCCGTGATATAATTGGCGAGCCACGCAGTCTCGGAACATACACTGAAGGTAGAGAGAACATGAGTGTCTAGAGAGCAGCCAAGTGACAGTGCTCTAGAAACTGGAGACCCTGCAGACACAGAACTAACGCACAGGCCCAGAATGAGCAAGAGAACGGCCATGTGGCTCGATTACCTAAAGCTTCTCTACTGACAGCGCCAGACATTCAAAATCAGAAATAAAGTGTCTGGCACGGATGACAACCCATGCTCATATGCATAAGAATATGTGTCAGAGCTATAGACCAAGACCTTGTCCCAAAAACGAAAATATTAAAGACAACAGATATTTATTGGCATGTTTGATGAACACTGATGAGATTTTTCTAACGCAGTTTTCTGCTTTCAAGTGGTCTCACGTGGGGAAGTGTAACCAATCCTTTATTGGCCAAATGTAATATAACAGGTGAAAGGAAGTCTAACGGCCTGCTGGCGGTGTAACCTCATGCCTCACCTAAATTACTTCCTGTTCTCCTAAATACATTTGATAATCATTCTTTCATTTTTCTCATAAAACTGTAAGATTCCTTGTGAAACATAGGACTAATATCCACAGCCCTTTCAGTGTACGATAAACCAAACAGATCATAAAAGCAATCATAAAGATGCCAGCCATTTTAAGCAGCTGATTCAAGTTATAAATTTACAGGCAAGCTCTCACCTTCCTAATGTGCTTCTGCCTGTTGTTGACTTAAATGGCTTCAACATGAACTGAGTGTCTGATAATTGTAACTGAAGTTTGTGTAGAGTCCTTAATTGTTCTTATAGCTTAAAATGCTTTAAAAGTTGATTGATTGCTCTAATTGGAAAGAAAGACAGGAAGAAAACAATAAAGGCAGCCCGTGCCTTCTTTGACTCATATTTTAAATTACAGTGTTAGGAGCATGACATCAAATGAATCTTCCTATTATAATATTTTTTAAAACATACCATTACTTCATAATCTGGGCCCAGTAGGTTTTCCCATCTGGATTTCAGCTCATTTTCTGGACAGCCTGGGATGTCCTCTGGATATACGTCTACAAGAAAAAGAATGTTGAGGCTACTGTGAGCCAAGCACACTTAACTAATAAATTCTTCAGTAACAGCCCAGCTTCGGGAGGTAAAGGGGAAATGAGGAAAGAGGAAAATGTATTCATTTAAATCTACCTGGTAATGTAAATCAAAGTGACTTACGAGACTAATAGAAAATGTAAAGCCACCTGTGGTTAAATTGTGAAGGGGCTTTTGTTCAGGAATGCTTTAAAGGGAAGAGGAAGTGAAATGTGAATATATAGTTTCTATGTAGATATCCTATATGCCTGGCTTAGATTTATTTGTAGGTCTTGCACAGATTTGATTTAATCTTTTCAGAGTAGTGCCCTTCTTCCTCTCCATGGGGACTATAAGTGTGTATGGAACCATCACTGTAATCAAGAAGCCGCAGTGAAACAACACAGCCAGGACGGACAGAAAGGCTGTCCAGCTAAGCCTGAGCTCTGGTTTTACACCAGACTTTCATTGCTTAATTACCAGGATATTTGTATCTTCATAGTGTTCCTGACTTAATGGTGCCATTGTTGTACAGGTGAGATCATTTTAAAGGTTAAGACAGATTTGAAGCGCCAAGCCTCTTCTCCATACAGTCTTCCCCCAGACTCTCAGAGCAGTGAGCAGTCTGAAGGATACCTGACAGATAAAAGTCTAAGTACTAAAGCTATCGTCTGCACCAACATCCACACCAACAGCAGAGGATAAAAAGGTTCCAGGTTGTTTTAAGTTTCTCATTCCTGCTGTAAGATTGGCCATGTCAGAGAACACTTATCACAAGTGACATAACCATCTGCCTACAGTCCAAGCTACCGGCCCTTTTATCTGCAGAACCACTCACTTTGGCTGCACAGAATGCTTAATTACACACTACAAATCATTAAGTTAAATAGGCTAACTTCAGAATCAGAGACTAAGACTAATGCACACTAAAGAACTTAAATTACTCCACTTACAAAAGAACATCCAGGAAATAACTATGTTAACTGATATGCTGGATTGCGTTTGGGGGCAGCTAATCAAAGATACTATTAAAACGAATACTAAAATCATTTAAGGAGCATGTGCTCCTGTGAACATTTCCTTACAGAAGTGTGAGTTCTCTGCAGTTTCCTTTTTTGTTTTTAATTTCTCAGAATTTGAGGTAAGGGAGACGTGGAAGGCGCGGTGATATCCTACAAGCTGCAGCACACATCTGGACATCAGAGGACAACTTCTGTGGAGCTGGGTTTCTCCCACCTTCCAGGGGTCCTGGGAATTAACCTTGGACGCCCACCACGCCATCTTTCTGGCCCCTTAACCAAGATCTTCAAAAGTTTCAACAGTTTACCTGTTCAGTTTCTTCCAGCTGTAGTTCATGTCTGCTTAATACTTTGAACAGAATCTACAATGTATTGAGAGAATTCTGTGCCTACAAACAGTGGTCAGAGGCAGAAGGGCAGAGGGTTCGCTGAAGTGAGAGAAACGCTGCCCTTCCCCAATCCCCTTGGTGCTTTAAAGCACAGCTCAAAGGCCAGAGGAAGGAGGCTTATGTACTTGCAGCACCTCAAGAAAAACAAAATCGAAACAAAACAGGCACAGAAGGCTCATCACGCAGGTGAAACAGGGACTGCAAAACAGCCAGGTGAGGCGGGCATACTTGCAAACTGAAATTCTACACATGCATGGGAAGACGTAGTGAAATTCATTTTAAAACCATGAGTACAGTTCTGTGTCCACGTGGCGGTGTGCGTGTCTAATGCCAGCACTTAGAAGTCAGCAGCAGCAGGGAGATCTCTTTGAGTTTGAAGCCAGCCTGGTCTGCAAAGCAAGTTTCAGGCCACCAGGGTTACCTTGTGAGATGGCACTGAGGGCGAGGTTGGAGTGGGAGGTAGAAAAGGAAAGGAAAGCAATGCGTGGGTACAGCATAGGGGAAGGAAAGCAATGCATGGGTACAGCATAGGGGAAGGAAAGCAATGCATGGGTACAGCATAGGGGAAGGAAAGCAATGCATGGGTACAGCATAGGGGAAGGAAAGCAATGCATGGGTACAGCATAGGGGAAGGAAAGCAATGTGTGGGTACAGCATAGGGAAGGAAAGCAATGTGTGGGTACAGCATAGGGAAGGAAAGCAATGCATGGGTACAGCATAGGGAAGGAAAGCAATGTGTGGGTACAGCATAGGGAAGGAAAGCAATGCATGGGTACAGCATAGGGAAGTGGAGACAGGAGTGCTGTGAGTTCTGGGCTATCCTGAGCTACACAGTAATGCCTTTTCGCAAAAACAAAACAATGACAAGAGTAATGAAATAAAATAATTCTGAGACTATTTCTAATTTCGAGATTATTTGATTTTCACCTACTAATCCTTTGATATTTATCTGACCTTAATTAAATTAAGAAAGAAATAGTTAATTGCATTCTAGTGGATGCAAAGGGGCCAGGGGAGCTCCTAAACCTTTATCTTAAGTGAGACATTCATACCTTCCTTCCAGCAACTTTTCCTAACATAAAAAAAGGCAAAAGCCAGCTTCTCTGGAACACGAATGAAATAAATATTTTAAGAAGTTTCACTTAGCCGGCAAAACTTTGGTGAAGACCTCTGCAGAAGAAACCAAGCTATAATTCTGATGGCAGAAGGAAATCCCCGAGACAAGTGAAGTGTCAAAGTACAGTGTCAAAGGTCAAAGTTGGAAACAATTCAAAAATTTAGATATAAAACAGCCTAGTCATTTGATGCAACATATGAAAAAATTCATGTTATTAATTTTTGTTAAGAGAAACACATACCACATACACAGATAAACAGATGACTGACAGATGATATAGATGGATAGACATATCTAAATCTGTAATCTAAGAATATATAGTAACTAAAGTGCTATATAGTTACTGCATACTAATAAATATGCATTTGAAACACAGTTAAGCAAAATACACTTGGTGCTCTACTACTAAATATCTTAATATCTAAATATATTATGTTAAGATTACATTCAATATACCCCATTTTATTTTAATTTGGGGGGTGGGGTGTGAGGTTGACGTTAGTTCTAGCAGCTAAGCCTAAGGTTGGTGTTAATAAGGATTGAACCTAGGGCCTCACACAGGCCAGGCAAGCGCTCTACAATGCTTACATCTGCATCCCTACACAATCACTCCGCATCCCTAGAAAGACAGCCCGTCCCAAAGTCTAAGGTGTCTCTACAGCACGAGCTCCCATCACATCTGAACTCCTTTCATATGGGCCGTTGGTTGCTGCCCGGTTATCAGAATATTTGTAACTTTACGAAGTTCTTGATGTGATGGTGCCTTTATTGCCTAGGTCTGACTCTGTCTCTGCGGATGCCACGCCATATTAACTACAGAGAGAAGTGGGTAGCAAACTGCTGACGTCCAGAGGAAAGGCTTTGGGCCTACCTGGTTTTTCTAAGGCTTGTACGGTGTCCTTTCTCAGATTATCCAGTCTTTCTCCGATTTCCTCTGCTTCCATTCTCGAATTAGTTTCTGGTTTCAGGGATCCAGTTAGTTCTGGCACTTCAGGTGGTTCTGCAACAGCTTCTGAAATAAGAGTTGTGGCTTAAATCATTAGTCCTGTGGGGGTGGGGTAGGGCCACAACCAAAAGAGCTTGTTCCACTCCCACTTGCCCTTCTCAGGCCCTCGCTGCATGTAACTCCTTTATACTCAAGTGATCTGTGTGGTACTTAGTCACAAAAATAGCCCGACAGTATTCAAAGAATGAGGAAGTACAGAAAATGAAAGTGAAAAACAAGGTTAAAGATGACAAAACAGGGAGAGATGTTTTTACTGTAGCTTTAGAAAAGAAAAGAACTAAGGAAGCAACAACCAGAGGCTGTACGTTCTTGCTGTTGTGGACAGGTATTACGCAACATAAGCAAATGGGCCCGTGTGCACAGCCACTCAAGCAACCTCAGAGACGGGGGTGGGAGGACTCCCCTAGGTGCAGATGGGGGTCCCCCTTTTTCCTCAGCTGAAGCAAATGAAGGTCAGCACAACCACTAAGTGTCTCTTTAACAGAAGAAAGGCTGCACACGCGACATTTTAGGGTTTCAGTTTAAAAAATAATTCCCATCATTTGAAAAGAATCTTAAAATTTTTAATATATCATTTTTAGTATGTACAAGTGTTTTTGCCTTCATGTATGTATATAATCAAGTGTGGGCCTTCTGACTTCAGAAGACGGAAGAGGGTGTCAAATCCCTTAGAACTACAGTTATGAATGTTCATGAACTGTCATTTGGGTGCTGCAAACCAAATCTGGACCCTCTGTAAGAGCAGCAAGAGTTTTAATCACTGTGCCATCTCTCCAGCTCTTTGTAAAAGAATTTTTATTAAAAGTACAAAGTGTAGCCTTAGAGAAAACAACCCCACTTGGGGCCACAGAGTCCAGGCAGATAATTCCAGTCGGGCACTACCAGGACAGACAGGGAGCTAGCCTAAGACAACCATCAGTCCAGTGCCAGGAAGGCTCGGGCAGGCAGACCACACCCAAGATGACCCCTGCCCAGTGCCTCACTGCAGAGGCAGAAAGGGCACTCCTGAGAGCATTCCTGAGACAGTCCCAGATACCAAGAGACCCTGGGTGCCACTAGGAGGAGCAAGTGAATGGTAGAGAAATGTAAGAGAAAGGGAAGCAGAAGGATGTGGGCACAATAAAGAGAGACAGAACTAGAAAATCAGGGGTAGTGAGGAACAGCCTGGTATGAGTAGCCAGTGATGCCACCTAAGATCATGGTGACATTCTGCCCTGAGGCACCACTGAGGGCCACGTCTGGGTCCATGGCCCTGTAGCAGCAGGAGTCTGTTTCTAGGTGGATATCCCTGGTCTGGGCATTCACCCAGGACCATGTTAATGACTGAGGACTGTGAAAAACTGGCTGATCCCCCACCTGGACATCATGGGAGAACTGGCCCTGAGGGGTGTGAGAGCAGGAAAGCTGACCCCTCCCATCGCCCAGAAAGCACAGTAGAGCTGGCAACTGCAGGAGTTGTGGGTGAGCATAGTACGAGTGTAGGAGAGATGGCCCTCCCACCCATCTCTTGTGCAGCGACATGGATGAGGAAAAGATGACCTCCTTCCCTACCCTTTTGCCCCTCCTCTCTTACCACCTGCAGCAGGCAGGGGAGCTGGCCCCAAGGTCATCAGAACAGAAGAGCTGGCCCTGCCCCTCACCAGCTACAGAATTCAGGATAGCAGACCCTGCAACTTGCCAGGGCAACACAGGGGAGTTGACACTGGCATTGGGCCAGTGACTCATTGCAACGAACATTTACAAGCAAAGAAGTATGAACAAAAGGGTACACTGTGGGACACACTGTGACACACTACAGCTTCCACAGTAAGATTTGTTTTCTCTTTTGGGGGAGAGGCTGCAAGGGTGGAGGGCAGATATGAGGGGACAGGGAAATGAGTGAGATTGGGGTACATGATTTGAAATTCACAAAGACCAATAAAAAGTTTTTTAAAAAGGCTGCAAGGAAACAATCAAGTTCAGGTTGTGGCATTTTAGTATCAAACATTAATCCCTCCAGAACAGAAGGAAAAAGCACAGAGCAGGGATAAGCCTTCTACATTCAGGAGCCACAGAATCACCACACATGGAATACACGGCTTAGGAAGGACTTCAAGGAGGAGTCAAAGGAATAGAAAGTGAAAATACAAACGACATTTTACAGCACCTGGGAAATGTATATGTGTGAGTGTGTCTGTCCGTCTGAAAACGTGCACATGGGCTGGAGAGATGGCTCAGTGGTTAAGAGCACTGACTGCTCTTACAGAGGTCCTGAGTTCAATTCCCAGCAACCACATGGTGGCTCACAACCATCTGTAATCAGATCTGGTGCCCTCTTCTGGCCTGCAGGAATACATGCAGGCAGAAAGCTGTATGATGTATACATAATAAATAAATGTAAAAAAAAAAAAAGAAAATTTGAAAACGTGCACATACAATCTGTGTGTTGGCGTGCACGCACACAGAGGCTAGACGAGGACTACAAGTGTCCTCCTGCATCTCTCTTCACCTTACTCTTTTGAGATAAAATTTCTCAAGAAACCTAAACTAGGCTGGCAGTCAAGAAACTCCAGCCATCCAAAGTATCCAATATTAAATATTACTATCACTTCTCTTGGTTATAATATTATGACTATTTAAGAAAACATCCTTATCTTTGGGATTGCTACACCACTCACTCTAAAGTGATTCAGAAGAAATATGGGAAGATGGCAACTGTCAGACATAAGTGAAGGTGAGTGGGTGTTCACTCTGATCTGTTCCTTTTTCTATATGCTTGAAATGTTTTTACACAGAGAGCTCAAACGTACAACCAATTAAACTCCAGTGACGGTAACATGAGACTTTAAAACCACTCACAGAGTATTTTTTAGATCATTAATCAACTGACACCATAAATAAATGCATACGCAGCAAGCACTAG
This sequence comes from Rattus norvegicus, assembly GCF_021556685.1. Classification (NCBI taxonomy): domain Eukaryota; kingdom Metazoa; phylum Chordata; class Mammalia; order Rodentia; family Muridae; genus Rattus; species Rattus norvegicus. The sequence continues at coordinate 118,950,969 of NC_141538.1, read as the reverse complement.
GATAAGAAATGTCTATCATTAATTGAAGCATTATTTATTTATAATAACCAAGACAGGGACACAGCTTCAGTGAACACTTAGCATAAATACATAAATGAAATGCACATACACAAACAATAAATGTTATTGATCCTTTAAAAGGAAATCTAATCAGTTGCTAGGCATGGATGAGTGTGGAGGATGCTACGTGATATAAAATTAGCTCAGTAGAAAAGGACAAATACTTCATGATGCTACCTTTTGTGTTTTCTGCAGAGTCAAACTCAAAGAAACAGTAAAATGACAGCCACCAAGGAAGAAAGACTCAAGTTAGCGACTTGAAGTTTCAGTCACAAACCTCAGGGAAGTCCTACAGATAGGCTGGTCAACAATGTACACACACAGCACAGAGAACACCCCACAACAATTGTGAAGTTAATCTTTTGTTGGTTTTCTTTGGTTTGGTTTGGTTGTTCCATGACAAGATCTCTCTGCATAACCCTGTCTCTCCTGGAACTCACTATGTAGACCTTGCTGGCCTCAAACTCCACAAAGATCCACCTGCCTCTGCCTCCTGAGAGTTGGGATTAAAGGTGTGTGCCACCATGGCTAGCTTGGTTTCCTTTTTAAGACAGGATCCCACAATGTAACCCTTGCTGGTCTAGAGCTTGCTATACAGACCATGCTGGCCTTGAACTCATAAGTGATCCACCTGCCTCTGAGTGCTCTTAGTGCCAAATGTGGGCCCACGCACAGTGTAACGATTACTCTATGCTGTCAACTTGATAGGGTTTAGAATGACAAAGAAAGGAATCTCTAGCCAAGTGGTGGTGGCGCCATGCCTTTAATGCCAACACTCAGGAAGCAGAAGCAGGCAGATCTCCATCATGTGTTCCAGGCTAGCCTGGCCCACAGAGAAAACCCTTTACCAAAAACCAAAGAAAAGAAAAGAAAAGGAAAAAAAAAGAAAAGAAAAGGAAAGAAAAGAAAAGAAAAAGAAAAAAAAAGGACTCTGGTTTTCATGCGGTATGACTGAGAATGACCCCTTCCTTCCTTTCTGAAACTGTTTCTTGGTGTATTTGGTCATGGCAGTGAGAAAAGCAACTAGTACAATGTTTTTTCTTTTGAGATTTAATGTGTATGAGTGATTTGACTGCATGCACATATGTGCGCTGTGTGGCTGCCTGGTGCCCAGAGGTCAGAGAAGAACACGTTGATGCCTTGGAACCTGAGTCTGTTTGTTTGCCTTCTGAGATAATGCCTCACTACTTCACCATGACTGGCTATGGTTATGACTTGCTATGTAGACCAGGATGGACTCACACTTACAGAGACTTGCTGACCTCTGTCTCCTGAGTGTTCAGATTAAAGACGTGCATCACTATGCCTGGTGAAAGCGGAGTCAATAATAGTTTCTTTTTTAGTGCCAAATTAGAGGGCTGGAGAGGTAGCTTAGTAATTTAAAGCACTGACTGCTCTTCCAGAGGACCTGGGTTTCATTTCTCACATGACTGTAACTCCAGTTCCAAGGCATCTGATGCCCTCCCTCTTCTGACCTCCATAGGCACCTGGCACATACGTGATGCACAGACATACATGCAAACAAAAATACTCATACAAAGAAAATAAAAATAATTGTTTTTAATTATAAGATGCAATCAGAGCTCCTGAGAAAGCAAAGAGAATGCTAAGAACACAGCAGTGTGACTGTGTGCCTCAAGGACCCACATATTGTCCCGCAAGCTGCCTCAGCTGGTAAAGGCACTTGCTGCCAAAGCTGATGGCCTTAGTTCAATTTCCAGAACCAATATGGTGGAAAGAGAAAACTGTCCCCCAAAAGATGTCCTCTGATAACCAAAAAGCTGTGCTTTTATGCAATAAAGATTTGCTATTTTATAACCATACTAACAGCAAACATTATTTTTAATAAAAGTGTTGTTGATAAAAATTTGTTTTACTTTCTCACCGTACTTCAAGGCAAACCGAGAGACAACTAGAGGAAAGCTTGTCGGTAAGAGACTCTGAGGTCTGAAGCTTAAGAAATGTCAAGGGAGAAGACAAATGAAGGGTCCTGGATCAAAAGTGCTTTCTCTCTCCATTTAGAGAGCTCTGGGCTCACTCAGTCAGCGCTTGCCTCCAGCAATCTGGGTTGGGGTACTGCAGCCGACGGGGAAAGGCCTCTGCGAGGCAGACGGTTGGCTCATCTGTCCACTACTGCATTACACAAGGTAAGTGCAGTTTCCTACTCAAACTCCTAGACCAATCTCCCAATCCTGGCTGTTCATCCAAACCCAACTCCATGGAGAAGAGAGGGACAGGGGCATTAATTACCTCTGCTTGAAGGTTGTTCAAATGGAGAAGCAGATAAAGATGTTTTCCTTCGAACTAGGGTCAGGTGCACCACCTGCCCTGCGTTCCGCAGAACTTCAACAACGTCCTGATTGGCAAAACCCTGAATATTCACACCATCCACCTACAAGATCAAGAGACAAAGCAGAGTTGCAAGTAAAGTGCCACCATTTTTGTTTGGGATTTTTAAAGAACATCTCACTATGCAGTGCAGAGAGGTCAACTCAACAGATAGCACGAGCTGGCCTCAGATTCACAGTGCTCTCCTGCCTCAGCCTCTTGGATTAGAAGTTGAGCTATCGATCCACCATGCCGCTCAGTTACCTCCAACTTTTAATTCTGGCAGTGCTGAATAAAATGGGGTAACTAATTTTACTCCCCCAAACACTGCATATTAGACCAGAAAGCAGTTTGAATAAGACAAAAACAAAACAAAACAAAACAAAAAACTAGCTTGGCTGATAAACTTACATTGTTTATTAAAACATAAATTTGATCTTATAATCTTATATTCTTAAGTCACACACTTTAAGTATCTGCCTGACAGAGGCAAAGGGATTTAATTTATAATGATAGTCAAAATTTAAAAAATTTAAAAATCTATAAAATCTGGTTAATTCTTACACATTATTCACAAAATATAACAAAAAGTAATTACTAATATTCAAGTGTTATCCCTGTGTGGAATTATTCTGTGATATTTTCCACAGAAACACACTCATTTCCCATCTAGTCTTCTAGTGTTCTGAAAATCCATGTGCAAGAAGCCAGGCAGGCCAGACCATGGCTTTCAACTTCCTCCTAACTTTCCGCAAAGCATGCACTGCTCCTCCTGGCCTCCAGACCCCACAAATCATCGAAGGACATTGCCAAAAGCCAGTACTCCTTAGATGGACTCTGATCATCGTCCGGTTCTGTGTAAGTCAGTGTGGAACATGTGTCTGACATGGACAGAGAGCAAAGCACAGAGATACTTACTGCTAAAAGGGGAGACTATTTTAGCTGGCAAAAGGTTATACTCTCAAATACATAAAGTATTTCAATTTTTGGTAGACTCAAATTATTCTAAATAGAAAAAGCAGCAAGAAGAACTGGTAAATAGATTCTTCACTGTATGTAAAATGGGTAAATGCCCAGACTCTTAAAGAGTGTTTCCCAGGGGATATAAAACATCTTTCAGATACATTTCCACGCATACATTTATTTAAGTAAATGTACAATTTTTTCTATAAATATGTTTAGAGGACTATTTCTTGTTTGACTAGAAAAAAAATCATGAAAACCCTAAATCAATGTGATTTCGCTGCACCAATAATAAGTTGATTTTTAAAAACTTACTAGCTAGGAAGGTGGAGCACACCTTTCATCTCAGCCCTTGAGAGGCAGAGGCAGGTGGGTCTCTGAGCTCAAGCACAGCCTGGTCTACATACTGAGTTCTAGACCAGCCAAGGCTATACAGTGAGACCCTGTCTCAAAATACATATAAAAGCCTAAACTAAAACAAACAACAAATCCTATAAAATTAGACTAAGCCATCCCATCTTCTCTAGCGTATGATAGAAGACAAACGTTTCTCCAACCTGTGTCAAAGGTACACTAGCGAGTCATTACTTACAGCCACAATTTTATCGTTCACTTGAATTTGGCCATTGTGGTATGCAGCGCTGCCTGGGATTATACTTTTCACATAAATCCCTGAAGCTTCCCCTGAAGGTACACAGACACAGAAAAGGGAAGAAAGCTAAAATTAGGACCTGATTGCAAAATTCTATCAAGAGGTTAATTAGCCAAAGAGGCTGACTAGAGACTTCATAAATACTATTTTGAACACATGCAGGGAAATTGATGGGTTGTTTCAAACTGTCACCATCACAAGTGACCTGAATTAAAAGTGAGTTGACTGATGACTACCCTTCTGGAAAAATAATCAGTAATGAAACCGCGAAGAATGCCTGTCTCTCTAAGCTGGGACTCTGCAGGCCAGATGAACCCTGGTCGATGTCTGCTCACACTGCTGACTCAGTGGAGAGCGCATCACTTTTCACTAGCCTCAGGACAAGATTCACATGTATTTTTACCTATATTTAGTTCAGTGCTCATGCATGTCATCCAGATAAAAAGAAAGCACATGTGGCCTTTCAAAAAGCTAGAACTGGAGCAGGGAGGTGGCCTGGCAATCTGAGTTCAATGATAGGAGCACACATGAAGGTGGGAAGAACCAACTCCACAAAGTGGCCCCCGACCTCTACATGGGAGGTCCACAGGCACTCGCACCCCTGGACATATATAATAACCATTTCTAAAAGTAGAATGAGGTCAGCAACGTTAACAATGCTTACACTGTAAAATTAAATATTTAATCACAAGAAGCTACAAAAATGATAACCATATAAAAAGTACATTCCCAAGAGAAAGAACTACAAGGGAAATGGAGAGACTAAAAGCCTACCTCTTAGTGATTTTTATTAAGTTCCCACTGTCAGAATAACAACGCACAACATATCCTGAATGACATCCCAGGTGTTCAATAACAGGAAAATACTTTTCAATATCACCTCCACATCATTCCTTATACACGGCCTGACCCAGGCGGCCACTGTACCCGTGGAGTGCTCTCCTGAGACTCGGTCTCTCATTACGTCTTCCCTATCTAACCCCTCCCTTCTCATTAGCAGCTCTAATGCTTCTTCCTGAATTTTCCTGTCAACTTCAATCTGTCACTGCCATGCCAGGGCAGATGCTTGCTTCTCTACTATAACGTGCATTTTCAGTTATCTTTAAGCAGTAAAATATTCTTATACTTCAATTACACTCCCTGAACAGACTTTTTTGTTTGTTTGTTTTAGTTTCTGAGATGAAGGTTCCCTGTGTTTCCCAGGATGGCCTCACACTTGTGAGCTCAAGAGACCATCCACTCAGTTGCTACGGTGACATTACAGGAGCAGGCCACCACTCCACATCAACCCCCATCAAAAACTCAACAACAAACACAGCAGACTACAAGTTATTTGTGTACATGGTTTAAAGCCTGCTGACTTTCAAATGTCTCATTTCTTAACTCACTTGCTCATCCTCCCCAAAATACCCAAGCCCACAAGGGTTTTTCAGGGTAAATAAGCAAAAAGCTCCTTTCTGCACTCAGTAACACAAACATTAATTTTTCTCTCATTCACTGACTTCTGCCTAGGCACTGGGCCATGTGTTTAGGAACTCAGCCACAAGCCCTGTAACCAGGCAGAAGATAGGGGTAATGACTCATGGTTGGTGCGACATTAGCTTTTATGTTTAAACTCAGCTTTTAAAGGACTTATATAAATGCTGATCCTGAAAAAATGCATAGAAGAATCAGAATTTTGGACTTAGATATTTCATTAGGCTAAAGTAGCACAGAGTGGTTGGATGTGAGTTTCCTTCAGGCCTGTGAATACTCTTAACCTCTCCACCTGCTCCGTGCATGATGACAATTTCCTTTTAAGCAATTAACACTATACTCACTACTTTTCAGAAAAACTAAACTACTTCATAACAAAATTTTCATGTAACTACCAAATATTTTGTAAAGGTCTAAGAGTTTGTAAGGTCTTAACCTAAGAGTTCTTTGATAACCAAGAGAAAACCAACAGTGAAAGTTACTACTAACTTTCAGGTAACGAGTGAAAAAATTTTCTTCATATACTTGAATCATGTATTCTCACACCAAATTCCCCTTATATAAAAGGAAAAAAAGGGTCTAATAAAATATTTATTCCATCTTATTTTTCTCATGATTAAACGCAAAATAATACATCTTGAGCATTTACAATATACTGGATATGCAGTGATCAATTTACTTTGTCCCTGACATAATACTGTATAATATGTTAACAGTCACATAGTATTCAAAACAGAACTATTTTAGAAGCAAAGGAAAGTGAAGTGTAAATGGTACAAAACGGACTGAACATTAAGTTCCTTTGGTGCTGACCATAAGGCCAGCTGTTAACCCACTGAGACAAAATGTGGCTCTACTCACTGGGAAGTAACTGCTTGCTTTTATAGATTCATGGTTTTATTGTGAGTTTTAAATTAAAGTCTGCAGGTACTTAATTTTATTATGTAGAAACCTTAACATCCTTTACAATTATCCCAAATATGAAGTGGAAATGATTCATTTTACCTGGATGAGCTGTTCCAACATAGCCAACAATTCTAATCCCAAGACTCTGTCCATCTTTTTTGACAAGTTCAACATTGTAAGTCTCAAAAGGAGAACTGTCCTGTAAGGAAATGACATGGGTCTGGTCACATTCTCAGTTGCACGACTCTATAGATAGTCAATCTGTGCAGCCAGCTTGCTATATTTGTTCTGAGACAAACTGAACTTGAGATGGTTCCCATGATTCCTGATCCCTGGACCTACCCCTGTGCTTATAAAATTACATGACAAAGGGGAGATCATTCAAGTGAGCCTAATCTAATACAGGACCCTCCTAAAAGCAGAGTTTTCTCCTGCTGGTAACAGAAAGGGCAAAGAAAAACATTTTAAAAAGAGGAGATCAACTTGTAGTTTGAAGGTGGAGTGGTTGTACAAAAACGATCGGAACAAGGGGAACCATAAGGGTCCCTTGAAAGATGTTCTGGCTGGAGGCCAACAAAGAAAAGGCCGCTGGCCTACAGCAAAGAACTGCATTCTTCCACCAACCTGAACAGGCTCACAAGCCCAGACGTCAAGAACAGAGCCCAGAGGAACCAGTACCTTCACTTGCCCTTACAGGAAGCTAAGCAGGAAACCCAGCCAAGCCCATGCTGAATTCTGACCTACACAACTGCAAACTAAACAAAGGCACTGCTTCAGCTGCTAAAATGTGTAAGAGCTTGTAACACTAGAAAGTTAACACAGCCATTTAGAAAAACCTCAGACTGTATTTCCTGAAAGAATCATAAGCCTAACAAAAAAATTTAGAAGCCAAGGGGAAAGCTAGGTATTATATATAATACTTTTTCAATTCCAAGCATCAGCATCAGAAACTAAACAATAGAGTACAGTCCCATATATCACAGAGCCTCATGGCCCTTCGATGGATGAGAAAACTTCAGTGAGGTAGAGAAATGCAGAGAACACAAATCGGTTATCACTACAACCTGGAGAAATTAAACAAACTATTTTTCTATCATAGATAGAAAACTCCTGTTCAAACAACTCCCAGTAGGGACAGGAAATAAGTTTTCAGAAGACCCATGTGATACCTCTGAAGCCAGATGTTAGCTTTACATTTGTTATTGACAGAGACTTTCTCTTCCTTCTGTTACTCATGGAGAAGAGAAGACAGGGAGGGGGAATGGAAAGGTGGTTCAGTCAGTAAAGCAATTGCTATGCAAGTGTGAGGAATGAACTCAAAGCCCTAGTGCCAGATGTTAAAAGTAATCTCAACTCTGGGGAGACAGACACAGGATCCCAGGGGATTGCTGGCCATCCGTCTTTTGAAATAGCAGGCTCTCAACTGTGAGAGATTGTGTCTTAAAAATAAGGTAGAGAGAGATGAGAAAGACAATGATGTCTGGCTTCAATGCACATCACACACACACACACACACACACACACACACACACACACACACAGAGAGAGAGAGAGAGAGAGCGAGAGAGAGAGAGAGAGCACATACCACATCACACCACAACACCACACACCAAAACGGAGTGAGAGAAAAAGAGAGACATGTCTAATCTCCATACAAGCTCTCCTCTGCTTCGCAGATGAGCGCTGAAGTGGGACTTAGGCTAGCATGGTCACCCAGCTGAGGGAAAGTCTTATCTTGCACTGAATCATAGGTAGCACATGATGTAAGAAGAATGGTTTCTATACTCACAGAACCAAGGGTCCTTGTGGCTACAACAGGGAGGGCAACAGGTAAGGATGCAGGCGTCGGAGGTGTTACTGCAATTTCACCAACAGGGTCTCTGGCCACCAGCATCCTCACTGAATTCCCACAATTTCTTAGCACCTGAGCAACTTGTTCACTGGTCATTCCTTGCACGTTTGTACTTCCAATCTTTAAGATGTGGTCCCCTGTCTGTAGTCTTCCATCCTTTAATCCAGGAGAGAAATCAACAAATTAGCTTAACTGCTTAATAAAATAGATTAGACTTTCAATTCTGCCAAAATGACTGACAAAGCCAGGTGAAATGCTGGACAAACATAACGTTTCTAACGAGCTACTCAGCTGGCAAAAGATAGGTAATTCCTTGCAGAGTAACAAAATATTGAAGGGCCCAAAATCAAGTAAGGTACCAGAACTCTAAAATGGACATCTGCCCAAGTGTTTTAATTTATGCCTAATAGCTTTGATCCAAAGTATAATGACTGTGAATACAAGGGAAAGATCAAAAACTAGAGCTTCCAGAAGGAAGGTCAGAATGAAAGGTTCCAGCATAAAGCTGAGGACCTCCTAAGGCCAAAATGGTAAGCAGTATGGCTGGGGAACAAAAAGTTGTCAGCAGAGCTAAGAAAGCAATGATGAGCAGTTGCGGGACAGACAGATGTGAGCGTCATTTCCAAGCAAAGTGAGCAAAGGGAATGAGCTGTTCTCAGGTCTCTCCAGCTCCTCTGCTTGGGATGGACCAGAGGAAGAGCAGCTGGGGGCTCTAACAGCGACCTTCATCAGTAGCACGGACAAGGCTAGCAGTTTCAGATTGGGAAGGGAGAGTTACATGTATTCTCCAAGAGCTGCCAACTGGATTGACTGATAACTTCCACACGGGATGTCAAGGAAGGGAGAAGGAAGCAGAGCCCAACATTTTAGCCAAAGCCACTAGAAAAGAACAGACATACTGGGAAGCGAGCTAAAGCACACTGAAGACTGGCAGGTGAGTAGGACTAGAAACCTAGGTGAGATCTGGAGATGAACAGTCTAAGTGCCCATCAACACCAGTGGGCATAATCAGCTGGGGCTCAGGAGAGAAATCAAAAGCACACACGCAAATCTGAGCACATGAGTGCTGCATGAGAGGCGGTCAGAGTCTTGGTTCTGGGTGAGTTTTAGGCAAGTACATCTGAAGCTGGATAATAAATAGATTGTTAGCTACAATTATTCTTTTAAATGTATACATTTTTGTGCATACATTGCACCACAGAAAAGTTTGATATAATTCATAAAAATACGTGCAAGTTAAAATTATTTAGAGTCCCCTCGTTGTGAAAATTATAAAACAGCCAATCCATCTGCATTTTACATAAGTTTGTTTCAACAATAAATCTGAATACTATGCAATTACCTTTATTACTGTATATTAGAGATAGCAAAATGCCAACAACAATGGTCTAAAAAAATATACATCCCTACAAAGTACCTTAAAATAGCTTCTACGGCCAACTGAGATAGTATATGTATATGATCCAAGCTATGGAAGCAGAAGACAGCCTGACTCACATAGAAAATATGACACCAGCCTACACTAACTATATAGTGAGACTCTTTTTTCCCCAGAAAACCAAAAAGAAAGTCAGCAGTGGTGGCACAGGTCTTTCATCCCAGCCCTTAGGAGGTAGAGACAGGTGGCTCTCTGAGTTTAAGACCAGCATGGTCTAAAGAGTGCGTCTGAGGACAGCCAGGACAATATGAGAAACCTTGTCTAGAAAAACAAAATAAACAAACAAAATGAAATAAAAATTGAAACAGAAAGAAAAAAAGAGAAAAAAGTAAGGAAAGAATTAGTTAATTCAATCTTGTTCAAAGAATAATTTAAATTTAAAACAAGAAAATTAAGGTTTAAAAGATTGTCTGGGAGCTGGAGAGATGGCTTAGCAGTTAAGAGCACTGGCTGCTCTTCCAGAGGTCCTGAGTTCAAATCCCAGCAACCACATGGTGGCTCACAACCATCTGTAATGGGATTCGATGCCCTCTTCTGGTGTGTCTGTAGACAGCTACAGTGTTAATATATATAATAAGTCTAAAAAAAAAAAAAAAAAGAAGACTGTCTGGCCTACCTTGGTCGTGACTATCTTTAACCCTGGCATTTGGGAGGCAGAGGCAGGAGAATGTCTGAATTCAAGGCCAATCTGCTCTACAGAGAGAGGTCCAGGCCAATTCTATACAATGAGGAGCTGTGTCTCAACAAAAGAAAAAAAAAGATGACTGATCTAACCAGGTCCAAAGAGCTAGTAAGTAGCAATACCAAAGTTCTATCCAAATCTGGCTGGCTGGCTGGCTGGCTGGCTGGCTGGCCGTGGCGGTACAGGCCTGTAATCCCAGCACATGGGAGGCAGAGGAAAGAGACTTTGGTGTACAGGGTCAGCATGGGCTACAGAGTAAGTTCTAAGTGCCTGACGGGCTTAGGAGAGAAATTCCAATCCAGTTGTCCTCTGATATACACAGCAGGTTGCTCTCTAATAGACAAAGGATGCTAACACATAAGATGGTTATTATTTACCTATTCGCCAAAAAACTGTCTATCACCATCAAACGCCTTTAGTGGGGTGAATGTAAGAAACAATTTGCAAGTTGGAGTGCAAGCAGCTTGAGCATAAAGCAGTGAGTGCTAGAGAGTTTGTTCTGGTGCTATGATCCCGCTTCCAGGTGGCACCATTTAGAAGCCATGCAAGAAATACTGAATGAACAGACTGAAGGCAGAAAGGTTAGTTTGCTGCCCTTCCTATTTTTCAAATCTTCAGAATCCTGAACGAAAAAAGGATTCAGATCAAAGCACGGAGAGCAGAAGCTATATGCTGGGCTATGAACACTGCAGAGGGTGCACAGTGGAAGATGTAAACATCTGAAAAGGTTTAAAAAGGGAAACAAATGCAAGACAAAAATTATTGGAGGTGAGGAATAAAGGCTAGCTGCCTTTCTACTTTAACAATGGTGATATGCTATTCTGTTTCTACCCATGCAACAGTTCGGGTAAAATAAACACCTACCTAAGAGAGATTCAGGGGCCTGGAAGTTGTTGCACAAGCCTTGGCAACAATTTGATACCTGTGGCCTGGTGATAAGCTGGATGTACTGTCATGCACCCATAATTCCAGGCTTCATACAGGAAAAGCTCAGACACACACACAGACACACACACACACACACACACACACACACACACACACACACACACACTCCTTTCAAAGTGATAAACAATTTGTAAAAGGACAACACTGCTGCTGCCCAGGAGCTAGGCCTTCAGGGCAGAAGTGGGCCTGGCCAAAGTCCTAAAGAATGCTAGCCTGGCTAACAACTCTTCACCATCAAGCATATATCACTTCTCAGAAACTATTTTTCCCCATTTTACCTCAACTCTTAATTTAAAATCATGTACATAATTTGCATCTGTCACCGAGAGTCAAACATTTTCTTCTTACAGAAAAGCAGGTGTTCTGAGGAATTAATAGGTGCAAAAATATCCATCAGATAGGAAGGAAAGATGCCAAGATGGCAGCTGCCTTGTCTAAGTCCAGCAGCCCCAAACCTGTGTGTCATAGGTATTTTCTCGTCACCGCTCTCTTTCCAGGCTGTATCTACAGACACTCTTGGTCTTTAAGTCACAATGCAGTGAAAGTAGATAAGTCCTTGTGCAATAGGAACACAGAGCGTGCTGTGCTGTGGCCAGGATGGCCTTCAAGTTGTAATCCTCCTGCCTCAGCCCCTGAGTAGCTGAACTTCAAAAAAAAAAAAAAAAAAAAAAAAAAAAAAAAAAAAAAACAACTAACTTCTGAAACAGAAGACTTTTAAAGGAGATGGACAAGAAACAGCTTTGGAATCAGATAACCCCAAGTTGGTCGGGTGTTCACTGTACCTAACTGTCAGATCGCTCTTAAGCTACTGTGAGAATAAAATTCTCATGTGGAGTTCTGAACACTAAACCCAGCATCACATACAAAAGACTTACCGCCCTAGCAGGGACTACTCTCTGTGCCTACAGTCTCTTTACAAAATATGGTCTCTCTGGATGACACTTCCCTCAAAGGAAATGGTCGGATACATGCTGGACACAGTATGCCTAAGTGACCAGCAGTCAGGAAAGTCATCGACTCTGAGATGCTATCAGCTTCCTTTAAAATGTGCCATCCTTAAAGTGGTCTCAGATCTATTTCAGAAGCATGAAATTAAACACGTAGCTTGACCTGCAGTAAGAGTACACCCATGATTCAAGGCTTTCCCTGTCTGGTTTCATCTTACTCTTTTTTTCTCTCTCTCTCTCTTTTTTTTTTTTTTTTTTTCCGGAGCTGGGGACTGAACCCAGGGCCTTGCGCTTGCTAGGCAAGCGCTCTACCACTGAGCCAAATCCCCAACCCCCATCTTACTCTTTTTTAAGATTTATTTTATTTGTGTATAAGAGAGAGTATATGCAAGTATATGTATGTAGGTGCCCAAGGAGACTAGAAGGGGTCATCCAATCCCTTGGAGCTGGAGTTACAGACATTTGTGAGCCACCCAATGTGGGCGCTGGGAACCAATCTCATGATTAAGCAGTAAGTGCTATGCTGTCTCTCCAGTGCACTCCCATCCCACCCAGTTCTCAAGCTATCATGCTACCGTTTTCCCTTCAGAGAGGATCTCTGGATGGTTCATCTTCACTAACAATTTGACTAAATTTGGAATTATCTAGGAGACATGGCTCTGGAATGTAGCTGACGCATACTAGCTTAGGATGTAGGAGTGCTGACAGAATGTCCCAAGCCTAGATAACAGGGCTGGGTGCTAGATGGACGTTACAGGGAGAGGAGTTAGAGGATTATATGTGACATTAGCAGGAAGAAGAGGAAGAGTGCCACTCTCCAGCTGTGCAACTTTGCACAATTTCTTTAAAGTTTCTATCCTACAATTTAGAAATAAAACTTAAGAGTGTTTTTGAGGATTGCATTAAAATGATGGGTATTAGGCAGATGACAATATTTGGCACAAGCTCCTGCTTCCCCATTACAAATCTGTGATGGGCAGGCCTCCTGCCCCTCCTTAGAGATCTGAAACAGTGACGACCCCTTCCAGGAAGGGGTGAGAATCAGACTTGGGCTTTTCCCAACAGTGCCTCACTGGGATTAATCTGGGAAACCCTGCACATCACAGTGTCCTTGTGAAAACTCATAATGCACATTAGGATATTAAAAAGCTCCAAAAATTCTTACAGTAAGCGAACTGATTTGATTTCATTTAAATTTACTTGGTCCTTTGTTTTTCAAAATAACTGTTGCACTTTGCAAATGTCACTGTACTCAGCGCAGAAGCCTGTTAAAATGGCTAGGGGCAGGGTAGGGAGAAGCATAAGAACATTCTACAATGTCTTTTCTAGGTTACAAAAAATAAACATTTTTAAGATTTGCTTTACTTGGGAGCTGGAAACTGGCCCATCAGTTAGAATGCTTGCTGTACATTCAGGAGGACTGGAGTTCAGACCCCAGCACCCACGGAGTCACCATACTGTCCTGCCAATACCTTACTCCAGCTCCTGGGACCCCACACCCTCTCTGTGTTCCATGCGCACACGCACACACACATTTGTTTACATTTATGTATATGTACCACATGCACACTTGGTGCCTCCAGAGGTCAGAAGAGGATGTTGGAGTCCCAGTGTCTTAACAACTGAGCCATCTCTCCAGCATCCACTACAGATACATTTTAAAGATACAGCAGGATCATTCTCATTCTAGTCACACACATGTTGTGTGTGCCGTATATGTACAGTATATGTATGTATATATAATATGTGTGTGTGTGTGTACGTGCAGGTGCACACCCATGTGTGCACACTCATCTCTGCATGTGTAAGGTACAGAAGAGGACACTGGGTACCCTGTTCCATCACTCTTTACCTTCCTACCTGAGACAGTCTCTCACTGAGCCTGGAGATAGTTGGCAACCCCAGCTTATGTCCAGCTCCCCTCCCCATAGCATTTTTGGGTAAATGAAGCCACAGCTTCCTGGCTTTTTACAGGGGTCCTCTCGTTTGCACAGCAAACCCTCTTATGCACTAAGCCATCTCTCTAGCACTCAGAGCCCCTTTATATTCCAAAGAAAATTTAAAGACAGAGGGATGACACACAAACAGATAAAGATGGGGGAAATACTCACTATCTTTCTATTGCTTATTTCAAAAATTTGAGTAACATGTATTTTAAGTAATTTTTTTAGATTTATTTTAGGTGATGAGTATTCTGTCTGTATGTATATGTAATATATGTCCTTGTGGAGTCAGAAGAGGGTGCTGAATTCCCTGGAACTAAAGTTATACATGCTTGTGATCCACTGTGTAAATGCTGGGAATTGAACAAAAAGTGCTCTTAACCACTGAGCCACCTCTCTGCCCCCTGAATATTTTTAGCAACTAATTCACCCCAGATGCTTTAAGACAACCAAGCATGACTCACTCTAATTTCTACAATAATTTCTAAGACTTAACTATGGGCGACGGGAGAGACAGCTGGCTCTCACACTCTCAGCTCTTCTAGAGAAACCAGTCTGATTCCCAGCATCTACCCAAAGGGCTCACAACTGCTGTGACTCCAGCTCCAGACTGTCACACACTCCTCTCGGGCTCTCATGGGCACACACGTGGCATACTCAAACAGAGACACAAAAATACTGATAAATAAGTAAACAAATAAAACCAAAAATAGTATTTAACATTTTCTTCCAGGTAAAATTAAGTGGAAAGGAAAGTTGCTACACTTCTACAGGGACTACTTGTTTTTGAAATACAACTAAACAACAAAGTACACGCTAGACCCACACCAGAAAATAACCAAGTGAAATCTGATGTACAATGCTGGGATAAAAGGATTTTTGCTTGTTTGAATTTATTATTAAATAGGGGAGGGGTGTGTGTCACAGTGCCATGTGGAAGTCAGAAGACACCTTTGTGGAGTCAGTTCTGTCCTTCTACCAGTACGTACGTCTGTTTGAGATCAAGCTCAGGCTACAAGTTTATGGCTCCTTTACCTGCTGAGCCATGTCCCCTATGCCAAGACAAATGCACATGCTCACTGAGTCTTCTAATTCTATCACTAAGCCCTTGAGAGCTATGTGGAAGAAGAACGCAGATGTTCACAATGCAAATATTCATTAACAATTCTTTACAAGAAAAATACTTTCTTCTTATGTAACCAAACCACTGTTAATTAGAAGTCAGAAAAAAACTGCTTAAATAAAGGAAGTTTATGGTATACAGTATTCATAAACTCTAATTATTGAGCCAAGTATTCTAGCAACTCATGATATAAAATTAATTTCAAATCATACAAGTCAAATTTTATAAAAGCAAAATGATAAAACAATGTCAACTTACTCGGTCCGCCAATCCTCCAGGGACAATAGTCCTCACGACCACACCACTGGATTTGCCTCCAACTATCCCAAAACCTAATCCAGAGCCATCATTAATGAGCTCAACATCTTCAGTGTGGCCCCAACGCACCTACAAAGGAAGAGCGAGTTAGAGCCAGAGCTGGGGAACCTCGGATTCTTAGGTTCCTATATAGTAATATACAACAGACTTACAAGAAACTGAAAATCCATACAATCAATCTCGACATCTATGGAGAATACGATATGGAGACACAGCGAGTAGATAGAAGAAAGATGATAGGTGAATAGACGGACAGAGCAAGGCAGAGAACCTTACAGGAATTATAATTCAATGGAGAAAATGAGCACAAATAATTACAATATGAGGTAGAGGTAGAGTATCAGACACTGCAACCTGAAAAGGACAAGAAACACAACCAAGCACAGGGTATGTCGGGAGTCAGTGAACACATTTTGCTGAAAGACAGGCTCAGTGCTACAAAGATTTCAGGGAAGTAGGGAGAGCAGTTCATAAACTTAAACGCCAATGAGAGTCATGAAAGGCTTAATGAAAGCAGAAATGTAAATTAAAATTAGGTATTAGTGGCACACACCCATTATCCTGGTGCCCAGGAGGCAGGGACCTCAGGAACTCAGAGCCAGCCTCTGCCACACAGTGAGTTCAAGGAAAACCTAGGCTACAGGAGCCCTGCGCATGATTCAGTAAATGTTAGACAAAGAAAGCAAGCATTTAAGTCAGAAGGAAATGGAAGAGCGTAGCACGGCCGGACAACAGAATGAGGCAAAGACTGGAGAGATAACAAGGCTAAAGAAATGGCTTAGGAAACTATCCTGTCAGAACTGTGAAGAACCAAAGGTTAACAATATGGCTAAAAAGCGCAGGGAAAGCGTAAATCCTGAGTGAACACGTATTGTCTGACAAGGTCTTAGCCATGTCAAAGACCCACGCCACAGGTCATGGAGATGGCAAAGCCTTCACCAGGCTCAGAGGGATGGCAAGGCCTTCCTCTGGTCCACGTGAAGACATTGACAGTATTCACCACAGCTTTCTCCAAAGCTCCTCCACAGATTCTCTTCCTACAGATTAGCTAAGCCTGCCTTCTTCTCCCCTTGCACACAGAAGCCCTGCCTCCCGGCTCAGCTGTGTAAAATAACCGAGCTGAGCTTCCAGGGGGCCTGAGCTTGCCCGCAGAGCCCAGTCCAGCCACAGCTGGACTGTGCATGTGCCTCTCAGTCAGTCCTTTCTTCATTTCCTCTCTGCCCCAGGCAAGGCTGTGGCAAAAAGACTAATTTAGAACACTAGAAGGAAAGCAGGCACACACAACTCAAGACACTAGCAACATAATCATACAAAAAGACGTAAGAAATTCTCCTCTAACGATGAGACTCCAGGAGAAATGCACACACGTTTACATCATTCAGCTTCAGGACGAAATCTCCCATGAGAGGATGCGGTCACCTTCATTAGTTAGGTCTCCTACTTTACAACGTAAGAAAGTTAACTGTGAAGTAAATGGAGACTTGGAAGGATTTAAGACATTCCCCCCTGAACAATACCTACAATGCTAGATATATTTCCTAAAATAAAGCTGAAGTGAGGATGGCAGCTACCGTTCACAGTGACCACTGGGCCGGGCACTGCCAGCTTTTCACAAACCTACTTTCTTTTCACATCTCTAAGAACTAGAGAGCGTTACTGGTTCCATGTAAGAGAGAAGAAACTGGAAGCCAGCATGGTGGTCTAGCCTGTACCCCAATACTTATAGAGCAGCAGGAAGAAGGTCAGAAATTCAAGCTAACCTCTGCCATGCAGCATACCTGAGGCCAAGCTGGGCAACTTGCCTCAATACTTAAAAAGATAGAGAGGGGGGAAAAGAATAAACTGACCAACGGACAGAGGCACAGAAGGGACAAGGACCTGGTGGGATACAAGCAGGATGGGGTAGAAAATGACTTGAACACACCAAAGCCTGACTACAGAGCCCCCATTCTACATATGCTAAGCAAGGTCCCACTTTGTTCACTGTGTTTATCCTATAAACTGTACTGTATCAATATTACAGCATAAAAGGAACATGGTTCCCTGCTCGCACTGTGACCCTTATCAGTCTATGCTTGCACCCCAACGCTCAGAGAGCAGGGGCTTTCTTCCCCTTAGTCACAAATGAAAATTAAACAAATGGACTTATGCCAAGGCCTAGAGGCTCACACATGTAATCAGTATTTGCAAAGCAGAGGCAAGAGGATCACAACTTTAAGACCAGCCTGATGCCAAGGAGTTCCAGCCCAGCCAGAGCCACACAGTGAGCTCTTACCTTGAAACAAAGTAACTATCTACAACAACAACAACAACAAAACAGACAGTTTTCATTCTGAAGACACACACCAAAGTCTGTAAACTTCTTGACTGGGGATATGCCTCAGTGGGCAAAGTGCACGCCACACAGGCAGGAGGACCTGAGTTCAAACCCCACACACAAGAAAAAGCTGGTGTGTGGTCCACACGTGTGAGCCCAGAGTTCACAGACCTTCCAGTGTAGCTGCAACTTCAAGCCTCTGGGTTCAATGAAAACCTAACACAAAAGACAATAGTGACAGAAGAAATCAACTGACATCGGCCTCTGAGCTCCACACCAGGAACAGGTCAGTACACCTACCCATACACGCATGTGCACACACACATACACCACACACACATACGATTTTTAAGTTCTTAAATACATAAATGTAATAAGCTTAAAAGATTATTTTGAAGTCAGAAAAAAACAAGGACAGGAAGATGGGACCCCACAGGTGCCTGCCTGCACACCTGACAGACTGAATTCAATTTCCCTCATGGTGGGAGGGGAGAACCAACCCCAGCTAGTTGCTTTCTGTCCTTTTTATGCACACTGTGGCATGCATGTTCCTGCTCATACACAGAAAACAAAACAGAATCTTTAACAGTGACATGTTTCTCTTTTTAAACTTATGTGAAAACTTATAGCACTAATTATATAAAAGCATAATCTAGTCATAAAATTCTACTAAATTCAGAAATATGAGGCATTTAAAAGAAGTATCCACAATTTTCCTTAAGACGGCTAACAATAAATTTCTAATAAAACCTCTGAAACTCAGGCATAGTGGCACAGACCCATAATCCTACATTCAAGAGGCTAAACCAAGAAAATTATGAGTTCAAGGCCAGCCTGGAGTACTTAACAGGTGTCCGCTTTCCTCCTCACATACACACATTAACTATGTTAATCAAAGAACACAAGGCATCTATCTTATCATCAAATAATTTACAAATAATATCCAATGTGGCCTTTATATTAAATAATAATCTTCAATAAGGAAATCAACCAGACATTAAAAAGACAAAAACAAGGCCAACTCCTCTGACAAACATGTTGTACTGCTCTCATATGGAGATGTGCTCACCTTTCTTGACCTATATAATGAAAATGACTTCCAAATGAGAGCCAACTATTCTTATTATACATAAGAGAATTTAGAATATAATGTAGCCCCAGCCTTTTGACCCACCGTTTCTGGCAGAGTTGTATCAGCTGAGCTGGTGGATGTTCGGCTCTGTGTGTGGCCCACTTCCCTGGCCACAACCAGCCGCAGAGATCCAGTGGCTTGTTGTAGTAATGCAATCGCCTGCTGATGGGAAATATTCTGATCCAATGGGGTGTCATTAATGGCCAAAATCTGGTCATTTTCCTTCAATCTCTGATCCCTAACAATACAAGAAAAGAATGTAAGCACTGTAACAACCTAAGGAACAGGGCTGGCTGGGTGTGTTTTTCCATGAATCAGGTGCTCCAACAGCAGATACGCTTCTCTTCCACCACCCTTCCTTACGTTAACATGACCGTTTCACACAAGGCACTACACCATGCAGTGAAATTAAGTCACTTGACCAAGACTGCACAGCTGGAGAGAAAAGGCAACATCCAGCTTCAGACTGCAAGACTTTGACTAATGAGCCTGCAGCAACAGACTTTTTGCCCAGACGGTTTGTCTCCAAGATGTTGGTATTACTTCTGTTGCATGTATTCTGTTTCAGTTTCATGTACAGGAAAGATTTGGGGTGACAAGATGTCAACAGGGACATTTAGAAAGGTCTCTGCTATGGTTTTAATGTCTGTGCCCCCAAACTCCCAAGGATGTAATTTCCATAATAAAGAGTCATGAGGAGGGACTTTTAAGGGATGATCAGGCTGTAGGGACTGACCACTCGTGGAGAGATCAGTGTCTTTACAAAAGGGTGGGGTTAGTCCTTTGTTGCCCTGTTTTATCCTGCCTTCTACCGTGTGATGAAAAGAGCTCAAGCAGTCAGTCGCCTTGACAGGGAAGCTTCCAGGGCTGTAAGCCATGTTCATCACAAGTTCTGACACCTTAGGTACTCTGTTAGAGCATAATGAAATAGGGCTGAGCCTCACGGTCATCTTTTAAAGGAACTGAGAAGTAGGAGCTGAACGTAGGGACACATGTTCACCACTGCTGGAAGGCTCAGTGACTACACAATAGTATGTCAAGCTGCAAGGAAGACTCGACCTCACTGTTAGCAAGGGCACCATGTATCAGACCATCAGATACACAGCCAGCAAGGACAACCAATACATTACATCAGCCTTCCGCGATCGTTCAGAACACTTTATAGACAGATACTGTTTTGAAAAAGTTAGTTGTCGCCAGACGATGGAAGGAGGAAGGAGCTGGGAGTGACTGTTAACATACACACAGGACAGAGCTTTTTTTCTAGTTGATGAAACTTTCCAGAGTTTCTACTGTTTCTAGAATAGTGGGAATGATTGCAAAACGGTGAGTATATTACACACCACTTCAAAATGGTAAAATTTATACTATTTGGAGTAGATCCCAATAAATCTATTACTTAAAATGTTGAGTTAGAGACTGGAAGAATCATCTACAAGTGGAGAAAACACATTTGGAAAGAACAAAACCAAAACATTATCGACAGACTTTTCTAACCATATCCGGCCACCACTATTATTCTAACAGGGAACATCTGAATAGTGAACTCAGGAAATGAGTCCTACAGCAAAGACTAGAAATTGAGGAGACAAAGCCTGTGTACTGCACCCTTCAAAAGTACCAGCAGGTCCAGCATGGGGATGGCAGGGTAAGCCCAGCAGCACTTATGTTACCGTTGTTATTGCTACTTCCTTACTCTTTATTGTATCATTTCAGAGCTGTCAGGAGAAGGGAACCAAGTGCAGAATGAACTTCATCCTCACCTGTCTGCTACACTCCCCGGATGGACTTCCTTCACAAAGATGTCAATTAATCCCAGACTTTGGCTTCTCAGAGCCACCACACTGAATCCAAGGCCTCCAGTTGAAGGGCGTTCTATATCTATATACTCAATGTGCCGGCCCTAAATGGGGGAGGAGTCAGAAAGGAGGAAAGAAACCCATGATGTGCATTTAAATATCACCCTTCCACAGAACTGAAACTGCTCAGCGCACAGCGGCTTCTAAGTGATCGCTGTCGATCCGAGCATGCTTAGCAGTCTGGTAATATGCTGGTCCTAGAAACCTTTTACCTTGATTGTTGTCAGCCCAGCACACAGTATAGCATTGAGAAGCATTTTACAATTCATCCACATTATGAGATAGATTGCGGGCTGGAAAAAACTGAAAACAAACACCCTTTCCCACAGGAAACTCTGTTACTATGGACACAAATTTCTTTAAATTCTCTTGATATAAAACACATTTCTAAACAGGAAAGTAAGTCAGCTATGCCAGCAGCACACTTGTGCTCGGCCTAGTGAGAGCTCCACAGTACTGTATCACTGTGTTTTAAATTCTACCGCAGTGAATACTCCATTCACTCAGTCATTTCAATAGCTAGAGTACGAGGACTGCAGGCCAGTCTACAGCCTTAGTTAACAACTGCCGTACAATATGAGAGCTCCACAAACGTAATAACACCCAAGGGCAGCACACGCAGACAGAAGAGATCAGCGCATCATGAAAAGAACTAAAATAGTTTTCACTATACGACTTGAGTCAGAATCTCAAACCCGATTTTAGGTATTTGTTTGTTTTCCTCTCTTTCCGTTTTTTTTTTTTTTTTTTTTTTTTTTTTTTTTTTTTTTTTTATCGGAGCTGGGGACCGAACCCAGGGCCTTGCGCTTGCTAGGCAAGTGCTCTACTCTACCACTGAGCTAAATCCCCAACCTCTTTTGGTTTTTTGAGACAAAGCTCTCTATGTAGTCCCATCTGTTCTGGAACTCACTATGTTTACCATATGGCCTCGTGGACCAATACTCACAGAGATCCTCCTGCCTCTGCTGGAATGAACAGACGTGTACCTCCAAGTCCAGCTTTTTTAGAATTGACTTTAGTTTTAATTGTGTGCATGGGCATCGGCCTGGGTGTGGATACGTGCCTGTGCACTGCCTACTGAGGTCAGAAAAGGCTTTGGATCCCTGGAGCTGGAGCATCTGTGAGCTACCTAATGTGGGAGCTAGGACCAAACTTGGGTCTTTGGCAAGAAATTCTAAATTTTCGTTAAAAATTCAAAAACTTCAATTGTCTATCATTTACTTTTTGGTGGGTATTAGGAGACACAGTTAAATTATCCATTCTAATGGTTTTCTAGGTTTTCCAAATTATATTAATTAGAATTCACAATTCTGTTCTGATAGAAAATTAAAACAAAATTTTTTTTTTTTTATTAACTTGAGTATTTCTTATATACATTTCGAGTGTTATTCCCTTTCCCGGTTTCCGGGCAAACATCCCCCTCCCCCCTCCCCTTTCTTATCGGTGCTCCCCTCCCCATCCTCCCCCCATTGCCGCCCTCCCCCCAACAATCTAGTTCACTGGGGGTTCAGTCTTAGCAGGACCCAGGGCTTCCCCTTCCACTGGTGCTCTTACTAGGATATTCATTGCTACCTATGAGGTCAGAGTCCAGGGTCAGTCCATGTATAGTCTTTAGGTAGTGGCTTAGTCCCTGGAAGCTCTGGTTGCTTGGCATTGTTGTACATATGGGGTCTCGAGCCCCTTCAAGCTCTTCCAGTTCTTTCTCTGATTCCTTCAACGGGGGTCCTATTCTCAGTTCAGTGGTTTGCTGCTGGCATTTGCCTCTGTGTTTGCTGTATTCTGGCTGTGTCTCTCAGGAGCGATCTACATCCGGCTCCTGTCGGCCTGCACTTCTTTGCTTCATCCATCTTGTCTAATTGGATGGCTGTATATGTATGGGCCACATGTGGGGCAGGCTCTGAATGGGTGTTCCTTCTGTGTCTGTTTTAATCTTTGCCTCTCTATTCCCTGCCAAGGGTATTCTTGTTCCCCTTTTAAAGAAGGAGTGAAGCATTCACATTTTGATCATCCGTCTTGAGTTTCATTTGTTCTAGGCATCTAGGGTAATTCAAGCATTTGGGCTAATAGCCACTTATCAATGAGTGTATACCATGTGTGTTTTTCTGTGATTGGGTTACCTCATTCAGGATGATATTTTCCAGTTCCAACCATTTGCCTACGAATTTCATAAAGTCATTGTTTTTGATAGCTGAGTAATATTCCATTGTGTAGATGTACCACATTTTCTGTATCCATTCCTCTGTTGAAGGGCATCTGGGTTCTTTCCAGCTTCTGGCTATTATAAATAAGGCTGCGATGAACATAGTGGAGCACGTGTCTTTTTTATATGTTGGGGCATCTTGTGGGTATATGCCCAAGAGAGGTATAGCTGGATCCTCAGGTAGTTCAATGTCCAATTTTCTGAGGAACCTCCAGACTGATTTCCAGAATAGTTGTACCAGTCTGCAATCCCACCAACAATGGAGGGGTGTTCCTCTTTCTCCACATCCTCGCCAGCATTTGTTGTCACCTGAGTTTTTGATCTTAGCCCTTTTCACTGGTGTGAGGTAAAATCTCAGGGTTGTTTTGATTTGCATTTCCCTTATGACTAAAGATGTTGAACATTTCTTTAGGTGTTTCTCAGCCATTCGGCATTCCTCAGCTGTGAATTCTTTGTTTAGTTCTGAACCCCATTTTAATAGGGTTGTCTCCCTGCAGTCTAACTTCTTGAGTTCTTTGTATATTTTGGATATAAGGCCTCTATCTGTTGTAGGATTGGTAAAGATCTTTTCCCAATCTGTTGGTTGCTGTTTTTTCCTAACCACAGTGTCCTTTGCCTTACAGAAGCTTTGCAGTAAAACAAATTTTCTTATGGAGTTGAGTTTTTGTTTGTTTCCTTCTGCTTTTCTCTTCAGACAGGGTTTCACTCTGCAGCTCACTCAAGCTGGCCTCAAACTGGGAGCTCCCCTCCCAGCCTGCTGAGTGCTGGGCTGCAGGCTTTTGCCAGCAAACCCTACTCTCCTGTACTTTAGTTACAGGTTCCAAGTGTCAATTCCTCTTAACAAGATAAAAACACAAGCAAACAAATACAAAGTAATCTATAGTAAGGCAAAAAGATTTAGGTACAAGCTTTCTTTTTAAACTGAAACAGAAAAAAAATAATAAAGCTAAAGAATCCATGACTAGACACACCCTTACCTGAGCCATCTGCTGAATGACTGAGGTAAAGTCTTCATTTCCTGATCTTTGAGTCCAAGGCAACGATTCAGATGCAGTTATACTACTACAAGGCCTGTGGGCATTCCCATTTGTAATGGAACCATCCGTGAACACTAACAAGCCCTTCCGAGAAAAGTCAAAGTTGGCTGAACAATCTGAGGGGATATGGCTGAGCTGTTGGAGAGAGTGAGAAGGAAATTATCAGCAGAAATCCATACAAAAGAAACCATTTCTATCGATCACATTACATGTGTACTTTATGTACATATTAAAGAAATAAGAGGTTAGGCATGGTGGCACGTGACTTTAAGACCAATACTCAGATGCAGAGGCAGGAAGACCTCTGTGAGTTCAAGACCGAATAGTTACGTTTAGCAAGATCGAGGTCAACCAGGACTACAGAGTGAAACTCAATCTCAGAAATGAAGGAAGGAAGGAGGGAGGGAGGGAGGGAGGGAGGGAGGGAGGGAGGGAGGAAAAAAATGAAGAAGGAGGGAAGCGACAAGTTGGGAGGGAGGGGAGAAAGAAAAAAAAGTAAGAGTAGGTGTGAGAGGCGGAAGAGATCCACAGTGGGCACACAATAGCACTCACAGCAACAGTGTGAGCTGGGTACCAGACCAAGATCCTGCATGCAGATCAGGTTATGTCACCGAATCTTTTGTAACAGCCCAGTTGATGTCATTCATTATCCCACTTGGTGGGATGTGGTGAATGTGAAAACTGAGGCACACAGCATCCTGTATATAGTAATGGCAAGCAAACCACGAGGCCACTCACACAGCTGAAGAACATCCTAGCGTTATGAGAAGCAGCTTCATTCATTCATTCATTCATTCATTTACAATATTAGCTGATACAAGTGCTAACAGAGCAGATCAAAAGCAACATTAATAACAAATGTCAAGGGGCTGGAGAGGCGGCTCACTGGCTAAGAGCACTTGCTACTCTTCTGAGAGATCTGGGTTCAATTCCCAGCACACACATGGTGGGTCACAACCATCTGTCACTCTACTCTAGGAAATCCAACACCTTCTCTGGTCTCTACATGCACCAGGCACACACAAGGTGCAGAGAGCTATACAATATAAGCAAAATAGCCATACATATTTCTTAAAAATAAAATGTGAAGACAGTGTCTTATATGTATGACAAAGAGCTGTACCCACGGAGTCCTTACAATATGGTCACTAAACAAGATCTACATAAGGACAACGCCAGCTGAGTCCCACATGGATAGGGTAAATGTCAGAAGGCCCCGCCTTAGAAGAATCACAGCCAGTTAACGGCTGCAGAGAGAGACTCAGTCTTCTGCAGAGAGTGACAGGTCATCCACTCCCAAGTGGTCATCCCTAAACACATGTACTTATGAGAAACACTAGGCTCAGCAGGCTGCATTTACATATACATATGTGAATGTATATGAATGTATACATAATTAAACATGAGGTCATGAAGTTTAGAGGGAATAAAAGGGGGACATGGGAGAGGTTGGAAGGGTGAGAGTGTGAGGTGGAAATATGATAAATTGAGTACTTATGCAAGAAATAAAAAGGGCCCGGCATAGTGGCACGCATGTTTAATCCCAGCAGCACTTTGGAGGAATAGCCAGGTGGAGCATTTTGAGTAACAGAACAGCCAGGCTACACAGTAAGACCCTGTCTTAAATAAATAAATGATTAATAAAAATTAATGTTTTAAAATAAGAATAAATGTCAAAGTAAACAAGATCAAGCTAAGGTCAGCCCACATTCCAACAGGGAGCATTAACTGGACTCAGTTTTAAAAAACAAAACAAAGAGACGGATGAAGCAGGGAGTGGATGCACTGGAAGCACTTGGGGAAAAGGCTAGAAGCTGGGGAATGCGTTCAAGACACAGTTTCCTCAAGCAAAATAGTCAGGATTAATAAAAGACAACCTATCATTTTGAAAAAATGGCAAGGGTCAGGAGAGGATGCTTGCCTTACCATCCTGATAATGTGGTGGAAGGTTATTGACAATACCTGAAGTATCCTCAGCCTAGACATGGCCCTCCCACACAGACACATACACACAGCATATACTCCGCATGGTCCTCCCACACAGACACATACACACAGCATATACTCCACATGGCCCTCCCACACAGACACATACACACAGCATATACTCCACATGGCCCTCCCACACAGACACATACACACAGCATATACTCCACATGGCCCTCCCACACAGACACATACACACAGCATATACTCCACATGGCCCTCCCACACAGACACATACACACAGCATATACTCCACATGGCCCTCCCACACAGACACATACACACAGCATATACTCCACATGGACCCTCCCACACAAACACATACACACAGCATATACTCCACATGGCCCTCCCACATAAACACATACACACAGCATATACTCCACATGGCCCTCCCACACAGACACATACACACAGCATATACTCCACATGGCCCTCCCACACAAACACATACACACAGCATATACTCCACATGGCCCTCCCACACAAACACATACACACAGCATATACTCCACATGGACCCTCCCACACAGACACATACACACAGCATATACTCCACATGGCCCTCCCACACAGACACATACACACACAGTATATACTCCACATGAACCCTACACACACACACACACACACACACACACACACACACACGCACACACACACAGCATATACACATGAAGGTCAATCAGTATACTTGTTATTTAAGAAGGAGAGAGAGAAGGCAAGATGGATAAAGGTACTTGCTGCCAAGCCTGATGACCCAAATTGGATCTCTGGGACCCTCATGCATGAGGAAGCAACCAATCTGCACAAGTTGTCATCTGACCTCCACCTATGCCCATATACATATACTACATACACACACACACACTCACACTCTCACACACTCTCACAAAAATAAATGTAACAAAAATTGTAAATAAATAGATAAAAATGCCAAGAGTTGAGACTGGCATATAGTAGAGTTCCAGCATTCACAAGCCTGGACTCAAACTCAACACTATAGAAATAAATAAGAAAGCAAGTAAGCAAATAAGGAAGGAAGGAAGGAAGGAAGGAAGGAAGGAAGGAAGGAAGGAAGGAAGGAAGTTAGAAGCTATTTTATGGCTTTGAGGAAAATGTTGAGATTCTAGGCATTTGATTTTTGCTTATTTATCACACTCCAATGCCCAACATAAACTTTGTCAATTTTTATACCATCCACAGATGCTATCATCCACAGCTCTCAGGCCCCATGTGGCCTTGGCTGAAACTGAGAGTCCCAATCCTGTATTCCTGCTGGTTGGAATCCACTCAGGTAAGGCTGCTGAGAAACTTACCTGTCCCTTCAGCTGCTTGATGGACTGCTGCAGTGTAAGGATCTGGTTGAAGAGAGGGCTCTTCAGCGTCTCATAAAACGCAGACAGCTTCTCGTTCTGCGTCGTGTCTCCCTTCTCTTGCAGCTTCCCCCTCAGGCGGTCGAGGACCTGCAGGACCTGCATTTTCTCTTGGTTGGAGAAAAGTGATCAGAGCTCAGGTCAGACACCACTCACAATCCCCTTTTGAATCATTTCGTAACAACAATAAAAATATATAGTGTCCATACCTGCAGCAGGGTTTTCAGGCATTTTGGATCACTCTTTTCAAGCACTTTCAATCCTAAGTCTAAAGGAAAAAAATTAACTTTCATTATAGGTGTCTGCAGTCCTACAGGGGAAAGTAAAGCAAACATTAAGAACATTCTTTATTAAGACTGTACTCGGTGAAATTCAGACTACCACCACAATAAGGCATTAATGCATGTCCACTCGGATGGGGAAACTTTAACAAGAGCAGAGTGAGTGTTGACAAGGCTGCAAGGCAGCTAGAACCACCACATAATGCCAATATGGAAACAAAATGACACAGTCACTTTGGAAAAGTATTTGGTGGTTTATTTTTACTGAATTTTTATAGTTTCAATCATAAGTGGTTTCTTCTCCCCCCCCCCTTCTTTTTTTCTTGTGGTTTTGTTTTTTTGAGACAGGGTTTCTCTGTATAGCCCTGGCTGCCCTAGAACTCCCTGTTTAGACCAGACTTCACGCAGGTGTATCTGCCTCTGCCGCCCAAGCACCTGTACTAAAGGTGTGAGCCACCACCACCTCACTTCATAAGGAGTTTCCTAGTAAGTTAAAAATCTACTGATTACATAACCCACCCCTTCTGCTTAGAGACAAGAGAAATGAAAATATGGCCCATATGTGAGAGTACACAGTACTATTTATTGTAAAAGGCCCCAAGCAGGAATACTCAGATCCCAGTCACAGGCAAGTGGATAAACAAACGTTACATAAATATAACACTCGGGGGTAAGTCACTGACACATCCATAGGATGAATCCCAAAGCCACTATGCCAGGGCTGGGGCCTGGGATGTGCCTCAGGAGGCAGAGTCCACTACTATTATGCAGGATGCCTGGTTCTATCCCAAGTACCACGTGAAACGTTACAAGTGGTACATGACTATAATCCCAACTCTCAGAAGGACTGGACAGAAGAGTCAGGAATTCAGGCCAGGTTGGCCCACGAGAGATTTGTATCAACAACAAAAACCAATAAGGCTCTCATCAGCATTGGTAAAGGTCCAAGTAGTTCACGCAAGTGTTCCCCAGTATGAAAATTCCCCAAAGACCTGTGAACAGGGCATCTCAGAAACACCTCTCATGCATCAGCATCAGAATTGCACAGCTCTGGCAACAATAAACAGGCAGCTATACAAACAGGACACCCAGCACGGCACCATCCTCTTCTATACAGCAGAACCCCAATCCAGTCTGACAGCCATTAATGTAGCAATATCAATATAGCAAAGAATGCAAGCTCAGAACTGTGAGGTGCCATTTTTATAGCTAGACATCAGTCAGCCTGAAATACACTCATTCATAAGAGAATAACAAGAACAGGATGGCAGACGGAGGGAGTAGGTAGAAGGCGCAGGTCCACAAATGTCCAAGTGAGCATTTAACTGACATTCCCTTCCCTGGAACTCCAATTTCTGGGTGGGTGCCGCTGTTGCTGTCTCTGTCTCTGTCTCTGTCTCTCTCTGTCTCTCTCTGTCTCTCTCTGTCTCTCTCTCTCTCTCTCTCTCTCTCTCTCTCTCTCTCTCTGCACAATGATGTATGCACAGGAATAGTTCTTACACTCTTTTTCATAGAGAAACCCCTGCTGCAAAAAGTCAATTAGCACTAGTCATTGCAAAGATAGGAGTAAGCCAGAGTATGCTGAAGAGAAAAAGGAGAAATGTCACAGCATGTGGCTCTCTCCTTCAGCCACAGGTTTTGAGGCTGTAGTCCTCTTAGCAAACACATTTTAACAGAGTCCTTTATTTTAAACTGTCAGGCACAGTCTGAGAATCCATGGAGTCCTGGGCACGGCTGGCTGGGTAACAGGAAACACAGACACTTTTGGTTTACCCAAGTAAAGAGAAGCTTATGAAATAAAGGCTTCTAAGACAGAAAAGTTTCCCTTGACTTCCACGCCAGCAAGAACCAATCTGAAAGGAAATACATAAAAATAAAACTAAAGTAAGCAAGTAAAAAAAAATTTTTTTAAAGAAAAGAAAGGCTTCCTTTAGAAAAGTATATATAGCTCAGAATTTTCCAGGTTTTTTTAATATGCCACTTTAAAAATAAAAAAGTGTCTCCACGGGATGGAAAGCAAATCTTTTCAAAGAAATTATTAGAAGCAGATCATCACCACAGTCTAACACTCGGGCCCGTGTGATGGATCAGAGCCTTACGCACACTGGGCTCGCACTAGTCAGCCCGAATGCCTCGTTCCTACTTTCTAAAAGCCGTAATCTGTACCTGCAGGTCACGTTTGGTTTCCATGTGATGAAGCCACCTAATTCAGGCTATGTGAACTACAGTGAACTAGTCAGAGGCTACATCTTCTCTAAATCTGAGAGATTTGTGGTTCTACATGACCATGGTCTCTAATGGCCAGCAAGTATTTGTTCTTCGTATTTCATTATTCTCTCCTGCTCAAGGGAACATACTCCTGGCATCGAAGCCGTCTGTTTACCAACAAACCACTTGCTATTCAAAATAAATGTGTTCTGAGACTGAGTTCTACTTCATTGTACAATCTCAGAATTTAGTAAGAGACTGTAGAGACACACTCAGGGTGCTTTCCACATCGACACGTCAAGCATGTTGGCAGCATTCTGTCAAGGGAAGGGAAGGAGCAGTTACCTACTGGGACCCTGCAGCATGGTCTGTGTCTGATTCCTGGTACAGCTGGAATTGAGTGAGATCTTGAATGCACATGAGATCTGAGTACACTGGAAAACCTACCCCTTGTATAAAAGAGGAAAATTGTACAGCACATACAAGTGATGCAAAAAGCAGCAGTGAGGGGGATATTTGCATTATTTCACACTTCTGTAAGACAGAAATGTGTACACTGGGGAACTTTCTAGAAAAAAAATTTAGGAAGTAATAGTTATTGCTTCCAGAAAATAGAAAAGAGGAATTTAAAAGTTAGCCTTTGAGGACTGGGGTTATAACTCAGTGGTAGAACATGTGTTCAGCATACATGAGATCCTGGATTCAATCTCTAACACCGCAGAAAAATAATAAAACAAAAATTAGTCTCTTTTACTTTATAGATTTCAGGGTTGTCTGAAATTTTATTCAAAAAATATGGACTTAAGAATGTAGTTCAGTGGCAGAATATTTACCCAGCATGTGAGACTAAGTTTTATTCTCTCCACTACAATAAAAATAAACAAAAACAGTACTAATTTTATAATTATAAAACAGGGGTAAGTGTCAGATGTGGTACCGCACACTTGTAACCCCAGCACTCAAGAGGCCAAGGCAGGAGGATTCAACTTTGAGGACAACCTGGGCTACAGACCCTGGCCCGAAAGGTGAACAAAACCAACTTGGGCACAGCGATACACGCAGATCATCCCAGGACACAGGAGACTTAAGTCTGAAGTCAGTCTAGGCTCTAAGACAGACGCAACCTCTACAAATAAGTAAGGCCTTGAAAATAAATACAGTAAGTAACAAAAAGACAAGGGCTAAGGTAGTCTAATAAGAGAACAAAATCTATAATGGGACAGCAACAACATAATGGGGTCATCACACGCAAGGTGCAGTCACCGTGGTATGGATCCTGTGCTAAGAGAACTCTCATGTGAGACGGGAGCTGCCAGCACAGAACCCAGAAATTAACTCAGCATATAGGTGTAGAGACTGCCTTGATGGAACACAATGGATCCAGTCACACTGGCAAAGGAGTCTCTAGAAGGTGCAGAAGAAAGAAAAGGATGGTTTGGACCAGACTTACTACCAGTGTGGACTGTGAACTGATGGTGGGCTGACAAAGAGATAGGTACCAACACTGGAAATGAGCAAGTAGATACCTTCTTGTGACACCGCAAAATGTGGCTAGCATATCTAATATTCCTGTCCTTAAGCTATTCATGGTGGCATGTTTGCTCTGATCTTGAAAGTTGGAGGCAGAAGTATCAAGAATTAGATATAGAGAGAATCTCTTGTGTATGAGTGGAGGCATGACCTATCCATAAAAAGCTAATGGCCTATTAGCAAAAGGCAGGAAATAGAAGGTGGGAGTTCCAGTAGAGAGATTGGAATTCTGGAAAAGACTGAAGCGAGGGAAGATTCGCCTGGCTTTGTTTGTACCCAAAAAATTTCTGCCACTGAAAGGTTGGTGAAGCGGTACCCTGCTCTTTCAATAGATTGAGGTTTTAGGCTGGAGTCAGCAAAAAGTGATTAGAGATTTTTATATCAAGACATATTGGATCCAGATTTCTATTTTTTTTAAGATTTATTTCTATTATTTTTAAGATTTATATTTTTTAAGATTATATATAATAAGCATACTTATTATATATAAGTACACTTATTATATATAAGTACACTTATTATATATAAGTAGCTGTCTTCAGATACACCAGAAGAGGGCATTGGATCTCTTTACAGATGGTTGTGAGCCACCATGCGGTTGCTGGGAATTGAACTCAGGACCTCTGGAAGAGTAGTTGGGTGCTCTTAACCGCTGAGCCATCTCTCCAGCCCCAGATTTCTATTTTAAGTAGAAATGTTATCAGCCAAGTCTGGTGATACATGTCTTTAATCCCAGCACTTGGAGAGTTGAGACAAGAGGATTGCCGAGGATTTGAAGACAGCCTGGGGTACACATTGAGATCCCGGCTACAGAGTGAGTTCCAGCATGGCCAGAGCTACACAAAGAAACCCTGTCTCCAAAAACTAAAAAACAAAAAAGAAAGAGTATATTGGGCTAAGGTAGAGTGCTTGCTTTGATCCAGGAAGGCCTGGGTTCAAGCCACACTGTAAATAAATTTAAAATGTAGGACAGAGATTTAAAGGTTTACTGTTTGCTTGTTGGCTTTTTAACAGTTATAAAGATACATTACTGGGGCTGAGGACAAAGTTCAGTGGGTAAAGTAATGCTAAAGACTATGAAGACAGCGATCAGATCCTACACCAACACAAGCACAGGGCACCTACAGAAGTTCTCTCATAATCCCAGCTCATGGAGACAAAGTCAGGGAAGGTGGCTAAAGCCTGCCAGACCAGCAGAATCAGTCAGCTGCTGTACAGTGAGAGACCTGGCCTTAGTAAGTAAAGTGGGAAGCAACCATGGGGAATGCCTGATGTCAGCTTCTGGCCTCCACACATGTGTAGCACTTGCATACATGTGCACCTACATACACGCCAGCATACCACACAACATAAATTTAAAAATAAAAATATATACTACACTGCTAACTGTATTCATAGTATTTATATGATTTTTAAAATGCCTAATAAAGACTTTAAAGGTGGTAAAATTAACAGTTAAAATTTTATTATCAGGACTGTAGAGATAGCTCAGCAGTTAAGAGTGCTTACTACTCTTGTAGAGCTCCAGAGTTTGATTCCCAGAACTACTGCTCACACCAGGGTGCTCACACACGCCAGGAACTCCAGCTCAAGGGGGATCTAATGCCCTCTATTGGTGACCTGCAAGCAACTGCACAAGTGCACACACATACACAAAGAAACAATCACACACGTAATAATAAATAAATCTTTAAAAAATTCAACTGTACTACTACTACCTTCCTCCAATTGGATGAAATCGAAGGCCTCTGAGAAGCCATGGGAACAGAGATCACCCCAATAAGGGCTAGGTAAAAAGTGGCTGGCCACTGAACCCTCTCACTTGACTTTAACAGGGCTGACCTATGCAAACATGCGAGGTCTAGGAAAGTACTACAATTCTGGGGCTGGAAAATATTTAAAAGCTCTTGAAGACGACCCAGTTTGATTCCCAGCACCGGCACAGGGGCTCATAATCATCCACAATTCCCGCTTCAGAGAACTTTCTGCCCACAGGCACCAAGCACGCTCACGATCCACTCAGTTGTACAAATATTTAAACAAAAATGATAATTTCATGTTGCAGGGAGCAACTAGGGAAGAGGACTAAAACTCAAGGGTGCAAGGCAAATGCGGAGAAACACAATCAATGACTCTACTGTGGGGTACAGTCAAACATATCAATGCAACACTTAATATGATCAAGGTACTAGGTTCAATCCCCAGAACCTCCAAAGGAAAATAACAAAACACAGGTATGACACTGACATCGGTAATTATCAACTTGACACAACCAAGAATCACATGGAAAAAAGTCTCAATGAGAGATTGTCTACATTGGGTTGGCCTGTGGGCTTGTCAGTGGATTGTTGTAGATTAACTGATGTGGGAAAACCCAGCCCACTCTGGGTAGCACCATTAGGCAGGGGGCCCAGAACTGTAGAAGAGTGAAGAAAGCTAGCTGAGCATAAGCAAGGAAGTAAAGATGCATGAATTTTTTTCTTTCTCTGCTCTTCACTTTGGACATTATATGATGGTTTGAAGTTCCTGCCTTGACTTCCCTCAAATAATAGACTGTGTGCCTGGAATTATGAGCTGAATAAACCCCTCTCCACTAGGTTCCTCTCCGTCAAGATATTTTGGCATAGAGCAGATATAAAACCAGAACACTGGGGGGTTGGGGATTTGGCTCAGTGGCAGAGCGCTTGCCTAGGAAGCGCAAGGCCCTGGGTTCGGTCCCCAGCTCCGGGAAAAAAAAAAAAAACAAAAAACAGAACACTGGGCTTACAGTTTATGTTTAACCTAAGTATAATCTGCCATACATAGGCTACCTACAACTGGTCATAGTTAGAAAAACAGTAAGACACAGTATTAAAGAATCCCAAAAGGGCTGGGGAGATGTCTCAGTGAATAAGTCACTTCCAAAGAAGTGTAAGGACTAGAGGCGGGATTCCCAGCTCCCACTTCAAAGCCTCACAGATATGGAAGCCACCAGCAATCCCAGAACTAGGAAGGCAGAAGTAGTGAATCCCCTAGGCAAGCTAGCAAGCTAGCCTAGCGTGCTCAGGGAGAAATCCTGCCTCATTAAATAAAATCAAGAGCAACCACGGAAGAGACCCAATGTCAATTTCAGGCCTCTATGTGCATGCCATAGGTGCATATACTTGTGAACAGACATATATGTATGTATACATTACATATTCGTATATATGTCACATACATCCCCTCTGTCCCCCAAAAAACATGCACGAAGAACAAGAATTTTAATAAGCCAGTGAAGAAGAGTTTGGGCTGTGAGTGTTTCATCTCAACTGTAGGTTCAACCGATGACAATTATGATATTGTAGCTTTTTAAAAATCCATACTCTATGCCAATACCAGCTGATGGAATAGTTAAAGGGAAAAGATGACTCAGAGGAAGAAATAGGATTTAATTTACATTTTTAATTTAATTTACATTTACTGAAAAAAAAATCTATCAGCTCTTTCAATACCAGCACTCTCATGAGACAGAGGCACGCAGATCTCTGTGCATTCACGGCCAGCCTGGTCTACACGTGGAGTCCCAGGCCAGACCCTATCTCAGGGGGAGGAAAAAAAAGAACCCAAGAAAAATTAAGGCCAAAGAAACACACTTTTCAGACTTCTGTTAGCTCTGGGGAATCCAATTTCCTACCAACAAGTGCTCGCCTGTCTGAAGCTTTGGAAAATAAGGTCACTGGCTATCTTACTGGGGCAGCACAGGCACTCAGTGAAGTGCACATTTGAACTGGACTACTACAACTGGGTGGTTCATAACTCCAGAGCTCACTGAACCAGTAAGCCTGAAAAAAAAATCCACGAGCTTAATATATTACGTTTAAAGTCATAATGAAGTTCTTTAAAGAAAAAAAAAAAGTCCACTTCCTTCCCAGTCAAAGGTCAGGATTTATCCTGTCTCCTTTGTCCTCCAAGCTCAACATTTACTAGGTACCTGTTAAATAACAAACAGAATCCAAACCAAAGAGTGGTGGTGCTGCCACCAGAACTCTAACAGTATCATCGGCTGTCATGCAAAACAAACAAGTGTTAGAGTGGCATTAAGGGCCCATTAAGGAAGCTATTTTCTCTGCTCTGGGGAATGGAATCTCTGGCCAGGGTGGAGAGTTAACATTCCAGCTGGGAGCTCAATCATCTGGTTTAGGGACCAGACTCACCAAGGCTTGATCTTCCTTAATCCATGCTGAAGAGATAGGAGGAATCATTACCTCTCCTGCCAGGAAGTGCTGTTAGGTCTGCCTCCTAAGTACGACTCAGAAAAGCATAGTTTTTTTCCTGTCCCTCCCTTCTTTTTTTTCTTTGGATGCGGGCCAAAGCCTAAAAATGCCTTTTCTGTATCTTTCTCTGGACGACACCCCCCCAGCCCCCTCAACCCCCTCAACCCCCCTCCCCACTCCCCTTTCTGTCACAGGACTGGGTGGCTGGACTAGGCAGCTGCCTAGACTTACAGCTGGCCCTCCTTAGGGATTTCCTTTTAAACTCTAATAAAACTATCCTCAAGCTTCTTTCCGAGTCCATCCTCAAATTCTTTTAATAACAATACTAAGAACTCCAAGAGGAGAGTACACCAATTTCCCTGGTAACTTGCAGCAACTCCAGCGGGACTCCCCCAAAACTCCCAGGAACACAAATTCGGTTTCCTACAAAGGCCTGGTGAAAGCTTTCCTACACCAACTAAATAGAAAAGATGTAAATGTCTCCACTGTCAAGACACCCATCCTTAGACTGTAAGGAAAAGCAATTGCAGAATGCTAAAGCTACATATGGAGGAAATATTGAAATCCAAGTTGAAAGATACCATGAGAAAAATCATGATGGTTCTTAAGAGTGCTTCGGTTGGCAAGATTCATATCTTATCACTGAAACACTCTCCTGAGTGAATTCCTAACAGTAATCTCTCTGTAAATGGTTTCATTTTGCAGAAGTTAAACTGCTCTGTGTATACGTGCATCATTCTGCACATGACAGCCTCCCCCCCCCACCCCAAGCAACAACAGCAACAAGTCTCAACAATTTCCACACTTTACATCTCTGGCACCTTTTTAATAGATGCTGTAATCACGGTCCCCCACTAAAAGGACCTGAATGGTCAGAATCCACTAACGACACCTACCGCTTCAATGCTTTCCTGTTTCCATCACGAGTCTCCAGGAATTATGGTCATACCATATTTTGAAATTCCAAACAAGCTAGTGTACTAACAAGCAAGGCCGTCTTAGGTTTCGAACACTCTACCCACCAATGTCTATTCTCCTTGATTCAAACACATGCAGGCTGAAGTAGAAGGATTGCTAAGAGGGTCAGGCTAACCCAAATCACACTGAGAGTGCTTGGGCTACAGAGGAAGACTCTATATATCTCAACCCTTCAAAGAATAAAAGAAAAAGGGGTTGGGGATTTAGCTCAGTGGTAGAGCGCTTGCCTAGGAAGCGCAAGGCCCTGGGTTCGGTCCCCAGCTCCGAAAAAAAGAACCAAAAAAAAAAAAAAAAAAGAATAAAAGAAAAATGAGAGAGAGATGTGAGAGAGAGAGAGATGTGAGAGAGAGAGAGAGAGAGAGAGAGAACGAGAACAAACTTGTCGCTGCTGAATTAACTATTTTGACATCTATTCTATACAACACACAGCCATTCTGTATAACATTATCTAACTGATGTCTTATCGCCTGTAGTTCATAAATCCAAAAAACTAAATTAAAACACGAGAGGGGACAATGCTATGGAAAAACATGAAAACAGAGGAACAATAGAAGCCATAGGGGAGGAAACACCTTATGACCTCTGGGGCAAATAACTAATAAGAAAACATTTCAACGTGAACTCAAGCTGGGTGCACCCTAACTAACCCTCATCATTCATTTACCTCATCTCCCTTTCCTTCCAAAGTTAGTAAAAGTTTGAGAGGAAGAAAAAAAAAAAGATTTCAGAAAAGGATCTTTTAAAATAACTAATTGTTGGGAGGACTAAATAAAATTTGCCCTAGCACACAACACACTCTCAACAAAGATTATTACTGTTAGCATCTCTTTTCAATCAAAATTACATGACATTTTGAAACTGCAAAGAAGTTAATGTCGTTTGTGGTTTTGCTATGTTATCAATGCTGAAAAGACTGAACAATATAACCTTTCATCAGTGAAATTAGTGTTCAACAAGTGATCAAGAAAAGGCATTATATATCATTTTGTTTTGAGTCAGAGTCTTACCATGTAGCCCAGGTTGGTACAGAACTAGCTACACAGACCAGCCTGGCCTGGAACTCAGATATCCTCCTGTCTCTGCCTTCCCAGTGCCAGAGATGTGTGCCACCGTGCCCAGCCTATAAATTGGGATTTTAAGCCAGTTTAAAGCCAGCATGGTGGTATATAATTGTACCCAACATTCTATGGCAAGAGGAGGGTGAATTTGAGGCTACTGTTTCAAACACAAGTCTTTACCTCAGTATCTTCCCTCAGAAATAGAATGTGAGCCACAAATGCAATTTTTAAATTTCTGCAAGGGCTGGAGAGATGGCTGACCAGTTAAGTGTGAACACTGTTCTTACAGAAGATCCAGATTCGGTTCCCAGAGCCCATGTCAAGGCTCCGTTCTGGTATCCCTGCACAGGCATTTGCACATAACCACACATACATGTAATTTAAAAATAATAAAAAGGGCCAGGCAGTGGTGATGGAGGCCTTTTAATCTCAGAGGAGGCAAAGGCAGGCGCATCTCTGAGTTCCAGGACAGCCAGGGCTATATGGAAAAACCCTATTTTAAAAATCAAAACATAAGGGTTTGGGGATTTAGCTCAGTGGTAGAGCGCTTGCCTAGCAAGCGCAAGGCCCTGGATTGGGTCCTCAGCTCCGAAAAAAAAAAAAAAATCAAAACCTAAAAAACAACAACAATAATGTTTCTGATAGCATCATATAAAGGAAAAAAATTAGGGTTGGAGAGATAGTTCAGTAGTTAAGAGTACTAGCTGTTGTTCCAGAGAACTGGTATTCACATCTTTGATTCCCTGCACTCAGGAGGCAGAGACAGGAAGACCCACAAGGCAACTTACAACTGTCTATAACTCCAGTTCCAGTGGACCTTACACACATGTGTACAAAACACCAATGCACATAAAACAGAAAAACAAATTAAAAACATAAAAAATAATTTTAAAAAAGACAAATTTAACTTTAATATGTAACTTACTTAATGCAATATATACAAATCATCACTTAAATATGCAAATAATGTGAAATAGAATAGCTTAAACTTTTTCACACTGTCTTCAGAGTCTCGTGTGCATTCCACACTTACGGTCATTCCAAAGAGCCCATTTCACTTGTGCCGGTGCTTCGGCAACCAAGTACCACTGACCTATTAACCTAGACTTTTCCAGAAAGAGTTTGGCAATGTTTTTAGCAAAGACTTTTGCTTCTTGGCTCAGTTTCTGACTATTCAAATACGAATGCTTACAGGCTTGAGTTCTTCCTGATTCCATCTGAGCAGAGGCAAGTGGGGGAACAATTGCTTGCTGCGACAGACAAGACAAATCCTAGAACTGTTTCCTTTCAGCCTTTTCCAATCTCTGGCAGATCATTTCCAAACTGAGGACCAGCACAGACCACTCTCCAGGTCGGAAGTAGATCAGCACCTATCCTTAAACTCTACTAGGTCCTCAGCAGTTTCCATTCAGCTCACTAAAAACGTATCGTCTGTTGGTAGAGCAAGGGCTTAGCATGTGCAAGGCCCTGGCTTTCCGACCTCAGCACCAATAAACACACACAAACGAATGCAAGCACTACATTCCCTTCCATTTGCAACAGAATACGCAGGGAGCTCCAAAAGGCATCCAAGTCTACATAAAATCCCAGTGTAAGAAAAAAAATTAAGGGGCTGAAGAGATGGCTCAGTGGTTAAGGGCACTGACTGCCCTTCCAGAGGTCCTGAGTTCAAATCCCCAGCAACCACATGGTGGCTCACAACCATCTATAATGAGATCTGATGCCCTCTTCTGGTGTGTCTGAAGACAGCATCGGTGTGCTTATATATAATAAATCTTTAACAAAAAAAGAAAAAAATTAAGTATCATTGGTTATGTGATTTCAAATATTAAAGGAGACTAGCTTGTTTTCTCCAAGAATTTAATGCTCGCACCAATACCAGAAGAGACTTCAAGGAACTAACCCCTTTTGTGACTTCCCCCAAACTAATGCGATTTTGTTAAAACTTTAACAGAGCAAGCAAGTTCAGACTGCTTGGCTGTTTGATGTACAAATGATTATTAAACCCAGCTGTAAGGACAGGGAAATGCTGGGCTGTCTCAAAAGTTCAAGGTTTTAAAATCGAACTCATTTTAAGAAAACATAGGCATTTTTATATTTAAAATTACAAAGTGGAAGAAAGGAGTCGTGTGACTTGTACTTGTTTACTTTTTGTCATCAGTGAAATGGGTTTTATGGTTGCTGCTAGATCCTTTTTTCCTTCTTTTAATTCTTTGACAATTTCAGAGAGATACTTCGGGTCATTTCCACATGCACACAGACCCACCCCTGTCCCCCCCTCTTATCCCACCGTCACAGCAAGTCCTCCTCTAATTTTCCTGTCAACTGTTTTGCTTTATTCCCTTTTCGAAAATTCTCTTGTTTCCCCTACAGTGAATTTATGTTCACTCCATACAAGCTCAATGGCTGCAGGGGATCTCAGGGGACAGGACACATCTAGTCAGAGTGTGTGTCTGTCTGTGTGTGTGTGTGTGTGTGTGTGTGTGTGTTACTAGATTAGATCCCCCTCACCACCAGACAATAATAATAGGTGGAATTTATTGAGACTAGGTTCAATTCGAGTGACAGCATACAACTCAATTTTAAATCAAATCCTTCTTCTGATGACAAGTCCACTATACACCACCAGTAATTGCATCTAAATTAGTGTGGGTACCTCCACATCTGCATTTATAAACGTTCAAAGTATCTTAAAAACTTCATTAATTCTTACAAAAGCCGTTAGGCCCTTAGAACAGCAAAAGGTCATGACTTCACCTCCTATTTTCTAATTCTAAGCTAATTCGCTTAGCTTCTCCTTGAAACAGTGAATTCGAAGTTAGGGGAAGGCTAGTAGACCTGGAATGTGGTCTAGCTGTCTCAAAGGAACCGAGATTATTCTAGGTAAACTTCTTCACTGAAAACACAATCGCTGGACACTACGGTGAGCCCACAGGTCAGATGCAAGTTAGAGGCAATCTAGAGAAATCAGGCCCAGCAAGGTGTGGCCTCTGAACTTCGGAGACAAACAAGTCACTTGAGGAATTCGAATCAGAAGTGGTAAGAGCCGACAGGAGGCAAAGTACAAGTCCAGGGAAGATTCCAGGGAGGGGTGGGGCATTCGAAAGGTGGGAAAGATGTGGAAATGCTCTCCAGAACTTGATTCCAGGGAGGAATCCAGTAACTTTCCCAGACTGAGAGACACCTCCCTAGCTAAGCAGAAAGGCCGGAGGGGCGCAAGGCCCACTCGAGGCCACGTCGGTCACGTCGGTCCCTCCGCTCCCTCCGCTCCCTCCCACCAACCGCGCAGAGGCTCCGCCCCGCTCCGGGAGGCCGCGGGAGCTAGATCCCCGAGCACGCGCGATCGCTGAGCTCGCAGGCCGGGTGGGCCTGGAAGTTCGAGCGGGGCTGATTGGCCTGGTCGCCGGCCGCCGCCAAGGCCTGCGAGCTGCCCAGCGCACCCTCCGCGGGCTCGGGACACGGCTTCCGCGCGGCCCCCGCACAGTGCGCCGCGAGCGTTACCTGATCAGGCGACAGCCGGGTGGGAGCCCCGAGGCTGCGATCACGGCCTCCTCACCTGGCGGAAGTACAGCTGCTGCCCTCACCTGGACGGAAGTGTGGCGGCCTCCTCACCTGGGCGTCTCTCCACCTCGCCAGAGGCTGGGCGGGGCGAGCGGGGCTCTAGCCCCTGGGCGTCTGCGCGCCTGTAAAAGTTCCGGGGGTGAGTGGGGCTACCAATCCTGGTGAGGCGGCCTGAGGCCTTGCGGCCAGGTGCGGAGTTGTGAGCCACCGGCGCTGACCCAAAACCGAGACCCCAAACAGACAAGTTCACTTAGCCCCTAGCCTAGCCCGAGGCCCCTCTGTTCCAGCCTTCTTGCGTCCCTTATGTTTTCCAGATGCGCTGACTCAACGTAAAATATCCTAAATGTCAATCTGTGTCCCCATCGTCCTAAGGGTAATTATGAGTGTCTTTTTTTTTTCTTATTTAGAATGTTGATGATAAGCATTTACATTATCTAATACAGACTACTCAAGGCTAAAGAGAATCAATCATCAGATATCTTACTGAATAAGTGCACTATTAAGCTCTGTGACTGACGGGGATGAGAGGTAAAATGGTATCCTCGAAAGATGAGTACATACAAGCAACAGCAACATGAGGACGTTCGCCGGTTATGCGTTTGATACTTTATGGCTGTGTGCTAATTTCAGGGAAATAAAATTTTTAGGCCTTGTAAAAAGGTGTGTAACCCCCCCCCACACACACACACATAAGGAATAAAATGGAAATGTCCGTTTTCACCTATCCTGTTCAACATACTATTGGAAACTTAAGCCGAAGCAAACAAAGGGTCATGCTGGGTGTTGGTGCACACCTCTAATCCCTGTGCTCTGGAGTTTCAAGTAGTATTGCGATTCCCTGTCTCAAAAAACACTAAGAAATAAAGGGTACACTAATAAGCAAGCAAGTAAAATGTCGTTTGTGGATGTTAAATATTAAATATAAATACTAAAGATTAAAGATAGAAAATCAAAGATGACTGGGCAAGATGACTCAGGGGATAGATAAAGGTAGGTACTGCCCAATCCTGATCACCGGTGTTCAAGTTCTAGCCCAGGAAGCCATATAGTGAAAAGTTCAAACCAACTACAGCAAGTTGTTCTTTGAGCTCCAAATTCCCCCAGTGCCCCATGCCCTCTCTCTCTCTCTCTCTCTCTCACACACACACACACACACACACACACACACACACACACACACGAGAATTGCTGTGAGTTCAAAATCAGACTAAGGTACATAGTGAGTTCAGGCCAGCCTGGACTACTGAAGTACATATCAGGACTTACCTTGTCTCAAAAAGAAATGCAAAATAGATGAATAAAATTTGGAACCCAATAGCTTTTGATAACAAATAATGGGCTTGGTAAGAATGAAATCAAGAAAGTAACCCCATTCACAATAGCAAAAACAGAGAAAACATACCCCGGAATCTTAGCTTACTTTCCCATGTGTGCTGCCTTGTCTTAGGGCAGCTTGGCACAAGCTGAAAGGGGGGAACCCCACTTGAGAGAATGCCTCCATAAGATCCAGCTATTAGAGCATTTTCTTAATTAGTGATTGATGAGGGAGGGCTCCACCCACTGTGACTGGTGGTCCTGGGTTCCATAAAAAAGCAGGCTGAGCAAATCAGTAAGCAACACCTCTCCATGGCTTCTGCATCAACTCCTGCCTTCAGGTTCTTGACCTGTTTGAGTTCCTATCATGGTTTCCTTTAGTGTTGAACATCTTCAATATGGAAGTGTAAGCCAATTAAACCCTTTCCTTCCCAGCTTGCTTTTTGGCCATGGTGTTTTATCTCAGCAATAGAAACCCACATTAAGAAAAAACTGGTACCGGAAATGGGGTGTTGCTGCGACAGCCCTGACAATGTTGCTTCAGGAGAGATTTGTGGAAGGACTTTAGAAATTGGTGTAAGAAAAGCCACTGAGTGTTCAGTTTGTGGTGAGCTGTTCTGCAGGATCTTAAAAGACAGGAATGTTGAGGACAAGGCAGAACGAGGAGGCCTGGATTGTGAAGTTTCAGGGAGGTTTAAAGACTACCAGGAGCCATTTGTTACTTTGAACTAAGGTTCTGGTTAGCTGGGGGTGAAGAAGAATTGGCTGTGTTTAACAAGATAACCAGAATTAGTAAAGTGAAACCTTTGCCTTTCGAGGATAATTAATGCAGGTTAGCTGGAGCTGAGGAATTAGCAGTAATAAAGAAGAGACCAGCATCATTAAGGTTAAAACTGTTCGGGAAGTGTTTTCTCAATGCCAAGGAGATGACCTTGGTGAAGGTGCACCCACAGTGGCATTGAAGGTCCAGGATTGAGGACTAGTCGTGCAGAGAACTTGAGCCTGGGCACTGTGAAAAGAACCTAGCAGAGGTTATTAGTTGAAAGTGCAGCCCAGTTGTAGCTGAAGACCCCAGCAGTGTAGAGATGCCAGTCCCATG
Source organism: Rattus norvegicus (assembly GCF_021556685.1). Classification (NCBI taxonomy): domain Eukaryota; kingdom Metazoa; phylum Chordata; class Mammalia; order Rodentia; family Muridae; genus Rattus; species Rattus norvegicus. The sequence continues at coordinate 118,907,162 of NC_141538.1, read as the reverse complement.
GGATGGCCACTAGAACAGCAGCAGCAGCGGAGTGGAGTCAGCTGGAGCCTACAAGACAAGATGTGTGTGCTGCAGAGGGCAGAGCTGGAGAAGTGACCCAAAGCCTGGAAAGGGACCAGCAGATCATGAGTGGATTCCAGGCACTGGACACTGAATTATTTATACAGTTGGAGTTTGGCTTGGCTTTGTGTGCATTGCGACTCTGCCCTGGTTCTGCCTTGTTGAAGCAAGGGGGTATTTATCATATTTTTGATTGGACGGGAGCTTACAGTTGAGAGATTAAATTTAAAGAAATTTTAGGTTTTAAGAGAGACTTGGATTTTTAAAGAGATTGAATTTGTCAAGACAGAGGGGGGGATTTTTAAATTGGTAAAATATTTTATACTGTGGGGTTAATGTGTGATCTTGAGGATGAGCATGAAAGGAAAGGTTGGGGCCTAACAGTGATGTGTGTCTCATTGACAAAGTCTGCATTACTGCTGTGATAAAATACTCTGACACTAGCAACTTAGGAGGAAGATCTTGGTGAGCTCAAGATGGTTCCAGGCCAGCCAGAGCTACATAGTGAGACCCTGCAAGAGCTCTCTTCTCTCTTCTTCTCTCTTCTCTCCTCTCCCCTCTCCCCTCTCTCCCCTCTCCCCTCCTCCTCCTCCTCTTCTTCATCCTCTCTCTCTCTCTCTCTCTCTCTCTCTCTCTCTCTCTCTCTCTCTCTCTCTCTCTCTCTGTTTAAAAGCACTATAAGACAGAGTTTTTTTGGCTCATAATTCCAGGTTGCAGGTTGCAGTCTATCAGTGTGAGGAAGTCAGGGTGTTAGGAATGGAAAACAACTAATCACATGCCACTCAGTCAAGAAACAGCAAAGAAGGCTTCTATTTACACAGTTCAGAATCCTGTTTAGGGAATGGTGCCACCCACAATATGCTGATGATCCCCACCTCAATTAATGTAATCAAGGTAGTCCCCCACAGACGAGCTCACAGACAAACCTGATTTAGATAATCCCTCCTAGAAACTCTTCTTAGGTGATCTGGGTTGTGTCAAGTTGACAACTAAAACCAAACCAAGACACTTGGGACTGAGTTTAATGATGAAAATATTCTCTGACATGTTATGGAACACTAATGAGAAAAAACAGACACAAATGTTCACAGATTGAGAGAATTGATATTGATATCCCCCACTAAAGTAACTTATACATTTGATCCAATTCATACCAAAATAAAACGAAACTTTTTATAGAAAGAGAAAAGAAGTCCTATAATTTTTCTGGAATCACAAGAGACCCAGAGTGGCCAAAGCGATCCTGAGCAAATGAAATAAAGCTGGAAGAATCCTAACTCTTGGTTCTAGAGTATATTATGAGGCTCTAGCAACTGAAGCCTAATATACCAGCACACAGACCATTGCATCCATAGCCAATTGGTCTTCAACAATGGAGTCAAAGACAAGATTCGGAGAGAGGGCAGTCTCTTCAATAAATGGTGTGAAAACAATAAACACACCCGTGTCTGTTACCACATGCAAAAATCAACCCAAAGCCGATCAAAGACCTAAATCAAAGATGTGCCATTTTAAGATATTTGGTAGATGGTGGTGTTTTTGAAGGGACTGAGGTAGCAGAATAAACTCCATTTTATTCTTAAAACACCATTCTAAGTTAACTTGCCCTTAGAGAGGCATGGCCAATGAAGAGACTAAACGCAGCAGGGCGGATTCCATCTTGTCCTCTAAAATCTATTTTAAGCTGCTGTCCTTGGAGAAAGCTACTGTCCTTGGAGTGATATGGCCCCCACTCTGAGGTCTGGGAAAAATCACAAAATGTCCCCTGCAGTAGCAAAATAGACACAGCAGCTGCAGCTGGCTGATAACAACAGAGTGGGCTAAGAAAAAATAAGTCTTTGTCAGGTCAAGATGCCCCTTTTTAGCTGTGTGGTCTCTCCTTGTGGTCTGAACAAACGCTATCAGTTTGAAGGTTAACATGCCTTTACCTATTTACCCAATCATGTAATGCCAAGGCTCAAAAGCCCCAACTTGCAAACTTTTCCTGTATAAACCCTAAGCCCCTAGACCCAAGGGTCACTTTCTTAACCTGTTGTGCAGAGAGGGTTTGTGACCCAAGCCTGAGCTAGAATAAATACTCTCATGTGCTTACATCAGGGTTGTGGTTCCTGGTGGTCTCTTTGGGTTTTTTAATAACATTTTTAATAATTTTATCTTATGTAAATGTTTTTTTCTTTTTTGCCTGCATATATGTCTGTGAACATGTTTGTGCCCTATTCCCAAGGAGGCACCAGAAGAGAGCATCAGATCCGCTGGAACTGGAGTTACCGAGTGTTTTGAGGCACTGTTTAGGTGCTGGAAATCAAACCCAGGTTCTGTGGAAGAGTGGCCCATGCTCCCTCCTCTTAGATGATTAGCGTATCTCAAGTTGACATAAAGGTAGCCAACACAATAGGTTTGTGCCAGTTCACTGATCCCTGAAAACATTTGGTAGTTTTAAATATGACAAAGCCTTTTTTAAAGGAGAATTTTGTCTAGAAACTGTGTAAAAGTGGATTGACGACCTTGGAGAAGCGGCCTATGTTAAAACAAAAGAAGTCGCTGTAGCAAGGGAGATAGGAAGTAAGGAAAACCTGAAAAGGGATGAAAATACATGATCAACAGCCTCCACAGCCCCGGGCAGTGGTAGTGCAAACCTTTGAACCCAGCACTCAGGAGGCAGAGGCAGGGGGATCTATGTGAGTTCAAACCCAGCCTGATCTACCGTGATCCAGGACAGCCAGGATTTCACAGAGAAACCATGACTCAAAAAAAAAAAAAAAACCCAAAAAACAAAACAAACAAAAAAAAGAACACCTTAAAAAAATAGAAGAAAAAAAAACAATGAAAAAATACCAGACTGAACAAAGAACAGGCAGACATGGTGGCTCCCTCACCCAGGAGTCAAAGACAGAAAAGTCCCTTTATTAAGTAAGTTCAAGGCCACCAAAGCTACATAGTAAGATCCTGGTTCACTGGAAGAGCTTGAAGGGGCTCGAGACCCCTTATGAACAACAATGCCAAGCAACCAGAGCTTCCAGGGACTAAGCCACTACCTAAAGACTATACATGGACTGACCCTGGACTCTGACCTCATAGGTAGCAATGAATATCCTAGTAAGAGCACCAGTGGAAGGGGAAGCCCTGGGTCCTGCTAAGACTGAACCCCCAGTGAACTAGATTGTTGGGGGGAGGGCGGCAAGGGGGGGGAGGATGGGGAGGGGAACATCCATAAAGAAGGGGAGGGGGAGGGGGATGTTTGCCTGGAAACCGGGAAAGGGAATAACACTCGAAATGTATATAAGAAATACTCAAGTTAATAAAAAAAAAAAAAAAAAGATCCTGGTTCACCTGTTTGCCTCACCATTAAAAACACGTTTAATGATATTAGTTGCTTAATGATTGCGTGAAGATATTGCAAACATGGAGAAAATTGAGAATTAAAAATGTCTCCAAATTTTATGTGTACAATATCTGTGTATGATAAATACACATTTGCAAAGTGGAGGACAGAGGTCAATGTCAGGGATATACCTTTATTATTTTGAGACTAGTTCTTTCAATTAGCCTGGAGCTCATAGATTTAGCTAGACTAACTGGTTAGCAAACCCCAGGGACCCACCTCTCTCAAGGTTTAGAGACGTACATCACTTTGTCCAGCTGTTAAATGGGCGCTAGAAATGTGAGTCCAGATTGTCATGCTTGCTGGCTCAGCAAGCAATTTGCTGACTGAGCCATCTCTTCACTCTGATTCCAAGTTTTGAAGCTGGGCTCAGTGATTAAGAGTACTTGTGCAGCAGGCAGGGTGGCGTATGCCTTTAACTCCAGCACTTGGAAAGCAGAGGCAGGTGGATCCTGTGAGTTCAAGGGCAGCCTGGTCTACAAATCGAGGCTAAGATAGCAGGGCTCTGTTCAATAGAAAACTCTGTCTCAAACAACAACAAACAACAAGTACGTGTGCTCCTGCGCAGCTCTGAGGTTGGATTCTGAGCACCCACGTGGTGGCTAACAGCCATCCATAACTCCAGTTCCAAGGGATGCCACAGACATGCACGTGGTGCATCACACGCATGCCAGCAGAACATCCAGGTACACAACATAAAACTAGAAGAGTTGAGGGGTTGGGGATTTAGCTCAGTGGTAGAGCGCTTGCCTAGGAAGCGCAAGGCCCTGGGTTCGGTCCCCAGCTCCGAAAAAAAGGACCAAAAAAACAAAACAAAACAAAACAACTAGAAGAGTTGGTCCTTTGAATAGGTATGGCCCCCAGAAACTCAAGTGTTAGAATGCCTGGCCATAGGGAGGGTGGCACTGTTAGGAGGTGTCGCCTCATTGGAGAAGATGTGGCATTGTCCGGAGGAAGTGTGTCACTGTGGAGGTAGGCTTTGAGGTCTTATATGGTCAAGCTATGCCCAGAGTGGCACACAATCTCCTTCTGCTACCTATGTATTAAGATATAGAACTCTCAGCTCCTTGCTTGTCTCTGTGCTTCCTGCCAGCCCCAATTAAATGTTTTCCTTTATAAGTGTGGTCTCAGTTATGATGTCTCTTCATAGCATTAAAACCCTAAAGTCATCCGTGTGTGTGTGTGTGTGTATGTGTGTGTGTGTGTGTGTGTGTGTGTGTGTGTGTGTGTGTGTGTGTGTAGGGTGGTGGTGGCAGCTGCATTTGTCAGAATGTGTGCACAAGTCTGCATGTGAAGGCTGGAGTGGACCTTGGGTTTATATCTCAAGAGCCATCCACTTTGCTTTTTGTGATAGAATCTCTCCAGGAACTTGAAGATGATTAGGTTAGGCTGGCTGTCTAGCAGGTTCCAGAGATCAGGCATCAGTCTATTTCTGGCTCCCTAGTACTTGAATTAAAAGACTAACAATAAATATTATCATACACTCAGGTGCTTGTTTGCTCGTGGCTTTTGGGGATCAAGCTCAGGTCCTTGTGCTTTTGAGATGAACACTTAGCAGAAGCCAGCTCCCCAGTCCTGAACAGACACTAAATGGTGAGTCAGTTCGTTTTAATTGGAGCCTATGTAGTTAGGTTACAACAACAAAGTGTACAGTAAGAAATAGGTGTGAATCAGCAGGAGTGCCGTTATAGGAGAAAATGTTGTGCAGAAGTATCAAGGATATAGAAGATTCCTGATGTTATTACCAGAGGAAAATTTTCATGTTAAATATTCAAGTAAAAAAAAGATTTGAGGAAACTTTTATCTCATATTTCTGTTCTAACCATAGAGACATGTGTTAGACTGTTTTTCTCAGATATTTTCTGTGTGCAAAACTAATCTTTAGTGAAAGAAAAACACATTTATCTGAAAATCTTAGGAATCAATATAGCTGGGCATGGTAGTGCATTCCTTTCATGTCAGTGTTTGGGAGCCAGAGACAGATCTGAGTCCAGTGCCAGCCTGGTTTGCATAGTGAGTTCTAGGCTAGCTAGGATACATAATGAGACTGCTAGTCATGTCCTTCGCTTTCAGGAAAAGTCTGAAGAGTTTCTGTGGCACTTCATATGATAACGAAACTAGGAATTAAAAATGTTGAGACTTAACAGAGGAAACTCAAATGGCCAAGAAACACTTAAATGTTCAATATCCTTAGCCATCAGGGAAATGCAAATCAAAATGGCTTTGAGATTCAGTCTTACATCTGTCAGAATGGCTAAGATCAAAAACACCAATGACAGCTCATGCTGTCAAGGATGTGAAGCAAGGGAAACACTTCTCCGCTGCTGGTGGGAGTGGAAACTTGAACAGTCACTTTGGAAATATTTGGAACTCAATATGGTGGTTACTCAGAAAATTGGGAATTGATCTACCTCAAGACCCAGGTCTACCACTCCTGGGCATATATATACTCAAAGGTCACTCCATCCTACCACAAGGATACTTACTCAGCTATGTTCATCGAAGCTTTATTAGTAATAGCCAGGAACTGGAAACAAAGAATGGATAAAGAAAATATGGTACATTGACACAATGGAGTATTATTCAGCCGCTGAAAACAATGACGTCATGAAACTGATAGAACTAGAAAAAAATATCATCCTGAGTGAGGTAACCCAGTCCCAGAAAGACAAGCATGGTGTGTACTCACCGTGGCTATTAGCTGTACAGTAAGAGGTAATCATGTGACAGTCCACAGACTCGGACAGGCTAAGCCACAAGGAGGTCTTAAGTAGGAATGCAAGGATCCCCCCAGGAAAGGGGAAATAGAATAGACTTCCAGGATGGATTGGGGCAGGTAGGATTGGCATAGGAGTGATCAGGGAGGGGTGAGAGAGAAAATACTGGGAGAAACTATTGGAATTAGGGGATATTTCAGAGCCAGCTAGAAATCTAGTGCAATGGACATTTCATGAAATCTAAGTGAGTAACCCTAGCAAAGACTCCTAGAGAAGGAAGACATGGAGCCTGAACTGGCCATCTTCTGTAGCTAGGCTAGGCCTCAAGTGGAGGGATTAGGACACAGAGAGATTTCATCTAACAACTGGTAAGAGCAGGTGCAGAGTCTCACAGGCAAACATTTGGCAGAGCTTAGGAGTCCTGAAGATGAGGTGGGAGGAAGGAACTAGAGGGATCAGGGACACCATAAGAACACGATCCACATATCAACTGACCAGGATTCATGGGTGCTTACAGAGATCAGGGAGCCTGTAGGAATATGACTTAGGTCCTCTGCATGTATGTTATGGCTGAGTAGCTTGATGTTCTTGTAGGAGTCCCAATAGTGGGAGCAAAGGGGTCCCTGACTCTTTTGCCTACTTGTGGGGAAAAAGAATACATAGTTCCCTCCTACAGGATTGTCTTGTTCAGACTTGATTCAATATGAGATATGTGCCTGAATTTATTGTAGTTTGTTATGTTGTGTTTGGTTGATGTCTCTGGAAGGCCTGCTCTTTTCTGAGAGGAGGCAGAGCCAGGGCAGAGTGGGAAGGGGGGTGGTTGGAGGGGTGGGAGGTGGGAAGACTTGGGAAGGGGAGGGAGGGAAATTATAGTTGGAATGCAATCAATGAGAGAAGAATGAAAATTGGGAGGTGGGAAGACTTGGGAAGGGGAGGGAGGGAGGGAAATTATAGTTGGAATGCAATCAATGAGAGAAGAATGAAAATTTAAAAATGAGGCTTAAGTTGTTATCAAATTTAAATATCGTAGCAGCCATGTGGTTATGGTAATTCATGTGCTCATGAAACTGCAAAACAGAGAAGTTACTTTATTGCAGATATAAGGGCCTTTTGAGAGGAAGTGATACATCATCAATACCTTAATACATCATCAATTCGAGAGTCAATTTTCTGTCCATGTGATGCCAGAGACTTGTGCTTGCTAGGCAACTCTACCACTATCCCAGCTCAGGAGTCAAAAGTTTTATAGTTTCGTTGCTGTCTTATAGAATCCTTTTAATTCTTTTAAATTTGCATATTGTAGAAGAGAATAAAGATAATCACTAAAGCCATAAAAATAGATTCAGTAATGGGGTTAATCAGCAAGGCATCAGCAGTTCTAAGTCATTGTTTTAAATCTGTACTAAAATTGATACACAGATCAGCAGTATTCTTGCATTCAGCAGGGAACCATCTGATTCTGTCATAATTTTAGTAGACCTGAGGCGCGGAATTGCTTCCTTTAGTCCTCTGGGTTTATGTTGTATTTTTAAAACCAACTAGAACATTCTGAATCCAAGAAGTAATTAAATGGAAAGTTGCTCTTATCATCTTGTAAGATGTACAATTGATATATTCTGTCTTTTTTAATATTTATTTTTATTTGTATGTGTGTGAGTGTTTTGTCTGCTATTTCCACCATATGGGTCCCAGGGATTGAATTTATTTGTCAGACAGAGCAACAAAGGTTCTTACCCACTGAGCCAAATATGTTTGTAGTGCTTGGGGAGGCCAGAAGGGGACCTTAGACCTCCTGGAACTGGAATTACAGGTCGTTAGCCACTACCTGGGTGCTAGAAACCAACTCCTAAGCCATCTCTCCAGGCCCGATATTCGGTCCTCAGAAGCCATTCCTTAGTGTTGGGTCACTATATTATGCTACAGCGATCTATAATCACACTTGGATCACCTCTAGGCAATCTAAATTCTTTCAACCATAGGGAACTCCCTATCCTTTGGGGCCTCCAGGATCACCGCTAGTGTCCACTAGGAGCTGGGACAAGCACCTAGGTGAACTTTGGGTCGTTCTCCCAGCACTTAAGTATCAATTGGGGATCATCACAAGGAGCTGTTTCTGTCTCCTTGTGAGGGTTCTCAGGGAAGCTACTAGAGAAGACTCCCAGACGTGTGTTTTTTTTTAATTATTCAGTTTTTAAAAGTAAGTGTGTGTGTGTGTGTGTGTGTGTGTGTGTGTGTGTGTGTGTGTGTAAATCAATTTTTTTCTTTCCACCATGTGGGTTCCAGGGATTGAATTTAGATTGTCAGGCCCTGGAAGAAGTGCCTTTACACACTGAGTAGTCTCCCTGACCTGGGCATTTTTTAAATAATAATAATGATGGTGATGATGATGATGATGATGATGATGATGATGATGATGATGATGATGATGATGTTCCCATGCTTGCTTTGGCAGAGATTAAGATGGTCCCTGATCAAGGATGACAAGCGAACATATTAAAAAAAAAAAATCTCGCCTTTGTGACTGACTGCGTCTAGTTATCTCAGGGAGCACCCTTAGAAAACCTAAGCTGCCCTACAAGAGTCAGGCCCCTTTAAGGCCCTTCCTTATCTCGGAGGCGGAACCGGAAGCGCGAGGACGCGGTGCCCAACATGGCGGCCGCCTGGCCCGCGGGTCGGGCTTCTCCAGCGGCGGGGCCTCCGGCCCTCCTCCGCACTCTGTGGCTCGTGACGGTCGCCGCGGGACATTGTGGGGCTGCTGCCTCTGGCGCTGTCGGAGGCGAGGAGACGCCCAAGTGTGAGGACCTCAGAGTGGGACAATATCCTCCGGAAAGTCGGCCTTCTCAGGCGGTCAGCAGGACCCCGGGCAGTGGGACGGGGACCATAGCCTCTGCTGTGGCTCTAGTGACTAACGGACCCAGGGAGGTGAGGAGGGCTGTGGGGACGAAAGGCGAGCACTGTGTGCTTTCCCTGGGTCGACCAGTGGTTGGCACTTCTTTTTTCCGATTGACCATGAATTTTACCGGGTTGTTCACTTAGTCAAACACACAAACATCCAGGCTTTGTCCCAGATACTGTAAGTGCAAAAATTGTTAGATGCGTCCCTGAAAGTTTGCAGGTGTTGAGGGAGACAAGTAATTACTAGTGAGCCAATGCATGTTTCTCGTTTGTTATTAACATTACATATATCACCTACAGCCATCATCAGATGGACTGCCGCCAGGCAACTGACTGCTTCACTTTTTGTTTAGACAAATTATTATTATTTGTTTTTAAATTAGAGTTCCTCTTGGATGTTTTAATTCTTTGGGAGAATTTCACCCAGTGGATTTTGATCATATTCACACCGACTTTTTAACTTCTAATTCCTTCAAGATCGGGTCTTCTCTCCCACTCCCTCTTAACCTCGCCCTCCCCCGCCCCCCTACTCTTAACAGAAACTAACACAGGGAGTCAGATTTGTGCTGCTCATCTCCACGGTGGTGTGGGTTATCCACTGAAGCATAGTTGCCTTACCTGGGGACTTAAAACTGATTCTCTAACTTAGAAGCCATCAACTGGCAATAGTTAGGGGCAGGGGCTTTTGAATGAGCAAATAATTTAAGTCTAACACATACTAATAACAGTGACCCCCCCCCCCAACTTAAAGTACCGTTTATGGCAGTTTAATTAGAATTGTCTTATTACAATAACATGCAACCCAGAAACAAGGTGAGATGCCTGTTAAACTCAAACTCAAATAGCTATGTTTGAACAAAAATTTGAATATTGACACAGTGCCTCAAACATTTGTGTACAGATACTCAAACCTGCAGAAACAAGAAAGGTTCTTAAGAAAAATCTTAAAATTAAGAAAACTCTGTAGTATCTGTGAATTAAAGAGAGCATCCATGAAATTTTCACAGACTACCTCTAATTTACTTTGCTAATCCCATCCTGCAGGGAGTTTCTGACATACTGAGTGTAGCATTGATTTAGGAAAGACCAGAATGTCCTTCTAAGAAGTATTTGAGCTGATTATGCGCTGTTGAACCCTGGTGAGAAGTGACTGAGCCTGTAGAACTCTGGTGACAGCTGAGCATTGCCTTAATGTCCTAACTAAAGAAGACCTTTCCAGAGTTGAGTCAGAAATCCAACGAAGGGTCAACCTGTGACTAAAGACATCTTGTATGTACCACACTTATTCCATTGGAGTGTGAATCATATAATCTTTAGACAATAAAACTTACAGACATTCTTATTATTTTGGCATCTATTAGAGGGTGGTTTTCAGTAACTTAAGATCCTACTGGAGACACTCTCCATAGAGATAACAAATACCACAGATGCAAAGTATCCCAGCTTTGATCTGATTTGGCTGCCAGGAGGTCATGATTTACATGGCTGGATAAGCCACTCAAAGTTAAAAGCTCAGCTTGTGCTTCTGTGGCATAGGAATAGCAATATCTTCCTCATCCGTTTGTGTTACATGAAATTAAGTGTGAATTAGTTGAATCCAGAGCTCTGGAAACTGATTTGTTTTAAATCTTAAAATAATTTGGTGCTTTCTGTTAATTCCCTGATGTTCTTTGAAGATGGAATTATTGCTAGAACTTTTGATAAAAATTTATCTTTTATGGCTTCCGTATGATAAATTATCAACTATTATCTAGGTAATACTAAAAGTGTATTTGAGGTTTTTTGTTTTGAGATAGAGTCTTTACATAACCCTGGCAGACCCGGAACTCATTCTGTAGATGCTGACCTTGAACTCAAGAGAGGTTGAATTCAACCTGCCTTTGCCTCCCAAGTGGTGGGACTAAAGGCACGCATCACCGCACTAGGTTTAAAAGTGTGTTTGTGTCTGAGTTTGTTGATTTGGACAAACTCAAAACCTCTCTGTACATGCAAATCAATAGGAGTATATGAGATTTAAAACATTTTATGCTAGAAATATAATTCAAATTTCCTTAACCTTTTAAACATATATTTGTAAAGAACCAAAAATAAATGATGCTACGCAAGAACCAGTTAATTGTACAAACTACACAGCTCATGGTAAGGTTTCCAGAATCATCTCTTTAAAATATTTTGTAAGATTTTTACCTATTTCAAGTAACAGTGCATAAGCCCTCACGGTAATTAATAAATGTGTTTTATGTTGCACTAAATAATAAGAATAATTTAGATTTGAAAACTGAAATTAAAACTGTCAACATTCAATTAATTAGTTTGTTAATTAACTAATTATACCAGAGTTATACCCAGTGTCACTATTTAAGTTAAGCAATTTTTCTTAATTATATGATCTGTTTTTTCTGCTTATTTGTGTTACAACATTAGAATCTGTTATATAAACCATGTTTTTACATTTTTGTCTGTTTAACTGAAATATGAAACTATTGTGTATATTAGTTGTATGATGAAATGTTCTGTGTGTGTGCAATACTTAAATCAGGATAACTATATTTATCTCTTTAAATATTTCTAGCCTTCTGCTTCCCTAGCTCTGTTATAGAGGTATAAATATAGTTATTTAGTTAGGGTTTTACTTCTTTTTTTTTCCTTCTTTCTCTCTCTTTTTTAAGACAGGGTGTCACCGTGTAAGCCTTGACATCACAGAGATCTTCCTGCCTCTTCCTCCATAGTGCTAGGATTAAAGGTATGCACTACCATGTTATCTTAGTCACTGTTCTGTCATGTGAAGAGACACCGTGACTAAGGCAACTCTCATAAAAGGAAGTGTTTAGTTGGGGCTGGCGTACAGTTTCAGAGGTTTAGTTCATTACCATCATGTTGGGGAGCATGCTGGTATGCATGATGCAGGGGCAGCTACAGAAAGCTACATCCTGACCCACAGGCAGAGAGCAATGGGGCTAGAGCAGGCTTTTGAAACCGCAAATCCTACCCCCAGGGACATACTTCTTCCAACAAGGCCACATCTTCTTTTTAAATAGTGTCAAATCCTGATGACTGAGCATTCAAATATATGAGCCTACAGGGCCATTTTTGTTCAGATTACCACATATGCCCAGCTAGTTAGGACTTTTATTTTTCATTTTCTTATTTAAAATTTTTTTTTTAATTTTGTGTGTATGTGTCTGAGTAGGGGTATAAACATTGTGTGCATTCAGGAGACTGGAAGCCAGAAGAAGCATTGGATCCCCTAGAACTGGATGAACTAGAACCAGTGGATGTAGGTGCTGGGGCTCTGCAATACACATGTATAGAGGCCAGGAGAACTTAACAGTCATCAATTCCTGACTTTTGCCCTGTTCCCAGGTCTCAGGCTCAGGATGGCAGGCTTGGCAGCAAATGTGCTTACTCACTGAGCCATCTACCCACCTTTGGACAAGTGTTTTTAATTAATGGGAAAGAACTTGAAGTTGAATGTGGCAGTACATGCCTATAACCCAGCCCCAGGGTGGCTTAGACAGGAAGATCATGAGTTTGAGACCATCATGGTCTGTACATTGAATCTGAAGCCAGCCTGGGTTCTATTGTGAGAGAGAGTTATAGGGGACATCAAGCTGTTCAATAAATTACACAGAAATGTATCCCCCATATATACACTTGAAATGTAGACTCCAGTATATCCTACCTATTAAAACAGTATGGTGAAGATTTTATATATGCATCGACTATCAAAGTATGTCAGAAGTGTTTTGATAGTGGATAGCACTTTATTCTAATGATTGAAAGGAGGGGAGTGTCCCTCATTCTAAATATGTATAAGGCTAGGTGAAATTTAGTATTAATGGCTTCCGTCTTAGTTACTGTTCTGTTGCTGTGAGGAGACAGACTCAGGCAACTCATAAAGAAAGCATTTAATTTGGGGAGTGGGGAGCGTACTTACAATTTCAGAGGCTCAGTCCACTATCATCATGGCAGGGAGCATGGGGGCACATAGGCAGAAAGAGAGAACTGGGCCTAGCCAGATTTTGAAATCTTAAAACCCACCCCCAGCACTTGGGAGGGAGAGGCAGGTGAATATTTGATTTGAGTTTGAGTCCAGCATGATCGATCCTTGTCTCCAAAAAAAAAAAAAAAAAAGAAAGAAAGAAAGAAAAAAGAAATGAAAGAAAAGGAGCTGGACCAATACAGATGCTGTGCACACAACCAAACACTGGACTGAGTGTGGAGACCCCAATAAGGAAAAACTGTAGGAGCTGAAGGGGTTTGCAACCCCATAGGAAGAACAACAATATCAACCAGACCCCCCAAAGCTCCCAGGGACTAAACCACCAACCAAAATGCACACAAGAGGGCACCCATGGCTCCAGCTGGATATGTAGCAGAGGATGGCCTTATTGGACATCATTGGAAGGGGAGCTCCTTGGTCCTCTGGAGGCTTGATGACCCAGGGTAGGGAAATGCTAGGGTGCTGAGGCAGGAGTGGATAGGCAGATGGGGGACGGAGGAGAGATAGGGGGTCTGTGGAGGGGAAACTAGAAAGGGTGATAACATTTGAAATGTAAATAAATAAAATAACCAATAAAAAATGGAAAAAAGGAAAGTACCATATTAGAATTATAAATACTGTTTTGTCTCTTGAAGACCTGATTCTAGATAGTCGGCAGACAGATCTGACAAGGCTGTATAATAAGAAAGTAAGTTGACAGGCACCAGCGGCACTGACTTTAATCCTAGTAATTAGGAGGCAGAAGCAGGTGGTTCTTTAAGTTTGAGACCAGCCTGGTCTGTAGACTGAGTTCCAGCACACTAACATAAGGCTACACAGAGTCCCTATCTTAAAAAAAAAAGAAAAGAAAATTTCCAAAGTATGTTAGTTTTCTGTTACTGTGATAAAATATCAGAGATTAAGAAATATTTTTTAAAAGATTTATATTTTATGTATTGAGTACACTGCAGAAGTCTTCAGACACACCAGAAGAGGGCGTCAGATCCCTTTACAGATGGTTGTGAGCCACCATGTGGTTGCTGGGAATTGAACTCAGGACCTCTAGAAGAGCAGTCAGTGCTCTTAACCACCGAGCCATCTCTCCAGCCCCCAAGATTTAAAAAATTAAAGAAGGAAAGATTTCTTTCTGTCTCACGGTTCCTATACATGCTGGCTCCATTGTTTTTTAGCTTATGGTAAGACAGAAACAATGATGGAAAGACTTGGTACAGGAAACTTGTTCGTATTTTGGCTGCCTGGGAGCAAAGAAAAGACAGAACTGGGAATAAGGACTGGTTAAAATCATGCCCCAGTGATCAACATCCTCCAAACAGGTCGTACCCCTTGAAGGCGTATCAGAAGTCTGATAGTGAGCTTTCCATTTAATTGTTGGAGTTCGGTTTTGCTTAGATTTGATTGTGACTGTGCCCTGGTTCTTCTCTTTTGGAGTAGAAAAGTATTTAATTTGTGTTTGAATTTACAGGAACATACAGTTGATATTTTGAATATTTTAGATAGACTATGGTTATTTTAGGGACTGAATATTTGACACAAACTAGAGTCATTTTAGAAGAGGGAATTTCAGTTAAGAAAATATCCCCACCAGATTAGGCTATGGGCAACCCTGTGGTGAATTTTCTTGATTGATGATGGATGTGGAAGGCCCAGTTTACTGTGAACTGTGCTACCCCAGGGATGTTGGTCCTGGCTGCTATAAGAAAGCAGGATGAGCAAGCCATGAGGAACAGCAGTAATTAGCCCTCTTCCATGGTCTCTGGATCAGCTCCTGCCTCTAGGTTGCTTCCCTTAGTGATGGAGTACTGTGGAAACGTAAGCTGAAATAGACACTTTCCTTCAGAGTTGATTTTGGTCATGGTCTTTATCACAGCAAAGAAACTCTAAGACAATGTGTGTAAGTGCACATGCACATGTCACAGCATGTGAGAACATAGGGCAGTTTTGTAGCACTTTGCCCTTCTTTATGTGGGCTCTTGGGGCTTGGAATCCGACATTGAAATCAAACTGTTCACAGAGCATTGCTCTTTTCTGGCTCTAGAGCACAATCCTTTTTCCCTTTCCCTCTTCTGTACCATCACTGATGGTAGCCACTGATTCTTGGCATCGCTGTCTTGCACTTGTGTTAACTAAATCCTTGCCTCCACCTCCATGTATGTCCCCGGGTGTCTTCACATCCTCCCTTCATGTACCCAGTTTCTCCTATTTTGAGACCGTGTCTTTCCAGTCAGCCTTGGCTGACCTAGACCTCATCGTGTAGA
The DNA here is from genome assembly GCF_021556685.1 of Rattus norvegicus. Taxonomy (NCBI): domain Eukaryota; kingdom Metazoa; phylum Chordata; class Mammalia; order Rodentia; family Muridae; genus Rattus; species Rattus norvegicus. Next base: position 118,891,850 of record NC_141538.1, on the reverse strand, counting down.
CCAGGCTGGTCTTAAATTCACAGAGATCCTCCCCAGTGCTAGGAATTAAAGGTGTGTGCCGCCAGACCTGGCCATTTTCATTTTTTATATAGAAGGTTAAGGCCTACTCTAATAATATCATCTTAACTTGATAAATCTACCAAGAACCTATTTCCAAATAAGGTACCATTTTTAAGGTATATATGTATTTTTTTTTTTTGTTGCCTAAAATGGAAGTAAGTTTTTTTTTTTTTTTAAAACGTATAGAAAAGCCTGTTGTCAGATGATGATGAACATCAAATTCTTCTGTTTTGGGGGGATTTTTTTTGTTTTTTTGTTGTTGTTCTAGAGTACTATAGCATTGTAATCTTAATGTAGTATTTAGTATTCTTGGAACTACATATTTTTGCAGCTGTTTAAATTCATAATGAAAAATTCAAATATCAGATATGTGAAGCTTTAGAAAATATTTAGGAAGAATAATGAGAGCAAAAATGTTCGAAGCCTGTCAGTCCCGAGAAGGGCTTGGATTCCAGAGAGGGTCTAGGCAGCGGAGACTGGTCTTGAGCTTGCTGTGTAGCCAAGAGGATGACTTTGAACTTCTGATCTTCCTCCCTCTGCATCCTCAGGGCTGGGGGTTGCAGGCATGCATGTGTTGTTACCTTGTTGGCTTTGTTATCATTGGACACTTCATTACTGGGGGACTGTGGTGCACCGTGGGGTGTCTAGTACTGTGTGCAGCCACTATCCCCCATGCTAATAGCAGTCCTCCAGGAATAATAACAAAATGCCTCCAAGAATTACCTGATGTCTTCTGGGGACCACAGTCAGCCCAATTAAGAATTATTGATCTAAGCCAGACATGGTGGCTCACACAGTCCTAACACTTGTAGCCTGAGGCAGAAGGATGTTGAGTTTGGTTGCAAATGTCCTGTCCCAAGAAAGAAAGAGCAAAAGACAAATAAATGTACTGTTCAGTCCATTTGTGATACCCGTGCTTTAAGTTCCAGCACTCAAAGCCTGAGGCAGGAGTACAGTTGGAGGCAGCCTGTGCACCACACAGAGTGCTAGTGCTCTCCCTTGTCCTTGCTCTGTCTTGGAAGATTCAGTCCGGGGCCCTGCACATGCCTGCCGAGGACTTCACCGAGGACTACATTCCTTGCCTTTGCATACCTTAGCACTGTGTAAACCTTGCTGTGTGTCTTGAGTCATAGTGAAAGCGATTGTTTTGTAGAAGTTTTTATTGAAAGCTTTGATACTCTGTGCCCCGTGCGTTGTGAGTCAGAACGGGTCACTACCGTGGTTCACAGGTGAACTGATGTGCTGTCTTTCAGTTGTGTCACAACTGTAAAGCTCTGGCCTAACTACAACAGTCTCAGCTATAGTCCCTGCAGGGTACTACCCCAATACCATTACTTCTTCACTTCCCCTCTTCACATTCACTTTATGTAATAGTTCCCAACTGAGTTGAATTCGTGTCTTTTATCTTACGTGTCACCTTGCTTTAGATTTTAAAGTGTATTAAATAAGTAAAGTTTATGGATTGTCTGGTTTGAACTGTGAGGAGTCCAGTGAATACAGGCCTCTCGTAGAGGTTTTTTGGGTTTTTTTTTGTTTTTTGTTTTTTTTGTTTTGTTTTTTTTTTTGGGGGGGGGACAATTTTCATGTACTATTCTGCCCAGAAAAACAAAACAGAACAGAACAAAACAAAAAACTGATTTGTTGGAAACCTTAGAATAGTTACAAACCAAACAGAAAATATATTTCTTTCACAATAAAACCATCAGATCTCTGTGTGTATTTTATTACACAAAATTCTATTTTTAGCATTTTCCAAAAAAACCCCATGATTGTTGATGCTAAATGTAGAGGTAAGTATTTGCTTAAACTATCCTAAAAATATTATTACTGTTGGTGTTCACTGAGAGGACTCATCTCAGTTAGAGTGTGCATGTATGCACATAGATATTGAAGAACATGTTTCTTCAGATAGGCATGGTATCACATGTCTTTAATCCCAGTTCTTGGAGGGATGATGGACTTCAAGGTAAACTTTTGCCACATGCAAATGAGTTAGAGGCCAGCCTGGTATACATGAGACCTGGTCTCAAACAGACAAACAAAATGTGTTGAGTACACACTAATGCTATAGACTTTGTGGTACATAGTTCTATATATTAACCACAATGGCCCTATGATGTAGGTGATCTTAATGTTATTTTTACCTACAAGGAGGCCAAGGACTGAAAGAGACAAAAATAGCCCAGATAAGGTCATCCTTGCTTCTGAATTCTTCTTTTCACCATAAAGCTGTGAAGAAGCTTTACTTTTAGGACAGGGTTGACCTGGCACAAAGTCACGTCTGTGCTGCTTGTTTATATTGTGTCTTGGGTTATATGTGCAGATTTACATTGCTGAATGCTGAAATAACACTATACCGAGACCCAGAATATATATCCTGTAATTATTCTGTATAATATACTTGTATACATACACAAGTACGTGTATGGAAGCCATTGTCTACAATAGTCATCAGTTACTTACCTTGTGCTATGGCAAAATACCTGGTTTAAAACAAAGAAGGTTATTTTGGCTCCCAGTCTGTTTCAGGGGACACAGTTTATGGTGGCAGGAAAGGTGTGATGGCAGGGGCAAGAGGCAGCAGAACACACTGCGCCGTAGTCAGGAAGCAGCATGAGTGCTGGTGTCAGCACTTTCTCCTTTACATTCTGTCTGCCATCCCTGTTAACAAGTGATGCCATCCACACTTAGGTGGGTCTTCCCTAACTAGGTTAACTTTCATTCAGATAATTCCGCAGGTATGCACAGAGTTGACAGTCACGATTAGCCATCATAAATAATTAATAAAAGCTGGAGATATAAACCATAGATTCTGTTGGAATAGCTTGATAAATATCAAATGGATTGCCAACAAAAATTCAAGTATCCTTTATTTAAAGATGAAAATTTTTAAAATCAGTAATATTTACAGTTCTTTTGTTATCAGAGGCAAGAGAATGAACTAGACGGGTCTTGAACACATCTAAAACAGTATAGCCATATTTGTATTATTGTGTAGAGAGAATGTTATCATATTTTCTTCTATACAAATGCATCTCATATATATAATGGAATTCTTTAACTTCCTGTCTACAGTCTTCTGTCAGATGTTACAATGGGAGATAGTTGTTATAATATTATAGGTTATTTTGTCTTTTGCCATTCTTGAAAAAAATTCACTTTTCTGTCTTTAGTTCAATGTTTTCCAGCACCCAACATAACTTGTAAGGATTTGAGTGGTAATGAAACACATTTTACTGGAAGTGAAGTTGGTTTTCTCAAGCCCATATCTTGCCGAAATGTGTAAGTACATTACTGAAAATTAAAATGTAGTATCTTGATTACATGGAGTGAACAATAATGAGATGTTATGGGAAGTCCTGCAAGTATCATATGTATCTTCTTGCTAATGTCAGACAACCATCTATTTTAAGTTCATTAGCCAGGAGCTGGGCTAACTTGTGAGGTAATAAAGAATAGAAATTGACTCAGGCCCTGTTAAGTAAGTTGATATTACCAACCGAATTATGCATACTTTTTTTCAAAATATAAACGCAAATGAGTATTTACATATTATATCAGAAGAAACAGTATTGTTAATTGTTTGTACACTGTGTTAGTTACTTTTCTCACTGCTGTGACAAAATACCATACAAAAGCAACTTACAAAGAAGGGTACAGGGTGTCATAGCGAGGACAGCATAGTGGAGGAGCTCGAGGCAGCTGCTTTCTTGTGTTGGTAGTCAGGGAGAAATGAAGGCTGGGCTCAGTTTACTCTGTCTTTTTATTCACTCCAGAACCCCAGCCTGTGGGATATGCTGTCCACACTTAGGGTGGGTTTTCATACTCCAAACCAGCCTAGAAACTCCTCTGTAGACATGGCCAGAGATGTGTCTCCTCAGTAATTCTATATCCTGTCAGGTTGACAGGATTAACTGTCCTACAGTGGTTTCATTCTTTGTAATAGATGGGCAATAGCATTAGGCAAAATTCAGAAGCTGGATGAGTGTGGGATAATAAAGGAATGGTCTCTGTTTAGAGAATCTTTTATTTTTTCCTATTAGAAAGCTTACATTCAGTTTTTCGGCTGTGAACTAAAGACATGTTTACTTTTCCTACCTTCTTTCACTTCTGCAATTGTCTGTATATTAGAACTATATAAATGGTTGTGTTTTATTTGGTGGTACATTTTGCAGTCACTTTTTTTTTTTTATTAACTTGAGTATTTCTTATATACATTTCAAGTGTTACTCCCTTTCCCGGTTTCCGGGCAAACATCCCCCTCCCCCCTCCCCTTCTTTATGGGTGTTCCCCCTCCCCATCCTCCCCCCCTTGCTGCCCTCCCCCCAACAATCTAGTTCACTGGGGGTTCAGTCTTAGCAGGACCCAGGGCTTCCCCTTCCACTGGTGCTCTTACTAGGATATTCATTGCTACCTATGAGGTCAGAGTCCAGGGTCAGTCCATGTATAGTCTTTAGGTAGTGGCTTAGTCCCTGGAAGCTCTGGTTGCTTGGCTGCAGTCACTTTAAGAAATAAATAATATTTGGATTTTTCTACAACTTTTTTCAGAATCCTTAGAAAGAATTAGTGATGTAAAAATTGTTAAAAGAAATTGCTTCCTAGCACTTAGGTATTGTTTATTCAATTTTTAAATTATAGGTTGGTACTTCTACCTTATCTATCAGAAATGACAGAAAAAATATTAGATTCTGGTGTGAAAAAGATTTCATGGCTCTTAGTACAACTAAAAACACATCTGTGAGAACCCCATCTCTCTCAGCTGGCCTGTCACAGTAACTATTCTTGATACTTAGTTTTAAGTTAGTCTGAATTTTATTACAGTGTCTCAGGGTAGATTAAACTGAGAGAGACCAAGCTTTGCTAAATATGGTTATAAATCACTGATGTCAGTTTTAATAATAAAATCAGTAAGGAAAACAGACACTCTAGTCTCCTAGCCAATTTATTCCCCTCTCACAGTAAAAGCTACAGATCCCAAATACATTTTTTTGATGAGCATTGTATCAGAACATGGGATTGCATTAGTAGTTTCACTGTAAGAGCTGCACACCCAGCATGGCCTGCCGTGTCCATTCCCTTCAACAGAATGCACAGTATGTGTGTGGCAAAGGCCAGCTATGAATAGGCGCACTGGTAAACTCTGTTTGCTGGGGGTTCCCTTCTCATTGACATGGGTTTTTTTCCTACTCTTGCTGGCATAGTTTTGAAACTATATAATATTAATGTTTAATTAAAATTCCATTTCAGCATTACACAGCATTACGGATAGCTACTCTGTAGTCTTCAGAAACTGAAGTCTAGTAACCACATCTATTGATTACTTAGCCATTCAACTATTTATACTGGTTATCTGCGTTAGCTGGAGCAGGCTAAATTGTGTAAATTTCAGTAGTTTAGCACAGTAAGAATTATTCTTTCATGAATGATGTGGTCTAGTTTGGGTTGCCTTGGAGTTCTGGGTTCCGGTCTGAGCAGGTGTGGTCCCACACAGCCAGGCAGGACCCAGCATTTCCATGGCTTTTCTCTAGAGGAATCTAGAGTCCTTTCCACTCACAGATGGGAGCCCTTTGCAAGTATATTTAAGGATGAAGTCCAGAAATAGCCTTATTTTCAGCCTTCTTTCCATTGACCAAAACACAGTTATAGCTGCACTCACTTGCAAGGCCAGCTAGTTATTGCAGTTCTGGTGATTGGAAAATGAGAAATGGTTTGTTGAATAACAAGGAGTCTCTGCCCTTCCAGGCCGTCTTCAGCATGACTTGCACACATAACTCTTGTTGATGTATTTCATTCCCTTTACACAACAAACTTTTGAATAATTGTTTATACAATACGTACTCATCAACTATTAAACTTTCTGAGTAGAGCCATACTGGAATTTACCAGCAATACTTACTTCTCTATCAAATATTATTTATATATTAAATTTGTACAGTATATTAAAATTGTTCTATGACATTGGCTATTCCCTTCTTTTAAAATGCTTTCTTTTCTTAATTTCTCATATAAATTCAATCCTTTTTTTTACCGTGCCTTAGGTTCTCTCTCCCTCCCTCCCTCCCTCCCTCCCTCCTCCTCCTCTTCTTCCTCCTCCTCTTCCTCCTCCTCCTTCTTCTTCTTCTTCTCTTCTCTCTCTCTCTCTCTCTCTCTCTCTCTCTCTCTCTCTCTCTCTCTCTCTCTCTCTCATGTGTGAGTGTGTGAGAGATGTGAGTGCCTGTGGAGGCCAGAAGAAGGCATTGGCTCCCTTGGGGCTGGAATTACAGATGGTTGTGTGCTGCCTGATGTGGGTACTGGGAAACTGAACTGTGGTCCTCTGGGCAGCAGTGAAGGCCAAGCCATCTCCAGCCACCTTAGCTTTTTTGTGATTGTTGCTATACCCAAACACTATTCTTGGTCCTGTATTTTGTTTATGAAGCAGAAGATTTAAGCAAGGGTATGCAGTGTCAGGTTTGGGGGTGGTGAGGGGCACAGTTGTATATGCCCTAGATGAGGCTCAGGCTTCCTGAGAGAGTCCCTGATTTTATCTTTGATCTATCCACCCTTTATATGTGATCATCTTTGTTATGGTCCCTAAAACTGAACACAGTTTATTTTCCCTCTGGTACTTGTCTCATGAGTGGCACCTGTTGTACTCTGTTTCTTAAAGCACTGTTCTAGTGCTTGGTGGACAGAAGCAGGGGGATCATAAGTTTGAGGCTAGCCTGCACTATGTGGAGGCTACTATCCTAGATAGGCTACTACCCTATCTCAAACAAAACAATAAACCCATAAAACAGAGCTGCCAGTCAGAAGCTTTGGAGTCATTCTCTCCTTTTCCCTTAATCTCCATTGAGAGTCTGATTGCTTCTGCTTCCTCGGTGTCTGCTGAGTTCCTTCACTTCTTTCTTCTCTTGGCCTCATACCTGCTGTGCAGCCAGGGTTCATCTTGGAGTCTTGATTCCCTTGCTTCCGTCTTCTACTGCTGGGATTATAGCCATGTACCCTCAACCTCACGACACTAAGTATTTCCTGTGTGTTCATAACTTAACTTGTATGTTCAGCTGGTTTTTATTCAGCCCTGTTGGGGATCTCATAGATTTCTCAAATTCACATGTCCAAACCTAATTTTCATTTCCCTTTCAAGAATCATCCATCTGTATTTTCCTCCTTCAACTTTCTTCAACTTCCTAATGCTTAATGTAAAATCTGGAGTGCTATTACTGCTTCTTTCCTTCTTTTCTAATGCCCTAAATTTAAAATATTAGAAATTGTGCATACAGTTACCATATCCAGAGTCTGACACTCTCAGCACTGTTTTGCTGTTGTTCTGACCAGCCATTGTTGTTTTGCTTGTTTTGCTGTTGTTCTGACCAGCCATTGTTGTTTTGCTTGTTTTGCTGTTGTTCCGACCAGCCATTGTTGTTTTGCTTGTTTTGCTGTTGTTTTGACCAGCCATTGTTGTTTCTCACCTGAGCATCGAGAACCATCAAACGCTTTGTCTTCATGCTCAGATTTGAGTTGTCAGTGAGCTCTCAGCCCGAGACTCCACCACCAGGACAGCGTCTGTCTCACTGCTTTGGGGCTTGGCTCTGTTGCTTACTTTGGCTTAAGGTTAATGGGTGGCAGACATAAAAAGGCTTAAGTGTTTGTGAGTTGTGTTTGTCAGCTTTCCTTTTGTATTTTGATGAGATAATCCTGAAAAGAACTTGCCACAAGTGTCTGCCATGTTTTCAGCCTGAACCCTAGAAAATCTCACTGACTCAAAGGGAATCTGTAGCTGTGATGAAGCTCAGGGCACCTCAGCCCAGGGTAGTCAGCCGAAGCAGGTGCGGCCATGTTGATCTGCATTGAACCACAGCCAGGCTGCCGGTATAGGTGTGAGGATAATAGCTTGTTACGCAGGCCATTGAATGTGGAGCTTGTTCTATGACATGCTTGTGACATTAGTTGACAAATACTCCATTGCAATGTGTTTTTGGTGTAACGACCGCGGGATCTGAAAGTGTAAAGTAGAGCCTGTCACAGTGTTAAATCCTCGAAGTGAAAGTTGGCATGACAGCGGTGGTCAGCAGCACAGGTGCCGCTGCTCTTGCTCTTCCTCCGTATGCTTCTGCTGCGCAGGCCTGAGTCCGCCCCCAGCCCATACAGTGTACTGCTTTGCCCTGACTGCTGCCTCTCTCGGAGACTGACACAGCATCCTACTTACTCACTCAGATTAAGTAGCCCCCAACATTCTGGACTTTCTCTACACACTAGAATTCTGGATTTGGTAACCATCTGCTCTCCCTTTTCTTGTTTCCTGTCATCTGTAACTTTCTAACGAACTATACAATTAGATTTTAAATATGTTTGTATTGTTGCCACTGATACATAAGTCTCTGAGGGACGGAGGTCTATGCTGCTTTTATTCACTAAGCACTGTACAGTGCTTAGCACTCATTGTATACTAAAAGCTCTGCATAGTGTTGCTTACATAGCCTCCAAAAAGACGAATGAATGAACGGGTGTGTGAGCCACTGGACAAATAAATAAATAATAACTCACAGACTGGCGTCCTAAAGTGTTCTCCTGTTTGCAGTGCATGGCTGTGACACTGAGTTCTGGTTCTATGCAGGAATGGCTATTCATACAAAGTGGCAGTTGCACTATCTCTTTTTTTGGGATGGCTGGGAGCAGATCGATTTTACCTCGGATATCCTGCCTTAGGTGAGTATCCTTCACCCAAAAATGAAAAGAAGAAAATGCTTGTGAGGCTTGTATAGAGTTTGTGGTAAGTGAGCATTTGCCTTTGGTTTAAGTCTCTCCAGGTACAAGACTTGTGTGAGTTGCATAGGCACATTTTTCTCTGAGTTTATAGTATGCAGTTCTGCAAGCCAGCCAAGGCAGTCTCCTTTTGGAAAATGCACTTCTGGATTATCACTTGACCACTGTGTTATGCTAGGGCCACAGTGTCTATATGATAAGTGTTTACGAGTGTGTGATTTCTCTCCAAAAGAGTGTCATCTGCCAGTCACTGTCACTGTTGCCCCATTATTGCCCTGAGAATAGAAGCAGCCCCTCTTAGGACAGGTTGGATTTTGGTGATCTCTAGGTTGGGTCCATAACTTGGTTGTTGTGAACGATGCTGCAGTACTGTGGGTGTACAAGTATCTCTGAGGTGTGTTGACGTTGAGGGCTTTGGGTAAGAACGCAGGAGTGCTGTAGCTGTGTCTCATGGAGGACACATAGTGAGCTTTTGGAGTTTCATGGAATCTTTGGCGTTTGGTAAGGTAGCCTCCTTCAGTGCCTGAGCACGGAGGTCTTTCTGTCTTCTAGTATCTCCTAGCAGTGTTTCCCTTTTCTCTTCAGTGTTTTAACTCTTCATTAGACTTATCTTATACTCCCTTGGTTAGGTGTATTTTAAGGTATTTTACTTTTTGTTGAGGCAAATTGAGAATTTTTTTCCCCGTAACATGTTTGTTAATAGACTACAGGAAAGCTTCTCATTTATTTTTTCTTTTTTATCTTATATTTTAAAATTTTTATTTTTATCTCCATAAGTGTGTTTATTTACTTTATAGTCTGATCAAAGCTCCTCTCCTTCCTTTCCTCCCTGTCCCACCCTTACACCCCTCTCCTATTCCCCCCTCCTCTTCTCAGAAAGGGGGAGCGCCCCCCCCAATGGGTACCCACGCACCGTGGCAATCAAGTCACAGCAGGAGTAGTCATATCCTCTCCCTCTGAGGCCAGACAAGGCAAGTCCAGCTAAGGGAAAGGGAACACAGTCAGACAGCCCCTGTTCCAAGGGTTAGGGGACCCACATAAAGAACAAGCTGCTCATCTGCTACATATGTGTAAGGGGCCTAGTTCCAGCCCATGCATACTCTTTGGTTGGTGCCCACTATGGGCCCAGGTTAGTTTACTTTGTAGGTCTTATGGTATTCTTGACCATCCCAACTCCCTCATTCCTCCCCCATTCTTCCACAAGACTCCCTGAGCTCCCCCTGATGTTTGGCTGTGGTCTCTGCATCTGTTTCCATCAGCTGCTGGATGAAGCCTCTCAGAAGACAGCTATGCTAGGCTCCTGTGTGTAAATATAGCAGAATGTTATTAATCCTGTCAGGGATTGGCTCTCTTTCATGGGATGGGTCTGAAGTTGTGGCAGTCATTGGTTGGCCATTTCCTCAATCTCTGCTCCATTTTTATCCCTGCACTTCCCGTAAGCAGGACATATTTTGGGTTGATGGGTTTGTGGGTGCGTTGGTGTCCCCTCTCTCCACTGGGGGTCCTGCCTGGCTATATAGAAAGGTAGCCTCTTCAGGCTCCATATCTTCCACAGCTAGGTATCTTAGCTAGGGTTACCCCAAAAGACTCCCAAGAGTCTTCCCCATTCCAGAGCCATTTCTGTTCTCTCTCTCAGCCCTCCCCAGCTCCCCACACTTGATCTCTACCCCATTCCTGTCTCCACATTTTCTCCTACTCAGTCCCCTTCCATCTGCTTCAGGTGTCTATTTTGCTTTCTAAATGAGAGTCAAGCATCCTCCTTGGGCAACGTCTAACACTCTATATTATTTTGTGTAACTCAGGCTGGCCTTGAACTCTTGATCTTCCTCCTTCTTCCAGTGTGAGCCACCACAATTGGTTCTGTATTAATTTTGTAGACGGCTACTTTCCTGAAACTTTCTCAGAGTTTTCTAGGTAGAGTCTTTAGGGTCATTCATGTAGAAAATCCTATGCTCTATAAGAAAGAATACTTTGGTATCTTCATTTTCTGTTGTGTTCCCATTACTTCTTTCTCTTGTCTTATTGGTTTAAGACTTTTTAAAGTATTGTATTGAATAAGAGAAGAAAATGAGCATCTTTGTTTTGATATCAGGGTAATACTAGTTTTGTAAAAAGAGTCAGAAGTATTCCTTTATTTTCTGTTTCATGATGTAATTTGAGAAGGATTGGTTTTAAGATTTATTTATTCATATTTATGTGTGTGACTTTTTCCTGCATGTATGTATGTGTACAGTGTGTATACCAGGTGCCCTTGGGGTTAAAAGAGGTTGTTAGAGCTGGGCATTAGTGGCATACACCCTTAATCCCAGCACTTGGGAGGCGGGGGAAGCAGATCTCTGAGTTCAAAGCCAGCCTGGTCAACAGAACCAGTTCTAGGATAGCTAAGGCTACACAGAGAAACCAAGTCTCAACACCCCCTCCCCTGGGGGCAAAACGCAAGAAGGAGAAGGGGGCATTAGATTCACTGAAACTAGAGTTGCAAATAGTTGTGAACCACCCTGTGGGTGCTGGGAATTGAACCTGGCTCTTCTGCAAATGTTTAACTGCTGATGCAGAAACTCTGGCCGAAAACTAGTGGAGACCCATCTGCCTCTGCCTCTTGAGTGCTGGGATTAAAGATATGTGCCACTGCTCTTGATTTTGACTACAGAGCTATTAAAAAGAAACTTTAACAGGTCTAGGATGAATTATATGTATTTGAGTTACTAGTCAAATTTTGGATTTTTTTTATTTTTCTTGGACATATTTTGTGGCTTAATAGTATAGATTTGAACTTTCTACTCTGCTCGGTAAAACTTACATCACATGATGTATTTTGTCCCATCAGATCAATAAGGGGCTTTGCTACTAAAAGGTATTCTTCAGCTCTGCTTGTGCTGCTGGCCAGGCACCTGGAGCTCTTCCCTGGCCCTGGTGTGTGGACGTGTAAACATTTATATTTCTTAAGTTTTGTAAGAGTGTATTGTTTTATATTTAGTTACCAATATTTTGTTGTTATATGGATTATTAAATTATTTTGTGACATTTTACGTACATGAAGCTCCTTTAAAATGTTCTTGTATTTTTTTTTTAGGTGAGATTTGATTTTTTTTTTTGACCCAATTGATAAGATATAATTGCCCACTTAAACATACAAAGCCCGGTACCATCCATCCCTTGAGAACATTAATAACAACCTGTAAATACAGAGATTTGATTTTTTAACATTATACTTTTTCTCATCATACTATAGAGTATACAATAGTTTGGTAGAAAACTAGAGTCATTTTAAGTGTTTATGAGGCTTTCTAGACTGTAAACTACTTTCTGTATGTTTTCCTAGGCTTGTTAAAGTTTTGCACTGTGGGATTTTGCGGAATTGGGAGCCTAATTGATTTCGTCCTTATTTCAATGCAGGTGAGTTAGTTTCAGTCTGGAACACAGACTGCCTTTACGATCGGTGAGGAGCTTGGTGGGCTGCTGGTGGGTGTGACACTCAGATACATTAGGAAATAAATGCTTCACAGCTCTTCTGCAGGTGCTGGGCCTAAGTGGTTACACTTCCAGTGAGCATTTCTCAGACTTTAAAACCCATAGCATGTGTATTTCAAAAGGGACTCCATGTTCAGAAATGACTGTGGATACGGGTTCAAGTGCGTTAGAGACTTCCTTACTGAAGAATTTTCTGACGTCTTTATGATTTACGAGTCTCTAAGGCGGGTTGCGATGATTTCTCCGATTTACTATTTACTTGCCTGATAGTCATGATCGTCTCGTCAGTCACGGGAAGAGGATACGTTGGTGAGACTCTGCTGTACGCACCAGTATTCCAGGCAGAAGTCGAGGGTTTGGTTTGGTTTTGTTTCTGAAGTGCATAGACACTCTGAATTGCATTCTGTGCAAATGACAGCAGTTGTAGTCCAGCTTATTTACTGGATGTAGAACAAAGGAACGTATGGGTACTCTGCGTGGTTTCTAGTAATGGGGATAGCCTCAAGCAAAACCAAATCCACACAGATTCTCTATTCTCCGTGATAGCCTCCTTCTCATGCTACAGTGGTGTGGTGGGTGATAGTTTATGAGACACTGTCCATACGCACTTAAAGGTGCCACCAGTTGTTTCTGTTAAATACCGAATGGGTTGTGATTACTTGTGAAACTTCTTCAGTCAGAAGCGAGGATGACTATTGGCAGATGGCACTTCAGCAAGTGTGTATGGGGCACCTGGTGTCCTGAGTGAGAGTGTCAGTGTGTACTTACATCATTGTGTGCTGCTCTGTCTTCTCACTCAGCATGGCCGCCCTTCAGCTCTCGCTGCTTGGTAGCATTGCCTTGTTTTAAAGCCAACCAGCGTACTGTGAGGAGGGGCAGCATATGGACCAAAGATAAAAGTTAAACAAGGAAAATGGTTGGTTTTAAAGTTAGACTTTTTCTGCCTTTACACCCTAGCATTGCCTAGTCAGACATCCTGTGTCCTACCTATGTGAAGGGGGAGGGCATGCAGAGCCAAAGGCTTCTTCTGTGCACGCAGATGTGAGGATGGACTTTTCATTTTAAATGAAGATGAAATGAATTTATGTTTTGTTGGTGTTGTTCAAATTAAAGTATCCAAAATCCAACACACCTTGTTTGTTTTTGAGAGAATATTAGCTGTGAACTGATCTTGCTTCTCCTCTAGAGGCGGAGGAGAAACCAACTCCTACAAGTTTTCCTCTTGATTTCTGCACATGTGCTACGGCCCACGTACTCACACCTGCCCTCCAGCCCTACCCACACAGCAGAAGTCTAAAAATAAACAAACTCCCCAGTGGGTCTGCTGCTCTCATTTAGACACACAGGTTTGGTGAACGAGTGCTCGAGTGTGATAAGTTGAGTTCTTTCCCAGAGGACTTTGAATCTAGCTATCCCAAGACAGGTCTGGTGATATGCTCCACTTTTTAACAGAACATTTCCTTAGGAACCAAGGCTTTAAATAAAGAGAGCTTGGTTTTTGACCCAGATGCTGGCTCTCCTGTAATCCCAGCCCTTGGGGAGGGTAGGGGGTGTTGAGGCAGCGCTTCGATACCAGCCTGAGTTACACAGTAAGTTCAGGACAGTTTGTCTCAAAACAGCCAACCAGAAAATGTTGATTCATTTTGAATAATTTTTAAAATTTGGCTAAAATGGTAAAGATCCTAGGCTTTTCAATTTATCTTAGAATATCCATGATGCAAGAACCATGGTTCCCTTTGGGGAAAGGCAGCCCGTTCCAGAAGTGCTACCTGGACCGCACCTCAGCCATGACTTGTACTCTGTTGACTGAAGGAGAGCTGAACATGCTCCCTCCTGAATCGGCCAGTGCTGGAGCAGGGGCCAGCTTACTCGGGGGTGCTCAGTGTGGGACAGCAGTGAGAAAAGCACAGGACTCCTAAATATCAAGTCTGTCCACTGTTCTGGCGTCATTCACTGACTCCTCGAGTCATTTATGGGAGTGATACACTGGGAAACGGGGTGACTAATAACGTGTGCTGCTCCTGCTCTGCCTTTATTAGGTAGGTTTCAGCTCACTTACCCTGTGCGGAAGTCTCACTAATCCCTAAGCTGTGCTTGCCTCGGAAGACATCCTAGTGAGTGCCACTACTTAAAGAATAATATTTATATTAGTCATTTAGATTAAAATGATCTGTTGCCAAAAGCAATGAAGTCAAGTGGCTTAAATCTGTAAATTTTATACTTGAGTAGACATTCTGATCCTAATTAAAATGTGACCCTGATAAGATGGTTCTAATTCACTTATATAAAAAATAAACTTGCAGAGAAGTCAGTGTGGGCACACCAGAATTCAGCTTGTCCAGGGGTCAGGATTGACAGAGCTACATGGTGGTTGGCTGACTGTAGACAGCTGACACAGTTAATTTGTCACTAGTGTAGCAGCTCCCTTGGAGATGATTCAATCTGGTAAGTGTTTTGTTCTGTCAGTGTTAATATTTGCAGTCTTTTTATGGAGAAAGTTAGAAGTAGTAAGAGAGGTATGTTGGCTCGTGACTGATCTCAGTACTCAAGGGGTTGAGGCAAAGTGCTCTTGAGCTGAGGCTAAAGGGCTACATACTGAGTGTGGAACAGCCTGGGCTACACCGTGAAACCCTGTGTCAACAAAACAAACAAACAATAAAACCCAACTCGTGTAAAGGCACACTTGTTTAATCTTAGCACTTGAGAGATTGAGGCCTGAGAGTTCTAGGTCAATCTAGGCCACGTGAGACTCTGCTCAAAAAGAGAAAAAGAAAAAACAGAGCTTATGTATCCATTTGTTTGTGACTCTTATTTATAAATATTCTGCCACTGACCTATATTCCCAACCCTTCTTTTTGTTTCCGAGTTGATTATGACATTTTAAGTTTTCAGAATAGTTGGGTTATCTAGGAAGCCTGCTATCAACAATTCGGTCTGTTAACTGGGGTCTGTATGTGTTGCTCAGGTCTAGGTAATAAAGTACTTAGCTACTACATTTTTTTTAATTTAATTTATTTTTATTGAAATGCCACTTGAATATACACAAAGAAAAATTTGTTTTATAGTAATAAAATCATATACTTATAAGTTGCAGACACATTAATAAAATTCAGGTAAATAAACTTTTTGTATGTGGTAAAAAAAACTTAACAAAGTTGTGGAACTGTCTTACTTAATGGATAGTTCAAAAGCATTAATTATATTCAGTAATGCTGAGCAACCATCACTGTATATACACTCAAGTATACTAGATGTGTGCCTGTAAGAGTGGAGCAGGACTCTGTGTGTGTGTCTCTCTCTCTGTGTGTCTGTCTGTTAGTATCTATCTGTCATCCATCTATCTATCTATCTATCTATCTATCTATCTATCTATCTATCCATCCATCCATCCATCCATCCTAACCTAATCTATCCTGTTACCCCCCACCCCCCATGTGTGTGTTTGCTCAAATGTGGAACTAGGGATTGAAAATGCTTACTCAAGTGTTAAACAGCAACATGAAAATGTCTTAAAATCATAGTTTACTTTAACTATGATAGTAATTTTAGCTAGGTCCTGGCTGCTTGGGAAGCTGAGTGAGGAAGATTGCAAGTCAAGGCCTACCTGGGCTCAAGTGAGTACAAGGTTGGTCTGTGTCAGTTAATGAAGCCAAGTAAAGTAAAAAGCCTGGAGAGACTGCTTGGTAGAAAGCCTGCCAAGTCTGCAGGAGTCCCTGACTTAAATCCCCCTGGAGCACAGACAAATAATAAGAAGCAGAGTTTCCAGTTAAGGAGATGAGTGGCACAATGCTACGAGATTAGATTTGGAGCAGTAGTTTTTAATCATTTATTTTTATGTATATGAGTGTTCTGCTTGCACGCATACCTGTGCCCACAGAGGCCAAAACCAAGTGTTGAATTGCCTTGCACTGAAGTTACAAAGTGTTACAAGCCACTGTATGGGTGCTAGAAATTGAATCTGAACCCACCGGAAGACCCAGCCACTGCTTGTAACTGCTGAGCCGTTTCTACAGCTCCTTTAGATATTTACTCAGAGAATTTCACATTTCCAAGAATAAGTATAGATCCAAACCACATGGCAGCCCAGTGTGTGCCTGTTGTGTGTGCAGGTGCCTATGAGTGGGAGGGTGCGGTGGGTATGAGTGTACATAGGTGGTGGTGGGGTATTGTCAAGAATTAGACTATGCACATCAAGGATAAAGAGCAAGAGGTTCTCTGCAGTGCACCTCTGTGGCCAGGCCAAAGGAGCCTGTGAGTGGTACTTGTAATGCAGGCAAGCTAAAGATCTTGATATGGGGACGTCATCTTGGTTTACTATGTGGACCCTAATCCGGCGTGAGTCTTGGCTAGAGAATGCCAGTTGACTCCAGAAACTTGCAGCTTTTGTCTTCCAGAACTATAAATGTCTGCCAATTCACCGTGTTTGTAGTTCTTTATTAGAGCGGCTGTTAGAAAATGCTGGGCTTGACTTTTCCAGCTTTATGGCTGTGTCCTTAGGAGACATTAATGTGTGTTATAGAAAGTTCTTAATTTAAATTTTTAATTCAATATTTTACATTTGGGTGTGTATGAGTGTGTGTGTGTGTGTGTGTGTGTGTGTGTGTGTGTACATGCGCAGGAACATATGACATGTAGAGGTCAGAGGACAATTCTGTGGAGTTGGGTCTCCTGCCATTGTGGGCTCCAAAGAGCTCTGGCCATGTGGTAGGCAGCAAATGCATTTTATCCACTGACTCATCTCATTGACCCAGAAGTGACTCTTGATTGTGTTGGCCCTCTTGTTCACCCGCTTGTATGACAAAGAACTTTGAAGTGCTAACATTAATAACTCAAGGGAAAATAAATGCTCTATAATGTGATTTCTCAGTTATACACAACATTGAACCACATTCATGTAAACTATTGTGAGTGCCGTCTTCATATAGGAGGGAGGGACTAGCACTCAGCCTTTCTACAGGTCAGCGGCTGACATACTGTAAAGCACCTGTACTTATACCACCTGCACATGGGCTTGTTAGAAATGCTTAATATAAAAAGGCCACCCAATCATCTATCACCTTATTTCTAACTTTTGTGTATTTTTTCTTCAATGAGTAAATGCAATTATCAGGAAAAATAATACAGGAAGAAAAGTAGAGCAAGAGACTGTGCTCCAGTCTGATCATATACTCCCAGACGTTTCCACAGAGTTATTTGGCCCCTTTCCACTAGCTAAGCTTCACTTTTTTGTTCTCTTAATAAAGTCCCAGAATACGTTGTCTTCTAATTACCTAGTCTCTTATCTTAATGTTCCTAGTAATTCCTCATGACCCTAGCAACAAAAAAGTCACAGATGCATTAGTTTTTACTTAAATTTATACACAGCATCCATAAATGTCAGACAAGTTAATTTAATCTTTAGGAATTAAGTCAACATGCGTAGCAGCAGCTGACATACATGAGCAGCTGGCTGTCTAAGTACTAGTTGAATCCACTAGGGGCAGCTCCCTGTTTGTGGGATGGTGTCTTATCACTGACAACATAAATGTTGAGAGTCTGGTGCCTTCCTGGAATAGTGTAGGCACTATTTGTTGAGATGAGTTTTTGTTTTTATGAGACGGAGTCTCTTTGTGTAGCCCAGGCTGGCTTCAATTCCTTAGTTCAATCAGTTCAGTCCCTGTGTAGTCTTGCCTCAGCCCCCACCTCACGTATCTGGGACTGCAGGTGCTTGCTGTTGCAAGCCTTTTTAGCTTGGGGCTGAATGAACTATATTTATATTTTTAACTAAGTTTCTTTTGTTTTTATCATTTAGATTTACTTATAGTTTCTGTCACATGTGTTTCTGGTTCTTGGCGAGGATAGAAGGGAACTGATGTTGTGAGTGGTTGTGAAGCCACCATGTAGGTGCTGGCAATCACAGCCAGGTCCTCTGTGTGAATGACAACTGCTCTTAACTTCCGAGTCATCTCTTCAGTCCCTGTTTGTTTGTTTGTTTTTGTAAAGCAGTTTTTTGTGTAGCTCAGGTTGACCTTGAACTTGTGATCCCCTGCCTCCATTTCTCAAGTTCTAGGATTACAGTTTAGCATCACAACTCCCAGCTCTGAAATCACTTTAAAATGAGAAGTGTTCTTGACAGCTTTTCCTTACTCCAGTTGTATAACCCTTAGAAGAATATTTTTAAGTCTGTACCCTCTGCATATTTTTAAATTGACATTTAAGTTTTCCATCATAAATTTAAATAGTTGCATGGGATGTAATTTTAAATATTGACATGTTTAAATAAAACTGTTACATCAATTTTTAAATGTATCCAACAGACATAAATACCACAAAATTTAAATGTCATCTACTTTATAAAGAAAGGAATAAACTTCACAAACTGTAATAATTTTGTTTTTACTCAGAATATTAAATGGCTTTATATGAAGGTTCTGGAAAATGAGATATTTGTAACTGGCTGACACAACCTTGATTGGTAGACACGCTGACTGGACATTTGGAGTGAACCTGTTCCAGCACACTGCAGGCCCAGAGCCTTTTGCCATGCTGTCATTTCTTCCCACATGAACCTTCCCCACTACTCCCAGGACCAATAGCCTTTAATAAGCTATCAGAAATGCCCTTAAAATACAATGCCGCCTTAAACACCTAGAAACAACAGCCAACCCTAACTTACTGACAGATTTGGGAAACTACGTTCAGCAAGGTTGTCACCAAGCACTGTATTGTGTGAGGTCCCTCGGCAGTGCATCTTTTTATTAACAGTCTGATCTCAGGGGTTTCTGTCAGTCGCATGTGCAGGCTCCTTATTCGGAGCCATTCCCATTCTGTGGAAGTGCAGGCTCCCATATATCCCTCTGCAGAATGCGTACTGGCACTGTCAGAGCCTTGAGGCTTAAATGTGCATGAAGCTGCTGCCACACACCCTGCTGTCCTATGCCTGTCCTGATGCTCTAGTGCTGTGGCACTGCAAGGACACCGTGTCCTACACCTGAACCATTTCCATGTCCCATAAACTGTCGAGAATACCAGTGTACGGAGCCAAAACACCACCAGCAGGGCATCCCGCCTCACTGGCTTCTGTCAGTAGTCTTCACCCTGTGTTTGGACCTGAGGCAGCTGCTCATTGGGACTTGGGAGATAAACTCTCATGACCCAAGGTCAGCCCGGGCCAGGTATTTTACAGCCACAGTTGAGACCAAACTTCTGTATAAGTTAGTGTCAGATTGGCCTATCAACCTCCAGGAACCAAAAATCCTCAGAAGTTTTTATATATAGGGAGCTGTTATTGTAAGGTTTTTATATATAGGGAGCTGTTATTGTAAGGTTTTTATATATGGGAGCTGTTATTGTAAGGTTTTTATATATAGGGAGCTGTTATTGTAAGGTTTTGGGTAGGCTTTGGTGATTGCCTTCCAGATATTGCTTGGAGAAATGACACAACAAGAGGAGACACAGGGCAGAAAAATAGTGAAACATGTCTACTGAAGCCTGGTGCCAGGCAGATTAGTTTTACAGAGGAGCGATGCCTGTAACGTTCCTAACTTGGCAAAGTCCTGTTTACTACCATTAAGGCTACAGTAGTAGTTGTATATGTGGAGGACATGCCGTGTAGAGGTTAGAGGACAAGTTGCTGGAGTTGCTTTTCTCCTTCCACCATGTAGGTTCCAGAGATCAAACTAAGTTGTCAGGCTTGGTAAAAAGCTTCTCTGTGCACGCCGAGCCATCTCACTGGCCTTGAGGTTTCTGTCTTAAATGAGAATCGGTAGAATCTTGTTAATTATACTGACGTGGTTAACAGTGGATAGATGATGTGTATTGTTTAAATAAATATATTTTTAAATATATAATTTTATATGTATGATTATTTTGCCTCCATGTATGTCTGTGCATCATGTGCATTCAGTGCCTATGGCCTGAAGAGGGCATCCGATCTCTAAGTACTGGAGTTACACGAGGTTGTGAGCCTCTGTGTGGATGTTGGGAGCCAAACTTGGGTCTTCTGTGGATCAGTCAGTGTTCATACCTGCTGAACCCTCTAGCCCCAGTGTGTGAATGTTTTCAGTGTCTTCCCTTTGCCTTCTAGGTAGCTATAGTCAGTGGCACAGGATCTCATCTCCTTCTGGGAGCCTGGCCTAGACAGTCAGACTAGATTTTATGTACTTGGATGTAGTCATTATCCAGCCATAATCATAAACAACAGACACATCTGTGAAAGCCCTTCCCTGGGATTGATGTGTAAACAGCTGTGGGGAGAAGAGTATTGGAAAAGGCTGAGGTGGGAATGCATGGTTCTGCCATTGTCAGCCTGCAGGGAGAACAGGAGCAAAGCACAGGGGTGTGCAGTTTAGAATTCAGATGGAAATCCCGACCTTGCAGCATTTCTTTTTGTCCTGGGAGCCTCTTTCTACTTCACCCGCTTTACTTTTTTCTTAGACTTGTTTTTGTTTTTTTCTCTGTGGGGGTCGGGTTGGGCAACTGAAATAATTTTATTGCTTACTAACACAGGTAAACTCAAATATCTTCTGTAAAAAGAGTAACTGAACTTTGTATCTTTTCCAGATCGTCGGCCCTTCGGATGGGAGTAGTTACATTATAGACTATTATGGAACCAGACTCACGAGACTCAGCGTTACTAATGAGACATTTAGAAAAACACAGTTGTATCCATGAGTGTTTGAAAGAGGAACAGTAAGTGATGCCTATCTCTCTCCCCTTAACTCTGTTTCTTGTGGCCTTGTGAGACAGGAAGAGCCTGGGAAGGTGTGAGAGCTCATGTGATCTTGTTTACCTTTGTCAGAAAGTTCGGGTCCGTGTGCGTGAGTGTCTCCAGTCCATCGAAAGTGTTCTTACACTGCTCGAGTGCCTGCAGTATTCTAGGAGGCTTTGTTTCCAGTGACTATGGTTTGCACAGGAAAAAAAAACCATGGAAATATTATATGATGGTTATGGTGAGGTGTGCTATATGTGCTTCTGTGTGAAGTGCTTTCTCTTATCCATTTCTCTGGCTATGATTGATTCTTGGTTTGGTTTTGATAAGCGTGTGTGTGTGTGTGTGTGTGTGTGTGTGTGTGTGTGTGTGTGTGTGTGTGTGTGTGTGTTTAAGAAACTAATCTTTTGACAATTTCACTTCCCATCCCCACTGATTCAGCTCCCTCCTCCAAACAGGTCTCTCTCCCATTATCCTGTCTTTTTACTTTTGTTTTGTGACACATGATGGGGCACTAATTACTGAGATAGGAGCTTAGCATCAGTGACCACACTGCTAGGGACAAGGACTCCCATCAGCCATCAACTGCTGCCAGCTTTCCTGAGAGTGGATCTGATTCCCCTATCCAAGACTCAATGTTGATGGCCTTGTTTCTTTTCTTTTTTTCAGTGCTGGGGATTGAACCCAGGGCCTAGCACATGCCATGCAAGTGCTCCACAGCCGAGCTCCATCACATCCTGTTTCTTGGTTTTAGATATCAGTAGATAGAGTGGCCCGGCATGACCTCAAACTCCAGGTCCTCGTGTTTGTGCCTACGAAGTGCTAAGATTGTGGGCCTGTACCAACATATCCAGTACTGATAGGATTTTTAATCTTCTTTCCTTCTTCCCTAAATTCAAAAGCTGGAACATCCAAACTTTTAATGCTTTTACTTACTTAATCTAAGTTAAAGATTGGGCCTACCCATGAGGTTACCGGTTTCAGCTTTTAATAGGCCTGTTGGGTAGACTGAAAGGAGTTGAAGTCTTCTGGCTGAGTATCTGCTGCCTCAAAGACTTGCTCCATTTACTGTGTTAGTCTAGTTAATCATTTCCAGTGCTGTTCAGAACTTCACAGAGGACATGGGCAGGTCGGGAAGTCCATTTCCTGGTACAGTCATTCTCTGTGTTATGAAGTGTGTAGATGGCATGTATTGTACTTCATATCAAAGCCCACCTTCAGCTGTCCAGCTGTTCTCATACAGGCTGAAGAAGGCATGTTAGAATTCCAGATCACCATCGCAGAACTCCATCTCAGAGACTTATTCTAAAGGTGTGGAAGGGAAGAGACATTGTTTTGTGTGTTTGTGATGTGTGAGTAGAATATAAAGCAGACTATTTTCCTCACGTTGCAGTTATTGAGTATATCTTATTGTTAGTGACCATCTCTGCAAAATACAAAACTGGCTATTCTGAAAGTTTCCAGATGTTTGCTGTATAGTCCAGGCCGGCCTGAAACTCACTGTGTGGCTCAGACTAGCCTCAAACTCCTCATTCTCCTGTCCCAGCTTCCTGAGGGCTGGGTAGCAGGCATAAGCCACCACGCGTGGTTCTAAATCCTTTCTCAAAGAGCACATGGTACTCTCCCATAGGACTCGAGTTCACTTCCCAGTGTCCAGCTTGGCTTCAGAGCTGCCTGTACCTCCAGCTGCAGGGTCTCCAACACCCTCTTCTGGACACCTAGAGCAGCGCATTTGCATAGGCACTCCCCTCACTACCCTGCTCCATCATCAACACATAATTAAAAATAAGACCAATCTTTAGGTAGTCCTAAATAAGATGTTTTATTTTTCTCATTTATTTTCTCTTCCTTCCCCCGACCCCCCTCGCGTGCGTGCGTGCGTGCGTGCGTGCGTGTGTGTGTGTGTGTGTGTGTGTGTGTGAGTGAATGCATGTGCTTACCATGGCATACCTGAGGAATTTTATTCTTAACTGTCATGTGCATTCTGTAGATTGAAGTCACATCATCAGGCTTATTGGCAAACACTTTTATCCACTGAGCCATCTCATGCACCTTGTGACCTTTTTTATAGCATATAAAACTACTCAAAGAGTAAGGAAACAAGTGTTGACTGGATAAAGTGTTCAGATGTCTACTATGAGCCAGGGGCTAGCTCAGAGGTGGAGCGCTGCCTAGCATGCATAAGGCCCACACTGCATCCCTACCTGCAAAGGGGAAAAGGCAGAAATGTGTCTGTGTAACTTCACGAGAGCGATTTTTAACCTCTTTTCCTTTTTTTTCCCTTTGTTGTTGTTGTTGTTTTGTTTTAGGATTTGAGCCTCCCTGATTTCAATCAAGAGCCCTGTGTGTGGAATTCCAGATTTCCTTTTCCTTTAGTATCACTTTATGGGTTCTAGATGATGTTTGACATGTGCTCAACCTTGATTTGTTGATTTAGTTAGAGTATACTATTCCTAGATTTATTTAATAGTCTTTCTTAAAATCAGTATACTATGTTTCGAGGGCTTCTGTCTCTATGAGACAGCTAGTCTATCACTTTGTTACTATTGTATTACTGTCATGTCCTTTACACGTCACTTGTCATTTTTATTTGTGAAAAATAAAAAGATAACTTATTCACATTTGACTGACTGTCATTAAGAAGACCTTTATTACTGAATAGAGCTGTCTTCCTTGTTGGGATCCTTCAAAAGCAGTTGATTCATGGTGTAAACAGGGTTCATGCTGTTTGGCCTGAAGGTCCTGTGCGCCAGGACCTTCCCACCTGAGATGCTACAGAGCTCAGTTCTGTGCTGTATCCTGGGAGCTGAATATGGCCAGGGTGTGGGACTGTGAGGCACGTGGAGACTTCTGGTCTCTCAAGTGCAACTGTGTCCTTCTGCTTGGAGAGTAACACAGCAGCTATGGAAGGCCAGGTGAGTGCTGCAGCTCACTGCAGTTACAGTGGACACTGGATGAACAAAGTGAAAACCCAACCAGATATCACTACTTGCCCTCTGAGCATAGCCAGGCAGCTGCCAGTGTAAGAGCCTGGGTGACACTGGGATCTGGAGGAAGCAGCACCTGGTTTTCTTACCTCTTTAGAGGGGCTTTAAGATGAAAATCTGTGAAATATCAGATCCTTTCAATACTGCCCCAGCCTGCTGTTAGCGGTAGACATGCCAATGTGGTGATGACTACAGGCCCATGGCTTCTTCCTTCACAGGTGTCTGACTAACTGTACAGTGTAGTATAAATGTAGTATAGTACCATTTATTTCACAACAGTCTGAGATGAAAACGTTACCTTGATTCCTGTATGGAGGTGTAGTCATTGATTTCACTGGGTGGGAAAGGAAATACTTTTCATTATTTTAAAGACAGACTCTCATAGCCCAGGCTGGCCTTTGAACTTACTGTATAACCCAGGATGACCTTGAAGTTCTAGTTCTCCTGCCTCCACCTCCCAAGTGCCATGATCATATCCACCACCATACCCAGTTTATGTGCTGCTAGGGATCACACCCACTCCTCATGTGTGGCAGACCAGTGAGCGGTCCTCCTGAGCGGCAGCCCTCGGCCCAAAGTGTCCATTCAGATTCGCTGTACTGCAGAAGAGTTGCCAATTTTATTATCAGTGCTGTTTCCATGACAAGAACACTTAATTTGTCTGGTTCTCTGTTGCATTATATACGTAATGTGCTAGCAGATCTCCTGTTAACTTTTTTATTCTGTTCAAATTTGTCAGTTTTCCCTTTTGTCGAGCATTATTTCATCATGACCGTTTATTGGTATCTATGAATTTTGTGTAATTATCTTTGTTTTAAAAGTATTGGGCAGGCTTGTGAAGCGGATTACCTCAGTCATTCTAGAAGTTGACTCGTCAGCCCTCAGGGGTAAATGGAGTGGATCCTTTGAGTCCTACAGAAACATTTAGTGCCCTGTAGTGGTAATTTACAAACACACCACCTTATCCTGAAAGGGTTAGTGCTAGTTCCAGGAGTAACTGTACTTAGACACCATATTGTAGTCCCAGCGTTTGCTTTTATCATAGAATGCCTACTCCTAGAAAATTTATAAGAGATGGAAATTACTTTTTCCTCCCACAGTGCTGGAGGCTTGGTACTAGAATATTGAGGTGCTGATGTCTGAGGAGGACCTTCTTACTGGGTTATGACATGGCAGGGAAAGAGCAAACCCATGAAGTCAAAGCCCTTCCTCTTCCTAAAAATCCACTAATCCTGTTGTGGGGGTCCCACCCTCCTGTAATCACTGGCTTTCCCACCTGTGCCCCAGATCCTGAATAATGACTCAGAGGCTTATTTATTTTTGAATAAATGCCAACCAAGCCATAATCCTTGGCTCATTTCTGACTAGCTCATAAATTGTAAAACTTGTTTAAACTGTTCTATGGCTACCTTTCCTCAGTGGCTTGTATCAGACTTCCTCAGAGTCAGGGTGAATCTTTGCCTCTGACTATCTCCCAGTCTGTTCCAGTCTGTCTACCAGAAGTCCCTCCTGCTGCTCTCTGCCTTTGGCTAAATAGGCCATCACATTTTTATTGAGAGGTGATTCTCCCACAGGGTACTCAGGATATTATCCCTACACCCTCTCAATTTCTGATCCCTACCATAGCTCAAAGTCTCTACCCATATACTACAATCAGTGAGTTTGGGGAACAAATTAAAGTGATAGCACCACATAGGTAAACTATAGACCTTTTTAGGGGTGTCACAAAAGAGTTGGAGATCTGCAGCCAGCATTTCACTGGTCCACAAAGACACAAAGAAATGTAAATTTGTGAGTATAGTTTGTTTTACATAGCAAACTGTCTTCCTCCTTCCTCCTTCCCTCCCTCCCTGTGTTGGGTATCCATTAGGTGCATGCTAAGTAAGCTATGAGCTACATCTTTATATCTCCCCTTCATTTTAATGTAAATGCATAAGAGAATGTCAGATCATATTTGTTAGGCATCCTGAGAACTAGAATCTATTGTGTTTTTTTAAGGAATTTTTTCTTTATTATGTATGCTGAAGGCCATGTTCATGCAAGTACACAGTGCACTTCGAGCATTCTTCCGACAACCACTGCCGACCTCCACTTCACTCCCATTAGTTTCCCTTCATTCCTCTAGACCAGTGGTCCTCAACCTTGCTAATGCTGTGAGCCTTTAATACAGTTCCTCATGCTGTGCTGACCCCCAGCCATGACTGCTGTTTCCATTGCTACTTCCTAACTGTAATTTTGCTACTGTTATGAATAGTAATGTAAATATCTGTCTTCTGATACTATTACACAACCCCTGTGAAAGAGTCCTTCGACCTGCTACCCCCAAAGGGGTCAGACCAGAGGTTGAGAACTGCTGCTCTAGACAGTGTCTCATCTACTCTCATGTCATCTGTATTTAGGGAGAAATGTGAGATCTGGTTTTCCTGAGATTTAGTCTTTCATCAGTTTTCCTGTAAATGACACAACCTCATTCTTCAAATCTAACTGTATTTGTGTGTCGTGTGTGTGTCCTGTGTCCCTGTGGGTGTGTGCACACTGCATTTGTGTACAGGACAGAGTAATAAGTTGCTGTGTATCGTGTGTGTGTCCTGTGTCCTTGTGGGTGTATGCACACTGCATTTGTGTACAGGACAGAGTAATAAGTTGCTGTGCATTCTGTTCTGTTCTCTACCTTTTTGCCCTGAGTTGGGATCTCTCACTGAGCCGGAAGCTCACTGCTTTGTCTAGGACTAGCCAATGAGCCTTCAGACATGCCTATGTCCAGTGTTGGGGTTGTGGGCACTCATGCCTATGTCCAGCCTTTTGTGTGTGTGCTGGAGGATCCAGTGCAGGTCCTCATGCCCTCAGAGGAGTCACTCTTACCCACTGAGTCATCTCCCTAGCCTCTCCTTCATGGTGGAAAGATTCCACATCTTCCTTATCTTCTCTGTTTACACATAGGCTGGTACCCAGCTTAGCTGTTGACAAAGGAAAATGGGTGTGCACTTTGTGATTTGTTGAGTTGAATTATTGGGGTAATCCTTGGAAGTGGTACAGCTGAGCCATTTAGCAAGTCTTTTAAATTTGTGGGGGAATCTCTACATTGATTTTCACAGCAGACTTATATTCCAACAGTGGATAAAGGCTCTTTTCAGTCCACATCCTCATGAGCATTAGTTATTTGTGTTTTGTTTTGTTTTTTGAATTCAGAACATTTAATTTATGACCAGTTGAAATCCTCAAGATGAATTGGATGCTGCAGCAGCTGCCCTCTTGGATTTAGGCATTATTCTTTCACGGGATCCATGTCTGAACCTGCAGTAGACAATCCGACCAGTGCCAGTAGTGTTCTGTCTCTAAGCCTCAGCACTCCAGTTACACCTTCTCTTGCACTTGGCAGGGTGGCCACATTTGCCACTGGTCACCTTTCTGAAGGAGGTAGGCCTTAGAGCCATAGCAGAGGCTTAATGTATCCGTCTTACTGTGATGCTTCCAAAGAATGACCTTCCTTTTGCCATCTTGCTTTTACTACCAAAGCCAAAGAGCTTTAAGCCAAAGAGCGTTATTTGTTTTCATAATGGCTGTGAAGACATCTAATAGAAAGAAGCTGGCCGGGGAGAACTGCGTTCTGGAAATCCAGGCCTCCCTCCCTGAGACAGGGCATGGACGGGGACCCACGAGGGTGCACCACATCCCTTCTTGCTCCGCTTGTGTACCAGCAGCCTCTGTGCTCTTTCCTGTTTGCAAAACTGACAAGTCTCAGGCAGACCTTTTGGGAAAACACCAAAAAACACAAAGAAAATACAAGGTGTTACTGCTAGAACTGGGCATGCTCTTTTAACAGCTTCACTGTGGAAAGACTTCTCTGTCTCATATTTGTTTAAAAATTGTATTTTACATTATTTATATAAATAAAGACTACATATAAGTAAATAAAATTATATATGTATATATTGTTTATTTATCTTGCGTGTGTGTGTGTGTGTGTGTGTTCTGTGTATGCCATCGCCTACATGTGGACACGGGAGGACAACTTGCAGGAACTACTTCCCTCCCAGGATGAAACTCAGACTGTTAGGCTTGGAAACAAATGCCTTTAACCACTCACAGAACCATCTAGCCATCCCTCAATAAATATTCTTAAAAAAATTTTTTGAGACAGTGTCTTACTATTTAGTCCTAGCTTTGAGGTAGATAGATCAGCCCTTAACCTCTCAGTGATTTGTCTACCTGCCTTTGCTTCCTGGGTGCTTGGATTAAAAGCATGTGCCACCGCGATTGGCTACAAAATTAATAGCTGTGAACCATTCTATGTCTAAGCCAAATTTATGTCATCCTTTATCACTTATCCTAGCAATATTGATCAGTTAGGACTACATTTGGAATCTACCCACAGTTGCTGAGCTTGCAGGACAAACACTTTGTCTGATACAGAGTCATTAAGCCCAGTTTTTGTTTTGCTGTTTTGTTTAATATTCACCTGTGGTGTCAGGTAAGAAGGGGTAATGGAGAAATGAAGTCTAGTAACCCAAGCCCAAGTTTAAACAGAATCATGGTAAGTTCCCAGTTTCCTTGGTGCAGATGAAGTGCATATACTGGTTTTGGTTGCTATTCCTTAACATCTCAGCCTGAGGAACTGGAGCAAAGCTTTGAAACCCAACACTTCGAGAAAAGTGAAAGCGGTAAACATTTGGAGGGATGTAACAATGACATGTACGATGTCAGAGGGTTGCCTGTTACCAAATTGCTCTCCAAATACTGTAGTGGGAGAGGTGATTGATTATAAGAGGGCTCTTATTGTAGGCTTAGATTTTTCAAAACCTACTTTTAATAAGGGTTCCCAGACACCTCGACTGACACCCCACTTCTAGCCCACTGTCCAAATATAGGGAAGAAAAGATAGTAACTAGAACAAGGGGATGTGAACCTGTTAGGAAAAGTTCTATGGGGAAATTCCAATCTCCGTTTGTCAGAATACCATCAGTCCAATTCAGTAGTGTCAGCATACCAAATATGAATCAGCACCGGTGGCGTGATCCAGCAGAAACAGCCAGGCCAGAGACAGGCCAACAGGAGTGACCAGAACCAGCTGGGACCCCAGGAGTTCTCTGCCTTGCCTTTCTCAACAAAGTGAAGATCAAAAGAAGCATTGCAAGGCTAGCAACACAAGCGCCCCATCACTGTCCATCCAGTCCTATTTATACTCTCTCTCCAAACGTCACGTGTCCTTCCAGGGGTCTTGCCTCAGTAAAACATCACGTGAGTATGCATCACATGACACAGCCAGAAACTTCCACTTCATCTCATTCATACAGCTATCTTTTTGTTTTCCTGGTGAGAGGAAAGGAGGGGCAAATAGGTTTGAGAAAATGAAGGAAATTACTGATTAGAGAGGAATAAATGTGGGTGAAGAGAACAAACACATGCTCATAATCCCAGGATCCAGGAAGCTGAGGTCGCAGGAACAAAGAATTGAGGCCAGCTTTGGATACAAACTGAGTCACGGCCACCCTGGGGTGAGTAGTAAGAACCCCTGGCACACGAGCCAGTAGTGCCCATGCCAGGCAAGTTCCCTTACCACTGAGCTACCCTCTGAAGCCTTAGGTCTGAGCTGCACTTAGTGGCAAATGAGGTTTGGAACAACACACTGGTAGCTAAGCTTAGTATAATAAGAATTACTCACTCCTGCCTTGAAGCCTCATGTTGATTCTTCCCAAATACACCAGTTTTCTTAAAACTGAGTTATGTCTAACAGACAACTTTACATTTCTGGAAAATATTTTTTAGGAAGAAACCCTTGTAAAATAATAAGATGTTCCAATCTTAAAATTTCAAATGTTAACTTCTAAAAGTTGTTCCCCTTTTTGAGGGGAGGCAGAGGGGGTGTGCATCTGGGGGAGAGAGGAGGTGTTGGGAGAGAGTGGGGGAAGGGGAAGGAGGGGAAACTACCATCAAGATGTAATTTTGAGTGAAGAATTTAAAAAGAAGTTGTTCTCCACATGCAAACCATTGTGTTCATCGTGCGTCTTAAACGACTTAATTCTGTTCTGTTCTGTGCTTTGTGGTGATGGTTATTTTTGTTTTGAGACATAAATGCCAAAATGTTTCATGGATACAACACGAGGTTAAAAGGTTATTGCCAACTCCCAAATGCTTACTCTTTATCATCTGTAGCACTTTGATGACCCAACAAGGTGGCCACATTAGATTTGGGAATCGTTTTTGTATGGCAATGGGAAGGATAGTCAGTAGGCTCGACTGTTTGGCTGGGCTTACTTTGCTATGAAGCCAAATGAAGTTATCAATATCTGTAGGTGCTAGGATTACAGGTCAGTCATTTGACTTGACTTACAATGAAAATGCTTTCTTTTCACACATATATTTGACACAGTGGAATATGGGCAAAGTAGAGTGAGCAGCCCACACATGTTTTATCCTGGTCTTCTCGCCTCTTTTCTCCAGATACATTCACCATACTTTTTGCCATGACATTGAAATAGTAGATCCACTTTAAGGAAATGCGATCAGAGTTGGCATCCTGGTGGCAAAAGGAAAAGGCAGCCTTTGGAATCAAATGAGCTTGAGTTTGCTCCCTGTCTGTTAGTTATTTGGTAACCCATTGCATGTGTTAGTTACATGTGACCACTGTGAGGCCCTCTGACTTCATGTGGATAGAGCTCGTGACACCAGTCGGGTCGTATCGAGTGGCTGTATGATGCTGTAACAATTGTCACTCTTGAACACAGTTCAAAGGGATGGAATAGACCCAGGAGTTGAAGTCCACCTAGAATGATCCAGTTTCCGTACACCTTCATTACAGTGTGTAAAGCAATGAACCAATAAGTCATGTGGGCCCGCCTGAGTCTCTCTGGAAGGGAAGTCACATGCCTTCTTTAGCCGTGTTTACCTAACTTTTCCTTATCTCCATTTCCTTATCTTCATAATTGTCCTTATCTGCAGCTACTGGGTGCAATAAAAACCAAAAATGTCTCTTTTTCTCAAGAATCAGTTTTAGTGGCATCTCACCCCTGCGAGAGTCCTTGGGTGCAGGGAGGCCGCCGCTTGCAGCCCTCGGTGCTGCTTTAAATCCGGAGCCCCTAGAGATTTTTATCTCGTCAATTTGTAAGTGTTGCAGTGAGGCAGCAGTGGACTCACTGCCTAAATTACCTTTTATTGCAAGCAGTGTCTGCTCATACAGCACACTGTTGCTTTTAACTTGTCAATGTTATCAGACCGTGCCAAACGTGCAGAGATTAAAACTTGAAAAATGATTGAGGTTAGAGCTATTTGGGCTGCATATGACCAAGAAAAATGTTTTACCAGAACCCTCCAGAAAATGTGGGTTTTGGAGCCTTTAATCACATGAGCTAATATTCCGTGTAAGAGGGCGTGATGAAGAAGGCTCGTCTCTGATTTTTCAGAAGGTTCAAACTTTGAATAACGGTATGATTATGAAAACGCTTTCATAGAAAATCCAACTAGAGCCTGAAGGAAGGTGGCATAGCTTCTCTATTCAGTCTGCGATTGAGAAATCTCGGAATGTGAGATGTGACAGAAATTTAACCTAATACTGTATCACCTCTTTTTAGAGGTTTCAGAAAGATTTATCGTTTATTAATTCTCATATGTTGACCTATTATGCACATCTATGCTCTTACCCCTCAATAATATATTCTCTGTCCTGTAGAGACAGAGATGAAATCAAATGAGAATGTGTCACGTTCCTGATACTCCTCCAGAGGCCATCTGTCATGCTTCGTACGCCAGTGGGCTCCTCCTTCCAGGCACTGTGCTTGCTTCCTCTGCTTGAGGCCCCCTTTCCCAGGCTTACGGGGCCTGTGCCCACACATGCGCAGGTCTCCACCTCAGTGCCTGATGGCTCTCTAATGTCTTGTCCCTGCTCTCATCACTGAGTGTCTACTGCTTTGTTCCTCATCACAGCACATACTGTCATCTGGCATCATAGCTGGCTTTTAAAATTTATTTTTCTGTCTCCCACAGTATACTGTTGGCTTGACGGGGCCAGAATTTTGCCCTGGACACTGCAGAATATTCCACCCTTAGGACGATGCTTTGAACATAACTGTTCAAGAGATAATTTTTAAGTGAGTGGGAACTCCAAAATTAGTTAATGGGAGTGGATTCATGGGTTAATAAAACATTGTATTTATAGCACATTTTTTTTCTTCAGTCACCTACTGATACAGCTTTGGGCCTATGAACTACAATAGCCAGAATGACAAGATAGCCCCAAAGGTGCAGGAGTGACACATATTCTGGCCATAACCAGCAGCTGTCTAATTGGACTATACAGCCTATTCAATAGAGGGAATTCATGCCTGATCCTGTACCGAGGCCAAGAACCCATGGCTGGCGAGGACGTAGGATGTACGGTGGAACCTACTGCTTCCACTTTCCTAAACCAGGGTGATTTCTTTGGTTCTTTTTTTTTTTTTTTTTTTTTTTTCGGAGCTGGGGACCGAACCCAGGGCCTTGCGCTTCCTAGGCAAGTGCTCTACCACTGCGCTAAATCCCCAGCCCCACTAGGGTGATTTCAAACCGTGGTCTCCGTGCTCACCCTTAGCACAGGTTAAGCATAGCTCTCACTCCCGTCAAAGGTTTTCTTTGCAGCAGCTGGAGATGACTACAAACAGCCAAAACTGATCACAGTACCAATAGCAACTGAGCATGGGGCGCCCTACCCCAACTCCTCCAATCTACAACACAACCCCTACACCCACAGATCAAGGAACATCGTAGAAGAAGGGACAGAAAGATCGCAAAAGCCAAGCGACCAGGATATCTTGTTGTGAGACTGTGTCTTATAAACGTGGCTTGGAAGAGGCACCCATGCAGTCTTAGCAATACGGCTCTGCCTAAAGAAGACCTCAATACAGACAACGCCAACTAACACGCCACTGTAGATGTGGGAAATGTCACAAGGATCCACCCCTGTAGGAAGAGGGGCAGGCAATTATGACTGCTCAGAGAGGAAGAATCAGTGCTCCTCAGGGATGAGACCTCTAATTTGTTATCCAATACCAAGTGGCCAGCCCCAAACACATATACATAGGAGTAACCCTAAATGGACTTAGTAGGCTGTATTTATATGTTTGTTATGTTATATATATAGTTAATGATATATATATATATATATATATATATATATATATATATATATATATATATATATATATCAAGCACACAAAGAAAACGAGGCTTTGAGTTTTAGAGGGAATGGGAATATAGGAGGAGTTGGAGGAAAAGGAGGGGGAAATTTCTGTAAATACAGTACACATATATGAAATTTTTAAAAATGCGCAGGGTCAAAGATGGAAATCAACATATGAAGCAAACAGAAGCCACAACAATCAGGTGTTGATGCTCTCCTATGTGATTAAAAAGAGACTTAAAACCAAAACAAGGCAGCAGGGATCAGGAGGGGAACTGCAGGGTACGAGGAGCAAGTCTCTGAGAGCAGAACTATTTTGAGAGGCTTCAAGATGGCAGATGACGCTCAGGTGCCAACTGCCAGAGGCAAACCTCCGGGTTCTCTCTATTGACAACTTGTAATACAAGCCCAGCTTTGCCTGATGCTGTCACTCAGCACCTTCCACAGCAGCCCTTCCGGTTTCCCACAGAGCTCTGCCGAGCCTTCTTGCCTTAGTGGAAATGAGCTCCTCCGCAGAGAGCGGCTGAGATAATTGTGGGTGTGAAAGGAAGCAACAGATTGTGAATCTCACGGTCAAAGTGACTGAGTCTGCCTTTTAGCAATTGCTTGATTGTTCTGGATGTTTAATTTCTGCTTTTGTAAAAATGAGACTAATAATACCCACTTAGTGGCGGTATTTGTGAAGATTAAATAAAATAAATGGGAAGATGCCCTTCAGGATGAAACAGATGCTCTGTCAGTGCTACCTTTCCCATAGAATAATTAAGTATTTTATCTTCTTATTTTTCTTCCCCTGACTTCTCCCAGGCAGGCCTTGATTACTCTTTTCTTTCTGTTTCCATGTTTGCAACAACTGTTCCTTTTTCCGTCCAGTTTTAGGTTGAGAGGGAGTGACCACAAGCCGGCAGTCCACAACCCAAGGGTGTGTCAGAATCCAGCATCACCCCAAGTGGTCCCCCTTCCTAGTCTTCTGTTCCTCATTTGATGGGTCATAGACTAGTTCCCATCTGTGTGTATTCTCTGCATTATTAATTAATAGTCTCGGGCTATCGAGTATTTCAGGCCAGAGCTGTCTTAGAGGCTTATACCATGTTCTATGTCTCTCAGCAGCAGCGGTGGGAGATAGCACAATGGACTCACTGCTTCCTTTGTCAATTGCTAACTCTGTGAACTCGATCAAGCTGTGTCGCTCCTCACATTTTGGATTCTGTGGCTATAACTGCAGCACAGTAAGATCTAGTTTGAGGATCAAAATAAATAGGACACGCCTGGGAAGTGTCTTGTACCGCGCATTCCCCTAAGTCAGAGGTTCTCAACCCGGGTGTTACAACTGATTCTATCTGTCTGTCTGTCTGTCTGTCTATCTATCTATCTATCTATCTATCTATCTATCTATCTATCTATCTATCTTTTTTGGTGTTTTGAGATAGGGTTTCACATAGGATTGGCTGTCCAGGCAAATGGCCCTTTCACAGGGGCTGCATATCAGATGTTTACACTATGGTTTATAACAGAAGCAAAATTACAATTATGAACGTAGCAATGACATAATTTTATGGTTGGGAGTCTGCAGGACATGAGGAACTATATTAAAGGGTCTCAGCATTAGAGACCCTTTGGTTGTTGAGAGCTGAAAACCCTGCCCTAAGTGTTTAGTGAGTATTTGATTATTTCTTATCGGCAGTGCGCTGCTATATGGCCTACTGTTGGGGTAATTGTATTCACTTCCGAATGCGGCTGTAACACTCCACCACAAACTTCCTTGGGTTAACACAACACAAGTTTATTATTATACAGGTCAAATATCTGGCTGAGTTTCACCGACATAAAATGAACTGCCTTCAGAGCTCTGTGTTTCTGAGGATTCTAAGGGAGCATTTCTAGTTTCTAGGGGCTGCCTGCATTGCTCGGCTTGTAGCTCTTCATCACTGCAAAGTCTTTGTTGCTCCTTCTCCGTCTTTGACACTGACCCCTTCACCCCTTTCATTTACGAGAACCCTTTATTACCTTTGGAGCTTCCTAAATAATCCCCATGTGAGAATTCTGTCTGTCTGTCTGTCTGTCTGTCTGTCTGTCTGTCTGTCTGTCTGTCTGTCTCTCTCTCTCTCTCTCTCTCTCTATCTACCTATCTATCTATCTATCTATCTTTTTTGGTGTTTTGAGATAGGGTTTCACATAGGATTGACTGTCCAGAAGCTCACTCCATAGATCAGGTTGGCCTTGAACTCATAGAGATCTGCTTGCCTCTGCCTCCCAAGTACTAGGATTAAAGGCATGTACCACCATCACCTACGAGGATTCTTTTAAAAATGAATTTTTTCATGCAATTTATTCAGATCATGGTTTTTCCTCCCTTCCTCCTCCCCTATATGACTTTCCCATCAATCCAAATTGATACTTTCTTCCTCCCTCTTAGAAAACAAATAGGCAAACAATCTAGAATAAAACAAAACAAACAGAAATAAACAAGAGAAAAACCATGAGAAATATACAGGTACGTTCACGCATACTCACACGCACATACCATCTATAAAACCACAAAACCGTAATGTATAAACAAAAGACCAATAAGACAAAACACCACCACCATGAACAACAACAACAAAATGCTCAAATAAAATATTATGAGACGAAAAAATTCTCAAAAAATACCACCGAGTTTATTTCGCGCTGGCCACCTACTACTTCTGGTGCAGTTTGTATACTCAGGGAAACTCTGCTGGAGAGTGAATGAGTGAGTGAGATAGCTTCTGGGTTAGGGATAGGGGTTCATACCCATTTCTCCTCCCAGCACTGGGATCTAACCTGGCTCAGACATGTACTGGCCCTGTGCATGCTGCCACTGTCTCTGTGAGTTCACATATGCGTCACTCTTGTGTCTGGAGGGGCTTCCAGGTGTCTTCCATTCTCTTTGGATCTTAGAACCTTCCTACCCCTCTTCCACATAGCTCCCTGGCTCTGAGGGGAGGGTTTGATAAAGACATCCCATTTAGGATTGAGTATTCCAAGCTCTCTCACTCTCTGCACAATGTCCGGTTGTGGGTCTCTGTATTAGTTCCTATCTCCTATAGGAAGAAGCTTCATTGATGATGGCTGAGTATATCAGTATAGCAGAATGTCACTAGGAGTCATTTAGCAGGACAGTAGTGTTTGGTTTTCCCGTAGGCCCTTGGCCTATCTAGTCTTAGATTCCTGGGTATACAAGCAGTGTTGGTCATGGATTCCATCTCATGGAGTGGGCCTTAGATTCAGTTAGATAGATGCTAGTTACTTCCACAGCATCTGCTCCACTATGGTACCAGCATCTCACATAGACAGGTCGCCATTGTAGACTGGGGTTAGTATCTGGGTTGGTCTTTACCTTTCTCTGGTAGAGCACAGAGCACCTTCTAGTATCATGGACACGAGTCAGGAAGTGTTTTAGTCACTGTCCCATTGCTGTGAAGAGACACCATGACCAAGACAGAAGAAAGGGTTTATTTGGGGGCTTCTTTACAGTTTCTGAGGTTTAGTCAGTTATCACCACCGCAGGCAGCATGGCCACATGCATAGTGCTGGAGCAGTAACTGAGAGCTATATCCTTATCTACAGGCTAATGGTGAAAATCAAAGACACTGGGCTGGCAAGTGGGCTCTTAGAAACCTCAAAGCCCACTCACAGTGACACAGCAAGGCCATAGCTCTGTATCCTTCTAATCCTTTCAAATAGTGCCACTCTCTAGTGACAAATATATGAACCCATGGGGGCCATTCTTATTCAACCATCACTGGAGGGGTGAAGTCTCTACTTGGGCACCAGCACAGATGTCAGGATTCTTACTCAGCTTCTAGGTCACTCCTACTATATTAAGCAATGTAATCAAAGGTTCTGAGAATCTGCATCTGAACATTTTTTGGGATCATTTATTCTGCCTGCTATACCAACATTGCAAAACTCATGGGGCTGGGGAGATGGCTCAGTGGGTAAAGCATTTGCTTTGTAAGCCTGATGATTCGAGTTTGAATGCCTGGAACCCATAAGGCAGGGTTCGGTAGCATTTCCCAATATACCTTTAACTGGTAGACGGGGGAGGAACATGGGAGAATCCCTGGAAGGTCACTGTGCTGCTTTTCTGTTTGTTTGTTTTCTTTTTTGTCTGTTTGTTTTTGTCATATTGACACAAGCTAGAGTCATCTCGAAATAGGAAACCTCAGGAGAGAAAATGCTTCTGTTACATTGGCTTACAGGTGAGCCTATGGGACATTTTCTTGATTAATGATTGTTCTGGAAGAGCTCAGCCTGCTATAGGTGATGCTACTCCCAGCGGGTGATCCTGAAAACAAAGTGAGTAAACCAGGCTACTGTCTTGAGCTCTTGCTCTGCCTTTTTTTTTTTTTTTTAAATAACAGACTGTGATTACAGTGTGTAAGCCAAATAAACTCCTCCCCAGTTGCTTTTGGTCATGGTGTTTACTCCCACAATAGAAAGTAAACCATGACACTAATGTAGTCCAGCTAGCCAGGCATACAGAGCCAAGAACAATAAGAGAGACTCTGTCCCAAACAAGGTGAAGACCAATACTTGAGTCTAATCTCCACATGAAATCAGAACACCTGTACACAAAAACATACAAAGACAGACACACAGAGACACAGACAGACAGACACACACACACACACACATACACACTCACACACTCACATTATGGTCAAACACAAACAAAGCCCTCACTCATCTATTGAACTATTCCTACTTACCCATTTTCTGCCAGTTCTTGCTTTTATTTTTATTTATTTATTTTTGTTTGTTTTGTTTTTTGTTTTTTATTTTTGTTTTTTAAAGATTTATTTATTTCATGTATGTGTGTAGATTGTCACTGTCGTATGACACAGTGGGCATCAAATCCTATTACAGATGGTTGTGAGCCACCATGTGGTTGCTGGGAATTGAACTCAGGACCTCCGGAAGAGCAGTCAGTGCTCTTAACTGCTGAGCCATCCATCTCTCCAGCCCTTTTGTTTTGAAGAAAGAGTTTCTCTGTGTAGCCCTGACTACTCTGGGACTCACTCAGTAGACCAGACCAGCCTTGAACTCAGAGATCCACGTGCCTTTAACTCCTGAATATTGGGATTTAATGCATGCATCTGACCTTGCTTTTATTTGAAACACAAACTATCTGACCAGGGCATGACGTTAACAGGCTACGAGGAAGCTGAAGCAGGAGGAATACAAAGTGAAGGCTGATCTGGGCAACCTGTTGACGTCTTGTCTCAAAATAAAATAAAAAAGGCAAGGGGCAGGGGAAATGACTCAGTGGTTAAGAGCAATGGCTGTTTTCCCAGAAGAACCGAGTTCAGTTCTTGGCTCAGGACCATCTGGAATCTCAGCTCTAGGGAACTGACGCCTCTTACCTCTAAGGGCATGCAGGCAGGCCCATGGTGCACACATACACAGGCAGGCAAAACACCCTATACACACAATAATAGAATTACATTTAAAATAAAATTTGATTCAAGAGGCAAGATCTATAAGTACGCATGTGAAGCCCTGGGCTTAGTCTCTAATACTGAAAAATAATATTTGACTTTTGTGTTATCTTTCCAGCTAATAAAAATAATCTGTGGGTAGTGGATCAATTTTATAATAGTCCTTCCAGAACGTGAAGGGGAGATGATAAAAACTCACAGTGAACCGTTACCCCAATTTTAGTGACCCTTTGAATGATAGAGAAAAGCAACATTTAGGGAAGGTCAACAAACCAGAAACAGTGTCCCAGGTGTTCATGGGACATGCCCAGTAATTTTTCTGAGCCTTATATTTCCTAATTAATATTCTCCCTGACTCCCTGGGGCCCAAACATCTTTTCTCTTCCACACTTCTTCTCTTATGGGACTATCAAGAAGTAAGTTAATATACTGAGGGAGGAAAGGGACTGTGAAGGTCCCCTCCCTTCTAGTACTGTACGACATGACACTCAGTTTTCATCATGTCTGGATTTGTTTGTTCTTTGTCTACTTTAGTTCATAAAGGGCTTTTACACCTGAACCAGTCTTCTTTATTTCCAGTTTTTTTTTTGTTTTCTTTTGGTTTGGTTTGGTTTTGAGACAAGGCCTCTCCATGTAGCCCTGGTTGTCTTGGAACCCACTACATAGAGCAGGCTGGGCTCAAACTCATAGACGTCTGCATTCCTTCGTATGGGACTAAAGACCTGTGCCTTCACTTCCGGCTGAGTAGGCTTCAAGATGCAGGAAGAGTGTGGTAGCTGCCCTCTTACCTATCCACTGTTCATAAGGTGGGATCTCTGTGAGTCACCTGGTTTCGTTTTTGTTTGTTTGTTTTTTTTTTAAAGATTTATTTATTTATTATAGAAGAGTACACTGTAGCTGTCTTCAGACACACTAGAAGAGGGCATCAGATTCCATTACAGATGGTTGTGAGCCACCATGTGGTTGCTGGGATTTGAACTCAGGACCTCTGGAAGAGCAGTCAGTGCTCTTAACCGCTGAGCCATCTCCCCAGCCCGAGTCACCTGGTTTGTAGAGCACATACAGCTCATTCTCTGAAGATTCCAGGGATACCCAACAAATATTCACTGGCGGCCTACTGTGGGAAAGGTAGGTACAGCTGTGAGGAAGTAAGGAAGGGATTGACACCTCTTGAGCTTGGCGTGTGTGCACGTTCCGTGACCCTTTGTTCTTGCTCGATGTACCTATGAAGTCTAAGTCCTTATACTCAGAGGCTTTAAATATGGAAGATGGGTTCATCTGTGCCAGCCCTAACTGTGCCTTAAAGAATCCAAGGCTGAGCTCAAGTGTAATGGGGATGATTTGGATCCCATCGAGATCAATTTCCTCTCAGCGATCATGGAGACAGTGGTGGCAGGTACACCATATAAACTTCCATCTCTTTAGACTTTCCTGAGTGCCATCTACGTCCTGAAGCATGTGCACACGAATGCAGCAGAAGGCCGTATGTGGCTAACATGATGAGCAAACCCACCATGCCAAAACAAGATAAAGAAACTACTTCAGGAGAGCCATGCAATACATCAAAGAATGGCAGCTGCATACATTGTGTTCAGGTTGGATCCAAAAGCTGAGCCGCTGAGTGTTTTTGAAAAGTGATTTATTACAGTTTGTAAGTGCTGTGAGAGGAGCTGGGGGAGTCAGGTTCAGAAAGAGGCCCAGGGATTGGAACTAACAACAGTCTCTACCCTTGAAATGCTAGCTATCCTGGTCAGTGAGTGGAAACTGGCAAGGGGATTCTGGGAGGCCATGAGTGTCCAGCTTCTACTGAAGGAAACTACTGGAGAAGGGCATGGAAGGTTCCATGTCTGTGCCTGGTCCGTGGGGCCAGCTGTTGAGATGAGCTGATGTGGGAACACAGGAGGGCAGGGGTCAGCGGGAACCTGTTTGCAGTTCTATCTACTTCGATCAGCCTGAGTGGATCAAGACTTTAATCCCCCAGAACTCACTCTGGTGAGTTTTTCTTTGGGTCAGTGTGAATGCAGGAAAGATCCGAGAAAGTGCAGTCCTTGTTTAGTCAAGGTAGCAGAGTTCAAAACCATCGCCTTCAAAAGCACGGGACATTTGCATAGAAGGATGAGTAAACATGGGCTGTTTAATACGGGCGGTGAGCAAAGGCTTGGAGGTAGGGATTAGCGTTTATGAAATTAGTGTTTATGAAAATGTGAGTAGATCAGCCTCGGGGCAGGGAAGGGTTCGTGCGGGGAGACAGTGGAAGATGAGGTTGGAAACAAAGGCTGGGGTCATTATTTAATTAAGTTATTCAACCATTGCTTATTGAATGTATAATTCTTTCAGGTTCCGTCCTTGGTGCCAGGGGATATTGATGCAAGAACCACATTTTGCAAAGCTAAATATTTTTCACAGAGTTTTGGTTTATCTGATGGGAAGTAGTTGATGCTCTCATTTAGAACAGCTGGTCAGCTGAGTTTGCGCATTAATTCCATGGACATTTAAATTTCTCTTCTGGGTGAGCTTCCCCAGGCACCCAACCATGCTCTTCTCAGACCATCGAACACGGCTGCATCCCATGCAATTGGCCGGAGTGGAAGTACTGAGTCACTCC
Source organism: Rattus norvegicus (assembly GCF_021556685.1). Classification (NCBI taxonomy): domain Eukaryota; kingdom Metazoa; phylum Chordata; class Mammalia; order Rodentia; family Muridae; genus Rattus; species Rattus norvegicus. The sequence goes on along the minus strand of NC_141538.1, from coordinate 118,850,680 downwards.
TACCAGTTTTCTAGACCCGCTTGTACGCACATTTTACCATATACTATGGGATCCTCGTTTCAAACTCAAAGTCCTTTATTAGTCACTTAAGTGCACCACAGAAAATGTAGATTCAATTGTCTAAGGCCCAAATGCTTGCTGAAACAAATCTTACTTCAGTGTTCGGTAAAAAACACTGATGCATAATTCATCGTTGTTTATCTAGGGTAATATGTGAGCCCCCTGCTAGTAAATGGTCATGCCGCTTAGCACTGTGTCTAATGCATTGCATAAACATTCCCGTTTAACCCTTGCAAAGCCTCAGAAGGCTTCATTGTTTGGGTAAAGGGAAGCAAGGCTTTGCAAGACTAAGTACTTTTCTCCCAGGATAATAAAACTAATAAGAAACCAAACAATGGTTCTCTCCTTTAACCAGTCCACGGTATTCTTCTCTGTGGTTTGGTAACAGGTGACTTAGAGACTCCTACAGATGGTTCCGAAGAATATTTGATAGGGAGGGAAGGTGTCAGAAAGAGAGCACCGAGTATTGCTAGATACAGCCAGCAGTAAGACATCTGTGCAAAGAAATCTGCAGTGAGCAAAGGGAACCTCTGAGGTCTCTGGGCTGCAATCCAAGGGTGCCAGCTGGCATATGGGCACTTTCTCTAGATTCCACGATGCAGCACCTGCGAGGCAAGCCC